>NC_091469.1:355282012-355942012 GCF_036971445.1 Narcine bancroftii | reverse complement strand
TATGTGTAGGCAAATATTTTTGGGCCAGTGACCATAATGCCATTAGTTTCAAGTTAATTATAGATAAGGATAGGCCTGGTCCTTGAGTTGAAATTCTAAATTGGATAAAGGCCAATTTTGTTGATTTGAGAAAGGATCTAGGAAGAGTGGATTGGGATAAGTTGTTTTCCGGCAAGGATGTGTCTAGTAAGTGGAAGGCCTACAAAAATGAAATTTTGAGAGTGCAGAGTTTGCATGTTCCTGTCAGAATTAAAGGCAAAATTAACAAGCATAGGGGACCTTGGTTTTCAAGGGACATTGGGGATCTGGTTAAGAAGAAGTGTACTGCAACAAGGAGCTAATGAAGTACTTGAAGAGTACAAAAAATGCAAGAAAATACTTGAAGGAAATCAGTAAGGCAAAATGACGACATGAGGTTGCTTTGACAGATAATGTGAAGGTAACCCAAAGAGTTTCTCTAAGTATGATAAGAGTAAAAGGATTGTAATGGACAAAATTGGTCCCTTTGAAGATCAGAGTGGTCATCTATGCATGGAGTCTCACAAGATGGGGGAGATCTTAAACAGTTTCTTTTTTGCATCAGTATTATGCAAAAAACTATGCCATTTTCCTGAGTAAGGAAAGAAGTGAAACAAGAAGTGAAACATAGAGAGATTAAAGAGGCAGAGGTGTTTGCTGCCTTACAGCAAATAAAGCTAGGTAAATGCCAAGGACCTGGCATGATATTCGCTTTGACCTTGAGAGAGACTATTGTAGAAATTACAGGGGCCCTGACAGAAATGTTTAAAATGTCCTTAGCCAAGGTGAGGTGCCGGAGGATTGGCGGGTAGCTCATGTTGTACCATTGCTTAAAAAGGTTCCAAAAGCAAACCAGAAAATTACAGGCTGGTGAGCTTCTCGTCAGTAGGTAAATTATTAGAAGGTGTTCTGAGAGATTAGATATACAAGTATTTGGACAGTTATGGGCTGATTAAGGATAGTCAGCATGGCTTCGTGCGTGGTAAGTCATGTTTAACGAATCTTGTAGAATTTTTTGAGGAGGTTACCAAGAAAGTAAATGAAGGAAAGGCTATGAATGTTGTTCACATGGGTTTTAGCAAGGCCTTTGACAAGGTCCCACATGGGAGGTTAGTTCAGAACATTAAGATACTAGGTATCCATGGAGCAGTTGTAAACTGGATTCAAAATTGGCTGTGTGAGAGATAACAGAGGGGTAGTGGATAGTTGCTTCTCAGACAGGAGGTCTGTGTCTAGGGGTGTGCCTCAGGGATCTATTTTGGGACCTTTGTTGTCTATATCAATGATCTGGATGATAAAATGGTAAATTGGATCAGCAAGTGTGCTGATGACACAAAAATAGGAGACATTGTGGACAGTGAGGAAGATTTTCAAAGCTTGCAGCGGGATCCAGAACAACTGGGCAAATGGGCCAAAAAATGGCAGATGGAGTTTAATGCAGACAAGTGTGAGGTGTTGCATTTTGGAAGGACAATCAAAGCTAGGATATACACAGTAAATGAAAGGGCATGGAGGAGGAACAAAGGGATCTGGGAATACAGATACACAATTTCCTGAAAGCGGTGTCACAGGCAGAAAGCTTTTGGCATTTTAGCCTTCATAAATCAAAGTATTGAGTATAAGAGTTGGGATGTTGTGTCAAAAATTATCCACAAACAAATTTATATTCATCAGAATTCACCTTAATACCTTTAATAGTACAATCCTGCCTAATCATCTGAGCTAAAGGTTCAATAACCAAAGCAAACAGAGCAGGTGACAAAGGATAGCCCTGCCTGGTCAATCTAGATAGTGTTAAAAGTAAAGACACCTGTTCATTTGTCACCACTCTCATAGTGGGATTTTTATATAAAGCCTTAATCTAACCAATAAAGAGGCCCAAAATTAAACTTTTCCAAGACTTAAAACAAAAATCTCCATTCTACCCTGTAAAGGGCCTTTTCTGCATCTACAGAAATTACCACTGTTGGTCAGATTGCTCCTGAGAAATATTAATTAATGAAATCACAGTTTTGAATAGCTCCCACTGTTCCCTTTTTGTACATTAATCTTTATACCAGACTGTTTTTCAATGTTTCTTTCTCACCTCCTCCCGAGTTTTATTTTTTCCATCCTTGGTCTTCATTATCAGAAGCTTATTTGTGATTTCTATTCCCCCCCCTTTTTCTCCTCATAATTTGCTCCACTGCATCTCCCATTACAAGGTGCAATTCAACTCTGTAATTTCTAATAATCAAAATTTCTCTCAACCCTCCCCTCTCCCACTTCCCCTGACCCTTCTCAATATATTCTATTCCACAATATTTAATTGCCAATCGAGGCAAGATCAGCCATGTTTTAATTATTCCTTTTATGATACTAAAAATCATTACCTGCACTTTCTCAGTTTTGTTTTGATGCTGTACACATGATTGCACAGTAGGTATCCTTTGATATTTTTTCCTTAAAAATATCAAGGATCTTATACAAAAAATGAAGAATTTAATGCAAGAGTTAACTCGATGTTGAAAACACTTACAATGATTCTATATGACACTAAAAATACATTTACTTTGCAAGTATATTAATGTAAAATATTTACATACCAAGCATGAATGATATAGTGAATTATCGGTAATGTGTATCCATTGCTGCAGACTAATGCAGGGGATCCAGTAATACAATCTCTCATGAACCAAGTAACAGTTTGACAAGCAATGAATGACAAGTTAAAGCAGTATTGAAAATTATTTTTTCATACAAGTAAAGCTGACTAAATAAAAATACATTCCATCTAAAATAGATGTCTAATACAGTAAAACCCCTGGTATCTGGCACCTATGGGAATTGGTAGATGCCAGATAAGTGTATTTTCCGGTTGCTTCATCCTTACTCTTAGACTGCCGAACTAACACATCTGCATTTTGAATAAACAGCTTAAAAGATTTAAAAATACGATATGTACTTACAATGAATAAACATTATTTACATAAATATATAAACCTTAAAGCATTTTACTTTTTCCAGTCATATTCTTTCCAAAAACATTCAGCTGTCGCTGCATCTGCAAGTTCCTCCCCCTCCACAGAGCCACCTGAAAGATGAACACTATTATAGATTATTAACCTTGCACCACCCCCACCTTCCAATTTTAACAGCCTTGACTGGGGTGACTCTTACTAAACAAGAATAAGAGACATTTTAAGAGAATCACCCCAATGGTGAGTGGCATCATCCAGCTCTTCATCCTGGGTGACCCCATTGCTGTTTCATACAACTTATTCAAACAGCTGCTACAAGCAAAGCACAACGAAGGCTGAAAATTTGCTCCCATCATCTCCAAAGGTTTATGTGCTACTTCAAGGAACATTTACAATTTTAAACTTGTATTTTTTTTTTACCTATTCTTTTATTCTTATTTATTTTAATTTTTTAATTTATCTTCCTCGATTTTTTTGCCAGTTGCTTGAGGCTGCTGGTTGCTGGAATTCTGGATACCAGGGGTTTTACTGTAACTTTTTTTCAATCTTTTATTTGGGTGGTTCCTTGGGATCAAGAGAGACATACTTCTAATTCGGTAGTTCCCAAGATAATTGACGAAGTCAATGCAGGATCACATTTTTTTTCCATCAAAGCAAGCCAATAAGTGCAAAGCAGGCCAGGTGCTCTCCTTACTTTCCCCACATTAACATTGGGTTTCTGCATATTCCCAACACGTGGGCTCAAGGTTCACAGTACAATTCCAAATTCTGTTTTTACACTATGCTTTGTGGGCCATAGATTCTCAGAAATGGGTAGGGATATCACAGGTTTTCCAAGAAGTCCATAGAGCATCTGGAAATTCCTCCGGCATTTTTGTATTTTTACTAAAATTACTGTGACGCATGCTTTCGTGTTTCATTCCTTTTAATGACATTAAGTCTGTTATGGACCCATTGGATAAGACACAGTTTTAATGCCATCATGGGGTTGAAGACTTGGGTGTTTGGGCCACAAAGAATCCATGACTGCCATGCCTGTTAACTCTAGAGGGAACTGACCTGCAACATTTTGCCATTAACTCACTTAAGAATGCAGTTTCATGCTCTGTCGAATTCTCATGCTTGCATGAGTGGAAATATATACATGCTTTAAGTTGCTGCTTAATTAAAACATTCCTAGGTCATCAGCGCAGATGGCATGTCTCCTGACCTCAAAGCTTTTCCAAAATCAACAAGACATATCAAGAAGTCATCGACTTTCCTGATTGAATGCAGTTCTTTCAGCAATCAACAGGGTAGTCTCTATACAGGACAAAGCACCCAGAGTAATTGGTGATATATTCATCATCTTAAATGTTCATTTTCTCCACTACAGCAACACCACAAGTAGAACATGTACAATCTAAGTAATTCATTCTGGCCTCTTACCAGCAGTTCAACCAGAAGTCAAATCAAATTATTTTGACTTATGAATATAATTTCTTTATTAAAATCCTGGAACTCACTATGGAATAACCCTTTGGGATTACCCTTGCAAGGCAATACAAATGGGTTCAAGGCAGCATCTTAGCAGCACGAAGACAATTCTGGAAAGGAATAACAAACGAAGCCTTATTGACAACACCCATAAATTTTCAGAGGGAAATTCTGGAAGGGAATAACAAACCAGGCCTTATCGACACCCACTCACTCCTCATCAAGATCACATTAATAGCATAACCTGATCAGAACCAATGAGGCACATCAACAATAGCTTGGTATTAAAAGATATAATCAGAAGCAAGATGACAAATACAAATTATTCATACTTTACTGTCATGCATTACAATATTTAGTTTAATTATCCTGACATTAGCTCCAGAACTGCGTTTTTCCGTCGACTTTTATCTTTTGTTTTCCAAGTTATTAGCACAGAATTGCTTGACATTTATGGTTACTAATTATCTGCTAAATCACTCTTCTCGATGCATTTCTCCAAAGTGAATTCCATGTAGAAGCCAGCTCCCAACAAGTCAGAGAAGCCCTGAAAAAGCACAGAACTGAGGCAGTTGGGTATTCCCAGAGAAATGCTTTGACAGCTGCTAAAACCCCACTCAATGGCTGAATAGCCCTGCAAAAAAGGTAGTGGACACAGCCTAGGACATCACCCAGCACACGCTCTGTTCTCAGCACCATCAAACTAAACAACAATTTTAATTAGGGACATTTTTTAAGCACTCTTACTTTTGCACTTTTATTGATTCTCTACCCACCTCCCCCCCCCCCCCCACCACCGTATTGCACAGTGTTTACATTTCTTTACCTGTTAACATGTGTCCTGTGTGCAGATTGGCACAAGATGGCACCAGCGCAACCTCGCTGGCGTTGGTCCAGGACATTCACGCGGATGAGGTGACATGCACGGCTAGCGGCGTCGAGGTGCGTGGGGGGGCCTTGAGACGCGAGTATGAGCACATCAGCACATCTTCTGGCATGCTGGCCCGCAGCAACACATCATCAAGAGGCCCAATATTGCCCTGTCAGCACTATGAGCATACAGCATGAATTTGCACATGCGTGAGGTCCTCGACCTGATCCAAGCAGCGGGGGGGCCCGCTCTGCGCTGTGCCGATGAGGTCGGCCCAGCATGGAGAGGGGTTCAGACCTGCAGCCAGGCTGCCAGGAAAGAGATCTTAGTGGCTGAGAAAGAAGAAGAACAACTCAAATTTCTGGATGAAGAAGATCAAGAATTATTAATAGTTGCTCCTGACATCAAAGGCACCTTCACTTAATAAATCAGGTTCCTCACCAGTTTTAATGAGTCCATCACCAGATCCTGACATAGTGACTACGTTTGAAGAACTGACAAAGCAAAATGATAATATGTTATAATGATAATAAATTTTTCACAGTATTGATGAACAGTTTGCTGACATTAAAGTGAAAATCACTGATATGTCAAGAGAAATTGCCTCAATGAAAATGGATGCCAATAGGTGCTTGACAATTGTTGATGTTGATAAGAAAGTTAAGAATGTTGAAGACAGAGTTGATCAAAATGAAGAGTAGTTTACTGGATGGGAAGTTCAGAAGAGAGATTTTTTGCAGAAAATTGATTCATTGGAGAACCAGGAGTCATAATAGTATTAAAATAGTGAGGTCCCTGGAGGGTATTGAAAGAGCGAATCCTACAAATTTTTCAAGGATTGGATTCCAAATATATTGGAAGCTGAATGTTTTCCGGAAGGTTTGGAATTGGATGCGTTAAGAAAGAAACTTTTCCCAGGTCAACCTCCGAGAGTGGTATTGATTAGATGTCTCTGATATCAAGATCGGGAAATGATTTTATGTTTGGCAATTCAACAGGCTCATATGACTAAAAGCCCGATGATGGTTCAAGGCAATAGGATTTTTTTCTATGTAGATTTAAGCCAAGAGGATATTCAGAGACATAAGGAGTTTAACCCAGCTAAGGCAGTTTTGTGGAAGAAGGGGTACAAATTCTCCTTTCGATATCCAGCAATATTGAAGGTGTTCTATGGGCAATACCAGTCTCAATTTTTTCAAAAGGCACAGGATGCATTAACCTTTGCAAGATTACAAGCTGACTCAAGATTTGTCTAGAAAACCTTTGGTGAACATGTATAAGACTGGGAATGGAAAGGGGAATAAAAAGCTGGAAACTGGACAACTGATGGATTTGGAGGAGGAACATCAAGTTTCATATGAATCATGAATGGACTATATATTTTATTACTGTACTATATATTTTATTACTGTGAAGTCTGGTTGGGGGGAGGTGGAGGATGACCCGTTTGTTTCCGAAGTCGTCAGCCACTGGAGGCCTGCAGGCATCTGCTGTGTCCAACTGTATGGAAAGGAACGTATGGGTGTTACATGTCGACCAGGACACCGTGAGGCCTCAGGAAGTTGGGCCCAAGCAGCGCGGTGCCCACCAAGGCCAGGACAAACCTCCAGTGGACTTTCTCCCTCCCAATCTGGATCTGTGCCCTGTGGGTGCCGTAGGTCCTGATGGGAGAGCCATTGTCCTCCCACAGGGTTGGACCGCAAGATCGGGTGCAAGTCTCTAAGGCCATGGTGGGGGAGGACGCTCAACTCAGCCCATGTCCACCAGGAAGCGGCAGCCGGTAGATCTGTCCATAACATGAAGGAGGCTGTTCACATGGCCGGCCGTCGCAGCCATCAACGGCGGCTAGCCTGGCCATTTCCCTGAAACCCGCAGGGTTGTCGGCACTTACGGGCTTGTGCTCCCCAGCGCTGATGGTAGAAACACCAGATCAACTGGTTCTCCTCCGGCTTGGTCTTGGGGGCAGCCTGCGGACGGCTGGGTTTCTGTCGTGTTACCTGGTTGAGTGATGCTTTGTTCTTCCTCTTCATTCACCAGAGAGCATCCACGCAGGCCCTACTTTTTGTGGGTCTGAGAAGTCCTCATCCATAAGGTGCATTCGGATGTCCTCCGGCATCTGCTCTAGGAATATCTGGTGAAAGAGAAAACACAGCTTGTGGTCTTCCACCAGGGCCAGCACCTCGTCCATCAGCGCCGAGGGACTACGGTCCCCAAGCCCATCCAGGAGTGGAAGCCCATTGCTGGGGAGTGAGCCCAAAAGTTCCCAGCAGCAGATCCTTGAGAGCAGTGTACTTGTCGACAGCCGGGGAGTGGTGGATGAGGTCATCCACCCTCACTGCCGTGTCTTGGTCCAGCGCACTCATGACATGGTAAAACATTGTGGCGTCTCCGGAGATGTTGAGAAGCTGCAATTGTGCTTCCGCTTGCCCAAACCACGTTCTCAGGTGGTGGGTTTAAAAGGGGGAAGCTTGATGGAGACCATGTTAACCTCTGCTGAATCCATGTTACTGGAGTCCAGAAAAACGTCTGGGCTCGTCGAGGTCACCACTGTGGCAGTGTGAGCAGTGTAAGAAGCACAGCCACCACATTGAGGGTCGTTAACGACTGTTTTATTTGAATCTGGTGCGTGCCCCTTTAAGGGCAGTGTTGGTTCGGTCACCACGCTGCCTGGGGCACGCACCATGCAGGAGGCTTGATTGAGGATGAAAACCCCCGATGGCGCCATCTTCTCAGGGCTGCCCCGTCACGTGGCATTACAAGTGGAGCCGATTTGCCCTGACTACAGGTCCACTCGCTATTGATTGGATAAGGGCCCTATATAACAATTTGTCAGCTAGAATGGTAACAAATTTCATCTTCATTTAATTTATCTAGGTCAACTAGACAAGGCTGTCCGTTATCTCTAGCTTTATTTCCATTAGTTATTGAACCATTGGCTCAATTTATTGGACAGAATGTTAATATTAAAGGCATTAGAGTGGGAGAGGAAGAATGTAAAATTAATTTATTTGTGGGTGAAGTGTTAATATATTTAACAAATCCCAAAGATTCTCTGATACATCTTCAGAAATGTTTGGTACAATACGTAGAAATGTCTGGTTATAAAGTTGATTGGGACAAGAGTGAACTACTACCAATCTCAAGCAAAGATTATTCAGATTGTAAACAGATTACCCAATTTCATTCGTCTGATAAAATAAAGTATTTGGAGGTGCTAGTAAATGTGGAGTACCACCAGTTGTATCAGCTGAATTTTATACCTTTATTGAATAAAATTAAGGCAGATTTGAGTTGGTGGAAGGATCTACCTTTGACTTTAATGGGACAGGTGAATTGTATTAAAATGAATATATTTCCCTGTATACAATATCTCTTTCAATCTATTCCTTGTTCTTTACCAAAGGTTTTTTTTAAAGGAACTAAATGCTTCAGTTCGGTTGTTTTTAAATGGAAAAATAAGTTATCTAGAGACTTTGCAAAAGTTGACTTGGAAATATGCTTTAGGAGGACTGCAGTTACCAAACTTTCAGAATTATTATGAAGCAGCACAATTGAAGTTTATTAATCGAATGTCAGATACAGAGCAATTTCCAGCATGGGTAAAATTGAATTGTCACAGGTATCAGAGAGTAATTCTAAATACTTTATTTATAAATGGAAACCTTATTTTTTAAATACTTATAATGTACCTATATTTAAACATTTATTGGAGATCTAGTATAAGAGAGATCAAATAATTGGAACTAAAGGTAAAATTACTGCTCAGACCCCTATATATCGGAATAGGATTATTCCATTCTCTATGGATAGTCAATATTTTAAAAATTAGAAATCAAAGGGTATTAGAATGGTGGAAGATTGTTTTGAGAAGGGTGTCTTTCTTTCTTTTGCTCAACTTCAAGATAAATTTGGGATATCAGCAAACTCACTATTTGCTTACTATCAAGTGGGAGCTTTGATAAAGGAAAATTTTGGACAGGAGTTTAAGCTTCTGAGTTTGACTAGGTTTGTGAAGTTGATTACAGAAGGTTTAAAAGGATTTATATCAGAAATGCATGCGTCATTGCAAGAGAAAATGGATAAACCTGGTATTTTTAAAATAAAGGATAAATGGGAGAAGGAGTTGCAGCTCTTTATTTCGGAGGAAGATTGTTTAAAGATGTGTAACCAGGTTGATTAATGTGAAATATACTTTAGTTAACTATAATTTTTTGCATCAGCTATATTTGACACTGGAGAAATTAAAACGATTTGGTTTAAGGGATTCAGATTTATGTTTTCGGTGTGAAATACAGAAAGGGACGTTTTTGCATTCGGTTTGGTCTTGTGAAAAGGTGGTGAAAGAGAATTTAGGGTGGCTGGTTGGGGGGAGGGCTAGATTACTAATCTATTACTATGTATTTTACAAACAACGAATTGTAATATGGAGTTTTTATATATAATTTTGTACTTCATATTATATAAATAAAGTTTTCAAAAAAAGACAAAGGAACAGAAGCCGGCCACTAGGCCCATCGAGTCTGTTCCGTAAATCTACACCAAGCTACCCTACACTAGTTCCAATTTTCAGCCTTTTCCCCCATATCCCTTGATATCCTCACTAATGAGATACTTGTCCATTTCTTGTTTAAATACTCCCAATGATCTGGCTTCCACTGCTGTATGAGATAGTGAGTTCCACATTGGATAGGAAAAGTAAAGTGAAGTTGTTTGAATTTTCAAATCATGTCATGACCTGAGTATACCGAGTCAATTTCTTTCAGCAAAATATACAGGAGGAACTTGAAGAGAAAGTTTCACTCAAGAAAATTAAGATCCAAATTTCACCACCAACAAGGATGGTGGAAACAATCAAGAATGCTCTCTGGAATGTGAATAAAAGCTCTCACAACTGGAGGGAGAACAAATGCTTTTATTCGCTTATAACTATGGATAGGGTTTCACAGTGGTCTTCGGAAGGGTTCTGGGTGTTAGGCGGGAAACCAGGGTTATACGTGAACAGATGGGGGCGGAGTCAGCCATAAGCACAACACACGATCAGTGAATCCCAGATCACTGCATTCATCCCTTCCTGTAGAATTTAGGGTCCTGTGAGTGAACACAGAGAACCATAGGTTCAGAAAAAATATTGAAAAATATAGTTATTTACAAATTTATAGATGCGGTCTGAGGGGTCTGGAGATCCTGGTGGAGCACTTTAGCACTGTGAGGCCTTGGATTCCTTGGGTCTCCTGGTCCCCTTGTGAGGGAGAAGAGGTGGGCGAGGTCTCCAGTTCAACAATGGAGTGGGATGCACTTTCCTCATGAACCTGATCACCCGAGGCCCTGACTGGGGGTGGCAAAAATGAGCTCCGTGGCTTGCAGGACACTTGAGGTCACAGACCCTCTGTTCCAGTGGGTGCCAGTCCCTGATGGAGACGGTGTCCTCCCAGCCATCCGGGTATTGCACATAGGTGTGCATGGGATTGGCGTGAAGCAATTTCACCTTTCCCACCAGGGGGTTGGTCTTGCTTCTCCTCACATGCTTCCTGAGAAGGACTGGTGAGCCAGGTTGGGAGTATAATTCCCGATGCCAACCTTCTTTCGAAAATGAATAGGAGCTCGTGAGGAGTTAGCGTTGGTCATGATACATAGTAGTGACCAGATAGAATGGAGTGCCATAGGAAAGACTTCTTGCCAGCATGAGTCTGGAAGGCCTTTTGACTTTAGGGCCAGTTTGACAGCCTTCCAGACTGTCCATTCCACCAGGGGTTGTAGCTAGTAGTCCTGCTGAATGCGAATCCCCTTACCAGCAGGTACTGACATAGCTCATCACTCAAAGGATGAGCCCTGGTCGCTATGAATATAGCTGGGATTCCCAAATGGCAAAAATGGAATCCAAGGCCTTTATGACTGACAAAGTGGACGTGTCTGGACATGGAATGATGAATGGGATGCGGGAGTACCCGTCAATGTTAGAGAGGAAGGAGGTGTTCCCGTTCGTGGAGGGGAGAGATCCCTTAAAATTGACACTGAGCCATTCAAAGGGCCTGATTGACTTGATCAGGTGGGCCTTTGCGGGGTGGTCGAAGTACGGCTTGCACTCCGCGTAGATCTGGCAGGATCTGATCATTTTCCCTGATGTCTTCCATGGAGTAGGGCAGATTGCATGTCTTGACAAAATGAGCCATGCGGGTAACCCCTGGATGGCAAAACTCTTCTTAGATCCTTTCTCATTTCCACAAAATTTGCCCCTCCAATTTAGAATCCCAATAAGAGGACCAGACTTATCCTTTTCCATAATTAATTTTAATGTAATGGCATTAAAGTCACTGGACCAAAAATGTTCACCTATTCATTCATCTGTCACCTGACCTGTATTGTTCCCTAATAGGAGATCAAGTCCTGCATCCTCTCTCGTTGGTACCTCTATATAATCAATTTAGAAAACTTTCTTGAACACATTTCACAAACTCCAAGCCATCCAGCCCTTTCACAGTATGGGAGTCCCAGCCAAGATATGGAATGTTAAAATCTCCTGCAAACACAACTTTTGGCTTCTTAAATCGGTCTGCTATCTCTTTAAAGATTTGCTTCTCCAATTCTCTCTGACCATTGGGCAGTCTATAATACAACCCTATCAGTGTGGTCACACCTTTCCCATTCCTCAACTCCACCCATATGGCTTCTGTAGACAAACCTTCCTGGATGTCCTGCCTTTGCACAGCTGAATGGAAAGCCATTTAACTATGCAATCAGACCTAAAAAAAAGGGCCAGGAAAAGAACAGAACATGTATGGATTACATTTTTCCTAACTTTGTTGAATAATCAGATGGAGTAACTAAACTAGATTGCAATCCAAAAATATAATGATAGCAGAGAAAGTCATGAAAAAATGGCAAAGTTAGGTGTAACAGCTCAAATATTTTTGTTACGTTGAAAAAGGTGAATTTTTTGATCTGAGTGAATATTTCATTGCTGTAAAGTTCAAGCAAACCGAAAATGATTTCGAATACTAACTTTGTCCAAAATGAATTACACATTTAAAAATGACTAGTGGCCAGGATATCAACACTCACATACTAGATCAAGGCAGCTACTACTAATCTCTTCTAGTTTCTCAAGTTAAGGCACAAACACAAGTATCTATTCTTTCTTGTTTATAATCCCACTAAAACCACATAATTTTTCTTTCATCCTTTATAATAGCCATCAGTTGTGAAGAAATAGCTTTAAATACAACTGGGAAAACAGTATTGAAGTAATACTCCTCGAGTCAAATGGAAAAAACTTGAAAGGTTCTTGCAATTTCAAGCAACAAAAAAAATCCAGAACAACCCCTAAATTAATAATTGCAGCTTCAATGTTCATCCGTTAATAATTAAACATAAAAATGCAGTGACACAAATCACATGAGTGATGTTTAACTTGCATATTTTCCCATCTTTAATTAGAAAGTCTTAAAACAGCAAATTTCCAAAAAGTTTTCATTCCAAGCCACCAAATTTTCAATTTATCCTCCAAAAGATGGTGTGGCTCTCAGAACAAGTCTTTCTTTTTAAGATGAAAAGATCCATTTAGAGAATATGACTTTAAATATTATTTTAACAAAGGGAGGAAGCCAAAATAAACTACCATATTTGATGGCATATAAGGCACACATTTTCTCCTCCCCAAAAAAGGCTCAAAAATATCCTCTGGGTCTTATATGTGAAGTTGAGATTAAGGTGATAATAGTGAGTTATGTCGACAGCGATCTCCGTCACTGCATGGCTCAATAACATCACTGCCATCTATTCTTGGCAGCTGGTGGCAGGCTGTCGGGGGGTGCGGGGGAGGGTTAAAACGGGGTGGTGAGATCAGTGTAGGTGCTGGTAGCAGGGTGTTGGGAGACTCTCCTGGTGGCCTGCTGTCTGTCCCCACACTGGTTCCGCTGCCCCACTCTCTCCCGGCATTCTGCTGTCCGTTCCCATGGCCCCACTTCTCCCGACAGCTTGCCACAAGCCCCCACTGCCCAACTCCATCCCGACAGCCTACCACCAGCCCCAAATCGATCCCACTGCCCTGCTCCCTCCTGACAGTCTGCCACCAGTCCCCACACTAATCCCTCTGCCCCATTTCCCCCTCCCCCCCGACAACGGGTTGCCAGAACAAGCAGGGGAGTGGGACCAACAGCGGCAGTTTATTTTTATAAAATGTTTTCTGCTATAGCTAACCTGCTTTTGTTTTCTCTTGTAAATTACAGCAGAATTATTATTAAAAAGATTTTTCCTGTTATCCTAGTTGTATGCTTTGTCCAAATTTTTTTTCTCTGCTATACTGAAGCTATATATTTCAATAACATTAAATACCAATCCATAAATACACTAAAATAAACTTTAATATTCTCTGCTAAAATGGGGGACGGGTTCTTATATGCCTATGGGTCTATATGCCATCAAATACGGTCATTATCTTTACCAGTTACAGTAGTTTCGAGATGAAGTAATAAAAGACAACAAATACAATTTATAATGCATACAAATTATAAGATTCTGATGAATAATCTCACCCACATTAACAACCCACTCCAAAATCACCATATTATATTTTCCAACTTGTGAGATCATTTTCATTATTCAAATTGAATTTTTTTTTTACATCACGTTAGTGAAATAAAATGGAGCTTGATGGACTAAAAATCATTCACTGAGATCATTTGTACGCCTCAAAATGAAAAGCTGTGATTAGAATCCATTTGAGCAACTGATGTTGTCAGCAGCCTGTGTCTGGAGCCTCAGTTTAAATGCCTTATCTTTTGAACTGTCCCTTTAATAAAATACTACTTCAGCCCAGCTACTTTGTTTAAAATCTCATTCTCCTTAATGAACACAAAAGCGAGACTTCTAACAGTGAGCCAAGACTTCCTTCAGCATGACCGCTGCATTTGAAATCACCCATCAATTACTCTGGCTGTATGCACATCATAACAGGACAGATGCAATACCACCAAGGACACTGGAGGTCTTGCAGCAAATACATCAGGAAAAACATATGCAAAATGTGCTCCAAATGTGCTCCACTGCATAAATCAGTAAAATTATTCCATTTGCTGAAGGCATCCAAGTGACAGAGGGACTTATTAGATTATTTGCTTGCTCTCGTATTTTGAACGCGCAATCTGATTAGGCTGTCCTACTCCAAACAGTATTTCAAATTTTACTCATTCAAGATTTTACTCAACTAATTTTTGCAAATCATTACTGAATCTGCTTCCAAGATCCTTTAAAATGGTGCATTCCAAACCTAGCTCACTGCACATTAGAAATTCTCCCAATGTCACCTCTCTAACTCTTGACATTTTCCTTAAAACTGAACATTTTTAGTCTACCTTTAATCACCAGAAATACTTCAATTTTTTTTTAGTAGAATAAATAAAATCTTGAAGGCAATAATTATCCCTGAAACTTCTGTGCTCCAATGAAGCCATTATTAAGAATTGCCACCATTTCTGCTGAGACACTGATTATTTGGCACAATTCAAACATAGTCTCTTCAATCATCATCAATTTATTCAGATAGAATTTACTGTTAAAGCCTAAAAAAAATTGGCCAACTTTGTCAAGTAAAAATGCTTTTATTTCATCAACTATTTAAAAGGATAAAATGAAGCATTTGTTACGAAGGTTGGAGGAGATGTGGGTGGTGTGGAGCATTTTTGTAGGTTACAAAAAGATATAGACAGGATGCAGAGTTGGGCAGAAAAGTGGCAGATGGAGTTCATCCTGGATGTGTAAGGTGATGAATTTTGGAAAGTCAAACTTTAAGGTTGAGTATAGGGTTCATTTTTGGATGCTTTGTGGAAAACAGAGAGGCCTTGGGGTCCAAATCCATGCATCTCTCAAGGTTGTTGCGCAGGTTGATAGGATAGTTAAGAAGGCCTATAGGGTGATGGGCTTCATCAATAGGGGGAATGAGTTCAGGAGTCAAGGGGTCATGTTGCAACTCTATAAATCTGGTGAGACATTTGGAATGCTGTGTTTGGTTCTGGTCACCTCATTAGAAGGAACGACTTGGAAGCTATGGAGAAGGTGCAGAGGAGATTTACCAGGCTGTTGTCTGGATTGGAAAAAAGTCTTATGAGGCAAGGTTCACAAACTAGGGCTTTTCTCTCTAGAGAAAAGGATGAGAGAAAAATAAATAGAGGTCTACAAGATCCAGAGAGGTACAGATAAAGTAGACAGCCAGCACCTTTTTCCCAGGGTGGAAATTGCAAACACCAGAGGAAATTTGTACAAAGTGAAGGGAAGGAAAGTTGAGCAGAGACATTAGGGGAAAGTTTTTTTTGTATATATACACAGAGAATTGTGGGTGTCTGGAATGCCTTATCAGGTGTGGTAGAGACTCTTAGAAAGGCACATGGATTAAAGAAAAACAGAGGGATACAAAGTCGGAATGGTTTCCTTTTTTTTTGGTAGGAATATATAGGTTTGCACAACATCAAGGACTGAAGGGCCTGTAACGTGTTCTATATTATATTGTGCGTGCATACAGTGTAGTGTTATGAGCCCAGAGGACTCCAAAACCCGGCAGCAATAGATATTCACCAAGACAAATGGTTACTTAAACAAAAGTTGCTTTTAATTATCATTAAACATGAAAATAGAATCAAACTTTAACTTGTCACTATGGACTTAACTAACCTAACTTAACCCCCTTCTAATCTTAAGCACACATTTATGTAATGTTTGTGTAAGTTCAGAAAAGTTCTTTTATTCAGTCCAATCTCACTTCTCATTCCTCCAAGTTTACTGGTTGCAGGCAATTCTTAATACATGTTAAATTCTGTGCACAGTATAAGTTCACCAGGCTTTGGTACCTGAAAGGTAAATGGTTACCGCTCAGGAAGATTCTTGCCGGTTTTCAGAAAGAGATTTGTTGTTTGCTGGACACCCACAACTGATTCCTTTTTAATCAGCCACTTCAGTGTCTTTTTGAAGAAACTTGCCCCCTCAGGGTTCTCCAGATAATAACCTCTTTCTTTCAGGTCACCACAGAGTTCCTTTTTGTTTCACTTATTTCAAGTGAAACATTAGACAGCCAGTCCTCTCCTCTTACATGAACCACAAGGGCTTTGACCAGGCTGAACTAAGCACTCACAACCAGTCTTCAAAATGGGGTTTTCCACAAGCTTGCCAGTTTGTCCTATTCCAGTCTCAGCTGCTGCTGCTGCTGACTAAAACTGTAGAACTGAACTCCCTCCCTCTCTCTCTCTCTCTCTCTCCCTCTCTCTCTGTGAAAAAACCCGTTTTCCTCTCTCTGCTTGCAAAACCACATGACCCTCTTCGAACAGCAAGTTCCACTCCAGACTGCTTGTGGCTCCGATGAGTTATTTTATGTGTTGCCTTTTTATAAGCAACAGTCCATTAGTGAAGTCTCTTGGGCACTCTCCAAAGATTTTGCAAAGGCTCCTGGAGCCAGCCTGTCTTGCATGAGCAGAACTCCCAGTATTTTAAATAAGATCTGTTTTAAAGTGTTTGTATGTGACCTATACTAAAAAGACTGCCCCAATTTATCTCCCAAAAACATATCTATATACAATGCAAACACAGCATAATCTGGCACAGTAGACTAAGAATAATAGCAACCTTTAAATTTTAATCAGCTTAAATTTTCTAAAGTTTTTATTTGGGAAAAGTATATAATAAAATAAAACATAAAATATAGTAATTGTGTGAATATCTCACACATGAGAAATAGCATGGATTGAAGTTATTTTTAAATGCAACAAGGTGTTACAAATTTGTTTATATCCCTTGAAATAATGGCACAATTTAAGCAAAATCTTCATCACCGGCAAAAAATATTTGCCTTCAAATAAAGTGTATGATTCAGTCAACTAAAAATAAACAGGAAGTAACTCCTATGAAAATGATAAATAATGAAAAAGGGCAAAACATATTACACTATGAAGAGAGATGAAGCTCAATTTACCTTTGTTTGATATTTGTTTTTCAAAATTATCTATCAAAATTCTGCACAAAGGTTTAAAATATATTTTATTCATATTGGTGCTTTCAATTAAAAATTCAAGGAAAAATGATTCAGGTATTTCCTCAGCAAAGCGAAAGACAAATAATTAACATATTTCTGCTTTATTGAAGGATTGTGTTCATCCAAGCGGTCAATTTGCATAAAACAAATTGAATGCTGTCTGTATTTTTTCTCGTCAAACTGGTCAATTTATGGAATTGTTCAAATATTTTTTGATGTTCCCATTTGCTATTGAGACATTAGGGCACTATTTGATTACATTTTAAGTACTCTCTCTGGTTCTACAAAGTTGAACATGTATCCTTTATTCCTTCAAAATGTTGTATTATCATTAAGACAGAAAACTATTGTTTTCAGAAATAATACATCAATGGTTTTCTATGATAATGAGGCACAACAATAATTCATAAGAAAAGCATTTGTGTGCACACGAAATATGGATGAAGTGGCATTGCATCACTGAAGAACTTACAAGTATCCCAATACTTATTTTACTTTAACTAATTAATTGAAACAATTGAAGTATCCCTTTGCAGCAAAAGCGGAGTGAATACAGAATCAAATATCACTTTAAAAGTGATAAAGCTTTTAGGGCTCACAGTTGTACAAATATCCTTGAAACAGATTATCAAAAGCTTAAGAGTGTGTATTTAAAAATAGCTATACATTAGAGGAACAGCTATTAAACAATTATAACAAAAAGAATGACATTGAAATTATTTTAAAATGATACAGAAAGGCAAATTCAAATTACTGACCTCCAAAAAAAAAGTATAGTCTCTTTAACGAAAGATTAACAAATTTCTTTACAATTGTTCCATCACCAACAGCACACAAGTATGTTTGTGGTTTGTCTGACAGTGCAATTGTGGACAGATGGCAAGGAGCCCCGAGTCCTGCATGTACGAAGAAGGCTTTGCTGTGCTTAACTTAGCCTTTGGCAGATGAGCCTGAGTCAGACACAGTGAGCTCACAATGTCTTATCCAATCATTTAAATTAGTAGCACAACGGTAGATCAGCTCAATTCTAATCAGTAAAGGACCAGAGGACAGAACATTAAAAAAAAGCTTCAAAACTGAGTGAGTAACAAAAATGAATTTATATTTTACAGTTGTGGTATTTCAGGTGTGCCTCTGGAAAAACATTATGTTTTTGAAATAGCCAAAGATGAAAAACCTTGAGAGAAATTCATTTCAACTGTCATAGCTACTTCTTTACTGATGTAATTAATTTGAATAACAAGAAACTTCTGATGCATCAACAGTCTGGAAATCACATGTCGAGCCTCAAATTCATCATTCTTTTCTATCTGTAGAAAAAGGTTTATTTTCTGAAGATAAAACACTCAGTTCAACAATTAAGCAAATGAATAAATGAATCAGCAGTGCCGAAATGGCAGATTTAATTACAGCTCTGAATTCTAGTGCAACTAATTAGGGGGTCCAAGATCCAAATGTCGCATTTTGACCAACAGTTGATTCTCCAGATCCAGGCAACAGCAGAAAATAAGCAACCAGATAATAGAAGTGTTGAATGGAACTGAAAAGAAGCCAATTACTTAAGAATCATTACAAAATTAAATATTCCATTAAAATTTTTTAATTACAAGTTTAACAACTTTTTATTTGATTTGTATCTAGCAATATTAGTGGAAAAAATTATGTTCAGGTTTCAAAAATGTAATAAAATACAGTACTATCATTTGCTTTTTCTTCAAAAGTTGCAGACATGGACATCTGAACAATGATTGTCATCATATTACATCAATTTACTGATTTTCTGTATCAAAATGATCAACAGGTATGCAGAGACGGGTAGCGTGGCAGTTGGTAAGGAATAACATTAACTCATTAGAAAGAGGTGTCAAAGGATTGGAAGACAGAATCATTGTGGGTTGAGTTAAGGAACGGCAAGGGTAATAAGACACTGTTGGCAGTTATATACAAACCAAATAGTAGTCAGGGTGTGTACAACAAATTATAACAGCAAATAGAAAAGGCCTGTCAGAAGGGCAATATTATGGTAGCCATGGGGGACTTTAACATACAAGTACATTGGGAAAATGAGGTTGGGACTAAATCACAAGAGAGAAAATTTGAAGAATGCCAACGATATGACATTTTTTTTTAAAGTATAACTTCCTGATGAGCCCACGAGGGGATCGGCTTGTACTGGATTAGGTGTGTAATGCACCAGAGGTTATTAGAGATCTTAGGGTAAAGGAACCATAAGGGGGCTGTGATCACAATATTATTAAGTTCAATTTGAGATTTAACAAGGAGAAACTGAAGTCAGATGTGTGGGTATTTCAGTAAAGGGAATTACCGTGGCATGAGAGAGGAAGTGACCAAAGTACATTAGAAGGGGGCACCAGTTGGGAAGGCCGCAGAGCAGCAAAGGATAGGGTTTATGCAAGAAACGAGGAAGATGCAGGATAAATACACACCAAAAATAAAGGAAATATTCAAATTGAAAAATGTCACAAATGTGAAGTCAAAGTCTATGTAAAAGCAAGAGAGGGCAGATAAGAAAACAAAAAAGTGGGAAGATAGAGAATTGAGAAGTTTTTGGATCCATTGACCATAATGTCATTAACTTCAAGTTATTTAAGGATAAGGATAGGACTGGTCCTCAAGTTGATGTTATAAGTTGGAGAAAGGCCAATTTTGTGGAAATAAGAAAGGATCTAGGAAGAGTGGATTAGAATTAGTTGTCTCATAAGTGGAAGGCCTTCAAAGGTGAAATTTTGAGAGTGTAGAGTTTACATGTTCCTGTCAGAATTGAAGGAAAAGATAACAGGCATAGGGAACCTTGGTTTCAAGGGATATTGGTGATCTGGTAAACAGGAAGAGAGAGGTGTATAATAGGTATAGGCAACAAGGAGCAAATGAGGTACTTGTAGAGTATCAAAAATGTAAGAAAATACGAAGGAAGGAAATGAGGAAGGCAAAAAGGAGACACGAGGTTACTTTTGCAGATAATGTGAAGGTAAACCCGAAGAATTTCTACAAGCGTATTAAGAGTAAATTGATAGTAAGGGACAAAATTGGTCCCTTGGAGGATCAGAGTGGTCAACTATGTGTGGAGCCACACAAAATGGGAGAGATCTTAAACAGTTTTTTTCATCAGTATTTACTCAGGAAACTGGCAGAGTGCATAAGGAAGGAAGGGAAACAAATAGAAGTGTCATGGAACAAATAGAGATTAAGGAGGATATGCTTGCTGCCTAACAGCAAATAAACGTCGACAAATCCCCCGGGCCAGATATATTCCCTCAGACCTTAAGGGAGACTAATGTAGAAATTGCAGGGGCCCTGGCAGAGTAATTCAAAATGTTCTGAGCCATGGGTGTGATGCTTGAGGATTGGAGGGTAGCTCATTATGTTCTGTTGTTTTCAAAAGGCTCCAAAAGTAAACCAGGTAATTATAGACTGGTGAGCCTGACATCAGTAGTAAGTAAATTATTGGGAAGAGTTCTGAGAGATAGGATATTTAGGTATTAGGACAGTCAGTATGGCTTTGTGCAAAGTAGGTTGTGTTCAATAAATCTTGTAATTTTTTTTGAGGAAGTTCCCAAGAAGGTAGATGAAGAAAAGGCTGTGGACAAGGTCCCATATGGGAGGTAAGTTCAGAAGGTTAAGTCACTAGGTATCCATGGAGAAATTATAAACTGGATTCAAAATTGGCTGTGTGGTGTGCCTCAGGGATATGTGTTGAGTCCATTGTTGTTTGTTTTCTATATCAATGATCTGGATGATAATGTGGTAAATTGGATCATCAAGTTTGCTGATGACACAAAGATAAGAGGTGTCATGAAGAGTGAGGAAAATTTTCAAACCTTGCAGAGGGATCTGGACCAATGGGGAAAATGGGCCAGAAAATGGCAGATGGGGTTTAATGCAGACTAATGTGAGGTATTGTATTTTGGAAGGGCAAACCAAGGTAGGACATACACAGTAAATGGTAGGGCACTGAGGAGTGCAGAGGAGCAAAAAGATTAGAAATTTATTGTTCCCTGAAGGTGGCATCACAGGTGGACAGGTTTGTAAATAAAGCTTTTGGCATATTAGCCTTCAGAAATCAAAGTATCAAGTATAGGAGTTGGGATATTTTGTTGAAGTTGTTTAAGACATTGGTAAAGACAAATTTGAAATATTGTATGCAGTTCTGGTTGCCTAACTACAGAAAGGATTATCAATAAGATTGAAAGAGCTCATTGAAGATTTACTAAGATGTTATCAGGTCTTCAGGAGTTGAGTTACAAGGAAAAATTAAACAGGTTAGGACCGTGTTCCTTAGAACGAAGAAGAATGGGGGAGATTTGAGAGGTTTACAAGATTATGAGAGGTATACACAGAGTGGATGCAAGTTGGGTTTTTCCACATATTGGAGGGAAATAAGTACATGGCTTTTGGTGAAAGGGGAAAGATGAGGGAGAACCTCCTCACTCAGAGTGGTGGGAGTGTGGAACGAGCTGCAATCTGACTTGGTGAATGTGGGCTTGATCTCAAGGTTTCAGAGTAAATTGGATAGATACATGGATGGGAGAGGTCTGAAGGTTTATCGAATGGGAGCAGGTCATTGGGAGTAGTGGAATAATGGTTGGCACAGACTAGAAGGGCCTTTTCTGTGCTGTAGTGTTCTTTGGTTCTAAAAATTGCAAAAGTTAACTGGAAAAACTGAAGAGAAGTGAAAAATAAAGAATGAAAATAGGCTAGCAAATAATATCAAAGATGATACAAAAGCTTCTTCAAGTATATAAAGAGTAAAACAGAGGTGAGAGTAGATTTTGGACCATTACAAAATGATAATGGAGAAATAATAATGGGAGACAAGGAGGTAGCAGTGGAACTGAATAAATTGCAAATGTCACCCCATTATTCAAAAAGAGAGGGAGGTAGCAGAAAGGAAATTATAAAAGATTAGCCTAATGTCAGTGGTTGGGAAAGTGTTGGAGTCGATTGTCAAGGATTTGGTTATGGAGTACTTCGAAGCACGTGACAAGATAGGCCAAAACCACAGTAGTTTTATTAAGGGATAATCTTGCTTGAAAAACCTATTGGAATTCTTAAAAGTGACAAGCAGGATAGAAAAAGTAGATATTGTGGATGTTGTGTATTTGGATTTTCAGAAGGCCTTCGACAAAGTGCCACACAAAAGGCAATTTAACAAGTTAAGAGCCCATGGTAATAACAGGAAACATACTAGCATGGGTAGAGCATTGGCAGAAGCAAAGAGTTGGAATACAGGGATCACATTCTGGTTGGCTACCAGTTGCTAATGCTGTTCCACAGAGGTCGGTATTGGGGTCACTTCTTTTTATGTTCCATATTAACAATTTGGAATGAATGGCTCTGTGGCCCTGAGGTTTTATTCTGACAAGCTCATGTTTTACCTGGAATCAAATAAATTATTTTTTGAAATATCAAATACAACATATCCTCTGGTACTCCTTTTTTTTTTAAATAGCTACAACCATCAAAAATTTAGCAAGCATTTGGGGAGAAGGCAAGGATAGGGTACCAATAGAGGAAGATCAGCCATGATCTAAATTAATGGTGGTGCTAGCTCAATGGCCTGAATGGCCTACTCCAGCATCTATTGTCTATTATATCCCTTTAACAAATTCACATTGACATGTTGAGAAAAAGTCAATCTTCTCCAAGTGCTCTGCTGTTACATCTTTGTTTAAATGATTCTTGCAGTTTCCCCACTATAAATAACCAGCCTTTAATCCTCTACCTTGTTTCAAATATCAGTTATATTAACTCGTTAATTTGAACTGATTCATTACTCAACTGAACATCCAGATGTTAGAAAATGACCACCAAGGACCCAATCTTTCTCGGGCCACTTTCTTAAATATTTAAGGATGCAGACCATCCGACTATGGAGATTTATTTGTCTTCAATTTCTCCAATACCATTTTGTTTTGCTCCTTTTGCAAGATCATGGGTGGCCAACCCGCAGATTGCGAGCCATATGCGGCTCCTTGACATGAATGTGAGGCTCGTCGAGGTACTTCAGCTGTGTAGTTAGTGGGCGTGGCTTGCAATCGTGAGATTGTGGTGCATGCAGGCAGTGGAATTAGCGGAATGTATCTGCAACCCAGGCCTCCCGCCCATCCGAGCTCCTGATCTTCCAATCTCCCACCCATCCAAGGTCCCAGCACACCAGCCGCCTGCCCATCCGAGCTCAGAATGCCCCAACTGGTGTCTCTCACCTCTACCTGCCCATCTGAGCTCCTGACAACCTGGTCACCCTTCCATCTGAGGTCCCGACGCCCCATCACCTGCCCACCTGACTTCCTGTTGGCTCAAATGACGCAGATATTTACTGAGGTCTGTGATGGAACACGTGTGTGATGTCAGATAACAGCTTTGTGTTGTGGGACACAGCAAAATCATTTTAGAATAAATAAAGAACACAAAAGATTAACCACATCTCATGTCAGTGTGTTCTACAGTGGGAGAATATGCAACAAAATTGGCGACGAAGATAAAAATAAATGTTATCCCACATTCCAAATGTTGGAGGGAAAGAACAGAAGATTTAAACTGAAACTACAACAACCTTAAGTTCCCGAAGATCATTCACAGTGAAACAAATGAGAAGCCAAAAATGGCAGAAGGACGTTTTGAAGAGTACAAGGAATCAGAAAACTGGGATGAGTATGTTGAAATATTCAATGTGTTCTGTACCACCCGGGGTATAAAAGATACTGAGGGTAATTTTAAAAAACAGGCAACATTTCTAAGTGAGGTGGGAAGAAGGACATATAGACAGATAAAATCTCTAGTGGCACCTGAAAGCCCAGATTCTATGTCGTATACTTGTGAGTTCCAGTGGGAGTAAATCTGTCCCTAAGACCAATACTGATGGCAGAAAGATATCAGTTTGGACAAGAAAGTAGAAACCAGGTGACACCGTAAAGCAACATATGGCTGAATTGCACAGATTATCCAAACTCTGCAAGTTTGCAATATTCTTAAAGAGAGCCTTAAAGGACATGCTAGTCATTGGTTTGGCCAGAATTTCTTGTATTTCCATAAAGTTAACACTTATTGTTCTGAACACCTATTAAGTTTCGAACCAACCTGCTCATTCATTATTCTTCAGACAAACCCTTCACACGGGGAATCAAACAGCAGTCTTCCCTGAATTGCTTCCAATCCAAAGATCTCTTCTCAAATAAAGAATGCAAACAAGAAGGGTAAAAAGATAAAGATTCCATTATTGTCATGTAATATTACATTTAGAATGTAACATATACAAGGTCATGTTCTTCAAATTTACTGGAATTCTTTGAGGATGCAACAAGCACAATGGATAGAGGGGAACAGTTGTATCTTGTGTAGTTGATTTCCAGGTGTTCATTTAAGGTGCTGCTTGAAAGACTTCTTCACAAGATTAGGAGGCATGAAATGGGGAAGAAAGAAAAATGGAATCGATTGGTTAACCAATTGGTTCTATTGGTTAACCAATAGAAGACCGCAAAATAATTTCCTAGGTTGGCCATCAGTGGTGAGCGGAGAGCCACAGGAATCACTGCTGGACCTGCAACTGTTCACAATATACATTAACAATTTGGAAAAGGGGATGACCTGTAGTTAAGATTCAGGGGAGTAAATGCAGGACAGAGACGAGGAGGAACTCCTTTTCTCAGAGGGTAGTGATCTGTGGAATTCCCTGCCCAAGAAAGCACAGAGGCAACCTCATTAAATATATACAAGACATAGATTAATACATTTTTGCATAGTTGGGGAATTAAGGGTTATAGGGAAAAGGCAGGTAGGTGGAACTGATTTAACTGCCAGATAAGCCTTCTTATTGAATGGCAGAGCAGGCTCAATGGGCGAGATGGACGATTGTTGCTCCTATTTCTTATGAAGATAAAATAATACACACTGCTCCAGAAATGGTCTCACCAGTACAGATCTAGCAAGACTTACCTGCAACGGAGACAAATAATTTCTCTGTTCATTTTTTAATTACTCAGCTATTCTCACTAATTTGTGTCTCATTTACAAGAACATCCAGCTCTATTCTGTACTCACTCCTTTGAAATTATATTCTGCTTTTTTTTGTTGCATTTCACATGGTGATGTAACTTTTCCAACCTCAATGACATTGTTTGCTGACATTATAACAGGCTAATTAATTGTAGGCTTTCACATCAAGTCTTCTGCAACAGAAATCAAATTTAATTTCATTCTCTAAGGGGCTGACGTGTACCTTCCCTTTTCATTCCCACCTCCAAGATATGTATGCACATAATCTTATCCACAAAGGTAACACCTATGCCAGTAGCTGCATTTAATCAAATAAAATTTGCATCAATCAGCACCCTTATGTTGAAGTATTTACTTCTTTTAAATGTAGTGATGGTCAGAGAGCATTAATTGGTATCTGCAAAACCAGTAATGCTGGTGTGAAATGGCATTTGAAGATGTATTTTTTTTATACTTTCACGTAACTATTTGTTTATAAGTTCAATTAAAGTTTTCCCATGCACAACCATTCACTTAGACCACCGCCAATAAGTGGTGAGCAGATAGCCCTAAAAGTTTATGGGCCCCATTCCTTGTGAAGCAGTCAAGTTTTGGTTTCTTCTGTACTCCTCTCCTACTGATGACATAAAAAAAACTATATATATTTATGTTACGCAAGGTGAGAAGTAAACAAGGCTTTGAGTTAAATGTGCTGGACCCTGGAAAGTGGGGGGGGGGGGGGTCCTGAGGGCTCCTGTTAAGAATGGCTGATCTACAAGATGTAACTCTCCAAGACTCATATGAAAGCACCTTCAAACCCCACAATCTCTACCAGCTTGAAGGACAAAGGCAGAAAAGCCAGCAAAATCTGAATCTTGAAGTGCCCTCTTAGTTCCACATCTTTCTAACTGGGAAATATCCTGCCATTCCTTCATCGTTAGTCATCAAATTCTGTAATTCTCTTCTGAACTGCACAGTGACTGCAGGCAGCTCATCTCAATGATGCCCAGGGCATTTAGGACCAGGCCATTGAAAACTGTGTATTCTACACTCAGGAAATGAAAAAGAACCAATATCACAATAGACAACTAATACAGACAAAAATCAAATTACCTCAAACTGCAAAGCCATGCTCCAAATGTGCTCACACAGAAGTTAAGGTTTGTTCCTCAAACTGGTGATGAGCCTCATGGTGACAATAGAGAAGGCCACAGATGAACTGGTCGGTGTGAAGGCAAATTAAAGGGGCCAATCATGGAAACTCAGCATTGTTACTGTGAACTGAAAACAGGTGTTTCACAGTGCCATCACCCAATCTGTATTTGTTTTCTCCAATACTGAAGATACCACATGTGAACACTGAATGCAATACACAAGATTGGAAGTGCAAGTGAATCACTGGTTTTCTAGAAATACTTTTTTTCTTTTGCTACCACTGATGGAAAAAAAAAACAAAGAGGGAGCAAAAAATAATTCCCATTGGATCTACTGCAAGAGTAGTCCGTACTTACAGACACAAGACAAAATTAGCCATTGATTGAAAAGTAGGTAACATATTGCCATAAAATTGTCAATTACTTCTGCCAACAAGTACCAACCAAAGATATTTGATAGAATTACTGAGCCCCCATTGTTTTAAAACACTTAATTTCTTAATTGCTTTCAACACTTGCAAGACACATTTTAAAATTTAACAGCTTTGATAAATGCTGGAGGTGAGGTGTGGCTTTGCATCTGTCAAATTTATCATTGGTCACATTTAAATGAACAGTTGCCAAGTAGAATTGTCATCTGGGCCATTTATATATTCTAAATTATTTGCTGGTGTTTTGGCCCAGGGAATTATGAAGGTATAGAATTATAATTTTCGCTGAAAATACAAAACATCCTTGACAAAAGTATGAAATCCATCTGTAGACTACATGAAAAACAGCACATGAAAGGAATTATTTACTATATACAATTACCATTATTTACTTCGCTGTTCAATGATCCTGAAATTCCACTCCAATGCAGCGTGAAATCAGGCCCCATCATCACAATCTGTCGTGTGAATTTGCTTATATCTCTGCCATTTTAAAACTTGTAACTTAAACTTTTGTCCTTCAATAATAATGTTGAAATCGGTGCTTAGCAGAAAAATGAAAAAAATAAATCCTATCACCAACCACAGAAGTGCACCAGCTCATCAGCTGAGCAAATTTAGCCTTCTTGTAGGCTTCTTATGAAGTACAAAATTACAAACACTGCTTGCCTCAGGCTGAATCTATTATAGTTTGATAATGTATGACCTTGGTTTGAGACTGGATGCAAAAACTAAATATGTTCTGGTTAAATGCATCTCACAACACAATACATTTTCCTCACATTTATAGAGATCTACAGCCAATAAACATACCCTTCAGTTCATGCCAACCAAGTTAGATCCATTACCTGCACTGTACATATTTAAATTTATTTTAAATGTTACAATTGTCCACAACTCTACCATTTTCACTGGATGCCCACTATCATCTGAGAAGACGTCAAGCAGGACCCTTTTAAAACTTTCTTGCTGAGGGTATGCCACTTGATAACGTGGGGTTAGACTGGTAATCCCTGCTTTCCTCAAAAAAGTTGAGAAAGAAAGACTACAAAAATTACAGAAAGTATAAGAACTGTCTAAAGATAGAAAGGGGGGCGTGGCGAGATGGCGGAGAGACGAGACGTGTAATCCCTGTGCTCGCTGGTCAGACTTTTAAGTACCGATTTTTTTAACCCTTCATTTTTAATTTTAAAATTTTAATTTTTAGTTTGATATTTTGGTGAGCCATTATGGTTGCTAATGTAAAAAAAACTAAGTCTCAGTTACAAAAGAAAATACAGTTTTGAAGTGCAGAAGAATTGGGGCCTAAACGACTTGAAACAGCCTTGGATTTGATTTCAGCAATCACCAAGCCTCAACGATCGCTGGTGGGGACAGAAGTTAAGGTAACAGCTATTCACCAGTCTCAAGATGGCGCTGGTTCAACCCGTTTTGCGGAGGAAGGAGCGTGCTCCCGTGAAGTTGGGCATGAGCCTGGAGGCTTGTTACAAAGAATAACCCCATTGGAAGAGATGGGAGCGCAGAGGAAGAGGACTGTGATGGTAGACACGCAGTCTATAGCGACTGTGGGCTTGAATAGCGCTGCTAATTACGGAGGATTCCGTAATTTTATTTTAAAAATCATCTGCGGGGGAAGGGCAGCGATGACCCCCTGAGGAAGTCGGGGGGGTCTTCGTTGGGTGTCCAAACTCGCAGCAAAACGACTAGAATGCTGCCTTTTGAAGTACAATTAGAAGAGGACTTACCTTACTCTACCACTGCACAGGAAATGGAAGAAGAGCTGGAAGAAAGTGAATTACAAATTACGGAACTGGAATCTGCATTTCAAATTGCATCTCAACCTGTTTATATGATGTTTGAAGGTATTGCTTTTTGTTTGGATGTTATTACTGGTCAATTGAACCAGCTGGTTCAAATTAATACTGATATGAGTTCAGACCTAACTGTGGTTAAAACAGAAGCTAAAGAAAATTGGGAAAACTTTAAAAAATTTGAAGCTTCCTTTTCTGAATGTAAACAACAGGTACAATCCAATACAGAAACAATAATAAAGGTTGAAAAATCAGTTAAAGATTTAGGAGCCCGGGAAAGAGAATTAACAAAAAAAAAGACTATTTGGAAAATCAAAGCAGAATGTGAAAATTGTGGGTTTGCCAGAAGGTATAGAAGGTCAAGATCCTGTCAAATTTCTTTAAAATTGGATTCCCCAGATGTTAGGGGAAGAGTCTTTTCCTGATGGATTGGTATTGGAAAGAGCACATAGAGCTTTAAGAAGAACACCCTTACCTGGTCAATCCCCAGGAGCTGTGATAGTTCATTGTTTGAACTGTTTGGATAGAGAGACAATTCTTCCACTTACAGTTCAAAATGCAAGACAAAGGCAAGCTCCAATGATGGTTCAGAATAGTAGAGTTTTCTTCTACCCTGATTTGAGTCAAGATGTCATCAGACGCCGACGTGAATTTAATCCAGTTAAAGATGTTTTATGGCGTAAAGGTTACAAATTTGCTTTTCATTACCCTGTTGTGTTGAAAGTGTTTTATGGAAACTATCAGTCTCAATTCTTTGAGAGTGAGCATGAAGCAATGGTTTTTGCTAAATCATTACCAGATGTCAGAGGACAAAGAAGAAATCCACCATTATTTCCTCAAAGAAAATCTGATGGTCTTGGAAATGGGAAAAATGGCAGAAGTGGAAAGAACGGGAATGGAAAGAGTTCATCTACTCTTGAAATGAGTTCACCATCTGGACTGGAATCTCAAAGCTGATTTTTTTTGTAATATGTTAATATTTTTGATTGGCTAGCTGGGGAGGAGGGGATTGCACTAATTTCTTTGTTAGTCATCAGTCACTAGTGGGTAATCCACACCCAGTTATTTTTAGGGAGTTACTACCTTTTGGTAGGTTTTTTTGTTGTTTTTCTTTTTTCTTATTAACAAATAT
Source organism: Narcine bancroftii (assembly GCF_036971445.1). Lineage (NCBI taxonomy): Eukaryota > Metazoa > Chordata > Chondrichthyes > Torpediniformes > Narcinidae > Narcine > Narcine bancroftii. The sequence continues at coordinate 355,912,154 of NC_091469.1, read as the reverse complement.
TATTTTTATTTGGAGGGCCTATATATTTTAATTTGGGGGTATATATATATATATATATATATATATATATATATATATAAAAATTATTATTTTTTCTTTCTTTGTTATTATTATTTTGTGATTATTTTTGGTATTTAGTAATAGTATTAGATATGTCAAATTTGAAATTTGCTACTTTTAATGTTCAGGGATTAAATAACCCAATCAAGCATAAGAGAGTTTTGGCATATATCAAAAAGATGAAGATGATATTGCTTTTTTACGGGAGACACATTTGAATGAAAAAGAAAGTATGAAATTGAAGAGGGACTGGGTTGGACATTTTTTTTCTTCATTTAACTCTAAAGCTAAGGGAGTAGCAATTTTGATACATAAAAATTTATCTTTTGAATTACAATCAATGGAAATGAATGCAGGACGCATTCTTAAATTGAATTGTAAGATTTTTAATGACTTTTGGACTTTACTCAACATTTATGCACCGAATGTGGATGAAGAAGGATTTATTTTGGATACATTTTTGCTCCTGGGACAAGCTAATGAAAATGTTCTGGTTAGTGGAGATTTTAACTGTGTTTTGGAACCTTTATGAGATAAATCTCCAAAAAATGTTTAAAAATCCAAAATGGCAATTCAAATTCGAGCTTTGATGAAAGATTTTAATTTAGTGGACATTTGGCAACGTCTCAACCCAACAGAGAAGGATTTCTCTTTTTATTCATTTAGACATGAATCTTTTTCTAGAATTGATTTTTTTTAAGTATCGGCACATTTACAGGAGAAAATACTGCAAGCAGAATATAAAAGTAGGGTAATTTCAGATCATTCCTTGTTGTATTTTACTTATAAGAGTTTTGAAAAAGTTTGGGCAGCTTCTCGTTGGAGATTTAATACGATGTTGTTTAAAAAAAGTGGAATTTATTGAATTTTTTAAAAAACAAATCAACTTCTTTTTGGAAGAAAATGTTAACTCCGTTCAGAGTAAATTTATATTGTGGGATGCTATGAAAGCTTACTTGAGAGGTCAAATAATTAGTCATACCTCTAAGGTTAAATAGAATTATTTGACCGAGAGTCTTGATTGAGAGAAACGGATTGATGAACTAGAAAATCAGAAGATAGAGTTGTCTAGATTGAAATTGAAATACAATACGTTGCAATCTTATCAATTTGAATGCTTTATTAATAGATCTAAACAACGGTATTATGAATGGGGTGAGAAAGCGCATAAGGTACTTGCATGGCAGTTAAAGAAAGAACAGGTATCAAGGGTTATTAATGCAGTCAGATGAAATTCGATTGTTACTTACAAACCTCGTGAGATTAATGATGAGTTTTATTCATTTTATAAGAAATTATATACTTCTGAGGAAAAACAGGAGAGCGGATCGATTGACTCCTTTTTATCAATGTTGAAATTACCAGTATTAGAAGAAGATATATTGGAGCTGGAGACTCCTTTTACTGATTTAGAAATTAAATTGGCTATGTTGGAAATGCCAAATGGAAAATCACCTGGTGATGACGGGTTTTCAGTTGAATTTTATAAGGTATTTTATGAAGATTTATTTAGTATTTGGAGATGTGGTACGACAAATTAATGAACATTATGATTTACCTGAATCATGCTCTAGTGCCTTAATTACTGTATTTCCTAATAAGGATAGAGATCCGTTGAAGGTGTCTTCATATCGACCAATTTCTTTATTGAATGTAGACTATAAAATAATAGCTAAAATATTAGTGAATCGATTGGCTAAATTTTTACCTAAGTTGATACATGTTGATCAAACAGGTTTCATAAAGAATAGATATGCTTCAGATAATATTCTTTGAGTGATTAGTTTGATTAATAAATATCGACAGTGCCTTGACCATCCGATGGTGATATCTCTTGATGCAGAAAAGGCTTTTGATAGAGTTGAGTGGAACTTTTTATTTAAAGTTGTAGAGAAATTTAAGTTTGGTCCTTCTTTTATTGGTTGGATTAAAGCTTTACATAATAAACCAATAGCCAGGGTATTGACAAATGGTCAGATCTTGGAACCTTTTAAATTAACTCGTTCAACTCGACAAGGTTGTCCTTTGTCTCTAGCTTTGTTTGCGTTAGTAATTGAACCTTTAGCACAGCTAATATGACAAAATACACAGATACAAGGTATGAGAGTTTTAGATGAGGAGTATAAAATTAATCTATTTGCTGACGATGTACTGGTGTATTTAACAAACCCAGCTCAGTCACTTTTACTCTTGAAGGAGTGTTTTATGGATCTTTGTCTGCATATAAAGTTAACTGGGAAAAAAGTGAAATTGTACCGATAGGTGAAGGAGATTATTCAGTTTATAAAAATATTATTAATTTGAAGTGGACTGATCGAATTAAATATTTGGGTGTAAATGTGGACGTTGATCATCAATCTTTATATAAATTAAATTATGTACCATTAATGAAAAAGATCAAAGCAGATTTGATTAAGTGGAAGGATCTTCCTATAAATTTAATTGGAAGAATAAATACAATTAAAATGAATATCTTTCCACGTATACAATATTTGTTTCAGTCAATTCGGTGTTTACTTAATAAGAATTTTTACTGAGATTTAAATAAAATGGTTAGGGAATTTTTATGGAAGGGTAAATTTCCGAGAGTAGCTTTGAATAAGTTAACTTGGAAATATGCATTAGGGGGATTACGTTTATCACATTTTCAAAATTATTACGAGGCAGCTCAACTTATATTTATTAGTTTTTTAATGGATTTGGAACAGCCCCCTAGTTGGGCTAAAATTGAGATGGCGAATATTTTTGAATTTGAAATACATCAAAATTTATTACAACAATATAATGTGCCTATACTAAAGCATTTAATGAAGAAGTTATGGATGAGGAAAAATAGAATGAGAGGTTCTAAGGGTAAATTATTGACTTTAACACTTATATAATAACCAACTTATTCCTTTTTCAATGCATAATCAATGTTTATTACATTGGAAATCTAAAGGTATAAAAAATTTGGGGGAATGTTTTAAAGAGGGTAAATTTTTATCCTTTAATCAAATGAGGGAAGATTTTGGTATTAATGAAAATTCTTTATTCATTTATTATCAACTTCGATCCTTAGTAAAACAAATATTTGGTAGAGATATGATTTTACCTAAATTGACTAAATTTGAATCTTTTCTTGTGATTGTACCAAAGAAGGGATATATTTCATTGATGTATCAAATATTACAGGAAAGTATGGAAAAAAAATGGATGGGATAGATCTAATATTAAATGGGAAAAGGATACTAACCTTACTTTTTCTGAAGATGACTGGTTAGATATCCGTCATGATCGTGTTACTTGATCAATAAATGTTCGTTATGCAATGGTTAATTACAATTTTTTACATCAATTGTATTTAACACCTGAAAAGTTTTTTAAAAAATGGTTTTAGTGAATCAGACTCTTGTTTTAGATGTGGTAATTCGGTTGGAACTTTTTTTCATGCTGTTTGGTTATGTGTACATATATAATCTTTTTGGAAAGAAATGCAATTGTTTTTGGAACATTTATATAAAATTAAAATACTTCTAGACCCAACAATATTTTTGTTGGGCAAGTTGAAGCCTTTGAAAGATTTCGGATTAGATAAATTTCAGATTGCTTTTGCATATTTAGCTTTATCTGTAGCAAAAAATGTATAGCAAGTACATGGAAAAATGCTAATATGATTGATATTAATAGATGGCATACTGAGATGAAAACTTGTTTGGTAATGGAAAAAAATCACGTATGTTTTAAATGATAATTATTCTTTTTTTCTTAATAAGTGGTCTTTATATTCAGAATATTTACACTGGAATTTACTTTGATTAGATTTTAGTAAATATATTTCAGTTTATATTTTAGTTTTTTTTTTCTCTTTGGCTCTCCTAAAGAGAGCTGGCTGAGAGGGGGAGGCTCTTTTTTTTATTATTCACAATATGAACTTTTTTTTTACTGTATGTAATAACCTTGTTGAATGAATAAATAAAGTTGTGAAAAAAAAATAGAAAGAAGACATTAACAATGCCACCAAAGAAAGCTAAATGCCTTACTGCAATACAAGAAATGGAGCAAGAAAAAGAAGAAAGGCCTACCTTGAGAAAGGATCTTGGAGCTATTCACAAGGTAATATACAAAGGAGGCCAGAAGCCAGGGAGACCTTGGACATTGCTGCACAGAGTCTCCTCCGACAATGGCTGCCAACATCAAGTGAAGAAGTGACTCTGCGCATGTGCAGAGCGCACAAAAGAAAAACAGAGGACAAGATACTCACAGCTCCACCGATCAAGAGGAGGACCTGGAAAAGAACAATCTACAATCAACAAAAAAAGCAGAGAAAGGTACAGAAGTTTCTTTATCTTTTTTAAGATTCTTTTGACAATCTATGAGAATATTAACAGATGAAGTAAAGAAGAATGGTGACAAAATTGAAAGATTAATGCAACAGGTTGACACAAGATTTGAAACATTGGATGGGAAAATGAAAGGAAATGAATCTGAGATTCAAAATATTAATGATCAAATGAAGAAAGTACAAGCAGAGGCTGCTGCCAAGAACAATTAGTTCATGCAAAAAACAGACATGTTGGAAAATTTTAGTAGAAGGAATAATATCGTATGACTTAAAGAAGGTGATGAAGGTCAAGATTTAATAAAAAAAACCTTTGCAACGATGGATACTGGAATCTTTGCGTCACGCTAAGACCTAAACTTCAACCTGACCAAAGGTCCCGTCCAATACTTGTCAGATTCCTTTGATATGAACTAAGAGAGAAGATATTAAAGTTGGCAGCAAAGCAAGCGAAAGAGAGACAATCACATTTGATTTATAATGGAAATAAGATTTTCTTTTATCCAGACATAAGTTTTGATTTGTTAAAAAAGAGAAAAGAGTTTAATCCAGTTAAAGATGTGTTATGGAAAAAAAGCTAGGCCTTCGTTTAGAGATCTTTCTTTGGCTTGGCTTCGCAGATGAAGATTTATGGAGGGGTAATGTCCACGTCAGCTGCAGGCTCATTTGTGGCTGACAAGTCCGATGCGGGACAGGCAGACACGATTGCAGCGGTTGCAGGGGAAAATTGGTTGGTTGGGGTTGGGTTTTTCCTCCTTTGTCTTTTGACAGTGAGGTGGGCTCTGCGTTCTTCTTCAAAGGACGTTGTGCCCGCCGAACTGTGAGGTGCCAAGATGCACGGTTTGAGGCGATATCAGCCCACTGGCGATGGTCCATGTGGCAGGCACCAAGAGATTTCTTTAGGCAGTCCTTGTACCTCTTCTTTGGTGCACCTCTATCTCGGTGGCCAGTGGAGAGCTCACCATATAACACGATCTTGGGAAGGCGATGGTCCTCCATTCTGGAGACGTAACCTACCCTGCGCAGTTGGATCTTCAGCAACGTGGATTCGATGCTGTCGGCCTCTGCCATCTCGAGTACTTTGATGTTGGAGATGAAGTCGCTCCAATGAACGTTGAGGATGGAGCGGAGACAACGCTGGTGGAAGCTTTCTAGGAGCTATAGGTGATGCCGGTAAAGGACCCATGATTCGGAGCCGAACAGGAGCGTGGGTATAACAACGGCTCTGTATATGCTAATCTTTGTGAGGTTTTTCAGTTGGTTGTTTTTCCAGACTCTTTTGTGAAGTCTTCCAAAGGCGCTATTTGCCTTGGCGAGTCTGTTGTCTATCCCGTTGTCAGCCTGAAGAAAACTGAGGTCCTCCTTCAGCCAGCTCCCCACCATGACTACACCTCACACCTCCATCGGACACACAAAACTCAAAACGGTCAACCAGTTTAACTATCTCGGCTGCACCATTTGAGATATACAGCTGTCGTAAAAGTATTTGTCCCGGTGGAGAAATAGATTTTTTTTAACAGAGCCTAATGAAGCAAAGGTATATGCTGAGTCATTGCCTGCTAAAGAACAACAGGTGGTTGCTGATTGTAACTGAAATTGCATTGTGTTTCAAGAGAGTTTAAAGGGGGAGGAAGGTTTAACCTATAATCTACGTGATCTATTATATTTTGATAAGATGAATGGACTATTAGATTTACTGGAAAAACTATAGCAAGGGATGATATAAATGAGTTAGTGCGGAATATGATGCTGACAACCACAGAATCATGGACACCAATGTGATTTTTTTTGCACCTCGTATAGATCTGGGGTTTTTCTTTACTTTCATTATCTTATTTATTTTCATTATCTTTCCTTTTTTTGTTCAAAGCCTGGATTGTTTAGGAACATAGTGTGTTATAGAAGGAGAAATGGGGTGAGCAGATAAGGGGGAGGGGATGCTGGATGGACATACAGTTTAATACTGGTGTTAAATAGCATGGAAATTGAGTATTAATAACAATGGAATTCAGAATCCGATAGAGAGGAAAAGGTTATTAAGTTATATGAAAAAACTAAAGTGAAGTTTTTTATTTAAACAAAAAAACTCATTTAATGGAAATAGAGCATGCAAAATTAAAGTGGGATTGGGTAAGAAGGTTATTGTTGTCTTCATTTAACTCTAAAACCAGAGGGGTAGCGAGATTAATGAATAAAAAGTTTAGCAATTAAAATATTGGGCATATTTATTGATAAAGTGGGAAGATATGTGATGGTAAATAGTAAAATTTATTCAGAATATTGGATATTGATGAATATATATGCACCAAATATAGATGATGGAAAATTTATACAAGATGTTTTTACGCTGGAGTTGGAAGTTGGTCACTAGCAGCAGTATTGATTGAGGGTAACATAAAAATTATTTATGGGAAAACTTCTTGAACATGCATACGATAATAGTGAATGGTCCAATGAAGTAACACGCAGCATCACGTTCCAGGAATACAGCAATAAAACTATTAACAACCATCTGTTCCAGTTTGCTGATGCCTCTTACATGAAGCATTATCTCAAAACAGTTGACATATAATAAATCATCAGAATATTAAAGAACCACTCAAGTTTTATGATAATTTAGTAATAACTGATTGAGGAATCTAATTTCAGAGTTAATCCGGTAAACATCAGCAATTTACTGGATTCTAATCATCACCTGATGATTTAATGCACACTCCACAGCAAGGAAAGAAAACTGACCAGGGCCCCTTCATCCATAGTCCCAGAGGGATTTGTCTGGATCTGAGAACAGTAATCAGCATAAATATTTGAAACCGTTAATATAACAGACTAGTACCAAGAATATTTCATAGCAGTTCAAGATGGATTTATATGAAAATATGCTTTCCTGTGTTATCATATTTTTCATGGTTTCAATTGGCATTTCCAACAAGCACTTCAGCAGTGAATTAATACATTAGTTGTAGGTGAAGATGAATAACAAATGAGTGTTAAACCTTCCAGCCAGAAAAATTTCAAATTGTATTTCTTTTGCAATAGCCCAAAAAGCTATATTATTGGTGGGTGGGTAGGAGTTAAAGAATCATTTTAAAAAAATAATGTACATTTTAAACCTCCAAATTTGGAGGTTTAAGATTTCTGAATTTTCAGCATTATTATGAAGCAGCTCAATTCAAATTTCTTAGTGCATTAATGAATATGGACGACCCACCTAGTTGGGTAAAGATAGAAATGGCAGTTATTTTAGAAAAATTTCCTCATGAGTTTTTGTTTCGATGGAATAAAAATTTATTACAAACTTATGATGTACCAATATTGAAACATTTATTGAATTTATGGACAAATAAACTTAAAAAATTGGGACTTAAAAATATGTATTCTGGAAGATTGCCATTATATAATAACAACTTGTTCCTTTTACGGTCTCCAATGCCACTTTGAAACAATGGGAAAAGAAGGGAATAAAAAATTTATCTGATTGTTTTTCTGAGGGTTGTTTTTGTTCCTTTGATGAATTACAAAGGAAATATGGTATTAGTGCAATATTTGTATATCATCAATTAAGATCTTTTGTAAAACAGTTATGTGGTCGACATATGATTTTATTGCCTGAATCTAGTTATGAAGAATATGTACTTTCAATACCAAAAAAGGGATATATATCTGATTTGTATTGTATTTTACAAGAAATTGATAGTAAAAAAGACTGGGATAAAGATAAGTTGAAATGTGAAAAAGATTTAGGACATAAAATAGCTGAAGAAGCTTGGATGGAAATTTGTCAGAATAGTATTTGGAAATTAATTAATGCTAGACTAGCGATGATTAATTATAATTTTATTCATCAGCTATATTTAACGCCGGAGAAATTAAAAAAAATTGGTCTTAATAAGTTGGATTCTTGTTTTTGATGTGATCAGACGACCAGTACTTTTTTGCATACTGTTTGGCTTTGTGATCAATTGCAACAGTTTTGGAAAGGTATTCAATCTATTTTTAACAGTTTATATAATATTCATCTTGTATTAGATCCGGATATATTTTTATTATGGAACATGCAATCATTAATTGATTTAGGTTTAGAGGATTATCAGATTTCATTTATCTAATTAGCTTTAGTCGTGGCTAAGAAATGTATAGCTCTTACTTGGAAAGATAGAAATATACTAACTTTAGATAAGTGGTATTTGGAAATGAAATTTTGTTTGACTATGGAAAGGATATCTTTTTCAATTCAGGATGTCTTTTTATAAGTTAAAGTGGACTCCGTTTGCTAATTATATGCATTTAAGTTTGATTTAAATATATGTTTAAGCATGATATTTTAGTATTGACAATTTTTTTTTGTTGTTAGAAATTTTTTTTAGGTTAAGTTTTATCTCTTTTTTTGTAAGTGGGTATTTTTTTCCATATATAATATTGTTAATTTTATTAACTCTTCACTCTTTATTTTTTGGGGGGGGAGGGTTGAACTAATTTTAAGTTAGACTATTAATATTGTGTTACAATTAACGGGGGGGGGGGGCTTTGTGTAGTTTTCTGATGTAATATTGTAATCATACTATTTTAATTTTTTTAAATTTTTCTTTAAATGTAATTCTTTATTGTATTCATGTTATAAAATTTTAAATCAAGTCTTCAAAAAAATGTGCAACATTGGTAAACTTTTCTGTAGATATGCTCATTGTAATTAAATTGTGTTTTAGCAGTTCTGCATGCTATAGTATCGAGCAAAATTTAAGGGCCTTCTGTTTGATTTGAAGAGATACAAGTGTATCAGAGACAGCAACACCAGGCTGAGGAACAGCTTCTTCCCACGGATAGTGAGACTGCTGAACAGCCAAGGAACTGCTTCTACCAACTGTCTGCGACTCTCATGTTCATGAAGCAATAGTTATTTATTTGTATAGATAAAATACTTGTCCTACATATGTGTTGTGTGTTATGCCTGGTTGTATGTTTGCGCGTTTTTGCACAGAGGACTGGAGAACACTGTTTCGTTAGGCTGTACTTGCACAATCAGATGACAATAAACTTGACTTGACCTGAAAAAAAATGTTTTTATGCAATTAGCCAATGCAAAAGGGAAACTAATCATGGGAGATTTTAATTTTACTTTTGATTCAAATTTGGATACATCAGGTGGAATGATGGATAAAAACAAGGTAGTTAAAAATGATGAATTTTATTAATGAACTGAAACTTGTTCATAGATGGAAAAAGATGTAACCTGGTACTAGGGACTACTCATTTCATTCTTTTAAACATAAAACATATTCACATACAGATATGTTTTTAATTTCTTCTCAACTACAAGCAAAAGTTCAAAAGATTGAATATCAAGCAAGAATATCATCTGATCATTCACCTTTAGTTATGTCAATTGTATTGGAAGAAGAGCAAAATAGTGCTCAAAGATGGAGGTTTAATACCAAAAAGTTTTTGTGAGTTTATAGACAGCAGAATTTTTTTTTAAGACACTAATGAACACCCTGTAACCAATAAATTTGTGGTTTGGGACTCTATGAAGGCTTATTTAAGAGGGAAAATAATAAGTTATACTGCTAAGATTAAAAATACATGTCTGAAGTTAACTATTTGGAAAAAGAAATAACAAAGTTGGAATAAGAACTGCACAATCAAGTGAATGATGAGAAACAAAGAATATTGGAATAAAAAAAATGAAATTTAATGAAATACAAACATATAAAGTGGAGAGAGATACAAGGCGAACCCAACAAAAATATTACGAGTTGGGAGATAGAGGCCATAAAGTTTTAGCCTGGCAATTGAAGACCAAGCAATTATCAAGAACAATAATAGCCATGAAAAAGGAATCTGGTCATCTTGCTTCTAAAACACAGGGTATTAATGATGTTTTTAATAAAATTTTATAAGGAATTATATCAATCAGAATCCTTGAAGGATAGAGATAACATAGATGAATATTTATCACAAATTATATTGCCAGAATTAAATATTGAGGAAAAGATTGAATTAACAAATTATTTTACTGTTACAGATATATATGACATATTGATGTCTTTACCAAATAGGAAGGCTCCAGGAGAATATGGTTTCTCTCTGGAGTTTTACAAAGAATTTAAAGAATTATTGATCCCGATATTTATGGGATTGCGAGATTAAATTAACAACTCCTGTGATTTACCAGAGTCGTTTAAAACAGCATTAATAGGTTATTCCAAAAAAAGGGAAGTATTGTTTGCTTCCATCTTCATATAAACCAGTCATTATTGAATACAGATTAGAAATTTTTTTCTAAATTAATAGCTAATAGATTAGCTAAATGTTTACCTAAATTAATAAATATGAATCAAACAAGTTTTTAATCAGAAATAGATCAGCTGATAATATTGTTAAGTTTTTAAGTATATTAAATGTAGCTCCAAAAAAAAAAATACCATCAGTAGCTTTGGCTTTAGATGCAGAAAAAAAGTGTTTGACAGATTAGAATGGGACTATTTATTTAAAGTATTGAAGGTTTTTTGAATTCCAAAATTTTTATAAATTGGATAAGGGCATTATATAATTGCCCAAAGGCTAAAGGTTGTCCATTATCACATTTTTTATTTGCGTTGGCGATAGAACCTTTAGCAGAGGCAATAAGAAGAGACAATAAGATTAAGGGCTTAAAGATAAAAAGATAAAGTACATAAAATTAATCTTTTTGCAGATGATGTAATATTATATCTCACAAACCCTGAAATTTCATTAAAAAGGTAAACATATGATTTGTGAGTGTGTGTTACTATCAGGTGATAAAGTAAATATTGATAAAAGTGAAGTAATGCCAATGATTAAGACTGATTATACTGAACCGAAGAATATGACAACATTTAAATAGCAGAAGGGGTGGTTAAATATTTAGGAATCAATATTAAGAATTCAAATAATTTATTTAAATTAAATTATATACCTTTACTGAAGAAAATTAAAGAAGACTTAATAAGATGGAAGAATTTACCAATTTTTTAATAGGAAAGATAAATTGTGTGAAGATGAATATTTTTCCTAGAATACAATAACTATTCCAATCATTACTAATTTTTGAACCAACAATGTTTTTTCAAGATTTAAATAAAAAAGTAAGAAAATTTATAGGATGGCATTGGAAAATTAACATGGAAATATGATCTGGGGGGGACTACAAATGCCTGATTTTATAAATTATTACAAAGCAGCTCAACTTAGATTTTTGTCTTCCTGTTATCAGATTGGTAAAAAATGTGTGGGTACAAGTGGAAATAAGTAAAATAGGGAAAATAGTTCCGAACATATTTTATATAAAAGGCATGAAGGACTGTTGAAAGGGAAAATAGATACACCAGTTTTGAAATATATACTTAAAGTATGGAATCCATGTAGAATGAGGAATGAAGAATTATCAATTGGCTAGAAAGTTATTAAAGCAAAATCCTTTAATTTCTTTTAGAGTTAATAATTGATTTTTTGATATTTGCTATAACTGTGGAATAAAAAGGATAAAGGATTGTTTTTAGGTTTTTTTTACTTTTTAACCAACTGAAACACAAGTATAATATGTCAAATAATACTATTTTTTCTTATTAACAACTTAAATCATACTTTAAAGAGTTAGGACTGAATTTTAGATGATCTAAACAAAGTCAATTTGAATATATAACAACTGATGTTCATTAAAAGATTTATTACTAATATGTATATAAAATTGCACAAGAGAATGCAGAAAAAAAGATCTATATAAATCTAAATTGAGATGGATAAGAATTTTTAAAAAACAAATTTAAGTACGGTCAAAACTACATTATGAAAACGTAACCAACACAATTAATGTCAGATATCAAATGGTACAATTTATTTTTTTTACATCCATTATATTATGCTACACATAAATTTACACAGACTTAATTCAAATCTCTGATCAATATTTTAGATGCAATAAAGAAGGAGGAATTTTTTTTACATGCAGTATGGCAATGTGAAAAATTTTGGGAAGTATTTTACTGGGACAAATTATGAAGATACAAGTTCTGAAAGACCCCAAAAATTTTTTGTTGGGGATATTCATGATTTGAAGTTAGATATTTATCTGAGGAAGTTTTTAAGTGCAGCAAAAGGAGTAGCAAAGTAATGAATGGTGGTAACATAAAAACTAGACAATATGTGGGGTTGAATAGATGGCAAATGTTATTACAAAATTGTTTACTGTGAGAGAAAATAACATATAATTTACGGAATCGACCAGAAAAGTTTTATAAGATTTGGAAACATTATATGGATTTTATTGGTAAGAGTTCATGTACGGCATCTGCTGTTCCCACTCCAACTCACCCTAGTTAATTTACGGTCTAAGATTATATTTGTAAATTTAAAATTCAATTAATCAATGAAGGAAATATGATAAATTCAGACAGGCTTTTCCTTTTTTTCTTACTTTTTGGGGAGGGAGGGAAAAATATAAAATTATGTATTCTTTTTGCAATTTTTTTTATTCTGCATGATTATGGTCAAGTACTGCATTTGTTATTGATGCAAATGAAAAATAAAATTTAAAAAAACTTTCTTGCTCACCTTAAATTTTTTCAAAGAAACAGTTCAAAACAATATAAAGTCTCTGTATAATCATCAGGACTGGTATGCAGATTCTTAACTTGCACCAGAGTTGTAGATTATTTCAGGATTGTAACCCAAAAATAGGATTCAATTTAACACTCCAATTATTGTTCCTTGGAACTATAAATTTCTATTATTTTAAAACTCAGTTATTTACGTTAATTTTTGCTTTGAGAAACATTTTAAAAACTTGATAACTTTGAAATGCTAAAATCTTCCTCTCAAACAATAGAACAAATAGAAAAATGTTTCTCCCACTAATGAAATTAAAACACAAGCATTAGTGGTTTTAAGCTGATTCTGCTGAAGTTTCAAACTTCCAACTTGGCATTCAGAAGTACATGACTTCCTGCCAGTCTCAAGAAAGCTTGTTAATTAGATTTTACCCTTCCTTCTATTAATTTTTGGTACACGTTTATATCTCGGCTTGTCCTGTTTCCCACAAAAGTAATGTCTTCAAGGTGCCATCTTCTGTCTCTTCTCTGTAACTTTATCTTTCTCTTCCCGTATTTTATGTTTATTGAGCTCTGTTTTTCCACACTTTTTTCTTTTCTCTAGAGAGGGCTGGTTCCACCCGACCAGCCACTACTCCATCACTACAATACACACACTTCAGACAGGCAGGGATGCTGCTTTTTCTCCGCACACAAAAATTCCACCCCTCGGAAGCCATATTACTCTGCAATCACTATGAAGGCAATCAATAACTCCGTGTGCATGTTATAACTATTTTTAAAAAAAGAGAAAATTTTTTTTTTAAAAATGTTAACAAACAAGCAGATTAATATGTACACAAATACCTTCCATATGCTGGCCAAGGCCCATAATCAAACTCAATGACAACGCCTCATCAGCTCCATCTGACCATCGGTGTTACCGTTAGACCAGGGTGCTGTGAGAGCTGCTCCCCCAGTGTCAGAGGGGCAGGGTAGAGAAAGAAATTTGCTAACCGACTTGTGTGTCTGGTTTCTCTGGCATGACTGGCATATGTGAGCACCCTTACCACCAATGTCTGCAAGCAGGCAATGCCAGAGCCCTCTCTTGGCTTGCGCATTGGTCTCACGCTTGGGCGCTCCCTAAGTACAGAGCTCAGATGGCTGTCACTGTACTGTCCCATGGTGAGGCAGGGGACAGGCCAGCTGGCATACATCCAGGGCTTACCTGGAGCCCTCCATTTTTCTGGGCTGTAGTTTGACACCAGGATGCCATTCTTGCTCATGTTGTTTAAGCGGGTGTGACAAGGGCCTGTGTTGGATTCCTGTAATGAAAGCCAGGATGAGATGGGACTGAAAGTTAGCCAAGTTGTGATTTTTTTTAAAAATAAAAGTTCCTGAAGTCCCCACTCCACACCAATGGCATCATGAAGAAAGCCTCTACTTCCTCAGGAGCTTGCGGAGGAGCTAGTGGAGTTGTTCAAGTGAACCGGTATGGACTTGAAGGGCCGACATGGCCTGTTTCTGTGCTGTAAATGGTTATATGGTTATATGACAGAGCAGCTAATCAGATTGAAAAAAAGTAAGAAGACCAAGAAGCAAAAATAAAAAGTGCAAAATAACAACTGTACCAGACACACAATTTTAATATCAGACATTTTCTGAAATGAAATTTTTTTATTAAGCATAATCTGGAAGGAAAAGCAATTCATAGACAAATTAATTTTTATATAAAAGGTTTTTAAACCATAGTATGTTTCAGATTCAGATTTATTATCAGAGTACATACATGACATCACATACAACCCTGAGGTTCTTTTTTTCTGTAGGTGAGGCAGAATTACCACTTATTGGTAGTACAAAAAATTGTGCACAACTATACATGTAAACAAAGAACTGTAAACAGACAATGAAATGTAAACAAATTGACTGCAATATAGAGACAATAAAAATATATATAAATAAAGGGCAAAAGTAAGAGTCATAAGAGGAGACCTGATTGAGTTTGTTGTTGACGAGTCTGAAGGTGGAGGGGTAGCAGCTGTTCCTGAACCTGGTGGTGCAAGTCTTGTGCATTCTATACCTCTTTCCTGATGGCAATAGCAAGAGTAGAGCAAGTGGTGTGGATCCTTGATGATTGTTGCTGCCCTCCGACGGTCACGTTCCCTGTAGATGTTCTCGGTGATGGGGAGGGTTTTGCCTGTGATGTGTCCACTACCTTTTGGAGGGCTTTGCACTCAGGGGTATTGGCGTCCCCATACCAGACAGTGATGCAGCTGGACAGCACACTTGCCACCACACATCTATAGAAATTTGCCAGTGTTTCTGATGTCATAATAAACATCCACAAACTCCTGAGGAAGTCGAGGTGCTGTTGCGCTTTCTCCATGATTCCATTGGTGTGTCAGGTCCAGGAAAGATCCTCTGAGACAGTGATTCCAAAGAAATTTGCTCACCTCACCACCTCTGATTTCCCAATGATCACTGCATTGTACACTTCTGGTTTTCCCTTCATGAAGTTAACAATCTCCTTTTTGGTTTTGGTGAAAGGGTTGTTGCTGGTGCATCATGGTATCGGCAGCAAATGTGTAGATGGTGTTATTATCATATCAGGCCACACAGTTGTAGGTTTAAAGTGAGTAGAGCAGGGGGCTTAGAATGCAGCCCTGTGTGCTCAGGTACTGATGGAAATTATGGAAGAGATGTTCTTGCCAACCCTCACTGAGTGGTTTGCTTCTGCCTTTAGAAATTAATAGAGATCAAGAAAGGTGGCACTGGATATTTTGAGGAGTATTAAAATGGACATCTCCAGGGCCTGATGGGATATATTCCAAGTTTTTGATCGAGTTTGCCGAGGGCTTGACAAAGATCTTTCCATACTCACCAGCAACAGGCAATGTCCCAGAAGACTGAAAAGTAGCTAATGTTGGACCTTCATTCAAGGGAAGCAAGCACAATTGAAGCTATAGGTCAGTAAGCCTCACATCAATGGTAAGGAAATATTGAAAATAATACTGAAGGATATGATGCAAGTATATTTGGAAAATCATGATTGAATAGAGATGGTTAACATCACCTTGAGATGGGCACCTCATGTCTTAATATGTTTGAAAAAGTGACAAAGCTTACAAGTCAGCATACATGGATTTAAGGGAATTGACAAAGTTGATTAATTCAGAAAGTACAGATACAAGAGATCCAGTGAGCTGACAGTTTGGATGTGGAATTGGGTGGTCCATTCAAGAGAGGCTAGTGGTTGAAGGCTGCTATTTGGGCTGGACGCTTGTAACCAGGGATGTGTAGGACCCCTGTTGTTGGTGATATACACATAGATAATTCAGATGTAAAAAGTAGATGGATGAGTTAGTCAATTTGCAGATGACCCTAAGATCATTGAAGTTGTGGACAGTGCAGAGGTCCATACAGGGATACAGATCAGCTACAGATATGTGCAGAGACACGGCAGATTGTTTTTAATATGACAAGTCAAGACAAGATGTTGACCTCCCAAAGTACAAATGTAAAGGGAAAGTATTTGTTAATTGCAGGACTCTTAAAAGCATTGACATGCAGAAGGATCTGGGGGTCCTGGTCCAGATCTCATTGAGTGGCCATGCAAATATATAGGGTGATTTAGAAAGGCTAGGGCAGTGGTTCTTAACCTTTTTCTTTCCATTCACATACCATTTTAAGTGTTCCCTATGCCATAGGTGTGATTAGTAAGGGATTGCTCAAGGTGGCATATGGGTGGAAATAAAAAGTTAGAAAATCACTGTTTTAATTGTACCTCATTGACTTGTTATGTGCAGCTTCATAACTCCAAAGGAAATGGGCCAATAACAATTTTTCTCAAGCAAAATATTTCAGTAACAATTGGGTCTAGACCTTCCCTTCACACTCACATACCCCTGTTGTTTGTGATATACACATAAATAATTTAGATGTAAAAAAGTAAAGTGGATGGGATAGTCAGTTTGCAGATGACACCAAGATTGTTGGAATTGTGGACAGTACTAATCACAGAGCACTGATAGCATAGGGATTACTTAAAGTGGTATGTGAGTGGGAAGAAAAAGGTTGAGAACCACTGGGCTAGGGTATACTTTTCATGACTGGGCAAGGCATTGAGTACAAAAGTCATGAAATCCTATTGGAGCAATATAAACTTTAGGTAGGCCTCATTTGGAATACTGTGTGCATTTCTACTCACTCCATTATAGGAAGGATGAGAAAGATTTGGAAAGTAAACAGAAGAAGTTTACCAGGATGCTGCCTGGCAAACTTGGGTTGTTTTCCCTGGAGTGAAGGAAACAGAGACCTGACATTCTATCAAAATGTATAAAATTAAATGTAATCTTCATACAAATTTATGAAATCTCATTATTTTACTGGGCATCATATCAAAATATTCTGCAATCTAATTAGATACAAATGTAATCTGCACCATGAAAAGAACAATTCCTATGATAAGTTAAACATGATTTTAAAATATTGCATTTCTTTGTAGTTAGTATCCAAAAGTTATCATTGCAAGTTTTCAAATTTTATATTTGTATTTCATTTTTAAATGACTTTCAATATTACTAAAATAAAATAGTTGATGGTAATTATTTATTGATAACAGGGATATTAAATAAATGCGTATGCTCTGATTCTTGGAATACTAGTCAACCAAAAATTTACATACAAAATCCTCACCCCAACCTGCCAGCCAGAGGAGAGTGGTGCTGATGGAGTGGTCTGCTTGGGTCCGTTATCAAGGAAGCACAAAGGGCTTTAAGACTACTCCCCTCTCCACCTTCTGCAGGGACCATTCCCTCTGTACTTCATCATCCACTCTCCCTTCCTACCAATCGTCTCCTTGGTACCTATTCCTGTGACTGCTATTACAAGCCCAGAGGACCCCAAAACCCAGCAGCAACAGATATACACCAAGATAAATGGTTACTTAAACAAAGGTTGCTTTTAATTATCTTTAAACATGAAAACAGGATCAAACTTTATCTTATCACCATTAACTGACCTAACTTAACCCCTTCTAATTCTAACTGCAAATGTATGTAATGTGTGTGTAAGTTTAGAAGAGTTCTTTGATTCACAGTCCAATCTCACTTCTCATTCCTCCAAGTTTACTGGTTGCAGGCAATTCTTATACTGTGCACAGAATTTAACATTTGTGACGTTCACCAGGCTTTGGTGCTTGAAAGGTGAATGGTTACCGCTCAGGAAGGTTCTTGTCGGTTTTCAGAGAGAGATTTGTTGCTTGCTGGACACCCACAAATGATTCCTTGTAACCAGCCACTTCAGTGTCTTGCCAAAGAAACATGCACCATCAGGGTTCTCCAGATGATAACATCTTTCTTTCAGGTCAACACAGAGTTCCTTTTTGTTTCTCTTATTTCAAGTGAAACATTAGACAGCCAGTCCTCTCTGTCATGATAATGAATATGCATGAGATGTATTCACCTGACCGGAAGTCACATGGTATGAGAGAGAGAAGAGCGCGAAATGGAGGAACAATGAAAACTGGAGAATAAAGACACGGAGATGTTTGACTGGTAAAACCTGCTTTATTAGTGTTATTAACTTCACATTTCGGGCCACAAATGTGACATTGGTGACGAGGATTAAAACAACAACATTTTTGAACTTCAATGTGATAAGAATTTTGATCTTTGATTCGGTGGCTTTGGGCTGAAAAAGTTTCCTCATGGCAGGCGCAGAAGCTGACTTTCTAACACTTCGAGGTGTTCCTCATTTTGACCCAACGGGTGATGCAAGCACTGTAAGTGTGAAGTGGAAGGCATGGCTGGAAGAATTTGAAGCCTACGCCGACAGTCGTGGCCTATTTCTCGATAGCGGTACGGTGGAACAAAAAGCGCAGAGGAGGGCGTTACTTCTTTTCACCGCAGGACCCGCAGTTTGGGAAACTTTTAAGACACTTTTGAATACAGGAAGGAAGGATGAATACCAGAAAGCGGTCGATGCATTGAATGCACACTATGTAGTGACACCGAATGCTACATTTCAACGCCATTTGTTTCGGAGAACGAAACAAGAAGATGGACAAACAATTGCTCAGTACGAGACGAGATTGCGCCAGCTAGCTGTTGGATGCAATTACATGGCAGCTGATTTGGACAACCAATTATTGGATCAAGTCGTGCAGCACTGCAGATCAGACAAGCTCAGGAGACGTCTGCTGGAAAAAGGGAGTGAGTTGAAGCTCACCGATGCTTTAGCCATTGCTGCTGCATTAGAGGCTGTTGAGGGGCAATTTCATACCATGACCCTGAAGGACAACTCAAGCCAGCAAGTTAAGAGGCTCTCGCATCGCCATAACCAGCCAAGATATACGTTGACACATGACGTGGAGTGTAATCGATGTGGAAACAGAGGTCATTTTGGAAAAGACCCATGCTGCCCAGCAAAAGGCAAAGTTTGCAGAAAATGCGGAGGTAAGGACCACTTTGCAAAGAAGTGCAAAAGCAAGTCCAATGCAGACCAGAAGGGGAAGAGCACAGCTTCCAAAGGCAAAGCTTGGGGGAAAGGAAAGTATCCTGGAAAGAAAGACACTATTCGCCATATAGACGGTGACCCAGAAAGTGACGATGATGTTGATAACCAGGATGGACAGAGATATTATCAATTTACATTGAATGATGTACATCATGAGAAGATCCCAGTGATCATTGGTGGTGTGACAGTTCAGGTCATTGAAGACTCAGGCAGTGACAGTAATGTAATTGATCGACATTTATGGGAGAAATTGAAAAGGAAAAAGATCATCTGTACCTTAAAGAAGTGCTCCAAGAAACTGTATCCATACACAGCAACCAAGCCATTGCAGACCATTGGATGTTTTACTGCAACTGTTGAAGCTGGTGATAAGAACACCGAAGCAGAGTATGTTGTCATAGACGAGAGGGGAGAACCATTGCTGAGTAGACGCACAGCGCAAGACCTGGCAATACTTCATATTGGAGCTCGTGTCAATTCAGTTCAGTCATACGAGGATATGAAGCAAGAATTCCCCGCAGTCTTCCAAGGAGTAGGAAAGCTGAAAGGTCGACAACTAAAGCTAGCGGTGGACGAAACGGTCAAACCCAAGGCGCAACCAATGCGCAGAACTCCGTTTGGACTTCGTGGGAAAGTCGAAGCCAAAATTAAAGAGTTGATCGAGCAAGACATTATAGAACCTGTGGAACATTCAACACAATGGGTCAGCCCAGTAGTGATTGTGCCCAAACCAAATGGTGACATAAGACTGTGTGTTGATATGAGGATGGCCAATGAAGCTATAATTCGAAAACGACACCCTATACCAACAGTGGAGGAAATACTTCAAGAGTTAACTACCAGTAAGATATTCTCAAAAATTGATTTAAAATGGGGCTATCATCAATTAGAGCTGGACCCAGAATCCCGAGACGTAACAACATTTGTGACTCACTGTGGATTGTACCGATACAAGAGACTATCGTTCGGCATTAATGCAGCTTCTGAGATCTACCAGTATGAAATCCATCGAGTGATTCAAGGCATTCCTGGAGTTGCCAACATTTCTGACGACATCATAGTCCATGCACCTACAAAGGAAGAGCATGACAGACGGTTGAGGCGTGTACTATCTAGACTACAGGAGGCAGGCCTTACCGTGAATGGAAACATGTGCCAGTTCGGTGTGTCAGAAATGGACTTCATGGGTCACAGACTTGCACGGGAAGGACTAAACCCAGCAGAGGCCAAGGTGAAGGCTATTGCAGATGCATGTGCACCCCAGAACGCAACGGAGGTGAGGTGTTTCCTGCGAATGGTCAATTATTGCGCAAAGTTCATCCCTAAATTTGCTACAGTGGCAGAACCACTAAGGAAACTAACCAGGAAAGGTGTACCATTTCATTTTGGATCGGAGCAGAAGAAAGCGTTCACAACACTGAAGCAAAGTCTGACAGATGCTGATACTCTTGGATATTATGATCCGGCTGCACCAACCAAAGTCATAGCGGATGCTAGTCCCGTTGGTTTAGGAGGCGTGTTGGTCCAGATGCACGATGTAGGACCAAGAATCATTCCCTACTCCAGCAGATCGTTGTCAGATGTGGAAAGAAGATATTCTCAGACAGAGAAAGAAGCACTTGGACTTGTACGGGCCTTTGAGAGGTTCCATGCATATTTTTATGGCATTGAATTTGAACATCACAGATCATAAGCCATTAGAGGTGATCTAGAGTGGACAATGGGACAAGTGTACTCACAAGGCTTACATTCCCATTAGAGATGAACTTTGTTGCATCGGACAGTGTGTATTGAGAGGTTGTAGATTGGTGATACCACAGAGGTTGAGACAGAAGATCGTATCCTTAGCTCATGAAGGACACCTACGTATTGTTCTTCTTTGGCTTGGCTTCGCGGACGAAGATTTATGGAGGGGGTAAAAAGTCCACGTCAGCTGCAGGCTCGTTTGTGACTGACAAGTCCGATGCGGGACAGGCAGACACGATTGCAGCGGTTGCAGGGGAAAATTGGTTGGTTGGGGTTGGGTGTTGGGTTTTTCCTCCTTTGCCTTTTGTCAGTGAGGTGGGCTCTGCGGTCTTCTTCAAAGGAGGTTGCTGCCCGCCAAACTGTGAGGCGCCAAGATGCACGGTTTGAGGCGTTATCAGCCCACTGGCGGTGGTCAATGTGGCAGGCACCAAGAGATTTCTTTAAGCAGTCCTTGTACCTTTTCTTTGGTGCACCTCTGTCACGGTGGCCAGTGGAGAGCTCGCCATATAACACGATCTTGGGAAGGCGATGGTCCTCCATTCTGGAGACGTGACCCATCCAGCGCAGCTGGATCTTCAGCAGCGTGGACTCGATGCTGTCGACCTCTGCCATCTCGAGTACTTCGACGTTAGGGATGTAAGCGCTCCAATGGATGTTGAGGATGGAGCGGAGACAACGCTGGTGGAAGCGTTCTAGGAGCCGTAGGTGGTGCCGGTAGAGGACCCATGATTCGGAGCCGAACAGGAGTGTGGGTATGACAACGGCTCTGTATACGCTTATCTTTGTGAGGTTTTTCAGTTGGTTGTTTTTCCAGACTCTTTTGTGTAGTCTTCCAAAGGCGCTATTTGCCTTGGCGAGTCTGTTGTCTATCTCATTGTCGATCCTTGCATCTGATGAAATGGTGCAGCCGAGATATGTAAACTGGTTGACCGTTTTGAGTTTTGTGTGCCCGATGGAGATGTGGGGGGGCTGGTAGTCATGGTGGGGAGCTGGCTGATGGAGGACCTCAGTTTTCTTCAGGCTGACTTCCAGGCCAAACAATACGTATTGTTGGTACCAAGCAAAACCTCAGGAGTAAAGTATGGTGGCCAGGTTGTGATAAAGACGCAGAGAAATTCGTCAAAACTTGCCATGGATGTCAAATCACAAGTAGGAGTAATCCTCCAGAGCCGATCCGGAGTACGCAACTCCCAACAGGACCGTGGATCGACGTAGCCGTTGATTTTCTTGGACCTTTACCGACTGGTGAATCAATCATGGCAGTGATAGATTACTACAGCAGATACTATGAGTACGCTGTGATGAGGTCCACGACCACTGAAAAAACAATACAAGCATTAGCAGAGATCTTCGCAAGATATGGATTGCCTGTTACGCTATACTCTGACAATGGTCCACAATTCATTTCAGAGACATTTGCTGAATACGTGAGGACCACAGGTATCCACCATCATAAAGTAACTCCGAAATGGCCGCAAGCCAACGGGGAAGTAGAGAGACAAAATCAGTCCATTGAAAAACGATTACGAATTGCTCACGCAGAAGGACAAAATTGGCGAGAAGCATTGCTATCTTATGTGGCTGTCTATCGGGCAACGCCTCATGCAACCACAGGAAAAAGTCCTGCAGAAGCATTTTTTGGGGGAAAAATCTGCACAAATATGCCCAAAATAAAGGAAATCTGGGACGACCAAATGAGGGACCATGATGCTGAAAAGAAAGGAGCAGCAAAGCTGTACACAAATTCGAGACGTGGAGCCAGGTAATGTTCTGGTGAGGCACGAGAATGGTGGTAAGGTAGACACACCTTATTACCATCAACCATACACTGTCGTATCCAGAAGTGGCAGTATGGTAACAGTCAAGTCTCCGGCGGGAGTCCTGTACAAAAGAAATGTGTCAGGTGTAAAAAGGTACCAGTCCAGAGAGACATCGAGCGAGGTGGTTGAAAGTCCAATACGAGATGCTCAACCTGAGAGACCAGATGATGTTCCCGAGGCGGTTACCAGCATTCCTGATGAAGTGACTAGAGTGCCAGAAGCACCCGAGGCCGTGGCGAGCAGTGTTTCTGACGCTGAGAGTGAACAACCGAGTAGCAACGATAGTATAGCAGGAAGGCCGAAACGAGACAGGAAAGCGCCTAAACGATACGAAGACTTTGTGCCGTATTTCTAATTGTGCCCGCATTATCACAAAAGGGAAAGTTTGTGACGGTTGGAATGATAAAAGAACATTGAGTTTGATCATATATCATAAAGTGCGTGTATGAGTGCTGTATGAAGTACATTTTGTTTAGTTGAGTTATTGTTTTACAGTTAGTTATGACATGTTCATGTTACATTGTGTGTAGAAGGAGTTTGAACTTGTTTGTTTGTTTGTTAGACATTGTTTGTTGGTTCCGAGGGATATTGATAAGGTGACGGTGTTTACATTTCAACATTAAGGTGTAAAGTTTATTTCTGGTAAAAGGAGGGATGTCATGATAATGAATATGCATGAGATGTATTCACCTGACCGGAAGTCACATGGTATGAGAGAGAGAAGAGCGCGAAATGGAGGAACAATGAAAACTGGAGAATAAAGACACGGAGATGTTTGACTGGTAAAACCTGCGTTATTAGTGTTATTAACTTCACATTTCGGGCCACAAATGTGACACTCTCCTCTTTCATGAACCACAAGGGCTTTGACCAGGCTGAACCAAGAACTCATAACTCGTCTTCCAAATGGGGTTTTCATCAAGCTTGCCAGTTTGTCCCGTTCCAGTCCCAGCTGCTGCTGTTGACTGTAAAACTGCAGAACTGAACTTTCTCTCACACACAGAGAAAGCTTGTTTTTATCTCTCTTCTTGCAAAACCACATGACCCTCTTAGAACAGCAAGTTCCACTCCAGACAGCCTGCGGTTTTGACGAGTTCTTTCATCTGTTGCCTTTTTGTAAGCAACAATCCATTAGTGAAGTCTCTTGGGCACTCTCGAAAGCTTTCGCAAAGGCTCTTGGAGCCAGCCTGTCCAGCATGAGCAGAGCTCCAGTATTTTAAATAAGATCTGTTTTAAAGTATTTGTATATGTCCTGCACTAAAAAACCTGCCCCAATTTATCTCCCAAAAACAAATCTATAACACTGCAGAAGTGCTATATTTGTGCCAACACCTCCTCACTCTCTTGATCATGTCCCCAAACAGTCCTTCTAAGTGAAGCAACACTTCATTGGTGAATCGACAGAGATTATCTACTGAATCTGGTGTTTCCATTGTGGTCTGCTCTGCAACAGAGAGATTAGGCGATCGCTTCATTGAGCACCTCGGCTCTGTCCACCACATAATGGGGATCTCCCAGTAGCCACCCATTTCAATTCCCCACCTTATTTCCATGCTGACATATGTGTTCATGGTCTCGTGCACAGTCAGACTAAGACTGCCCACAAATTGGAGGAGCAACGTTTCATATTCTGTCTGGGAACCCTCCAACTGGATGGCATCAAGACAGATGTCAGCTTATGTCTTCTATTTTGTTCTCTGTCTGCTTTCCTCCAGATCCACATTCACAGAGTGTCCCCCTCCCTCCATCAATTCCCACCTTTCCTTTCCTATTCATGTCCAATTATCACTTTTTGACTGTTGTTCTGTATTCCTCCTCCTGATCTTTGTTCCTTCTTCCCAGCCTTTTAATTTAGGTGCCTGTCTGCCTTTTACTCATACCTTGATGAAGGGCTCTGGCTCAAAATATCAGTTTTAACTTTACCTCCTATTTTTGCTGAGAGACCTGCTGAGTTCCTCCAGCAAAAATGCATTTTTACTACGATCACAGCATCTGCAGACTTACAGGTTTCACTCTTTGTGCATGGTAGGTCATGTCTCACCAACCCAACCCAGTCTTTTCATCAAAGAGGTTACCAGGAAATTAGGCACAGGATGTTGTCTACATTGGCTTTAGTAAGGCCTTTGACAAGGTCCTACATGGGAGGTTGGTCAAGAAGGTTCAGTTACTTGGCTCAAGTAATAAATTGAATTAGACAATGGATTTGTGGGAGAAGCCACAGACTACTAATAGCAGAGGAGTATCTCTTTGCCTGGAAGCTTGTGACTACAGGTGTGTCTCAGGAATCAGTGCTGGGTCCATTGTCGTTTGTCATCTATATCAATGATCTAGATTCAGATTTCAAAATTAAGACACATGAAATCACAGAACACTGAGATTCTTTCCTGTGGATGAAGCAGAATTATCACTTATGGTACAGCAAAAATAAACTGTAAATAATGTACAAATAAAGAAATAAAGAAACGTAAACAAAATGAGCAATACAGAGAGAAAAAAAATCAATACACTGCAAAAGTAAGAGTCCTTAAATGAATCCTTGATTGAGTTTGTTGTTGAGGAGTCTGATGGTGAAGGAGTAGCAGATGTTCCTGAACCTGGTGTTGCAAGTCTGTGGCACACATATCTCTTTCCTGAACAGTGAGAACAGAGCGTGTACTGGGTGGATTGCTGCTGCTCTCAGATGGCAGCATTCCCTGTACATGTTTTCAATGGTGGGGAGGGTTTTGCCTGTGATGTCCTGGGCTGCGTCCACCACCTTTTGCAAGGTGGTATTGATGTCCCCACACCAAGATGCAGCCAGTCAGCACACCTTCCACCAAACATCTGCCGAGGTTTGACAGGGTTTCTAGTATCATACCAAACCTCTGCAAACTCCCAAGGAAGTTGAGCAGTGATGTGCTTTCTTGATTTAATATATTATATCAGCAAATTTGCAGGTGATACTAAGACTGAGGGTTTAGTGACAGAGAGAAGGCACTCAAAGCTTTCAGCAAAATCAGGGATCGCTTAAAAAAATAGGCTATAAAATGGCAGATAAAATTTAATGTGGTCAAGCGTGAGGAATGGCACTTTGTGAATACAAACCAGGATAGGAGTGCGGCAGAACTGAAGGAACTGTGAATCCAGTCAAATAATTTCTTGAAAGTGGCAACACAGGTCAATAGGGGAGTCAAGAAAGCTTCTGGAACACAGACCTTCATAAATCCAAGTAATGAGCAGAGGAGTTGAGCTGAAATTGTACATGACATTGGTGAGGCCAGATTTGGAGGATTGAGTGCAGTTTGGTCACTTCCCTACAGGAAAGATATCAATAAAATTGAAAGAGTGCAGAAAAAAATGTATAACAATGGTTTGGGAACTTGAAGAGTTTTCAGATAAAGGAAAAGGTTGATTCCCTGAAGCATCAGAGATTTCCACCAATAATTTTAAGACACACACAGCATTTCCCTATTTAAGTACAAAACTAGAAAGAAGTGGAAACTTGTTACCTCTCTTGCACTGCTGCAATTTCAATACAGGAAAAATGTTCAAAGAAATTAATAAAGTCTTTTTCCCCCTCAAAAATCACAGAACACAATAAGTAGATGATACGCCTTTTTTGTTTGTCTTCCTTTTGTATAAAGATATTGTTTTATTTTATTTGACATGTTCAATATTTACTGTTTTTGGAGAGGGTGGGAAGGGGGAAGGGAGGGATGGGAAAAAAAAGAGAAAATGTCACTGAATATTTAAAGAGATGCATCTGTAAATATATTGGTTGATATGGTTCATAGTGCAATGAATAAAGAATTACAAAAAAAAATCACAGACTACGACAATACAGAAACAAGCTGGCATTTCTAGTCTGTTCCAATCCATTTTATTTTGCCAAGCCCCACTGACCTGCAACCCTGCTGCACATGCTGTTTAAATTATTCATGCCAGATGGTGAGTATCATCTTGGAATTGGAACAATTAACAGTCCTCAAATTTCATTCAATAATGCCCCTACTTTACATTTAATAAACGATAATAGAAGTGCTTTATAAATAAATAAATAAATGGTTCTTATTTTCTTTGTCATCAGTGTTGAGTTCATGTTAATCAAAGCTATATTAACACACGTTTTTTTTATGAACCAGATTTTAAGCGTCCAGTTCATTGCCTTTTACAAACTGAAAGGTGAAAACTGTTCTGAAAAATGTATATTTAAAACTGATCTGAAGTTACTGGCATTTCATGAAACCCGTCAACTGTTTTATTTTATACATAAAAGACATTGCAATTTGAACACCCCAGGCGTCCTTCCTAATGAGCATCCAACCTAGCAACAGATGGTAGCACCAGCATTTGCTTATTCAGTCACTGGACAACCAAATGTCAACTCCAGCAAGCTATCGCGCTGTTTTCTCTATGAAATTCTCAAGAGGTCTCATCAATTATTGGTCGCGATGAAAGCAAAGCGAGGTAAAAATGATACTGACAAGCAATAATTGTAAATGACTAACATCTAGGAAAATACATTAAAATATTTAAACTGGTTGATTCTGGCCAACAACTCAAAGGAAAATAATTTCCAGAAAACAAATCTTTGAAATCTATGTATATTAAGGAATAGAAAACAAATACAATCACCTTCCAAAAAAGCTCAAAATTGGAATTACACGTGTCGATGACAATATGAAACACCAAGCCCCGTCTCTGATCAGCGAGCGGAAGATACACACTATAGGAAAGAGTCACATCAGTCTCAGGCCTGATCAATATTCTGTTTAACAACGGAATTCTATTCGGATTATAAATTTGTGAAAGATTTAACATAACCAGTTTTGATAGAATTTGCGATACGACTGAAAAAGAAAACTTTGTGTTTCTGCCCATGCTCCTCATTGACACGATCTTTAATTGCGGACAAAACCCCCGAGAGTCGTAACGCATAAACCCACCCTCATCTGGTGTTAAAATTTTGCATCAATTCATTATTAAATTCAACGACCAAAATAAAATCAAAGAAATTATGTGTATTTTCGTGACTTCAACCGGTCAGAGTTTTTTTTTTAAGTGCTCTTTAGAAACCAGCTTTCTTGGCGATTTCATCAGGAGTCCGTGGCCGCGCCTCCTTCCCTTGCGAGTTGATTCGCCGATATCACGAAAGTTGCAATGGTTGGTCTCCGGACACGCACCCAGGGGAGCCCACACCCCCCCCCCCCCCCCGGGGGAGCCCACCCCCCCCCCCCTCAGGGGGAGCCCACCCCCCCCATAGGCAAACCCCTCCAAAACAAAAACATACAACTCTACACGGCTCCACAAAAGGACGCGAAGAAAACAAAGTCAAACTCACCTGCGCCAGAAGATACGAGGAGGTTATGGGAGCAATGCAAAAGCGGAGGGACAGAGAAGGGTGCAGTCCACCGGATTCGGACTGAAAGGGGGCGAAGGGCTGGGGAATCGGATCCAAACGGTGCACGTCGGTAACGGCGCCGATGCTGCTTTCGTTGCTCCGATGCCTTTCTTTTCCTCCGGCACTCTCCTCTACATAGTTGAGAGTCGGTTCAGGGCGAGCTGTCCCCCGTGGTCTCCAATCTCTCTTCTGCTGCCAGAGGAGAGTCAAACTCTCGCCAGCATCACGACTGCCGCCACTCCGATACACCCAACGAGCCGGGTCGCCCTGGCGGGCAGAGCGCACTGCTATTGGCGGAGGGACACCGCCTGCGCGCAATGCCATTGGCGGAGGGACCCCGGCGGCGCGTCGCCCAGCCACTGAAGGGGTCTTCCTCCTGTCCCAGTCCGGTGTCAGTCACTGAGAAACGTGGTGAGTGATCTTAAAGCGTCCTGTAGACAGCATCATAACAAATAGTACCACATTTTGTCCTGGGAACGGAAAGATGTAAATAACAGCAACACTTCCATCCTGAAATACTCCTTTCGCGGATGCATGGAGTCCCCCAAGAAATAGGAACAGGAGTAGGTTTTCTGGCCTCTCGAACCTGCTCCCTAAATTAATAACGTCACGGCTGCGGACAACTTGCTTTTCCACATCATCGCCCTGAATTTCCCCAACTACGCAAAAATATGACTGTGTCTTAAACATATTTATTCAGGCAGGCTCAATATTCTGGAAAAAGCAGTTCCTCCTCATCTCTGTCCTAAATCTACTCCTCCGAATCTGGAGGCTTTAACCACCTAGTCTCACCTACCAGTGGAAACAACTTTCCTGCCTCTAATTTATCCCTTACCTCTGTTGCCATCGCCAGTGGTCACTAACGACCACCAGGGCTTGACCTGGCTGGGGGTGAGAGGTGCCCTCCTGGTTAGATCCTTCCTGAACAATAGAAATATCACCCACAACACTTTTTCCCTGAGATGACTGTGGAGACAATTGCCCACCTCTTTGCTAAATAAGGATTTACAAAGAGTGGGGAAGGATGCACAGTACATTCCCAGAAACAGTGTGACAAGATTTATGTGCTGTTCTCGGGGAGGCACGGAGAGACAGACATCCAGAGCGGCTGGAAGAACATCATCTCAGTGAAAGACACCCTTTGGTGTGCCCAAAACTTGTTGGTCTTCCATCACAATGAGATGTGAGTGAGGGAAAGCTGTCGATTGGCATTTTCCAGGCTGCAGGAGAATGTGCTGAGGGTCACACTGAGACTTTATGCAGCCAATGCACGGGGGTTGTGGGGAAGGACTACATTTTGGAGTCCTTGTGTTGCCAGGGAAATCCCTCAAACAACAGAGGGGAGTTAACTGTGGTGGCAATGGGTGCTAAATAGTGAATGAACATTGATGGACATGACTCTGAGGATGTCAAAAGACTTTGAATAGTTTTCTTTTTTGAAAATAATTAATTGTGATGAAGTTTAGTTTTGGAAAAAAAATGTATTGCTGTTAGATTCCCACTCATTCTTCTGAATTTCAGCAAGTATTGTCAGAGGCACTCAAACTTTCTTGAGGTTCTCAGACTCTCCTGAATCTCCCTTGGTGAACCTCAGGGTTGGTGCCAAAATGTATGTCAGAGAGAGGCATTACCTGTTGGAGGGGGGCTTGTTCAGCAGGTGGGAGGGGCGGGTGGCGCTCGAGGGGACCTACCTGTTGACGGAAGGGTGCTAGAAGGGATCTACCTGTCGATGGAGGGGTGCTAGAAGGGACCAACCTGTCATTAACATTATCTGCCCCTCCAATGTTGGACATGAAGACACTCTTTATATTGCGTCAAGCTACTGACACTTGACACACACTAGTGTCATGACTGGGGGCAGGTGGAGAGTTGCTAGCGTGCGTAAACCTCAACGCTACTGATGTGGGAGGGAGTGGTGTGGGTCTGACATCCAGGTATGGCCGCGAACGTACGGGGGAGGCATAGCACCTTGTTTTGGGGGCCATTGGCTGCAGATGCCTACCCCCCTTTGGTGCCGATCCTGGTGAACCTTCTCCACATCACCTCCAAAGCCAGTATAATTTTTCTCAAGTAAGGAGACTAGAACTACATATTGTACTCCAGGTGCAGCCTCACCAGTACCCAGTACAGATTCAGCAAAACCTTTCTGCTCTTACATTCAATCTCTCCAGCAATGCAGCATTCCATTGGCCTTCTTCATTACCTGATGCACTTGCAAACCAACTGTGATGCACAAATACACACAATCTTCAATCTTTCACCATTTTTATAATAATCTGGTCTTCTATTTTTCCCTCCAAAGTGGTTGACCTCACATTTACCTTATCTGCCAGAAGCTTGTCCACTCGATTATGCTACTGATATTTCTCTGAAAGCCTTTACACTCCTGAGATGTACTTGCTTAAATATTTCTTAAATGTTGTTATTGTATCTGCTTTCATCGCTTCTATTGGCAGCACATTCCACTCAATTAAAGAAAATATACTTTCCTGGTAAATCCCTTTCAAGTATTCCTCATGTTTACTTAAATCTCTCGGTAAAAGGTTCTTGCAATCAGCACTATCTAAGTCTCTTCGATGTACTTATGTCAGGTTTCCCTCTGTTTCTTGCACGCCAGAGAATACCACGTAATTTGTCTTCATCAATATGCCCTTCATTTTCTTACTTTTATTTACATTTTACATTGTTTTGACTCTGCTTTTTATTTTTTGCCAGTTTTCATTATATTACCCCACAAAAGAACATCAAGCCACCGTCTCACCTATCATCTCTAACCTCGTTATTTCTGGTCCCACAGCCTACAACCTCGTTGTTTCCATTCCCACACAGCCTGGTTCTACCTCTTACCCAAGATACACAAACCAGGCAGACTCATTGTATCCACAAATGAAATCCCGAAGCTGCTGAGAGCCAGATCACAGGCATTTAAGTCTGGAGATCCAGATTCATACAGAAGGAGCAGGTATGACCTGCGAAAAGCCATCTCCCAGGTGAAGTGGAGATTCTGGATGAAAATGGAAACAACAAGGGACACCCGACAGCTGTGTCACAGCCTAAATGCCATAACCTGCAAAACCAAATCCGGTGAAGTAGTAGACTACAAAGCTTCACTCTCAGAGGAACTCAATACCTTCTACGCCTTCTTTGATGATAGTAACAGCAAAGAACCACCCCATGCACCCTCATATTCCCTAATGATCCCATCCTGTCTGTATCTGAGGATGACATGCATGCTGCCTTCAAAGAGTGAATCCGAGAAAAGCATCTGGCCCGGACGGAGTACCTGACCGAGTATTAAAAATCTGTGCTGACCAATTTGCCAATGTATTCACAGATATCTTCAAAACCTCACTCTAGCAGGGTATGGTCTCCACCTGTTTCAAACAGGCATCAATTATATCAGTGCCCAAGAAGAGTGTAGTAATCTGCCTTAATGACCATCAACGAGTTACACTCACATCAATGGTGATGAAGTGTTTTGAAAGGCTAGTGATAAAACATATCAGCTCCTGTCTGAGCAGTGACACAAATACATTCCAGTTCACCTATCGTAGCAACAGGTCTAAGGTGGATACCATCTCACTAGCTTGAGACAAAACCCTGGAATACTTGGACAGTAAAGATGCATTCATTAGGATGGCCTTTATTGACTACAGTTCAGCATTTAGCACCACCATCATCTCAAAACTGATCAGCAAACTCCATGACCTGAGACTCAACACCCCACTGTGTAATTGGATCATGGATTTTCTCACCTCCAACCTACAATCAATAAAGGTTGGTAAGAATATCTTCTCCATCAGTACTGGTGCATCACAGGGCTGTGTTCTTAACCATCTGCTCTACTCACTTTATACCTTTAACTGTGTGGCTTGGTATGATATAACACCATCTACAAGTTTGCTGAGATACCCGTAGTGGGTTGTATAAAGAAAGATGATGAGTCAGCATACAAGTGGGAGATTGAAAACTTGGCTGAATGGTGCACCAACAACAACCTTGCACTCAATGCCACCAAAACTAAGGAACTGATTGTTGACTTCAGGAAAGGAAAGCCAGAGGTGTACAATCCAGTGATCATTGGGGGTCAGAGGTGGAGAGGGTGAGCAAATATAAGTTCTTGGGAGTCACTATCTTGGAGGATCAATGCATCAATTTGTGGAGGTTTGATATGACACCAGAAACCCTGGCAAATTTCAACAAATGTATGGTGGAAAGCGTGCTGAACAGCTGCATCATGATCTGGTATGGAGACACCAAAGCCCCTGAGCATAAAGCCCTCCAAAAGGTAGTGGACACAGCCCAGGACATCACAGGCAAAACCCTCCGCACTATTAAGAACATTTACAGGGAACACTGCCATCAGAGAGCAGCACCAATCATAAAGGATCCACACCACCCAGCACAAGCTCTGTTCTTGCTGATGCCATCAGGAAAGAGGTAAAGGTGGCATAAGACTTACACCACCAGGTTCAGAAACAACTGCTATACCTCCACCATCAGACTCTTCAACAACAAACTTTATCAGGGACTCATTTAAGGACTCTTACTTGTGCACTTAATTGATTTTTTAAATTTTCTCTGTATTGTGCAATCAGTTTGTTAACATTCTTTATCTCTTTACAGCTCTTTGTTTGTTTACATGTCTACGCTGTGTACAGTTTTATTTGCACAATCAATAAGTGGTAATTCTGCCTCGCCTGCAGAAAAAAGAATCTCAGGTTTATATGTGATGTCATGAAATCTCTTCTGTCCCATTGAACTTGTATCATCTTACCTCGACTACATTTTTCCTGCCTGGTCCACTCCCTCCCTATCTAAGTCCATGATGCCTCTCGTGCCCTCCATCTCTTCCCTGAACTTGATTGTCTAATTTTTCACTCTGAACATCTCATCAATCTACACCTCTATCACCTATGCAGAAGGTCTCAAAGCCCTTTGTTTCTTTCTTAACAAGACTAAACCAGTTCCCCCCCCTCCCCACCACTCCACCATCACCCTCCTCTGAAGAATTTATTCTCATCCTCAATAACTTCTCCTTTAACTAATCACACTTTCACCAGTTCAAAGAGTAGCCATGGGTACCCACATGGGTCCCATTATGACTGGCTTTCTGTTGGTTTTATGGAGCAATCCATGTTGCAAGCCTACACAGGCAAGGCCTCTCAACTCTTCTTTCACAACATTGCACTCATGATGAGCTTGTCAACTTTATTCACTTTGCTGCAAACCTTCCCCCGACTTCAAATCCACATGATCCATCTCCGGAAACACTCTTACTTTCTTGAACTCTCCGTCTCCATCTCAGGAGACAAACTTTCTACAGACATTTTTGACAAACCTACCATTCCCACAATTACATCATCTCCACCTTCATCCCCACTCCCCTATAAGGATTCTATTTCTTTCTCTCAATTCCTTCCCCTCTACCACCATCAACTCAGCTCTTACTCACATTTCTCATTTTCCACACATCTGCCCCAACTCCCTCTGCCCCTAGATGCAACAAGAACAGGATTCCCCTCGTCCTCAACTACCACCCCACCACCCTCCATATCCAACATATTATCCTCCACAATTTTTGTCACCTACAACATGATTGCACCACCAGAGACATCTTCCCTTCTCCATCATCTGCAGGGGTCACTCCCTCTGTGACTCTCTTGTCCACTTATCCCTTGCCACTAATCACCCCCTTTGTAGCTTCCCTTGTGACACAGCAAGTGCCACACTTGTGCCCTCATCTCCACCCTCACCACCTTTTGGGGCCCCGAACAGTCCTTCCAAGTGAACCAACACTTCATGTGAATCTGCAAAAATCATCTATTGCATTCGGTGCTCCCACTGAGGCCTTCTCTACCTTGGAGCGATTGGATGCAGACTGGAGATCACTTTGCAGAGCACCTTCACACTGTCAACATCAATGAAAGGGATATCCCTACAGTCAATCATTTCAATCCTTTGCCTCACTCCCGTGCTGATTTGACTGTCCTTGGCCTCATGCACGACTAAACCAAGGCCACTCGTAAATTGGAAGACCTACACCTAATATTGCGTCTGGGCATTCTTCCTCTCTTCCCAATCCCTTTGACTTTTTTCCTCCAGCTCTCCAATCCCGTTCCTCTCCACTTACAGAGCTAACACCCTCGCTGTTTTGTCTTGAGCCCTCCCTCCTTTATCCACCCATTACCTCTTGCCTATGGGCCAGTGCTCCTCTCCGTTCCCCAACCTCCCAACATTTTATTCATGTGCCTGTTTACATTTTGTTCATACATTGATAAGGGACCGAGCCCAACATTGGTAATGTATCTTTATCTTTACTATGTAAAGTACAATTAGACCTTTCGAGGTTCTCCAGCATTGTGTTTTTACTTCAATCACCACGTCTGGAGATTTCTGTGTTTCACTTCAGATATTTGTTTATTTTAAAATCCTTTATAAGTTTTGTCACTTACTCCCTTTTTATAGCACTAACTGTTTTCTCACCTTTTGATGTTGTTCATATACTTTCTTTGTTGAGTTTTAAATTATTCCCTCTTTGTTATCCATATTTTTCCAAGGCAGTACATCCTTTACCTTCTGCAGATGTAAACAACAAAATAACAATGTTATTTTATTGCATTGGAATGATATTAAAACACCTCCCATTGATCTTTTGCCATAAATGGATTTGCCCCTTTTATCACAGTCTGTCTTTACACATTGAGGTCAGCCTAACCAAACTCCCAAATCTTATTTTCACATCTGCCCCTTCCAAATAAAACGGTGAATGTCATATTCTGATCACTACTAGTTAAATGTTCACATTCAATTATTTTGTGAATTGAATTTGTTTATTGCTCAACGTCAGATTTAATATGACCTGCTCCATTTTAAGTTCCAGAAACATTAAGATGGAAATCAATCACATTCATTAGTAGCAATAAAGCAAGGGGTAAAAGAACTTCTACAATGTTATTCCTTGAAGGTATTTAATATTACTAGTCGAAGAATAAATCTCTCCACCATTAATGCAGAAAATTATCCTGAACGGACTTAAAATATTCACTTTACTTTTGACAGGAGCTAGACTTTTTATTCCAATTTATATGATAGTTAAATCCCTTATTAAAACCACACTGTCACTACAATTTGCTTGATAAAATCCCTGGAGTTATGTGTTCTGATGCTTGACAATACCATGAAACTGAAAACAATTTCCTCAACTTCTTCAGTCTGATCTATTGCTCAGCCCTCTTTAGATTTTCTATTTATTTGAATTTTATAATCTAATTGTGTAATTATGCTCTTGCCATTCTTCTTTTCATGACTGTATGAATACTTATTAGAGATGAACTGTTAGACTGTTCATGGAAGATCCCTATCAGGTACAACATGACAAATAATCTTATACTGTGGTGGTCTGCCACCGCATAGATCGAGCTGGCACAACACGCAGTGCACGTATTAGTTTTCTTTTTCTTTGGCTTGGCTTCGTGGACGAAGATTTATGGAGGAGTAATGTCCACGTCAGCTGCAGGCTCGTTGGTGGCTGACAAGTCCGATGCGGGACAGGCAGACACGGTTGCAGCGGTTGCAAGGGAAAATTGGTTGGTTTGGGTTGGGTGTTGGGTTTTTCCTCCTTTGCCCTTTGACAGTGAGGTGGGCTCTGCGGTCTTCTTCAAAGGAGGTTGCTGCCCGCCGAACTGTGAGGCGCCAAGATGCACGGTTTGAGGCGAGATCAGCCTACTGGTGGGGGTCAATGTGGCAGGCACCAAGAGATTTCTTGAGGCAGTCCTTGTAGTAGTAAACAGCAGCATAACACATTGTAAAATGTCTCTTAACGCAGTGAACGGATACGGTTGAAAGCTAAAGCAGTAGAAGACTAGCAGCCCTAATATGCCGCTGGCCAAGCTGCCCAGCTAACAGATCAATATCAGGCTGGGGAGGAAGGATATTCACATGCAAGAATGTTCTCACCCGCTGTTGTTTTTCATGTGGCTGATGTCGGCCAATCAAACGAATGGTGGGAACTCCAACTGTCTAAAAGGAGCCTTTCCAGCCTCAATAAAATCTCAGAGTTTAACCTCCCACACTGCGAGTGTGTGTGTTTCTTTGTAGCAGTCGGCTACAACATTTCAAATTTTCATCTGGAGTTAATTAAAAATTTGATACAGCAATAATAACTGTAATATCAAAAAAGAGATAAAGACCCTTTAAAGCCATCATCACATAGACCTATTTCATTATTAAATGCAGCTTATAAAATAGTAACAAAGATATCAGCGAATAGGTTGACAAAATTTTTACCTAAGTTTATAAATATGGATCAGACTGGATTTGTTAAAAATAGAAAATCGGCAGATAATGTAACCAGATTATTGAGTTTAATATATCTAGCAGAAAAGAGTGAGGACTTAAGTGTAGCAGTGGCTTTAGATGCAGATTAGAATGAGACATTTTGTTTAAACTTCTTGAAAAATTTGGGTTCGAACAAATATTTCCAAATTGGATAAAAGATGTATATAATGGACCGAAAGCTAAAGTGATAACAAATGGGCAGATTTCTGCATCTTTTCATTTAACTAGAGCTTGTAGGCAAGGGTATCCATTATCTCCAGCTTTATTTATTTTAGCAATTGAACCACTTGCAGAACTGATTCGATCTGACCCTGATATTAAAGGTCGGGCCTCTTCCATGATGCTGCCTATAATATTTTTCCTCAGCCTTTTGGTGTGGGGTCGAGGTCGCCCATACCTCCCTCCATCCCTCTGACATTTCCAGCACCAACACCACTGCTAGTCTTTTTCTCCCTCCGCTCGCAGGCATTGCCTGGGCTCTTCCATGGGCCCGCCAATGGGCGAGATCTAGTGCAGTCAAGATCACAGCTTCCCGATCCAGGTGGGTCATCCATTTGCAGGACAGGTTGAAACTCCATCCCCATTTTCTCCGCGTGAAATGCCTCAAACAGGCTCCACCATTTTCCCCACCACTAGGCTGCTGCTCCTGGTCGGTGCAGGGCCCTGGAGTCGGTAATTCTTTTGGGGGTGGGTTTCTTATCCTTCCTCCCCATTCCTTTGATGTTTATTATTCTTCCTGGTACTTTTTTCCCCACTTACTTCTTTTTTTCTGGCTGCTTTTCATTAGTTTCACTTTGCTTTCCCCAGAGCTCTGATTCCTGCATTGACATGCTCCTCTGCATCACATGACTCCCCCATAATCTACAAGTTTTGAAAGTAATTGAGAAAAGAACCCCAAAGAGAAAGAAAGTTAAAATTCACTGCAGTAGTAGAAGACCTAATTTTTTCTAGAGAAAGTCATGCCAAAACATCTGACAACCATGAGTGGGAGGAACAGCCTCTTTCCATCTCTACAAAATGGCCCTTCGAGCAATGAGGGAAGCAAAAGCCACTACATGGGATTGTGAAGAAGTCAATGTTAAATCCATTGGTCCACTCACTCCAAAGATAGCAAAGAAAGGGCTCGTAGTCAAGTTAATATCAAGAACTAATGACAAAGTGCTAAATACCCCTTACCAGAAATTAGAGAGTAGGACATAGCCAAAACATATGATACAATGTACCTTCCTCAGTTATGCATTTATCACATTTAGAGGATAAAATAAAACTGAACCTTGGAAAAATGGGCCTGATGGACTACTTTAAATTGCCTAGAATTGCCAACCACAAAGAGAAGATAAGTGAATACATTTCAAAACAAAATCCCATGTAGTTTCAGCAAATGGTTGATCATAAACATTTTATTTGCTCTTCAACTTCTCCATCTTTCTGTAACTTAAAACATGTTGAACTCCAACTTTTCCTTGTTCTAACACTGCGTTATTAACCAAGTCATTAACTCTGTGAATGTTGCTTGACCAAAGTACTTTCTGTTTCTGTCACAATTAAACTAATTAAATTATTCCCAGGCAATCAGAATCATGTTGAAAGATGGAATAGCATAAAATCATGAAAAATTCCTGAATTATATATTCAACAGGATTTACATCTTCCATGTCTTTTACTTCCTGTTTTAAATTAATTTTGCTGTTTCAATTTTTCCACATAATCATCTCACAATATTCTTGAATGCATTCAACTGAGATCTGATCAATTTGCTCCCGTAATGTTAGAATGCCAAAATTGCAATTGTGTGTATGAAGAATAAGTTATATCCAGAGCTCACACAGCAATGAAGGCTTGCATAGAAAATTAGTTTTTTAAAATAATCCTAATGATTTTAATTGTTCATTTATGAGCATGTTATTTATGTGGCTTTATTACAAAATAAATCACATTCTCTTCATTATGAGCATTCATTGACGATCTTTATTTCACTTGGAGAATTGTGAGTAATTTTGGAAGCTACCCTGCAGGAAGGATTAACCGTATTGGCATTCGAGGGAGTGTAATAAAATCATGTTAGAAGACTATTGATGCCCCAAGTTAAAGTGTGAAATCAGTGAAATCATCTGGAATACTGTAGGTTCAAGATGCAAGATTCCTTTATTGTCATGTAATAAAACATGAATAATATTACTTGAAATTGACTTCACCCCTTAAAGTCAGAGAAAGACAAGCACAACAGAATCCCCTGAGTGTCCATAGATTTGCCTCCAGAAATCCTGCAGCCTCCACAGCCATACAGACCTGGCCAAACCATTGGCAACCCAAGCTCCAGATTCAAACCTCTGACACAATCAGGAATCCTTCAGCACCCTTGGCACATCCTTGCATCCTAGTTCCGATACCTGGTACCCCTTCACCCACACTCCAGCATTTTGCAGCCTGGTTTGAGTCCTTTGACCGCATTTGACAACAGCCCGCAACACATGTGGGTTTCTTGGCTTGAGTCACCAACAGCCCGCCACCTGTGGGTTCTTCAGCCACAGAGCCCCTCAGTGGTGCGCCACCGTGATCACCATCCCATTGGATCATCTCCTCTGTTTCTCCTTCTCAACGTGGGGGAGGGTGGAATTCCCATTTTCTGATGCTCTGCACCAGTCCTCTGCTTCCCCAGAGTCTGCAACCCCTCAAGGCTACTGCCAGCAAAACAGACTGAGATTACCAGAAGGAAGCAGCTTTGAATATGTGATTACAGACACAATAATAATTTTAAAAATATATAACGAACATGTACATTAAGCTGCAAGATAAGGAAAATGATGAAATAAGCTATAAACCTAAACAAAAGTGGGAAAAGGATTTAAACATAAAGATAAAAAATGAAGTATGGGAAAAGTTATGTTCTGGAACTATGAAGAATACAATAAACACAAGGTTACACATGATACAGTATAATTGGTTACACAAGTTATATATCACGCCTCAAAAGTTAAAAGAATGGGATCCAAGATTATCAGATAGATGTTTTCACTGTAAGAAGGAAATGGGAACAACAGTACATGCAATTTGGGCATGTAAGAAAGTGAAAATGTTTTGGGAAGATCTAAATCAGATATTAAATAAAATCACAAAAAATAACATACCAAAAAAATCCAGAGATCTTTCTTCTAAGTAACATAAGAAGAAAGGAATTAAGCCTCAAATTGGATAAAGTGCAAAAAAGATTTATTATGATAGCCTTAGCTGTAGCAAAAAAATGTATAATGTCAACTTAGAAAATGGAAGAGAGCCTGAGAATACAGCAATGGTACATGGAAATGAATAAATGTATTCCAATCGAAAAAATAGCATATAATTTAAAAAATAAAGTCACATTATTTGAACAAATTTGGGAACCATACATGGAATATATGGCTTGCCTCGGACCTCCACCCCCTAAAATGATAAGAAGACAAAACGACTTGATCCAGTGTGTAAAAATAGATGACACATTTTTCTTGTTTATTTTTCATTGTGTGAAGACATTGTTTCATGGTATTATTGTATTGTATATGTTGAATATGTTGAGGAACATGATTATCCAACTGCACGAAAACCAACAAGGTCGGGTCAGATACAGCAATGAGCTCTCTGAACCCTTCTCCATTAACAATGGCGTGAAGCAAGGCTGTGTTCTCGCACCAACCCTCTTTTCAATCTTCTTCAGCATGATGCTGAACCAAGCCATGAAAGACCCCAACAATGAAGACGCTGTTTACATCCGGTACCGCACGGATGGCAGTCTCTTCAATCTGAGGCGCCTGCAAGCTCACACCAAGACAAAAGAGAAACTTGTCCGTGAACTACTCTTTGCAGATGATGCCGCTTTAGTTGCCCATTCAGAGCCAGCTCTTCAGCGCTTGACGTCCTGCTTTGCGGAAACTGCCAAAATGTTTGGCCTGGAAGTCAGCCTGAAGAAAACTGAGGTCCTCCATCAGCCAGCTCCCCACCATGACTACCAGCCCCCCCACATCTCCATCGGGCACACAAAACTCAAAACGGTCAACCAGTTTACCTATCTCGGCTGCACCATTTCATCAGATGCAAGGATCGACAATGAGATAGACAACAGACTCGCCAAGGCAAATAGCGCCTTTGGAAGACTACACAAAAGAGTCTGGAAAAACAACCAACTGAAAAACCTCACAAAGATAAGCGTATACAGAGCCGTTGTCATACCCACACTCCTGTTCGGCTCCGAATCATGGGTCCTCTACCGGCACCACCTACGGCTCCTAGAACGCTTCCACCAGCGTTGTCTCCGCTCCATCCTCAACATCCATTGGAGCGCTTACACCCCTAACGTCGAAGTACTCGAGATGGCAGAGGTCGACAGCATCGAGTCCACGCTGCTGAAGATCCAGCTGCGCTGGATGGGTCACGTCTCCAGAATGGAGGACCATCGCCTTCCCAAGATCGTATTATATGGCGAGCTCTCCACTGGCCACCGTGACAGAGGTGCACCAAAGAAAAGGTACAAGGACTGCCTAAAGAAATCTCTTGGTGCCTGCCACATTGACCACCGCCAGTGGGCTGATAACGCCTCAAACCGTGCATCTTGGCGCCTCACAGTTTGGCGGGCAGCAACCTCCTTTGAAGAAGACCGCAGAGCCCACCTCACTGACAAAAGGCAAAGGAGGAAAAACCCAACACCCAACCCCAACCAACCAATTTTCCCTTGCAACCGCTGCAATCGTGTCTGCCTGTCCTGCATCGGACTTGTGAGCCACAAACGAGCCTGCAGCTGATGTGGACTTTTTACCCCCTCCATAAATCTTCGTCCGCGAAGCCAAGCCAAAGAAGAAAGAGAAGATATGTTGAATATTTATTGGTTTTGGAGGGGGGTGGGAAGAGGGAAAAAAGGGAATAAATGCCACTGTGTATATTTAATGAGAAATGTTTGTATATTTTGGTTGATATGGTTCAGTGTGAAAAATAAAAAATTATTAAAAAAAGGCTACTGCCAGCATAGGCACTACCACCTTGGGCCCAGCTCCTGCAGTCGCAGGATTTAAAATAAACCACTGTCAGTTCTTTTAACAAGCCATTAAAAACCTCTATGGTGTCTTTGGTAGTTGGTCTGGATGGTAGAATCCTGCAAAGGAGTGCTTTGTCTTCTCTCCCTGCTCTCCTCTGCAAACTCCTGATGAATTAGGAGATGATTGTGGACTTCAGGAGGACCAAGAACAACCACCCTTCTCTACACGATAACAACTCTGTAGTACAGAGAGTGGAGAGCACAAAGTTCCTTGGAGTTCACTTAACTAGTGAGCTTTCTTGGACACATATCTTCTCACTTGTCAGGAAGGAGCAACAGTGACTGCACTTCCTGAGAAGACTGAAGTGAGCAAGGCTACTGGCCACCATTATGTCAACCTTCTATAGGAACTCTATTGAGAGCATCCTGACTGACTGCATCACATTGTAGTATGGTTGCTGCAGAGAGATGGATCAAAGGTCAATTCATAGGACCATAAGAGTGGCAGAGAGGATCAATATGCCCTCCGCAAGCATTAACCAACTTGAGTTCTGTTGCCAAGTCCACCACTATTCTTCTCCTTGAGCTATGAAGCCAGGGGTGTCAAACTCAAATTCACGGAGGGCCAAAATTAAAAACTTGGACTAAGTCGAGGGCCGAACTAAATATTTATTGAAAATTTTCAACAACATCTGCATGTTTTCTCTTCTTTCAACATATGTAATGTTAAACTTTAGAATATAACTTTAGGAGGATAATTTTACAGGTCAGGAGTAGGTAGCTCAAGTTCACCCTTTGCTTGACCTGAGGGAAACCTATTTGGTCCCTGTGGACATGTAGTCAGCATTCACAGGCTGTGTCCATTTTGGCCTGCATCAGGACTCAGCATTTCCTGCTCACTCCTCAGGCTCTAGGCCTCTATTCACCCTCGACCCACCATCCCTCTACCTGACCAGTCCTTTACCCAACCTCTACTCACCCCTCACTCCACTCGCTCTGCCTCTACCCACCCCATCCTATACATGCCCCTCTACTGCATCTCCCCTCAACCTGTTCCTCCCTCTACCCGTCTCTCACCCTCTAATCACCCCTCCCCTACTCGCCCTGCCCCTCCCCTTTTACCTCTTCCCTATCCACCCCTCCTTCTACTCATCCCTCCCTCTAACTGCCCCTTGCACCAACATAACTTCCCCTGCCCATTACTCCTCACCTACACCCTCTGCCCACCCCTGCTTACCTACCCACTCAGGCCCAGCACGCTGCCGATCAGCCTTTGCAGACAGCCACCATCTCTCTCTTCACGTGCAGGGCCGAACCAGCTGTCCCTGGGGTCTGCGCGGGTGCAAGCGCTGAAGGCCGTGGCGACCGGGAGAAGTGCTCTCACGCTGTGGAAGGGCCATCCGGTGCCAGTCGCGTGGGGCTCGCACAGCCCGGGGGCCGTGCACAGCCTGCCATGCCCGTCGCGCCGACAGGAAATCACAGGCGCTCGCCAATCCGCCGCACCGCTCGACAGGTGGGAGAAGTGACTGGTTGTGTGGGGAGCCTTCCAACCAGCTTGCCGGCTGATGACATCGACAGACTTCTCGTGTTACAATTTCTCGTGTTACAATGGGGAAGGATGTGCAATGAAGGGGGAGGATGGTGGGGGTGACATTACCAAAAAACAGCATCGGCTCTCGCTGCAGGGCGGGCCACCTCTAATACATTTTTGAAATGATCTTGCGGGCCAGAGTTTGACATGTGTGTATTAAGCTGTTAGCAGTCAACCATTGCAATCTGCAGTGCCATTGCCCTGCACTTCTGCTGCTCTGTGATACCAAGCACAGTATAATGCCAGGCTACCTCAATGCACCGTGGAAAGAATTGGCAAGATGGGTCTATAAAATTGATGAGATACTTTCTGTGTTAAATGTCTTATGGATTTCTTTACAGGAATGTATTTTTAAGACTTTAAATAAATTCAATAACAAGCTTGTAAAATAATCTGCAGAAGTAAATTCTTTGCTATTCAAACATATTTTTGCAACATGTAGTTCATAACCTCTTATATTTTCACAACATTTACTTTCGTTAAGAGGACA
Source organism: Narcine bancroftii (assembly GCF_036971445.1). Taxonomy (NCBI): domain Eukaryota; kingdom Metazoa; phylum Chordata; class Chondrichthyes; order Torpediniformes; family Narcinidae; genus Narcine; species Narcine bancroftii. The sequence goes on along the minus strand of NC_091469.1, from coordinate 355,868,339 downwards.
ACTGAACTCTGGTTCATGAAATCTTAATCCATATCAGGAACAACATTAAGATCCACCTGGAGCTTGCCTGTCACGTTTTTATTCATTCTATTCCTGCTTGAGAATAATTGATCATTCAATGTTAAGTGGCCATTTGATTCACTTTTATGCATTTGAATTCATTTTATTCATGTAGCTATCTTCATTGAGAGGATTGTGGTGAAGGTGGTTTGTACCTTCAAGTTCCTGGGAGTCCACATGTTGGAGACTTCTCCTGAAGCCAGCAACATTGACGCAATTATGAAGAAGGCACACCAATACTTCTACTTTCTTAGATGTTCATGGAGATGTGCACGTTGTCAAATGCTCTATCGATAGTACAAACCTATACAAGTCCATTCATTGGCACCAATCTCCCCTCCAGTGAAAATATCAATGTGAGGCATGCCACAAGAATGCTGTCAATATCATAATGGATATCCATTACCCTGGTCACAATCTCTTCTAGCTATCAGGCCCTCATGCTAACCATAAACATTCCCAGAACAACCAAAAGATCTGTCTGCGCTACTTAAATATTTTTTCTTGCACTAACTGCAAATATGAACATTTATTTATCTATCCTTTGAAATTTATCACAATCTCTTTTTCTGTTTTGGCATTTATGGTCTTTAAAATTTTTACTTTTGTACTTGATGTGCCTGTTTGGCTACAGCAAGTAAAACATACACTGCACTATGTATGCAACAACAAACTCACATTGCAATAAATTTGGAAGTAGCATTTTGCCAGTGTAGCTATAAATTAATACAATATTTAATAATGAGAACTATTCTTTAATGTTTTAGGGCCATAATGCTCACTTGTTTGTCCATGCTTCTTGATTTCTGTAACAGACCAAAAGCTGCCACTCAGGCCACATTTAACAAAGGCTGAGGTAATGAACATTTGTGAAGGAGGCAGAGCAGGATGCAGGATCAGGAAGTAGCAAGGTGGATAAAAGCATCTAAACAGGGCCATTGTAATATTTTTACTCTTTGATAGATCATATTGAGTTCTATAAGTATAAAAGCCTGAGAAGAGAAGATGGCCAGGTGTTGATTTCAGCTTGGGTGCCAGAAGTAACTCAAGTTCTAGATTGTCCCAAAGGAGGTACATGGACTTCACACCCACCCTATCAAACCACTCAGCATCTTGTTTCAGTTCAATCTCTCCTCATTTGTTTTGTGAAAGCAAGTCTAGCCTGTGCCACATTTCCTCATAAGATAACCCATCCACACTTATCTTTTTTAATACAAATTCTTCTGTCATAAGCCAAAGCTCACAGAATTTTCACATCAGTATTGTTCATCACTGTAAGAACATTACAATGTGCAGATTAAAGTTCTTCCCTCCAGAACAGCTCAAGCACATGACAAGCGTATCATGCAGTGTTTTCTGTTATATTTCCGGTGGGTTTTGAAAAAAACTAAGAGGTCTGGGTTGACCTGATGTAAAAGCACAATACTGGAGAAATTCAGCTGGTCAAACAGTGTACTTTATGTAGCAAAGATAAAGATACATAACCAATGTTTCAGACTTGACTCTTTAGCTAAAGAATAAGTACGAAGTCCAGTGGGGTCTGGGAATCAACGCAGATCTGCCCACTCCAACCTTCTGTATCCTCAGTCACCTTCCCCAAATTTCCAGAGGCAGTGCTTCAAGCTCGGAGTGCGAGTCCTGCTCGTCCCGTCCCGCATTCTGTCACCACCCTCCTCCACTGGAGGGAGGAGTTGTTACTTGTTAACTCCGCACTATGGGGTGGACGGGGCGGCGGTGCATTTCCCGTCAGAGGTGATAATGGAACAGAGAGGCCTGCTGCCGAGTCAGGACTGGTTTGAGGAAACCTTTAAGCAGTACGGCTATGGAGGGCAGATCGGAGCGACGAGGGCTCGGGAGTTTGGCAGATTGGCAGGTAACTGGGCGGGATTGCGGGTCGCTGCGTTTCGGCGGAGGGAGGGTAAAGTGTCGCCCGAGAGTGGTTATTGCGGAGCTTGTTACGGCTGAAAACTAGATTCAGGTTAGCTTCCAGTTATAAACAAGAATCGAACTTGCAGGATTCCTGAAAGCAGATTTTGTATTAAAACTGTGACAGGCAAATTTTTCCACAGCCCACGAGTTGGACAGTTTAGTGGAGGGTTTGGGTCAGGAGTAGGAAATAAAGTGAAGGCACGTCGAGTATTTTTGTGTGCCAAGGGAAATTCAACTAACTTTATCGCTTATAAAGGATCTGCTGACTTAAACAAAATAGATCCCTGCGAACCTTTTCAAAAAACTTTCCTTCAAGTTTGGACAAGAGACAGTGTTCCACATGTGAAACTTTCACGCTAAATATCCCAGACTCAACCTCAATACACGTCCAAGTTTTTATATTGACTTGTTGCTCCCTTTAACATTGTATCACATGGGTGGGTCTGGTGATCATCCCAACCAACAGTTGATTGGTTGAATCATTTTAATTGGCTTTGAGTTTCACATTCTTGCTTTCGGGTTTAAAGTTGTTAGCCTAAATTCTATTGTATTCTTTTAACTTTGTTATTTCTAATGTTGAATCTTAAAACAAGAGTTTTCATGATTCAATCTCTTAATAAGCCAAAGAAAACACTCTATGCAAGAACAATAAGGATGAGAAGGTTTTGTACGTTTAACAGAAACATAGAAGATAGGAGGGGGTAAAAAGTCCACGTCAGCTGCAGGCTCGTTTGTGGCTGACCAGTCCGATGCGGGACAGGCAGACACGATTGCAGCGGTTGCAAGGGAAAATTTGTTGGTTGGGGTTGGGTGTTGGGTTTTTCCTCCTTTGCCTTTTGTCAGTGAGGTGGGCTCTGCGGTCTTCTTCAAAGGAGGCTGCTGCCCGCCAAACTGTGAGGCGCCAAGATGCACGGTTTGAGGCGTTATCAGCCCACTGGCGGTGGTCAATGTGGCAGGCACCAAGAGATTTCTTTAGGCAGTCCTTGTACCTTTTCTTTGGTGCACCTCTGTCACGGTGGCCAGTGGAGAGCTCGCCATATAATACGATCTTGGGAAGGCGATGGTCCTCCATTCTGGAGACGTGACCCATACAGCGCAGCTGGATCTTCAGCAGCGTGGACTCGATGCTGTCGACCTCTGCCATCTCGAGTACCTCGACGTTAGGGGTGTGAGCGCTCCAATGGATGTTGAGGATGGAGCGGAGACAACGCTGGTGGAAGCGTTCTAGGAGCCGTAGGTGGTGCCGGTAGAGGACCCATGATTCGGAGCCGAACAGGAGTGTGGGTATGACAACGGCTCTGTATACGCTTATCTTTGTGAGGTTTTTCAGTTGGTTGTTTTTCCAGACTCTTTTGTGTAGTCTTCCAAAGGCGCTATTTGCCTTGGCGAGTCTGTTGTCTATCTCATTGTCGATCCTTGCATCTGATGAAATGGTGCAGCCGAGATAGGTAAACTTTTTACCCCCTCCATAAATCTTCGTCCGCGAAGCCAAGCCAAAGAAAGAAAAGAAGATAGGAGCAGGAGTAGGTCATTCAACCCTTCGAGCCTGCTCCGCCATTCAACGAGATCATGGCTGATCTTAAAGTTCAGTACCCCATCCCCGCCTTCTCTCCGTAACCTTTAATACCCTTATACTGAAGAAATAGATCTAATTCTCTCTTAAATATATTTAATGAACCTGCCTCCACTGCCCTCTGTGGCAATGAATTCCACAGATTCACCACCCTCTGGGTATAGAAATTCTTCCTCATCTCGGTCCTAAATGGTTTGCCTATTATCCTCAAACCATGGCCCCGGGTTCTGGATTTTCCCATCATTGGAAATATCCCATCTGCATCCACTCTGTCCAGTCCTGCCAGAATTTTATATGTCTCTATGAGATCCCCTCTCAATCTTCTAAACTCCAGCGAGTACAATCCCAGTTTGCGCAATCTTTCCTCATAAGTCATTCCTGCCATTCCAGGTATCAGCCTGGTGAATCGCCTCTGCACTCCCTCCATTGCAAGAACATCCTTCCTTAGATAAGGTGACCAAAACTGCACACAATACTCCAGGTGGGGTCTCACCAAGGCCCTGTACAGCTGCAGTAAGGTATCCTTGTTCCTATACTCAAACCCTCTTGATATGAAGGCCAACATACCATTTGCCTTTTTAACCGCCTGCTGTACCTGCATGCTCACCTTCAGAGACTGATGTACAAGTACCCCTAGGTCTCTCTGCACTTCCCCATCTCTTAATCTATTGCCATTCAAATAGTAATCTGCCCTCCGGTTTGTATTACCAAAGTGGATAACCTCACATTTATCCACATTGCAGTGCATTTGCCATGTATCTGCCCAGTCCTTCAATTTATCCAAATCACACTGGAGCTTCCTGACCCCCTCTTCCGTGCACACAATTCCTCCTAGCTTAGTGTCATCTGCAAATTTGGAGATATTACATCCAATCCCCTCATCCAGATCATTAATGTAAATTGTGAACAGCTGGGGTCCCAGTACAGATCCCTGTGGTACCCCACTGGTCACCGCCTGCCACTCAGAAAACGAGCCATTTATCCCAACCAGGGATACACGTTCACCAGCTAGCCAGTTCTCAATCCACATCAATACTTCGCCCCCAATCCCATGAGCCTTGATTTTGGAAGCCAGTCATTTATGCGGGACCTTATCGAAGGCCTTTTGGAAGTCCAGGTACACCACATCCACTGGCTCTCCCACATCTATTTTACCTGTCACCTCTCAAAGAATTCCAATAGATTTGTCAAGCACGATTTACCTTTTGTAAATCCATGTTGACTCCATCCGATCCCTTCTCTGTTAGTCATATGCTCCGCTATTACATCCTTAATAATGGATTCCATCATTTTGCCCACTACTGATGTAAGGCTCACAGGCCGATAATTCCCTGCTTTTTCTCTACTCCCCTTTTTAAATAATGGGGTAACATTAGCTACCCTCCAATCCATAGGTACTGATCCTGAGTCTATTGAGTTCTGGAAAATAATTCTTAAAGCATCTGCTATCTGAATGGCCACTTCCTTGAGTACCCTAGGATGTAGATTATCAGGCCCTTGGGATTTATCTGCCTTCAATCCCATCAATTTCCCCAAGACCATGTCCTTAGAGATACTGATTTCTTTCAGTTCCTCCCTTGCATTAGTCTCTATGTTTCCCAACATCCTTGGGAGGTTATTTGTATCCTCTCTTGTAAAAACAGAACTAAAGTAAGAATTTAATTGGTCTGCCATTTCCTTATTCCCCATTATATATTCCCCTGATTCCGACTGCAAAGGACTTACTCTGGATTTCACCAATCTTTTCCTCTTGACATATTTATAAAAGCTTTTGCAGTCGGTTTTTATATTTGCCGCAAGCTTACTTTCGTAATTTATTTTTGCTCTCTTGATTAATCCCTTTGTCCTCCTTTGGTGCATCTTGAACTGCTCTCAGTCTTCGGTTGCGATACTTTTTTTGGCCAATTGATATGCTCTCTCTTTGGACCCAATGCTGTCTCTAATTTCCCTTGTTATCCATGGTTGAGTCACCTTTTTTTGGTTTATTTTTATGCCAAACCGGTATAAACAGCACATTTCTTTACTCACATTCAGCTACTGGTTTGCGGATTGATTCAAATGTGTCTAACATCGCACATGCACCATTCTCAAGTGTGATGTGGCTCTGACAGTGTTAAGGTCATGCTCTAGTATACTTGTTCCTGAGTACCTCCTTTAAAAAATAATTCAAATTTAAAATTTCTTAAAAATAAGTCGTTACTGCTTCTTTATCTGCAATTGAGAATTAACTATTCTATTGACACATTTGCAGTTGTATATTCTTTTCAGCAGAATCGCACTGGTGGTTGGATGTTGCTTCTCCACCTCGTTGACCTTGCGGCAATTGCTTGGTTCTGTGATTCTCCCGCTGCTTGCTGAGCAGTCGTTGCGGTGTTGTTGGTTGGGGTTTCGCCTCGTGTTCCCTCACAAGTTGTTGAAATTACAGAAGCTGCTGATGCTTCTGGAGCTTTTTGTGTCAGATCTGGTGTTGGGTGAATGTGGATCCTGTTTTGTCTCAGTTGCCTGCCAGATTGTCTCGGTGATCTTGGCATCTCAGCTTTTCTAACAATCTTTGCTGGACTCCAGGTTTTTAATCATTGACTCTTGAATATGCACATGGTGCCCTGTGAAGAGTTCTGGTAATGTTTGTTATAATGTTGACTTCTCTTTTGCATGTTAGTCAACTTTCTTCTTATTTCCTCATGGTTGTCTGGTGGATAGATTTTGCTTGGCAGGATTGTCTTGTACTTTCTGCTATTCAGAAGCTCTGTTGGCCTTGCATGGGTGTAGCTCGCAGTGTCAAGAGTAAAGTAAGGGTCTTCCTTTGTCTCTCGACACTGAGTGAGAGTGTGTTTAATTGTCTGCACATGCCTCTCAATGAATCCATGGCCCTTGGGGTAAATATGCTAATGATGTAGTGATGGTGAACCCATATTCTGCAGCTATTTCTCTGAATTCACATGATGTGAATTAGGTCCTATTGTCACATATCACTCATTCGGGTATCCCCTGTTCCATGAAGAGCGCTTGTACTGCAGCAGTGATAATTGCTGTCAGGTCCTTCACTTTCCTGATGAAGGGGAATTTGGAGTAGAAGCAGGACACAATGAGATACCACTCTTGGTTTTCTGTGAATAGGTCTGCTCCTCAGTGTGCCATGGCCTGGTGGGTATTTCAATGGGAATCATCTCTTCCTTTTGTTGTGTACTTCTGTATTTCTGGCATGCTGGACATGAAGTCACCATTATTTTTGATGTCCTTTGCCTATCCAATAAACTGCTGACTTTGCCCTGAATTTGCATCTCTCCATTCCCATGTGGCTTTGGTGTATTTTCTGGAGAATTTATTTTTACATGGTCTCTGGTATTATCAGCCGAGACCCTGCTAGCACTACACTGTTCTCCAGGGATATGTCGTCCCTGATAGACCAATACTGATGTATTGTAGGCTACACCTGCTTTATCCTTTCTGGCTATCCCTGTATCACCTGTTGTGAGAGCAGCTGCAGCACCTTGTCCTTTTCAGTTTCTTCTTTAACTAGGTTTAGTTTGTTACTGGTCACACTGATGAAGTGATGTACCTTGATCTCCAAGTCTTTGGTATTTTTTTGTTTGGGGAAAGATGTGACAAGGCATCGGCGAGCACCATTTCCTTTCCTGGCCTGTACTTCAAGGTAAACTCATAACATTGGAGCCAGAGGAGTAGCCTCTGTAATCTGGCTGGTGCCTTGCTGAGGTTCTTTTTCTAGATGTGTTCAAGTGGGCGATGATCACTCTTGACCACAAACTGTCTCCCAGAGAGGAATTTGTGGAATTTTTCGCAACCATATATTGACTGCCAACAGCTCCCTTTCAATATCAACATATCGGGTCTCTGCAGTTGTCAGGGCCTTTGAGGCAAAGGCTATTGGTTTTCCTTCCTGCACCAATGTTGCCCCAAGGCCTCTGATGGAAGCATCTACTTGTAATGTGACAGCTTTTTTTCTGTTGTAGTGGCTCAGTTCTATTTCTCTGCAGACCACTTCTTTAAGCTTGTCAAAATTTTGTTGATGTGATGGTGACCATTGAAACTCCACATCCTCTTTCAGCAACTCTCTGAGGTTGGCTGTGTGGTCTACCATGTGTGGGGTGAAGGAACTCGTGTACTGGACCAGGCCAAGGAAGCTTGTTAGTTCCTTTATGTCCTTTGGGCTTTCCATTTCAGCAATGGCTGTCACTTTCTCGGGGCTTGGCCTGACCCCATCAGGTGTGTCCACCATTCTGAAGATGATGCATTTGTCTGCTTTGAGTTTGATGCCGGCTTCATGTAGGTGGAGATCGTGGGTTTTCCCATCTCTGCCAAAGATCTAGATGTCATCTGAGATGCCGACAGTGCCCTTGCATCCCCTGTAGGCCTCATCTATCTTTTGCTGGAAGATGTCTTGGCTCCCCTTGAGACCAAAAAGTAGTTGCAGGAGCTTGTTCCAGCCAAATAGAGTATTGAACATTGTGAGCACTGTTGATTCTTCATCCAGCTTCATGTTCCAATATCCATTCTTTGCATCTAGTTTGCTAAAGATTTTGGATCCTAGTTCAGAAGTGATGTCTCCAGCATTGGCGTGGGAGAGTGATCCCTTTTGATTGCTTAGTTTAAGTCTTTGGGGTCCAGACATATCCTCAAGCGACCATTCGGTTTTTCCTTTATTACAATGGAGTTCACCCAGTCAGTTGGCTCCACCATTTTCACTATCACTCATTTTTCTTTCATTTCTTTGAGCTCCTGCTCTAGCCTTTGTTTCAGCTCTATTGGCACCTTCCGTGGAGCATGGATTATTGGTTTGAATTCTGGGTCTATGGTTATGTGGTATTAGAAATTTCCAAAGCACCCGACAGTGTCATCAAAGCTTTTTGGATACATGTCCTTGAGCTCAGCCTTGTTTGTGATCAGAGGGTCTTGCTCAAGCTGATGCCACTATTGATCCTCTTGGACATTTTCTTCTCCCTGTTCTCATTGTTTTCAGAGATTAGCTGCACATCCTGACAACTATTCAGGCCTAGGATTGCTGGTCTGTCGGCGTCAACCACGAAGAATGTGCATCTGATGCTCTTTCCTTTATGTCTGCCTTTTTATTTGGCCTTTTATTAGTTGTTTAATCACAGAGCCACTGTAGGCTGCGAACGTGACATTTATGGCTTCTAGTGTGCCTTCCTTCGGGTACCCATTCACCATGTTCTCAGGGAACATCTGATGGTACAGTCTGAGCGGGAGGACATTGCTTTGTGATCCTGCATCCAACTTTATTTTCAAGTTGAATATTGTCAATTTGTTTCCAATGTTTCTTTTCACTTAGATTGTGATGTGCAATTCACTTTTCCCTCCCTTCCCTTTCTTGGATGTCTCACGGAGGAGTATTGTTTCGCTGTGAAGCGTCAGTGTGTTGGAGTCACTACTGTTGCTTCCCTTGGTGGTGTACTTTCCTTCTGTATTCTTGTTTTCTCTCTCTTTTCGTGCCAGACCTATACATCCTTTCCCAGTGATTGACCTTCCCACAGGTCGTGCACTTCAAACCATAGTGGGGCTTTTTTTTGCAGTCATTAAAGGGGTACAGTCAGCCACACTTCCTACAATTCTCAGATTTCTGCAGCTTTCTCTGTGTGCGCTTTATGGCATTGACTCTTCTATCACTGTGCTGCAGGATAGCCTGCACAGAGAGGGATTGCATTTGCCTCCTAGTGGCCTCAAAGGCCCTAGCTACATCTATGGCATCTGCTAGTTTCAAGCTATCTTTTCCTATGAGAGCTTTCTGCCCTTCAGGATGAGCGATCCCCCAGATTAGTTGGTCGACTATTCTCTCCTTGATTTCTCTGAACTTGCATTTCGCAGCAATATTCTTTAGCTTTGTGAGGAAATTATCTTCCGACTCATCAGGCTCTTGTTTTAATCCTTGGAACTTGTATTGCTTTATTCTATAGTTGGATCGCAGTTCCAGATGAGAGAGTTTTTTCAAATATCCTTTCTGGGTTAATTTCTTCCCCTTCAGCTAGCTCCCAGCTATTAAACAGGTCTAGTCCTCGCTCCCTCGTCCAAAGAAGGATGTAACTAACCTTTTCCTCCAGTGTAGCTCCCTTGATGAAACTTTTGAATGCCAGATTGTACTTCTGCTTGAACTTTTTGAAAGCCTCTATGATGTCGCCAGCTTCCCCGCCCATTACTGGGTGCAATGTTACTACTGCTGCTGCCGTGACCATCTTCTTCTCTAGCACTGGTCATCAGATAATGGTGCTATTCTTTGTTTCCTTCTCTCCATGTTTATTTCAATATGGTATGGGTTTCGATCGATCCCACCGCTGCCACCATGTTGTGTCTGGGTTGTACCATCGGAGGTCTTAATAAACACGAGAAAGGTTTGTAAGTTTAACAGCACATTACTCACATTCAGCTACTGGGTTGTGTATTGATACAAATATGTCTCACACCGTGCCTGTACCACTCTCAAGTATGATGTGGCTCTTACAGTGTTAGTGTTCATGCTCTAGCATAAAATAGTTCCAGGTTTCCTCAGTATATAACACCATTTTCTCTCAGAGTTTCTCTGCCCTTCATGAGATTGAAACTGATCTTTGACCTCAAAGCAAAGCTCGAGGATGCAATCTGCCTCACGGACTCGTCCCCTGAAACCCTCTGGGATCAGCTGAAGACTGCCATACTGCAATCCACTGAAGAGGTACTGGGCTTCTCCTCCAGGAAAAACAAGGACTGGTTCGACGAAAACAACCAGGAAATCCAGGAGTTGCTGGCAAAGAAGCGAGCTGCCCACCAGGCTCACCTTGCAAAGCCGTCCTGGCCAGAGAAGAAACGAGCCTTCCATCGCACATGCAGCCATCTTCAGCGCAAACTCCGGGAGATCCAAAATGAGTGGTGGACTAGCCTCGCCAAACGAACCCAGCTCAGTGCGGACATTGGCGACTTCAGGGGTTTTTACGAGGCTCTAAAGGCTGTGTACGGCCCATCACCCCAAGTCCAAAGCCCGCTGCGCAGCTCAGACGGCAAAGTCCTCCTCAGCGACAAGATCTCCATCCTCAACCGATGGTCAGAACACTTCCAATCTCTTTTCAGTGCCAACCGCTCAGTCCAAGATTCCGCCCTGCTCCAGCTCCCTCAACAGCCCCTAAGGCTAGAGCTGGATGAGGTCCTCACCCGGGATGAGATATATAAGGCAATTGAACAACTGAAAAGTGGCAAAGCAGCAGGTATGGATGGAATCCCCCCAGAGGTCTGGAAGGCTGGCAGCAAAACTCTGCATGTCAAACTGCATGAGTTTTTCAAGCTTTGTTGGGACCAAGGAAAATTGCCTCAGGACCTTCGTGATGCCATCATCATCACCCTGTACAAAAACAAAGGCGAGAAATCAGACTGCTCAAACTACAGGGGAATCACGCTGCTCTCCATGGCAGGCAAAATCTTCGCTAGGATTCTCCTAAATAGAATAATACCTAGTGTCGCCGAGAATATTCTCCCAGAATCACAGTGCGGCTTTCGCGCAAACAGAGGAACTACTGACATGGTCTTTGCCCTCAGACAGCTCCAAGAAAAGTGCAGAGAACAAAACAAAGGACTCTACATCACCTTTGTTGACCTCACCAAAGCCTTCGACACCGTGAGCAGGAAAGGGCTTTGGCAAATACTAGAGTGCATCGGATGCACCCCAAAGTTCCTCAACATGATTATCCAACTGCACGAAAACCAACAAGGTCGGGTCAGATACAGCAATGAGCTCTCTGAACCCTTCTCCATTAACAATGGCCTGAAGCAAGGCTGCGTTCTCGCACCAACCCTCTTTTCAATCTTTTTCAGCATGATGCTGAACCAAGCCATGAAAGACCTCAACAATGAAGACGCTGTTTACATCCGGTACCGCACGGATGGCAGTCTCTTCAATCTGAGGCGCCTGCAAGCTCACACCAAGACACCAGAGAAACGTGTCCGTGAACTACTCATTGCAGACGATGCCGCTTTAGTTGCCCATTCAGAGCCAGCTCTTCAGTGCTTGACGTCCTGTTTTGCGGAAAATGCCAAAATGTTTGGCCTGGAAGTCAGCCTGAAGAAAACTGAGGTCCTCCATCAGCCAGCTCCCTACCATGACTACCAGCCCCCCCACATCTCCATCGGGCACACAAAACTCAAAACGGTCAACCAGTTTACCTATCTCGGCTGCACCATTTCATCAGATGCAAGGATCGACAACGAGATAGACAACAGACTCACCAAGGCAAATAGCGCCTTTGGAAGACTACACAAAAGAGTCTGGAAAAACAACCAACTGAAAAACCTCACAAAGATAAGCGTATACAAAGCCGTTGTCATACCCACACTCCTGTTCGGCTCCGAATCATGGGTCCTCTACCGGCATCACCTACGGCTCCTAGAACGCTTCCACCAGCGTTGTCTCTGCTCCATCCTCAACATTCATTGAAGCGACTTCATCCCTAACATCGAAGTACTCGAGATGGCAGAGGCCGACAGCATCGAGTCCACGCTGCTGAAGATCCAGCTGCGCTGGGTGGGTCACGTCTCCAGAATGGAGGACCATCGCCTTCCCAAGATCGTGTTATATGGCTAGCTCTCCACTGGCCACCGAGACAGAGGTGCACCAAAGAAGAGGTACAAGGACTGCCTAAAGAAATCTCTTGGTGCCTGCCACATTGACCATCGCCAGTGGGCTGATATCGCCTCAAACCGTGCATCTTGGCGCCTCACAGTTCGGCAGGCAGCAACCTCCTTTGAAGAAGACCGCAGAGCCCACCTCACTGTCAAAAGTCAAAGGAGGAAAAATCCAACATCCAACCTCAACCAACCAATTTTCCCTTGCAACCGCTGCAACCATGTCTGCCTGTCCTGCATCGGACTTGTCAGCCACAAACGAGCCTGCAGCTGACGTGGACATTACCCCTCCATAAATCTTCGTCCGCGAAGCCAAGCCAAGCCACTCACATTCAGCTACTGGGTTGTGTATTGATACAAATGTGTCTCACACCGTGCCTGTACCACTCTCAAGTGTGATGTGGCTCTTACAGTGTTAGTGTTCATGCTCTAGCATAAAATAGTTCCAGGTTTCCTCAGTATATAACACCATTTTCTCTCAGAGTTTCTCTGCCTTTCATGAGATTGAAACATCTTTGACCTTTTCTCTATTTTCTTGCATTATCTTCATATCCTGCCATTTGTCTTTAATGGCTGAACATCTATTGATTTGTTTTTAATCAACTCAGTGGCTGAGCCTCCACAGCCTCCTGGGAAAGAACATAAAACAGTACAGGACGAGAACAGGCCCTTTGGCTCACTTTGTGCTGACCATGAAGCCAATCTAAACTAATTAAATCTGTCTGCATGTGATTCTTGCCACTTTTCCTTGCCTGCTCATGTCTCTTAAATGTTGTTTTCATTTCCTCTACCATCTCCCTTGCAACAAAAAAGAATGCTTATGCCTTAACCTATTCTCTCTAGCAAATTTGATATTTCCACCCTGGGCCAAAGACTATCTACCCTCTCTGTGCCTCTCAGTATTTTATGTACTTTGACCTGGTTATCCCTCAGCATCACTCCAATCAACACTTTCCAAAGACTCCACTGCCACTGAGAGTGTCAGATCAGTGTGTTTTTGACATGCAGTGCCTTTTCTTTATAAATATTGGAGTGAAACACTTTGGTCACAGGAAACGAAGAATTATTGGAGAATGGAAGCATTATGATAGCTGGGCATGCATGTTTGATGGAAAAATTAGTGATCACTGAGGAAATAAAAAAGTAATGCAGTGTTTGGCACAAGTTTGGCAAGAATGCGGTGAATATTTAAACCAAGAATTGGGAATATTCAGTGTTTTTAAGGAACATTTTGCAACATACCACAATGAAGTAGTTGTTAAGATCTGGAAGAATTAACCTGAATGAGGTGTGATGGCATTCTTTGCAGTGGAAAGGAGAATTTAAGGAGTGTAGGTAGTGGAAAATACTTTGGAATTGCAGTGTTTAAGGGGTAGGCTGCTGGGTTGTGCCAAGAGTGGTTAAAGTCAGCATGCACACTTCTTCATACCCTGTTTCATGTAAGGATTCCATTCCTTTCTTTCAATTCCTCTGTCTCTGTCGCATCAGCTCCCAGGATGAGGTCTTCCTTGCCAGATCATCAGCGATTTTAGATTTGAATTTGATTGATTGTCCGAGCACATGCATGAAATCACGTACAGCCTTGAAATTCTTTTTCCTGTGGGCAACGCAGAATTACCACTTTTTGGTAGTGTGTAGATAAAAAAAAACTGTACTCAACGTACACATGTATACAAATAAAGAAATGTAAACAAAGAGGAAAAAAAAGTCCAAAGGTAAGAATCCTTCAATGGATCCCTGATTGAGTTTGTGGATAAGGAGCCTGATGGTGGAGGCGAAGCAGCTGTTACTGAATCTGGTGGTGCGAGTCTTGTGGAATATTTTTAATAGTAGCAAGAAAATAGTGTGTGGGATAGATGATGTGGATCCTTGATGACTGCAGCTACTCTCTAATGGCTGCATTGCATTGAAGATGTGGTTGATAGTGGGGAAACCTTTTGCCTGTGATGTCCTAGGGTGTGTCCACTACCTTTTGGAGGGCTTTATGCTCATGGGTATTGGTATTTCCATACCAGTCTGTGATGCAACTGGTCAGCACACTTTCCACCACGCATCTGTAGAAATTTGCCAGGGTTTTTGAGGTCATCTGCAAACTCCTGAGGAAGTAGATGTGCTGACATGCTTTCTTCACAATGCCTAGGAAAGATCCTCTGAGATAGTTACTCCCAAGAACTTGAATTTGCTCACCCTTGCCACCTCTAATCACTGGATCGTACACCCCTGGTTTTCCCTTCCTGAAGTCAGAGTGACTTTGAGAGCAAAGTTGTTGTTGCACCATTTGGCCAAGTTTTCAATCTCCCTCCTGTATGCTGACTCATCACTTTTTACACAACCCACGACCGTGGTATCATCCACAAATTTGTAGATAGTATTTGTGATGAATGTCTGCCAAGCTGCCTGTCTCCCCTCTGGCAAGCCTTGCTGTACTAACATTGGCTGTGCATTATTTCGGCTGTTCAGGACACTCCCTTTGGATTTAACTGTAAATGCATCTATTGTCTTTCATTATTGTACCATGAGTTTCTGCTAATAAAAGCCATGATTATTGTTTGACCACATCGTCTTTGTCTACTTCATCAACTGGCACTTCAATTTTATAAGCAGAAATGGATGCAGCACCTAAGCTAAAGTGGCTGATAATCGACCAGTCTGCCCCGATGGCCAGAGAAATTTTCAACCACTGGATTGCTTATTTCGATTGCTACATGGCTCTAAACAACGTGGTCGATGAGGCGATACAGTGGGGCCACCTGAACTGGGTGAGGTCCCTTTCGCCGTAACACAAGGAGCTGCCACTCTGGCTATAGCCCGGGAACGTCTGACTGCTTACTATGCAGGGCCACGGAACGTGGTGCTTGCTCGACACTAGTTGCTGACTAGATGCCAGAAACCTGGGAAAAGTGATGCTGCCTATGCACTGGCTCTCGACTCACTGGCAAATGAATGTGATGTCAGGGCAGTCAATGTGCAACAACATTGCAATGCCTTAAAGCTGGATGCTTTAGTCAACGGGATTGATTCCAGTTGCATCTGACAGAGGCTGCTGGAGACGGAGCCCTTAACCTACGACCGGGCAGTCACTCTAGCCAAAACACTGAGAAGTGCCATGCGGTCCAGTGAAATGCTAGAAACCAAAAAGGAAACATCCAGGAGTGCTGGAACCCCAAATGAAAGAAAAAGGCAAACTCCTGAAAAATGCTACTTCTATGATCTGGCACCTCAGACAGAAGTGCCTGGCTTGGCTACCTGCAACTATTGTGGGAAACTCGGCCACTTTGCTAAAGCATGTAAGGCGAAAAGTACTCCCACTGATAAGAAGGAGAAGCACCAAGAAAATGTGTCCTGGAGCTGCAGGAATGGAAGACAACTGTGAAAAGGGGGAATCTTCAGATGACCAGGCTGAATTGACTTCAAGTGACGGCGAGGTGAGATCCCCTGTGTTTGCTCAATTGACTCCAAAGCTTGGGGGATGTTACGGACTGGAATGGTCGACTATGAAGGGGGAGGTGAATGGTGAGTCTCTTGATTGTCTAATAGACTCGGGAAATGGTGACAGCTACATCCATGAGAGAGTTGCCAGAGCCTTAAATTTGCGGAGATATCCAGCGAACCGAAAGATATCGATGGCTTGTTATGAACTTACAAAAACTGTACGGGACAAGTGTAAAGTTACTTTAAATTTGCAAGGACATTGCCTGGCTGATGTGTGGCACTTTATTATCCTGGAGCTCTGTGCCCCTGTGGTACTGGGGTTAGATATTTCATCTCAGATGAACAGTGTAGTGTTAAATTTCGGTGGGCCACTACCCACACTTAACCATCCCCCGCGCTAGTTACTGCGGTCTGTCCACATTAAAGATCAAAGCTACCTCCCTTTTCAGTGACTTATCCCCCGAGTGTCGGCCAATTGCCACTAAGAGCCATTCTTATAGCAAAGAGGATTGTGAGTTTATCAAAGATGAGACCCAGAGATTGCTTAAAGAGGGAGTAATTGAACCCAGTAAGAGTCCATGGCCAGCCCAGGTGGTAGTTGTGAAAAATCACACTAAGAAACGACTAGCTATTGACTACAGCCAGACAATTAACCGTTACACTAACCTGGATGCCTACCCCCTGCCACGCATCAATGAAATGATTAATCAGATAGCGCAATACAAAGTATACTCCACTATCGACCTCAAAGCAGCTTACCACCAAATCCCCATTTAAAAAAAAAGGAACTACCCTATACAGCCTTTGAGGCTGATGGGGTGGGCTTATACCAGTTTTAAAGGGTACCTTTTGGAGTTACTCATGGTGTGTCAGTGTTTCAGAGGGAAATGGATAAGGTTGTTAGGACATATGAGTTACAGGGTATATTTCCCTATCTGGATAATGTCACTATCTGTGGGAAAACACAGGCTGAGCACGACAACAACTTAAATAAATTTTTAGCAACAGCTAAAGAACTCAACCTTGCATTTAACGAGGGCAAATGTGTGTTCAACGCGACAGAGCTACCCATTCTGGGCTACATTGTCCGCAAAGGCGAAATCCACCCCGTCCTGGAAAGAATGGCCCCCCTTAAGAAGTTACCACCCCTAAACTCAGCAAAAGCCCTTAAAAGGTGTATGGGATTCTTTTCCTACTACTGCAAATGGGTTCGTGACAACACCATGAAGGCACACCCTCTGTTTGACACTAAATCTTTTCCTCTCTCTCCAATGGCCTTGAAGGCTTTCGAGAGAATTAAAGCTGATATTGCCAAAGCTGCACTCTCGTTCATTGATGAGGATGTCCCATTCCAAGTGGAAACTAATGCTTCAGATTGTGCCTTGGCAGGAACCCTTAATCAAAAGGGCAGACCTGTGGCGTTCTTCTCCCGCACGTTACACAGACTTGAACTTAAACATCCTGCCATTGGAAAAAGAAGCCCAGGCTATTATTGAAGCAGTTCACTACTGGAGACACTTTCTATCCGGCAGAAAATTTACTCTTCTCACTGATCAGAAATCTGTAGCCTACATGTTCAATACTAAACACAAAAGTAAAATCAAGAACGATAAGATGGCACACTGGCGAATAGAACTCTCAACTTATAATTATGAGATCCAGTACAGACCGGGCAGGTTAAATGATCCCTCTGACGCATTGTCACGATCTGCTGCTGGTGCTCAGCTGGAGGGGCTAAAAGAGATCCATAGCAGACTGTGCCACCCAGGAGTCACGAGATTCTTCCATTACATAAGGGCTAACAACCTTCCTTACTCTATAGAAGAAGTCAGGAAACTGACTAAAAGCTGTCCTGTTTGCGCAGAATGCAAACCGCAATACTTCAAAGCTCCAGTGGCCACTCTCAAGGCAACCCGACCTTTTGAGAGGATTAGCTTAGATTTTAAAGGGACGTTACCTTCCAACAACAAAAATGTATATTTCCTTACTGTAATTGACGAATATTCCAGGTTTCCTTTCGCGATGCCCTGACGTCTTGTCAGCGTCTGTCATTAAGTCACTTGACAGAATTTTCAGCATTTTTGGTTTTCCCATTTACATTCATACCGATAAAGGCTCAGCATTCATGAGCGCTGAACTGTAGTAAGCCCTCTACAAAAGGGGATTGCCACCAACCGTACCATGAGTTACAACCCGCAGGGGAATGGGCAGGTTGAAACAGCTAATGCTACAGTCTGGAAGACTGTTAATCTTGCTTTAAAAACACATGGTTACCCTGTTACCCGGTGGCAGGAGGTGCTGCCTGAGGCATTACATTCTATTCGGTCTTTATTGTGTACTGCAACAAATCAAACACCTCATGAATGTATGTTTGCCTTTCCTGGGAAATCAGGAACTGTGATGGACTGGCCAGCCTGTTTATCCGAGCCTGGAACCGTGCTGCTGAAGAGCCACGCTTGGGCGCGTAAAACAGACCTCCTAGTCCAACCAGTTCAGCTACTGCATAACAATCCCAACTACGCTCATGTTAGATTCCCAAATGGGAGTACTGACACTGTACCCCTAATATATCTGGCCTCGACTGGTTCGCCCCTTCCTCGCATCCCTACTCAGAGTGAGCCTGAGAGGTTGGACTCACCCCCCCACCCCCCCAGCCTGTGACCCCTAGTAAGCTTTCAGATGGCCATGCTGAGGCTCCACTGCCTCACGCTGGCGATTCTGGAGCGGGTCCAGAAGCCAGTCCTTCTCACACTACAGACCCAGGACCTGTACCAGTTCCTAAGGTTGCAAAGGAGCCACCTGTTTTGAGACGAAGCACCAGAATTCGTAAACAATCTGATAGGCTGACATATCCATAAAACATCTCATTATATTTCGATTGCTTGCTAGATATTGGCATATTTTGGATGTTAGAGTATCTCAAGGCCAAACATGGTATCCATGTATTGCTTGCTTCAGTCTCACCTAGCAGCTGACCTTTTTATTTTAACCCTTCTGCCAGGGGGAGACTGTGGTGAATGTCTGCCAAGCTGCCTGTCTCCCCTCTGGCGAGCCTTGCTGTACTAACATTGGCTGTGCATTATCTCTACTGTTAAGGACACTCCCCTTGGATATAACTGTATATGCATCTATTGTCTTTCATTATTGTACCATGAGTTTCTGCTAATAAAAGCCATGATTATTATTTGAACTCATTGTCTTTTTCTACTTCATCAACTGGCACTCAGTATTGTTGTCGTACAGAGCCACATCGTCATAAATGTATAGTGAGTTGAGCAGGGGGCTAAGAATGCAGGCCTGTGGTGCTCTGATTTGGGAGGAGATGTTCTTACAGTTCCTCAGTGATTGTGGTCTGGAGGTGAGGAAATGCAGGATTCAATTTTACAGTGGGGGTGCTGAGTCTCAGGTCTTGGAGTTTGCTGGTCAGTTTTGAGGGGATGATAGTGTTAAATGCTGAACTGTAGTCAATAAAGAACATCCTGATGTTTGCATCTTTGCTGTCCAGGTGTTTCTAGGACTTTGTGTAGAGCCAGTAAGATGGCATTCGCTATACACTCTGTTGCTACAAGAGGCAAATTGGAACAGATCCATGTCACCATTCAGACAGAATCTGATATGCTTCAACACCAACCTTTCAAAACACTTCATCACCATTGATTTGAGTGTCACTGGTCGATAGTCATTTAGGCAGATTACCACATCCTTCTTGGGCACATGTTCGATTGAGGCCTGTTTGAAACAGATGGGTTACACACCCTGCTGAAGTGAGATGTTGAAGATATCCATGAATACATTGGCAAGTTGGTCAGCATGGGTTTTTTAATATTGGCCAATACTCTGATGGACCAGATGGTTTCTTCGGATACCCTCAGTTGAGGGCAGCCTCATATACAGACAGGAGAGGATCATCAGGGGACAGAGGGGTTACTGTTCTTCCTTGTTCTTGTGGTTGAATCGGGGTTAGAAGGCATTAGGTTCATCTGGGAGTGAAGCTTTGCTGTCTCCTACTGCACTGGATTTGGTTTTGTCGCAGGTTACATCATTTAGGCCCTGCCACAGCTGTCGGGTATCCTGTGTTGTTTCCATTTTTGACCGGAAGCTCCACTTCACCCGTAAGTCGTACCTTCTCCTTCTTCAAACAACGTGGTTTCCCCTCCACCTTCATTAACTCTGCCCTCAATCACATATCCTTGATTACCCACACATCTGCCCTGGACCCCTCCATGCCCAAGTATAACAAGGACAGGGTTCCCCTGGTCCTCACCTACCATCCCTAACAGCCTCCACATCCAACATATCATTCCCTGCCATTTCCACTACCTACTAAGTATTCCCACCCATATCGATTCTGCCTCTCCCTCTTGGCATTACTTCACTTGTGAGTCTGCTGATGTCATCTGCTGCATCGACTGTTCTTGTTATGGTTTATTCCACATCAGAGAGACTGGACTCAGATTGGGAGATTGCTTTTTCGAGCACCTTGGTTCCATCCGCCACAATTGCGTGGTTCTCCCAGTGGCCACCAATTCCAGTTCCCCTCCCCATTCTCTTGCCATTATGTCAGTCCATGGTCTCAAGCCAGTTTGCTGCCACCCGCAAGCTGGAGGAATGATCCCTCATATTCCGTCTGGGCACCCTCCAACCAGATGGCATTGAGATTTAATTCTCCGGTTTCCATTGATTTTATTCTTTTTCTCCTCCTCCTCCTCCTCCTCCTCCTCCTCCTTCTTCTCTCTCCTTTATCCCAGCTCTGCATTCACAGAGCCATTACCCCCTCTCCCACTCCCTCTCCTTTATCCCAGCTCTGCATTCACAGAGCCAACTCCCTCTCCATCAATTCTCACTTTCCTTTCTCATGGCCTCTTCACCATATCCAATCATCACCTTTTTTCTGTTGGTCTCTACTCCTCCCCTTGCCATTTCTTTTATTCAGGTGCTGCCTGCTTTTTCTCATACCACGAGGAAGGTCTCAGGCCTGAAATGTCAGTAATATCACTTATCAGCCCTTTGGCTAAGATCAAATATAGATCATGTACTGTGAGCTGATCAACTGGATCTGTGAGAACTGTACCATCAAGAAGGAAGAGGAAGACACCTGAGAGGACTTAGAGCCGAATAGATCGTCTGGTGTGAGGTGGCTTGCTGGTACAGGGTTGGATGCTGATTGGGGGATCAATCTAGTACCCTTTCCAGCAATAAGCCGACCTCCACCAGTTTCACGAGGATTGCTGTCTGTGGCAGCAAACCCCTCAACAGCACAATGAATCCGGAACACCATCAGGATGGCAGTGAAGGACTTTAGCAAAGGTTCCCCGTTTTTCTGGGACCTCTTCGTCAGGAATGTCTTGATGGAATGCCTCAAATTTGAGGCAAAGGACATCTGCCTCCAGGATGTCGTAGATAATAGTCACTTCGATGTGACATTCAAGATATCAGCAGGATGACAGAGGTTGCTCCAGGACTTCCAGGAGTAGGGGAATATGGATCCACTCTCGCTATTCAAGATTCAACCACTCTTCACCCTTCCTACACAGAAGGACCAAGTGATAACACTGCACATGTTCAGCCCACGTGTACAAGTCAAGGATGTGCTCAGCTTCCTGGGCCTTTATGTTGAGGGGACCTGCATGGATATCAGAGACACATTTGAAATTTTGACCAGCAGATGCCAAGTGAAGGTGAAGGTGAGAGAAGAAAGTGAAGTTGTCATCGTCTACCCCTCTCCCTCAGTGCTTGCCATTGGAGGGAACCGTGGGTACCTGGTTTACACAGGACAGATCAGGGGGTGCAGGAACTAAAACAAACCTGGATGTGCAGTGGCCCAATGCAGCATAGTCATCTATCAGAACTGCAAGCAGGAAAACGACAAGACCAAGGACTTTGGAGAGAGCAGGTGCTGCCACTTGTGTGGGGAGCAAGCCATCTCTGCACCAAAAACGGGAAGCCACCTATGTACAGGTAATGAGGACAAACAGCCAACTAATTGTCCTCTTGGCACCTTCTCCTGTGACCACAGGAACTGCCACATTTGAGTCCATGCCTCATATTCAGGCGCCTGTCTACACTTTTTTCCATTGCCTTGATGAAAGAAGGGCTCAAGCCTAAAATGTTGGTTATATATCTTTATCTTTGCTATGCAAAGTATGCTGTTTGACCTGCTGAGCTTGTCCAGCATTGTGTTTTTATTTCAACCACTGTGTCTGCAGACTTTTGTATTTTACTCCTTGGCTTAGTCAAGGACAGATTAGGTCTCATTGTTATGGCTTTGGTGGATCATGTTTAAAAAATCTTGTAGAGTTTTTCAAGGAGGTTACCAGAAAAGTTAAAGGAAAAGCTGTGGTTGTTGTCTATATAGATTTTAGTAAGGCCTTTGGAAAAGTCCCACATGGAATTTTAGTCAGGAAGGTCCAGTCGCTCAGTATTCATGGTAAGGTAGTAAACTGGATTTGATATTGGCTTCATGGGAGAAGCCAGAGAGTGGTAGTGGATGATTGCCTCTCTGACTGGAGGCCTGTGACTAGTGGTGTGCCTCAAGGATTGGAAATTTACAGAAACACTTTGGAGCTCTTGGTGACAGTCCAAACACTTTGAATTAGTGGTTGTTCTTTGTCTCATCATGACTAGTTCAATACCTTCCTAATTCTTCTATTGAAATCAATTTACAAAATCTGGTTTGGATCATCTTTTATGTCGTTTGTTCCAAATCCAGAAAACTCATTGAAAATATTTCATCTTGTCTCCTCTCTATTTCATCTAATTATTGGAAAGAACAAAGTTTTTGGTTTTTATCTTCATCACAAGCTGAGTTCAGAAAACATTGATTCCAGCCAGCTACCCAGCATCTTTTCTGACATTGAATCAGGTTGTTTGCAACCTCTGTTAGATTTCAGATCTTTTAACTAGAACATCTTGAAGACTGTGTTCAATTAACCTTTGTTACCTTTTTGCATACATGCTGCAGAAACCTTCATTGTTTTGTTACTTTAGAAACCTGACTGTTTTAATGCCCCCCTTGTGGCCATCATGTTCTAATTTTCCTGAAGCTGAACTCATTCAAAACCATGCTACCTGACAATGGCCTGCTTACCCATCAACCTAGTGCACTAGTCCCTAGTTTAGTCACACCTTGATTTACGTTGAGATCCTGCCACTCTGATTTGGTCACTTCCTCCATCATTGTTATATGGTTATGGTTATTCATTACTCCCTCTGCTGTTGTTCAGGTTTTCGATTTCCAGTCATTCCATAAACTGAATTAATCCATGTAGGGAAGTAGCTATCTTTGTTGATGAGATGTGTTTTTGTAACTTTAAAGATGCCACACCAATGGAAGCTCAAGCTCTTTGTTTTATTTCAAATTGCACTGAAAACAAATTTACTTGATTTTTGTAGGTGTCACATACCTGGACCATGGAGGTACAACTCTGTATCCACATAGTCAGATAAATCACTTTTACCAAGACCTTGCAGAAAATATCTATGGTATGATCTTTGTTTTTTTTTGGGAAATAATTGATATTTTTAAATAAAAGAATTTTAATTCATGAATTTCTATTAATTGCTTTTGGCCGGCACAGTTCATGAGGCAGTTAGCGCAATGCTGGTGCAGCATCAACGGTCCAGGTTCAAATCCAACATTGTCTGTCAGGAGTTTGGATATTCTCTTAATGTTTGTGTGAGTTTCCTCCCATCCTTCAAAAAATGTACAGGGAAAACATACACAGGCAAAACTCTCCCTACCATTGAGAGAATCTGCATGGAATGCTGCAGTTGAAGAGCAACAGTCCTCACCAAGGATGCATGCCACCCAATACATTTCCTTGTCTCACTGACATTTCCTTGTCTCACTGCTGCCATCAGGAAAGAGGCTTAGATGCCACAAGACTTCTATCATCAGGTTCAGGAACAGTTGCTGCTCGTCGACCAGCAGACTCCTAAATAACAAACTTAATCATAGACTCTGACTTCGCACATTATTTATCATTGAATATTTACTTTTTCCTGTATTGCAGTTTTTGCATTTCTCTCAATTGTATACGTATCTTTTCTTCAAGACTTTTTATACTATCGAAATTCTGCTTGGCCCACAGGAAAAAGAATGTCAGGGTTGTATGTGATATCATGTATGTACTCTGACAATAAATCTGAACTTTGATCATAGGCTAATTGGTTTATTTGGAAGCCTTGGTCTCATGGGCCAGAAGGGCCAGTTATGGTTCTGTATGACTAAATTTAAATGCATCAATAAGAATTGGCCTGTTCCTCAGTTCTATCAGTATATTGCTGATTTTTGGACCATACCTATATTTTTCCTAGTCCTTTGAGATGTTTGGTAAACAAAATCCATCAAACTTCAAATTTAAATTTTAAAAATTGACCATTTATTTGCTATTTGTGGAAGAGACTTAAATTTTTGGCATGGATCTTACAAGTGTGTATTTGCTTCACTCTGAATCTAATTTTTAAACTGCTTCCACTGGTACTGTGTTCCCTGGCCCAAGGAACATGAGTGCACAGTAGAAAAATGATAATTTCCTCCATTAGCATTTACGATGATTTTTTTTTGCCAATTAAGACACTTCAATTACCTCCACTGATCATTGATCATTTATTAATGAGACTTCATTCTTTTGATCCATTGACATTTATTTATCAGAACTTTATAACTGACTTAATTAATGGTTCTATCAACACTGAACATAATGTAAAAAATAGAAACAGAACTATGTAATTTGACCTTTTGAATATGCTACATTTATAAAGATCTTCTACCTCAGCATCATTTTCCTATATAGTCCCCACATCTATTAATAGACAGAAATCCACTATGATGCTTTGACTAAGCCTATCTGGAAGAATTCCAACGATTTGTCTCATCTACATGAAGAAATTTCTCCTAATCTCAGTCTTAGGCAAGGCTTCTGGACTCTATGGCCTATAGTCCCTACGACCAAGCAATTATTCTTTCATCAACCCAGCCTGTTGATATACAGTATTGCTTCACTGAGATACATCACAGTAAGAGGTTGTTCTGGCCCAACATGCCTGCATTGCCCAATTGCACCCATGACCAATTAATCAACTGTACGTCATTGGAGTGTGAGAGGAAACCAGATCACCCAGAGGAAAACTACACAGACAAGGGGAGAACATACAGACAGCAGCGGATTTGAACCCAGGGCCTGTAATCCTTTAAGAAATTTGTATTTTTCAGTGAGATTGCTTATTCTTATAAACTCCAGCAACTAAAAGCCGAGGTGCTTCAAATCTCTTGTTGAATAAACTCACCTGCAGCAAGTCTGGTCAATCTTTTCTTCACTTTCTCTATGAGAAAGTTTTTAAAATCAATATTTTTAAGAGAACCAAATGTTCAGGTATCGTTTCAACAAGCTCCTATATTACTGCATTAATGTATATCCTGTAGCGTTCGCACTGTGTGAGTGTGGAGAAGAATGACATGCACACCAAAGCCTTAGAATCGAGACTGGTTTTTTGCTCTGGCCATCGCACTTACATGGACCCCAAGTTCTGAGGTCAAGGCCCCGCGTCATTGGAGTGCTGCCTGGGATTGGTTGGCATTCCCGCCATAGTTCCCCATCTTCCCGTCATGCGGGAGGTCATCTGATTCGACGGCCAATGTCACCCCCTTGTCCACGAGGTCGCTGTGTTCACCGGGCATTTTGTGGGCCAGACTGCGCCTCCGTGCGCAGGCTGCTACACGTACCCTGCCCCTGAACTGGCGATTGGGCCACTGTCCATTGACTTGAATGGTCTGCCCCGGTATCACAGGGGAGGTGAGGAGACCGGCATGTTTCAGGTGGTCGATGGTAAAGGTTTCCTCCTTACTGCTGATGCCGAGGATGAAGGTGGAATTATTGTCTCTAATAACCATGCGTGGCCCCTTGTGGGGGTTGTTGTAATGGTGGTATGTGTATGCCCCTCCTCACGAATACATTTCGGCAAGTCCTTGGGTCACTCAGGACACTATGCTTGTGCTGGCTGTGCGGTAGGGGTTGCTGTTGGACTAGGGACCCTAGTTTTCACCGCAAGCTCTCAAGGGTCGCCGCGGGATCTTCTGGGTGATTATTGGGGGCCAGGAACTCCCTCGGAATGATAAGAGATGTTCCGTATACCATCTCCGCCACCAAGGCACTGAAATCCTCCTTCGGTGCAGTATTAATCCCCAGCAGGGCCCAAGGCAGTTCGACCACCCAGTTGGGACCATTGATCCAGGCCATCAAGGCTGGCTTAAGGTGTCTGTGAAACCTTTCCACCAACCCATTGGCCTGAGGTTGGTTCGCCGTGGTGTGGTGGAGTTGTGTCCCCTGGAGCTTAGCCAGCACTGCCCAGAGCCCAGAGGTAAATTGTGCCCCCCGTCTAAGGTCAGGTGCTCTGGGATCCTGAATCTGGACACCCAAGTGTCGATGAGTGCCCTGGCGTAGGTTTCTGTTGTGGTATCAGCCAGCGGGACTGCCTTAGGCTACCTCATGGAGCCAACAACCATGGTCAGCAGGTATCTAGCCCTCATAGGAAACTGGTAACGGCCCCACTATATCAATATGTACGTAGCTGAACCTGCGCCACACTAGTTCAAAGATCTGTGTGGCACCCTCGAATTAATCTGAACATGGGAGGGCTGGCAGTTTGTGTAGGTTTTGGCCCACTGGCTGACCTGCTTACAGACGCCTTGCCAGACAAACATGCTAGCCACCATCTTGACTGTGGCTCGGATTGCGGGGTGCACCAGGTTGTGGATGGCGTTGAAAACCTGATGCCTCCATGCAGCTGGAACAAAGGGCGAGGGCTGCCAGTAGAGATGTTGCACACCAGTGTCAGGTTACCTGGGCCGACGACTACTTCTTCCACCCTGAGACTGGAGATGGCTGTCTTATATGTGAGTATCTCAGGGTCCTGCTGCTGCGCATTGGCAAGGGCCATGTAGTCGAACACCTGGAGTAGGGTGTGTACTGACTCTATTGTGGGGCATGACAGAACATCGGCTACCACATTGCTTTTCCCCATGATGTGCTGTATGTCCATGGTAAATTCGGACACATAGGACAGGTGTCTCTGCTGTCGGGCTGACCACAGGTCTGATACCTTATGGAAGGTGAAGGTCAGCAGTTTGTGATTGGTGAAGACCTTGAATTGCCAACCTTCCAAAAGGTTGGAAATGTCTTACTGCAAGGTACAGCACCGATAGCTCTTGGTCGGAAGCGCTGTATTTGAGCTTTGGGGGGTGGAGTTGCCTGGTGAAAAAGACCAGGGGTTGCCACTGCTGTACTGGAGGCGTTGACCGTCAGAACGGTAGGTGCCTCCAGTCTGGGGTGTACCAGGAGGGTGGCATTGGCCAGCATATCTTTGGTATTCTAGAATGCCCTTGAAGACTCATCGTTCCAGATAATGTCTTCTGACGCCCACCATCAGTGTAAAGATGCGTGCCGCTGCCGGTATGAACCTGTGTGAAAAGTATATCATGCAAGTGAAATCCTGTAGTCCTGTACTGTGTGTTGCTTGGCGAAGTGCTGAACTTTCTCAGGGAGGGGTGTAGCCCTGTGTCTGTTTATCCTGTGCCCCAGAGAGTCAATAGTGATCAGGCCAAATTGGCACTTTGCTGGGTTAACTGTCAGCCCAAACACGATCAGCCGTGCGCAAAGGTGGGCAATGTGGTCTTTGTGGTTGCGGCTAGCGATGAGGATATCGTCTAAATAGATGAATGCAAATGGAAGGTCCCAGCCCTCCGCGTCCATCAGCCGTTGGAGAGTTTGTGCCGCATTCTTTAGACCGAAGGGCATACAGAGGAATTCAAACAAGCCAAAAGGCGTTATAATTGCGGTCTTGGGGACGTCCTTTGGGTGAACTGGGATTCGGTGATACTCCGAATGAGATCCACCTTGGAAAACACCCATGCCCCATACAGGTTGGCAGCAAAGTCTTAGATGTGGGGCACGGGATATTTGTCAGGCATAGTGGTCTTGTTGAGGTGGCAGTAGTCGCCACATGGGCTCCATGCCCCAGTTGTTTTGGGCACCATGTGGAGGGAGATGCCTAGGGACTGTCAAAGCACCGCACAAACCCCAGCTCCTCTATTTTCTTAAACTCCTCCTTTGCTTGGCTGAGCTTTTCGGAGGGAGTTGGCGTGCCCTGGCGAGGAGTAGGGGGCCCTCGGTCATGATGTGGAACCTTACCCTGTGCTTTGACTTGGCTGTGGAGATGTATGGTGCCACTATTGAGGGGAAATCCATCAGGATGTGGGCAAATTCTTTGTCCAAAAACTTGATAGAGTCAAGGTGGGGGGTAGGTAGCTTGGCTTCCTCCAGAGGTAGATTCTGAAAAGTTCTGGTGTGTACCAAGTGCCATCCCTTGAGGTCAACAAGCAAGTAGTGGGCATGAAGGAAGTCGGCCCCCAGAAGCAATTGTGCTACTTCTGCGAGGGTGAAGGTCCATGTAAAGCGGCTGTTGCCAAACTGAGGGGGAATGGTGTGGGTACCAAGAGTCCAAATGGAGGAGCTGTTGGCTGCTCTCAGTGCTGGGCCCTGCTTGCCATTGTGGGTGTCGAGGACTGCGGGGGGCAGGATGCTTATCTCTGCACTAGGAAATGCCTGCCCGACAAGGAGTCCCAGACATAGAGGAGGCTACCAAGTGGGCCAACCGCCGCAGCTATTGACGACAGTTGGCCAGGGCATTTCCTGGAAACCTGCAGGGAGGGCGGCATCGACGGGCTTCCACACCCCATCACTATGACAGTCGCAGAATTATTTTGTCTCTCCACTGGTCTTGGTCTGGCAGCTGTTCATGAAGCTTGCTGATGTGGTCTATGATGGTGCTGGTGTCCTCCTTTGCTCTCCAGAGCATGTCCTTGATTTAAGAGGATACTCTGAGAGTATCCTCAGGCAGCTGCTCCAGAAGGATCTGCTCAGAGAACAGGCAAGGTGTGTGGCCCTCAGTCAAATCGAGCATCTTGCTCATTAGGGCGGATGGGGTCCTGTCCCCAATCTGTCCATGTGCAGCAATCAGGCAGTGTGCTCATGCTGGGAGAGCCTGAAAGTGCGGGTTAACAACTCTTTGAGAGCTGCATATTTGTCTTTCTCCAGAGACTGCCATAGGAAGTTTATGACCCTTGCTGCTGTGTCTTGATCAAGTGCGCTCACGATGTAGGAGTAGCAGGTGTCATCGGCAGCGATGTGTTGAATCTGGAACTGAGCCTTGGCCTGCTCAAACCACATGAGTGGCTATGACATCCAAAGTATGGGCCTGAGTGAGACTGATGGTCGTTGGCTCCTCCTGGTCTGTCTTCTTTGGGTTCAACTGCTGGTTGGACCTCTCGGGGTCACCAAGGTAGCCTTCATGCTATACAAGCGTTGAGAAGAACGACACGCACACCAAAGCCTTAGAATAATATGGGCCGCAGGCGCTGACGTCAGGGCCCCGCATTATCAGAGTGCTAGGCTAGGATTGGCCGGCATTTCCAGCATAGTTCCCCATCTTCCTGCCATGTGGGAGGTCACCTGAGATGACGGCCAGTGTCATTCCCAGGTCTGTACTACGTTTGCCGGTCATTTTACCGGGCCACGTCTGCATGCGCAGGCTGCTACAATCCTTTACTCAGATTATTTCATACAAGGCCACTGCACAAGTTGGTAGCTTCATCTCTGAAATGTTGCATTTGTCAACCGATTTAAAAACTAATATTAAAATGATCGCAACTTAATTGAATTCTTCAGCATTCAATTACTTGTATACCAGTTTTGTTCTTTTCAAGTTAACTTGTGTAAGGTGTGCTCCTTACTATATCTTGGAGTGTATATGAGCTTTAAAAATGTGTAATTATTGGTTATTATTAATTCCAGGTAATCCCCACAGTGGAAATGTTGCTAGTAGACTGACACATGATACTATTGACCGGGTTCGTTGCAGGTATGGTGTTAAAATAACATTTCAGCATACTTGCCTTGTTATTTCTGCAAATTGCACTGTATAAGTTGATTAATTTTTTGGTGAATCTCCTGTGTATATGTCTTTAACATTCTGAAACCCCAAGGGATTGAGGATTTCCATATTTCTGACGTTTCCTAAGATTTGCC
This sequence comes from Narcine bancroftii, assembly GCF_036971445.1. NCBI lineage: Eukaryota > Metazoa > Chordata > Chondrichthyes > Torpediniformes > Narcinidae > Narcine > Narcine bancroftii. The sequence continues at coordinate 355,838,642 of NC_091469.1, read as the reverse complement.
TTCTTGTGTATGAGTGAATCTTGCTTTAATATAACTGCTGGCAAACTTTCATGAAATTTTGTGCAATTGAAATGTCACCCTGATACAGCGATGGGTCGCTATATTTCCATGTTGCTTTGTTGTTAAAGTTTATTATTTAATGACTGAATATACCTCCCTCTCTCGTGTTTCTGAGGACATTTTGTCCCTGACTGTTCTTTTCACTTGATGTGACATTTAATTATGATATTGCATATTAGAGATGTAGGCTTGTTTAGTTTTAATTGATTAAGTGATGTATCTGGACCCATTACAAAAAGGTTTTATTATTTAATTAGTGTAATTTTTAAAATCCTTTTCAGAATTAATTTTAAAGCATGTTTCTTTTTATTTTGAAAAAAGGGCTTTTGACACACATCTGAAGTGTGCCACAACTCTCCAATGGGAAAATAAGTATAACTTAAAAAAAAACTATACTATCCTCGATGGAACAGATTCAGTGGCTGGTATTATTAGAGTAGAAGTATGGATTGGGATAATGAGTACTAGCATTGAGGTCATAAGTATAGCACATATGTCTTAAATCAAGGTTGTAATGTATTAGGAAGAGTTTTTTGTCAGCTTGACCTACCGTGTATCAACCAGAGTTTGTTCATTTTACCTGACCTGATTGTGTGCATAATAACAATCTTGAAAGTGAAGGAGGGAATTGGTTTGTTCACAGAATTATCATTTTAAATTGTGAATTTTCATTGTTTTCTACATTTATTGAATAAATTTATAACTTGGTTATAAGTTGTCTATAACCAAACAGCTTTAGTTTAAGCAGGTAAGGAGAAGGATGTTTAGAGGGGAAGAATTTTTTTTAACCAGGAGAGTAAATAGTGTTTAGAACACACTATTTGTGGGTGATAAAGGTAGTCTCTCACTACATTTATGAAGATTCCACTTGAATCGCTAAGGCATAGAAGGCTATAGATGATGTGTTGATAAATGTGATTAGAATGGATAAATCTTGATGTCCAGCAGAATTTGGTTGGGTCAAAAGGCCTATCTCTGTACTCGATGACTTAATATCACTTTTCATATTATTCACTTTAAACACTGAAGCTAGTGTCCAGTGTATGGATCTATCTTATGGTTTAAGCTGTGACCTACTTAATGCTTTCTATCAATTGTTTGTACTTGGTACCCCATGGATAGAACTTGCAGGCTTTATGTTACTTAAGTTGCCACTACAGAATTATCCATTTAAATGCTGTGATGAATTATTTTCCTGCGCCCCATTATTTTTATCTCTCCTGCCAGCCACTAGTTTATCTACCTCCATCAAATTAAATTTTTGTTAATTATTGTAATTAATATTCTCAATATTTGCATATTGTGTGGTCCTTCACTTGGATTCAAAGTAGTCTGAAGTCAGAAAACAGGAGTTCCACTAAGTGAGTATTGAACAGTGCTGTTGCCTTTTGGGTTTGTTCTGAAATTCTAGCACTGTAGAAATAAATAATTGTACTTGTTGCGTGAAGCAATGACTTTCCAAGCAATGGGGTAAAAATTTACCAATTTATCTCCAGTCTCATAAATACATGCAAATGAGACCATGTACTTGTAATATAAAATATACATTTTCACTGCTTTATCATATACCTTATGATAAACTCACTTATACACAAAATAACTGTTTTCTCATTTGTTTATCTTTGCCTTTTATCCATTATTTTCTCAATTTTTGTCATTTTATTTTTCTCTTCTCTATTTAGCTGACCCATGCCTACTTTCTCTCCTTCACTAATATAGTTCTCTTTTCCCCTCTCCAACTTTGCCCTCCTTTATTTCATTTTGTGCAAGGACAGCAGGTTAAATATTGTTCAAGCTGAAACTGCAAGAGTTTTGAAGTGAAATTTAGCTGTTTTGTTTTTGATATCAATTGTGTTTGCATTCCAATCAAAGGGCAACTATCAGTTTTGCTATTGTCACCAGTGTTGAATCATAAATTATCAAGCTATTTCTTCAGTATCATAAACAAATGAAACCCAGTTTTCACTTGGACACTTTGAACTTAACCCTAATCCAATCACCTTTTTTTTTTCCAGAGAAGAGGAACAAACTTGCAAGTTTTGTTTTAAAATAAGGCATTTATAGATTTGCATTATTTCAGTTCTTCAGTCTCCATCACATTTGTTCCATAGAACAGTACAGGCCCTTCAGCCATTGTGCCGACCCATATGTTCCTTTAAAAAAAGTACTAAACCTTTCCTTCCCCCCCCCCCCCACCCTGTAACCCTCTATTTTTCTTCCATCCATTTGCCTGTCTAAGAGTTTCTTAAATACCCATAATGTTTCAGCCTCCTTCACTATTACTGGCAAGGCATTCCAGGCAGCCACAATTCTCTGTGCAAAAAATGTACCCCTGATGTCTCACCTAAACTTCCGTCCTTTCACTTTCTACTGTATTTGTGACCTCCAGTATTTGCTAATTCCTGCCCTGGTTTAAAAAAAAAGGTGTTGGCTGTCTACCCTATCTATACCTCATAATCTTGTAGACTTCTATTAAGTCTCACCTCATCCTTCTACACTCCAAAGAGAAAAGCCCTCGCTCTGCTAACTTTGCCTCATGAGTCATTTTTCAATCCAGGAAATATCCTGGTAAATCTCCTCTGCACCCTCTCCATAGCTTCCACATCCTTCCTATAATGAGGTGACCAGAACTGAACTATACACTGTGGTCTCACCAGAGATTTGTCAAGTTGCAACATGACCGCTTGACTCTTGAACTCCATTCTGCTTTTAATGAGGCCTGACATCACATAGGCCTTTTAAACTATCCTATCAACCTGCTCAACTATCTTGAAGGATATATGGATTTGGATCCCAAGATCCCTCTGTTCATCCATATTCTTAAGTAACTGACCATTAACTCTGTACTCAGCTTTCTGGTTTGTCCTTCCAAAATGCATCACCTCACACTTATCCAGATTGAAATCCATCTGCCACTTTTCCACCCAACTCTGCATCCTGTCTATATCCTTTTGTAACATAAGACAACCTTCAACTCCATCCACAACTCCACCAACTTTTGGATCATCCACAAACTTACTGACCCATCCTTCTGCCTCTTCATCTAGGTCATTTATAAAAATCACCAAAGAGGATGGGTCCCATAACAGATTGTGGAACGCCATGAGTCACTGACCGCTAGGCAGAATTCTTTCCTTCCACTACTGCTATCTGCTTTCTACATGCAGGCCAATTTTTTTATCCAGACAACCAAGGTTTCATGGATCCCCTGCCTCATGACTTTCTGAACAAGTCTCTCATGGGGGACTTTGTCAAAAGCCTTAATAAAATCCATATAGTCAACATCTACTGCCCTTCTATCATCAATTTCTTTAGTTACCTCCTCAGAAAACTCAATTAGGCTTGTGAGGCATGACCTTCCTTTCACAAAGCCATGCAGACCATCCTTGAGTAGACTGTACTTCTCCAAATGCTCATAGATCTTATCCTTAAGAATCCTTGCCAAAATTGTTTTTTGGGAAATAATTTATTATCTTTTGAATGAATGAAGTACAAATATGGTATAACTCACGGTACAATGTTTGCATACCACCAACTGAAAACCTACTTGAAGGACAAATTGGGAAGCAGGCTGAGGTTACCAGAAGGAAGCAGCTTTAAATATGTGATTACAGACAAAATGATAATTAAAAGATTTATAACAAACATGTACATCAAGCTGCAAGAGAAAGAGAACGATTAAATAAGCTGTAAACCCAAACAAAAGTGGGAACAAGATCTAAACATAAAGATAAAAAATGAAAAATGGGAAAAGCTATGCTCCGGAACAATGAGAAATACAATAAACACGAGGTTACGCATGATACAATATAATTGGTTACACAGGCTATATACCACGCCCCAAAAGTTAAATAAATGGGATCCAACAGTATTAGATAGATGTTTTCGCTGTAAGAAGAAAACGGGAACAACAGTACATGCAATTTGGGCATGTGAGAAAGTGAAAATGTTTTGGGAAGATCTAAATCAGGTATTAAATAAAATCACAAAAAGCAACATACCAAAAAGTCCAGAGATCTTTCTTCTAAGTTATATAAGAAGTAAAGACCTAGGCCTCAAATTGGATGAAGCACAAAAAAAAGATTTATTATGATAGCCTTAGCTGTTGCAAAAAAAATGTATAATGTCAACCTGGAAATCAGAAGAGAGCCTGAGAGTACAGCAATGGTACATAAAAATGAATAAATGTATTCCATTGGAAACAAAAACCATATAATTTAAAAAATAAAATCACAGTATTCGAACAAATTTGGGAACCGTACATGGAACACAACAGAGGGGGCCTACCGCGGACCTCCACCCCCTAAAATGACAGAATGATAAGAAGACGAAATGAATTGATCCAGTGTGTAAAAGTAGATGACACAATTTTCTTGTTTGTTTTCATTGTGTGATGACATTGTTTAATGGGTTTATTGTATTGTATATGTTGCACGTTTAGTGGGTAGGGGGGGTGGGAAGGAGGGAGGAAAGGGAGAGGGAGAAAATGACTGTGTATTCAAGAGGGAAATGTTTGTGTGTATTTTGGTTAAGATGGTTCATAGTGTGAAAAATAAAAAAAAATAAAAAAATAAATCTTTGCCAACAATTTGCATACCACTGATGTAAGACTCACTGTCTATAATTCCCAGGATTTTCCCTATTACCTTTTTTAATAGGTATGAAACAGTCTTCAAAGGAGCCTCTGAAATATCCTTCTTCAACAACTCTGGTTTGCCCTTTCTCATGGTGGACAGACTCTTTCATTGCATCTCAACTATTTGCTGCACTTCTGCTTTCACCCCTTTTCTCCTTCACAAAACAAGAGAGTTCCCATAGTCCTAATTTTTTATTCTCTTGGACTCTGTACAATGTACTATCCTTGCCAATTTTTGCCAACAAGATTCCACCCCACTTTTCTTAACATTTTGCAGGGTTCACTTCCTCTGTCAGCCCTTCCTGCCACTGCCCGTCATGTGGCACTTACCTATGCAACAGCAGGAGAAGCAACACCTGACTTTTGACGTCACTTCCCACCATCCTGGGACTCAATCAATCTTTCAAGGTGAAGTAGAGATACGTTTGCACTTCCTTACTCTAGTGTACTGCACATTATGCCACAAGCAAACACTGATTAACTGTTGGCTTTGCAGACCTCCTTTGCTCAGTGCACATGGAATAACCTTGAGTTTTTTGTGTATTCCATTTAATATGCAATTCTATTCACATTCTGATCTTTGCAACCTCCTACACTTATTATTAATGAGTCCCAAAATAAGATCAAGCAGCAACGTGTCTTGTGTCTGGGCATGTTACACCCTTCTGGACTAATACTGAATTTTTATACTTTGGATAATAATCTCTTATCCTGTTGATCTGAGAAACATTTCTGCATGTCATCCTGTTTTTTTTCTGTTCAGAATCAGAATTTATTGTCATGAACAGTCATGAAATTCGGTGTTTTGTGGCAGCCTCATAGAGGAAACATTCATATAATAAACCACCTTGTGTGTGTGTGTGTGTGTGTGTGTGTGTGTGTGTGTGTGTGTGTGTGTGTGTGTGTGTGTGTGTGTGTGTGTGTGTGTGTGTATACATATATCTTCTTTGTATCTTTGGCTTGGCTTCGCGGACGAAGATTTATGGAGGGGGTAAAAAGTCCACGTCAGCTGCAGGCTCGTTTGTGGCTCACAAGTCCGATGCGGGACAGGCAGACACGATTGCAGCGGTTGCAAGGGAAAATTGGTTGGTTGGGGTTGGGTGTTGGGTTTTTCCTCCTTTGCCTTTTGTCAGTGAGGTGGGCTCTGCGGTCTTCTTCAAAGGAGGTTGCTGCCCGCCAAACTGTGAGGCGCCAAGATGCACGGTTTGAGGCGTTATCAGCCCACTGGCGGTGGTCAATGTGGCAGGCACCAAGAGATTTCTTTAGGCAGTCCTTGTACCTTTTCTTTGGTGCACCTCTGTCACGGTGGCCAGTGGAGAGCTTGCCATATAACACGATCTTGGGAAGGCGATGGTCCTCCATTCTGGAGACGTGACCCATCCAGCGCAGCTGGATCTTCAGCAGCGTGGACTCGATGCTGTCGACCTCTGCCATCTCGAGTACTTCGACGTTAGGGGTGTAAGCGCTCCAATGGATGTTGAGGATGGAGCGGAGACAACGCTGATGGAAGCGTTCTAGGAGCCGTAGGTGGTGCCGGTAGAGGACCCATGATTCGGAGCCGAACAGGAGTGTGGGTATGACAACGGCTCTGTATACGCTTATCTTTGTGAGGTTTTTCAGTTGGTTGTTTTTCCAGACTCTTTTGTGTAGTCTTCCAAAGGCGCTATTTGCCTTGGCGAGTCTGTTGTCTATCTCATTGTCGATCCTTGCATCTGATGAAATGGTGCAGCCGAGATAGGTAAACTGGTTGACCGTTTTGAGTTTTGTGTGCCCGATGGAGATGTGGGGGGGCTGGTAGTCATGGTGGGGAGCTGGCTGATGGAGGACCTCAGTTTTCTTCAGGCTGACTTCCAGGCCAAACATTTTGGCAGTTTCCGCAAAGCAGGACGTCAAGCGCTGAAGAGCTGGCTCTGAATGGGCAACTAAAGCGGCATCATCTGCAAAGAGTAGTTCACGGACAAGTTTCTCTTGTGTCTTGGTGTGAGCTTGCAGGCGCCTCAGATTGAAGAGACTGCCATCCGTGCGGTACCGGATGTAAACAGCGTCTTCATTGTTGGGGTCTTTCATGGCTTGGTTCAGCATCATGCTGAAGAAGATTGAAAAGAGGGTTGGTGCGAGAACACAGCCTTGCTTCACGCCATTGTTAATGGAGAAGGGTTCAGAGAGCTCATTGCTGTATCTGACCCGACCTTGTTGGTTTTCGTGCAGTTGGATAATCATGTTGAGGAACTTTGGGGGACATCCGATGCGCTCTAGTATTTGCCAAAGCCCTTTCCTGCTCACGGTGTCGAAGGCTTTGGTGAGGTCAACAAAGGTGATGTAGAGTCCTTTGTTTTGTTCTCTGCACTTTTCTTGGAGCTGTCTGAGGGCAAAGACCATGTCAGTGGTTCCTCTGTTTGCGCGAAAGCCGCACTGTGATTCTGGGAGAATATTCTCGGCGACACTAGGTATTATTCTCGGCGACACTAGGTATACATATATACATATACATAAAAATACGAATAACAGTGCACGAAAAGTAAGGCAGTGTCTTTGGTATAAATTTTGAGATAGTCAAATGGATTGAACATTGGCTGAAAGGGAGAGGCCAGAGAGTGGTAGTGGATAATTGTCTGTCAGGTTGGAGGCCGGTGACCAGTGGTGTGCCTCAAGGATCTGTATTGGGCCCATTGTTGTTCGTTATATACATTAATGATCTAGATGATGGGGTGGTGAATTGGATTAGTAAATATGCAGACGATACTAAGATAGGTGGAATAGTGGATAATGAAGAAGGTTTTCAAGGATTGCAGAGGGATTTGGGCTGCTTAGAAAAGTGGGCTGAAAAATGGCAGATGGAATTTAATGCTGATAAGTGTGAGGTGCTTCATTTTGGTAAGAAGAATCAGAATAGGACATACGTGGTAAATGGGAGAGCATTGAGGAATACAGAAGAGCAGAAAGATTTAGGAGTAACGGTACATCGTTCCCTGAAGGTAGAAACTCACGTGAATAGGGTGGTGAAGAAGGCTTTTAGTATGCTGGCCTTTATCAATCATTGCATGGAATATAGGAGTTGGGAGGTGATGTTGAGATTGTATAAGACGTTGATGCGGCCTAATTTGGAGTTCTGTGTGCAGTTCTGGTCGCCTAATTATAGGAAGGATATAAACAGAGTGGAGAGAGTGCAGAGAAGGTTTACCAGAATGTTGCCTGGGTTTAAGCATCTGGAGTATGGGGAGAGATTGGACAGATTGGGTCTTTATTCTTTGGAGCGTAGAAGGTTGAGAGGGGATTTGATAGAAGTATTTAAGATTATGAAAGGGATAGACAGAATGGATGTGGATAGACTATTTCCGTTAAGAGGTGGAAAGTTTAAAACAAGAGGACATGAGTTAAGAATTAAGGGGCAGAGGTTTAGAGGTAACATGAGGGGGAACTTCTTTACTCAGAGAGTGGTAGCTGTGTGGAATGATCTTCCGGGAGAAATAGTGGCGGCGGAGTCAATTGTATTATTTAAGAAAAGGTTGGACAGGTATATGGATGAGAAGAAGATGGAGGGTTATGGGCATTGTGCAGGGAGGTGGGACTAGAAAGGGGTGTTTGGTTCGGTGCGGACTAGAAGGGCCTAATGGCCTGTTTCCGTGCTGTAATTGTTATGTTATGTTATGTTATTGTTCACGAATCTGATGGCAGTGGGGAAGATGCTCTCCTTGTACCGCTGAGTGCTTGTCTTTAGGTTCCTGTGAGAATAGAGGCTGCTTTTTTATGTAGATGTCCTCATTGGAGTGAAGTCTGGTGCAGGCCAAGTTAACATCCTTCAAGAGTTTACTCTTGTCCTAAGATTTGGTGCCTCCATTACCAGGCAGTGATGCAACCAGCCAGAATCTCCTCAAACCCATCACAAATTATAGCTGCTCAAAGTATAGCCCTGTTCATTTCAGTAAAAATAAAATTGAAGAATAAATGGTTTGATTTTGTATCAAAATAGTATCATTTTATCAGAGAGAGCAAACATGTCCTTTGTTTATTGTTGACAACTGCAAATAACTTTTTCAATTATAAGCCCCTTTCATACTTGCATCCCACTAAATTGCCCATTTAGTGTCCTGGAATAGGAATGGGGGTTTGGCTTTTCACACTTGTCCACTCCTAACTGGGACACAGAACACTTTCACACTTGCAAGGATCCATCTCTGGGTGAGGACTGTTCTACCATCTACCAGTGATGTCATGACACATCGAGTGATGGTGGACCTGCCGTAAATCTGAAAAATGTATTATGATTTGTATTTGAACAAAATTAATCATGCCTAATTATAACATAAGCTTTATGTACAGCACAGTATGAGCCCTTCAACCCCTGTTGTTGCTGTGCCAACCTATATTAACCTTTATAAAGGAGTGTGGGAAAGTGCTAGCAATAGCGGACAATTTTTAATCAGGGTGGGAAAGTTTGTAGTGCTCTAAGTGCACAATTTTTATTGCATGGGAAAGTTGGTAGCAGTATAGGGTACAATTTATAAATAACATGGGGGAAAAGTGATGGCGGACCTGCCCTCCCAGAATTCCATGCCCAGCTGCATGCATAGAGCATTCATAGAGTTGTGTCTCCGCCACACAGCATTCTGGGAAGTCAAGTCTGCCATTGCTTTTTTCTCCACAGCCTTTCTAAATTGTGCGCTATAGCACTAGCAATTTTCCCATGCTATTTAAAAATATCCGCTATTAGCATTTATTTGCATTTATTTCCTCTCTCTCTCTTCCCACCCCCCTCCCCCCACTGTGACTTTCCCATGGCAACGTTTATTCCTTCATTTTAATCTTCCTTCACCCTTCACATTCCTGCACTCACACAAAAATTTGGATCATTTCAATCCCTCAATGCAATTACCCATTTCACATTTGCCTGATTGCAACACCGTCATCTGCAGATGCCAGGGATTATACTAAGGCTGTCGATCCCTGGCGTGAGATGATGTCATCTGACGCTGGCATTGAGTTGATTTTGTTTTCACACGAGATGTGAAAGGGGCTATATTTGGAATAATATTGTGGGTCACTCCAAACCTATTAGTGCAAGTGACATAAATATTGAGAGATTAATTTCTGAGGTTTGCTGTCCATAACTTGCATTGAAACTGTTTCAGTGTGGCATTCTTTTGATCCAATATGTATTCATAGTTGCCAGCATTAGTGCTGCTGAATCATTTATCATTGTCATTCCCTTCATCCCAGGAATCAACCAGATAAACGTTCTCTTAACTACCCCGATAAATAAATAAAATTTAAAAAACATCTCCAATAAAAGCCTTACTTAAAATAAAACTGCATACCACACTCTGCCCCACTAAAGCTTTGTATAGTTAAAATGGGACATCCCTCCTTTTTTATATAATGTTTGGTTTGCAATAAAGATAACTTCATTTCCTGAGTGGCAGGTGAAATGAATGCACAATGTTGGGTTCCTGTGACACCAGTCATCTGTTTGCAGGCATAATTCATCTTCTGGGAGGTTTACTGCAAATGGTTGAGCAGTTGAAGTTAGTAATTATCTATTCCAATGGTCTGAGGGAAGAATTCCTGTCCTTTAAAGTACAGTTGGCGTAGATCATGAACTTGTCATCATTATGTTATTATTCTGTGGGAGTTCAATGAGTCATATTAGCATTTGAGCCACCACCTGAAACCAAAGTGTACCAACCAATTCAAACGTATTTGGTTTCAAGATTGTGTTGGATAATCCACGCACAAGATGAAGTGGTACACTGAACATGAAATGCTGAAATAGTGATTCTGCTGCCTGGACTTGTCACAAGATTTGTGTTGTTCTAATGCAGTGGGTTTTCAAACTTTTACTTTCCTCTCACATTACCACCACCTTAAGTAATCCCTCGTGTTACAAACCCCAAGGACTCAAAAACCAGCAGCTACAGAAATTCACCAAGACAATGGCTACTTAAACAAAATTGGTTTTATTTTCTTAACACAGAATAATAAGATCAATATTAAACTTATCACTAATAAGTTACATAACAACCCCCCCCCCCCCGTGTGTGTGTGTGTGTGTGTGTGTGTGTGTGTGTGCAAGGTGGTTCTTTTTTCACTGTCCTGTTGTTTGCTTCCCCATGTTGACTGGTCTTGGACAGTTTTCAGTATTGTGCAGAGAGTTGAACAGTCATTACATTCAACAGGCTCTGGTGTCTTAACTTCAGTTGTTACCAGTCAGGAAGGTCTTTGGTGGGTACGGAGAGATGTTCTTTGTTCGGTGGACACACAAACTGACTTCCTTCCATCACCAACCATAGAGTCTTTCTGAAGAAACGTGCCTTCTTCCAGGTTACAACAAAGAGTTCTTCTTTTCCTCTATATCAGGAGAAACACAACAACCAGTCACTACGTAGATTTCGAATAGGTTGAACATGGAACTCAAAGCCCATCTTGAAATGGAGTCTTTAGCAGGCTTTTCACTTTTCAGCCTTTCACTGACTGCAGCAGCTTTTATCTCCCCCCCTCTCTCTCTCTCTTCCCCCCCTTTTTGTTTCAATTTCTGTCTGTTTCTGTAAAGTGATGTTTGCTTGTGAAAAGTGAAACTACTTAATCTTATTCTTCCTTTTTAAACATATATTTTATTAACTTATTCCTTTAAACAATGCCAAAGGTCACTGGTTTTCAAACTTTTTCTTTCCAATCACATACTACTTGAAGTAATCCCTATGCTTCAGGTGGAATGAGAGTGGAAAGAAAAAGTTTGAAAATCACTATTTTAATTGTACCTAATTGACTCATTATGTGCACAGTTCCATGACTCCAAAGGAAATGGGCCAATGACAATTTTTCTCAAGCAAAATATTTCAGTAACAATTGGGTCTAGAGCAGTGATTCTCAACCTTCCCTTCCCATTCACATACCACCCTAAATAATCCCTTACTAATCACAGAGCACCTTTGGCATAGGGATTACTTTAGGTGGTATGTGAGTGGTGGGGAAAAAAGATTAAGAACCGCTAGTCTAGACCGAATTGTTAACTGATTTTTTTTTTTACTTTTTCAATATTTTTATTGGTTTCACCAAATAAATGTTACATAGGTACATGACAATTAAAATAAAGTATTGACAAATCTTATATAGCAATAAAAATGGTATTGAAACCTATGTTACACTGAAAAGAAATTAAAATAAAAACCCACTATACCATTTACCTAACTGTCGATCCCTTTGGAGGCTACGAGCTTAACACAAACAGTCCACTACTAATAATAAAAAGGTAAACAATGGGGTAAAAACCAAAAATTAATTAATTTTACAAATTTAGAAAATAAGAAAGGAACTGTGGCAGTGTGAGCAGTGAGAGAGACACAACCACCATGTTGAGGGTGGTTAATGACTCTCAACGTGGTGGTTGTGTCTCTCACACTGCCACAGTGGTGACCCTGACATGATAATCGCTGCCCGGGGTGTGCGCTGGAAGGGATGCTGGAGTCAGAGAGAAACCTCTGACGATGCCATTTCCCCATGGCTGCCCCGCGATACAAGTGGGGCCGGTTCGCCGTGAGGATGTGTGCCGCCACAGAAACCCATAAAGAAATAAAGTTAAGATTCATTGCATGTAGTTTCAGAAAATATCTGTTGATAATTCTGTTCTCATAGTTTTTTAATTCTTTCCAAGAAGTGTCCCTAGAATTTAAAAGTAATTCATAAGGGGTAAATGCCACCCCTTTATGATGAGGGTTGAAATTATAAACTGTCCCTATCATATTAGGTTCTAGGTCTTCAGGGAGCTTCAAAATTTAAAAAAATCCTAAATTGAAACCAGATTCTCAGTATATGCCTAACAATTAGGTATGATTAAAACCGTGGTTTTCAAACTTTTTCTTTCCACTCACATATCACCTTAAGCAATCCCTTACTAATCACAAGCATGTCATCACAACTGCCAGAGCTGTTGCCAGGCAGCCAGAATCAATACCAACTTGTACATCGGATCAGTAGGTATTTATTTTTTTTAAAAGGACCTAATGGTTTAAGGCAACTGTGCAGCACACAACCCAATCATATGAGATAAGGTCATTGGTTTTCAAGGGGATTTTTTTGGAGGGTAGTGTCAGTGAATTATTAAATACTACGTATTGACTTGAACAAGTGAATCATTTCTAGAGCAGTTTTCAAAAATAGTTTAGCTACTCAGATGAGTTATTAATTTGCCAACAAGCTCCTGTTTTTCCACCATTTTTAATATTTGAGATATAGTCAAATGTATTTGAATATGTGTTTCAATTCAATTCTCATTGTTGATGTAAATTGACTTTCCCCTATGGTGCCACTGGAAAAACTTGTAAAAAAAAATGTTTGTCTCTTGGGTGAAAGCCGAGCTCTTGGACAATGGATTCTCCATAATTCGTGTGCATATTGTTGCTGGTGTAAATTACATTTGTTCCAAGTACAAATTGTTCCATGTCACCAATACCACCTCTGTTCTTGGAATCTGTTTGAAACTGAATCAAACTGTTTGCAATTTTATATTTAGCCTTAGGAAAAGCTTCTAACCTCAAAAAAAAATCACTGGCGTTCTGTTTCCATTTCTATAATACCACTTAAACCTATCCCATGTCAGCCTTTCTACTGCTGAAATGTTTATCCTGCACCTCCTTTTGGATCTCTGCTTTCTGAATTCTCATTTAGAAAATAGTCAACTTCTTCATTGCTTCTTTCAAAGTTCATGACCATGCATGTCCCCATTCTGTATGTTTTTTCCCCAATCGACCTTCCTTGCCTGTTCTCCCAACCTGTTCAAGTCCCTCTGCAGGCTCCCTACTTTGTCAACAGTACCTGCCTTACCCCCATCTTCATATCTACAAATAACCGCAAAGCCATCAGTTCAGTCATCTCTCTCATTTGCACATCATGTGAAAAGTAGCAGACCCAACACCGACGGACTCCTGTGGAACATTACTTGTCTCTGGCAGCCAGCCCAAAAAAATAAATTTCCCACTCTTTGCTTGCTGTCATTCAGTATCCATGCCTTTTCCATGATATCATGGGTTCCTATGTTGTTTAGCAACCTTTTATGTGGCACCATATCAAAGGCCTTCTGAAAATCTACTGATTTTGCTTTGTCTGCCCTGCTTGTTATTTCTTTAAAGAATTCTGACAGATTTGACAGGCAGGGTCTCCCCTGAAGGAAACCAGGCTAACTTCGGCCTACTTTATCCTATGCTTTCAAGTATCCTGAACCAGTCTGTAATTTAATATCTTTTGCCTTTTCTCCCTTCTTAAAGAGTGGAGTGTTGTTTGCTATTTTCCAATCCTCTAGAACCTTTTCTGACTTCAGTGGTTCTTGAAAAATCAGTACTAATGTGTTCAGAGTCTCTTCAGCTACCTCTTTCAACTGTGGAGTGTAGTCTCTCCAGTCCAGATGACTTATCTACCTTCAGCTTCTCAAACATATCTCCTTGGTTAACAGGGATGACGTTCACTTCTGCCCCATAAATTTCTGGCAAGTCACTGGTGTCCTCCTCATAATTTTCCAGTGGACCAATGTCCATTCTTGCCTCTATTTTACTGTTTATGTAATCAGAAAAAGCTTTTAGTATTCTCTTTTATCATTTGGCTCGATCACTTCGTGCATCAACTTTTCTCCCATTACTGCATTTTTAGTTGCCTTTTTTTAAAAAAAAACTTTATTTAAAGGTTTTATCACAGGAATAAAAAGAAAGATTACATTTCAAGAAAAAATATAAAATAAAATAATATAATTACAATACAACATTAATAACCTAACTTAATTCAATCTAACCCCCCCTACATATACAACAACTAAAATTCTATATATATAAAAAAACCCCACCCTTCCCCTCCCCCAAAATAAAGAGTGAAGAATTAGTAAAATTAATAATATTATGTATTACAAAACACACACACACAAAAAAAGGAAAATATGACAAATAAAAATAATTTAAAAAAAGATTTATCAGATCTAAAATATCACATCTAAGAGCATACTTAAATCAAACTTAATTGCATATACTTAACAAATGGAGTCCACTTCAACTTATAAAATGACATCTTATCTTGGATTGAAAAAGATATCCTTTCCATAATGTAAGGTAAAAACATCTTGAGTTGGGACTGGAGAAGGAGTCACCCAGTACTAAGGAGTAACAGGATGCAGGTGTGACCTTGTACGCTCAAGATAAGTGTGGCAATAACAAGATGATGTGCAGCAGACTAACAGAGAAGGGTAGCAACAGCTTATTCATTGGACAATGTAATGGTATGATAATTTACTAAGTGCGTGTCCTGAGGTATAAAAAAAACACCACTTGCTGATATCGGGAGAATGCGCCTTCTCCAACTAACACTGTTAGTTGCAAGTGTTACAATCCGGTAATAAAGAACCTTGATTTCGACTCAGTCTAGTGTCTGACTCACTCATTCTCGAACAAAGCAGACCTAACAATAATTAAACAAGACTTCATCTCTAAATACCACCTGTCCAAAGTTAATATATTTCTATACTTCCAAGTAAATGCTATACATTTCTTGGCCACTGCTAAAGCTAAATAGATCAAAGAAATCTGATAATTATTTAATCCTAAATCAATTAATGATTGCATATTCCCTAATAAAAATATATCAGGATCCAATACAACACAAATATTATATAATCTATTAAATATAGATTGAATACCTTTCCAAAACTGTTGCAATCGGTCACAGGACCAGACAGTATGTAAAAATGTACTGGCTGTCTGGTCACAACGAAAACAACAATCTGACTTACTAAGACCAAATTTTTAAAATTTTTCTGGTGTTAAATATAATTGATGTATAAAATTATAATTAATCATCGCTAATCTAGCATTCATCAATTTCCGAATACTGTTTTGACAAATTTCCATCCAAGCTTCTTCAGCTATTGTAGAACCTAAATCTTTTTCCCATTTCAACTTATCTTTATCCCAATCTTTCTTACTTTCATTTTCTTGTAAAATACAATACAAATCAGATATATACCCCTTTTTTGGTATTGAAAGTACATATTTCTCAAAGCTAGTTTCGGGCAATAAAGTAATTTGCCGACCACATATCTGTTTTACAAATGATCTTAACTGATAGTACACAAATACAGAATTTCCACTAATACCAAATTTCCTTTGTAATTCCTCAAAAGAACAAAAATGTCCTTCAAAAAAAACAATCAGATAAGTTTTTTATTCCTTTCCTTTCCCATTGTTTCAAAGTGATATTGGAGACCGTAAAAGGAACAAGTTGATTATTATATAATGGCAATCGCCCAGACCATTTATTTTTAAGCCCCATTTTATCAAGTTTACTCGTCCATAGATTCAATAAATGTTTCAATATTGGTACATCATAAGTTCGTAACAAATTTTTATTCCATCGAAACAAAAATTCATGTGGAGATTTTTCTAAAATAACTGTCATTTCTATCTTTGCCCAACTGGGCGGATCCTCCAAATTCATTAGTGCACTAAGAAATTTAAATTGAGCTGCCTCATAATAATATTGAAAATTAGGTAATCTCAAACCTCCATTTAGTTGCCTTCTGTTGCTTTTTAAAAACTACCCAATCATCTGTCTTGATAATTTTTGCAATTCTCTATTCCCTCTATTTTGCTTTTGTGCTGTCTTTGACTTCCGTCAGGCATGGTCGTCTCACCCTATCTTTATAATTCTTCTTCTCTAGCATTAAAAAAAAATTCTGCATCTTCAAAATTACTCAGAACATCATGCCATTGCTACTCTGCCATCTTCCAAGCAACCTTGGCCAGATCCTTTCTCATGTCTTTACTCAAGTGTAAGACCAACACATCAGATTTTAGCTGCTTCCTCTTAACTTGCAGAGTGAATTTTATTATGTTATGAACTTTGGGTTCCTTTACCTTAAACTCCCAAATGTAATCCTGTTCATCATCAATTATCACATTTTCTTTTTTATTACATGTCAATAAAATAATCTTGAATCATTGCGCAGCCCAAATGCAGAATTGCCTTTTCCCTTATGTGCCTGACTACAATCTGCTCTAAAAAGCCATCCTGCAGGCATCCCACAAATTCCTTCTCTTGGGATCAAGTGCAAATTGTACTTTTCACATTGTACGTGCATATTGATGTTCCCCATGGCCACTGTAACATTGCCTCTCTTGCATGCCTTCTCAAGCTCCATCTCTGGAGTGAGACAATCCTGTGATCTTAGACTCAGAGGTGTGAGTGCTGCCATTCAGTTGAGGCTGATCAGTAGAGCTGGTACATGTGGAAGTGGATTCTTCATCCCAACTGACATTTGTTGTTCCTCTTTCCTAAAAGTAACAAACAATATTGACAAATATGTTTTTGTTTCTTTTGTAGGATTCTCCACCATTTCAACACCAGCCCTGAAGAATATGCTCTGATTTTTACCTCTGGATGCACAGCTGCTCTTAAACTAGTTGCAGAAAGTTTTCAGTGGACCTCTGCAGAGCATGGAGAATCAAGGAGTCGGTTTTGTTACCTAACTGATAACCACACTTCTGTTGTGGGAATGAGAGGATTGTCTGTTCCAGCTGGTGCTCTAACTCTTCCAATAAACTTGGATGAAATTCATGGAGATAAAAACACTCTACATGAAAAGATATCCATGGCCAAAGAGGAAAATTACCACATTCACCATTTATTCTGCTACCCTGCTCAAAGTAACTTCTCAGGAACAAAATATCCACTTTCTTGGATAAAGGACATCAAGGCAAAAAAACTGTATCCGTTCAGCAGAATTCCAGGAACTTGGAATGTGTTAGTAGATGCAGCTTCATTTGTGTGCACCTCACAACTTGACCTCAGTTTATATCAGGCGGACTTCATCCCCATATCATTTTATAAACTGTTTGGATTCCCAACAGGTCTTGGAGCTCTGTTGGTGAAGAATGAAAATGAACACTTGCTGGGAAAAAAATACTTTGGAGGAGGAACAGCAGCTTCGTATTTATCAGCAGAGCATTTCTATGTCCCGAGGCAGTCTGTTAGTGAGAGGTAGGGCATTTCTCTTTCAATCGGAAAATAAAGCATCTTAACATAAGATCAATGTTTCTCAACTTGTGCTCTGCAGCACATGGCAAAGACAAATATTATTGAAGTAATAAACAACTAAGACACTTGTAAATTTGACAAAATAATTTTTTTTTAATTCTCAAATTTTTCCAACAAAACAAAAGCCCCATTGGTGGTCTTGGCAGGGTTCAAGGTCTCTCGTCCCCAAAGACCCCACGTGCGTAATCCATGGGATTGTTATCTGTGGTCCACAGTATGTAAAAGTTTTTTTTTAAATTGAGGACTACTGCTTGCAGTACATCATGTGCAAAGATTTTTAAAAAAGGTTTTTGTATTTTTGTGTTCTGAGACCTTGTGAAATTTGCTGAGAACCTTTTCAGTCGAGCTGTGCATATTTTGCTGATATAAGAAAATCTGCAAATATGAGGGTCTTGTGCAGTCCGTAAAAATGCTGGGGAAACTCAGCGGTCACATAGCATCCATTGTAAAAGGCAGTTGATGTTCAGACCTGAGCCCTTCTTTAGGCCTGCTGAAAATCAGGCATGCCTGAATAAAAAGATGGGTGGGGAGGGGAATGGGTGATGGGGGAGGCTAACAGGCAAGAAATAATTCAATAAAAAAGTCTGCAGATGCTGTGATTGTAGTGAAAACACAGAAATGCTGGAGGAACTCGGCAGGTCTCGGTCGATAAGAGGTAAAGATATATAACCAACATTTCTGGCCTCAGCCTTTCTTCAAGGTATGAGTAAAAATCAGACAGGCGCCTGAATTAAAAGGCTGCGAAGAAGGAAAGAAAGGGCAGGGGGAGGAGCACAGACAAAATGTGGTAACTGGATCCACGTGCAATTATCACTTTTCATCTGTTGATATGTGCTCACCCCCCTTCTCCCCTGCCCTTTCTTTCATCCTCCCCAGACTTTAAATCCAGGCGCTTGTCTGACTTTTACTCATGCCTTGAAAGGCGAGTAAACTCTCCAATATCAATTATAGATGGAAAATGCAAGTTTGTAAGATATATTTTACTCACACACACACACACACACACACACACACACACACACACACACACACACACACACACACACACACACACACACACACACACACACAGACACACATATATAAATTCACACACAGTCAGGGCTCTCATTTATGTTGATCATAAAAAATTCTATATGGGGAAGTTGCTTGCATTTATACAACAGCAATATCTATTATTGTCCTTTTTATTATTGTAGTTATAATAACAATTGGGCCCCTATATAATCCAAATATGGATGAATATCTTGATAAATATGTCATATTTATTCTTTAAGTTGTATGTAATTTTTTCCATAGAGATGCAACTATTCATCTCAGCAGTCCATTGTGCTATATGTAGAAGGGTGTTGGATTTCCAAGTAATTGCAATACATTTCTTAGCCACTGCTAAGCCTATTTTAACAAATTAAATTTAGAATTGAATTAATTTATTGATTATTTCAATAAATTTTTCCAAAAGATAAAGCTCTGGCTTGCTTGTGAAGACCACCCTGTGAAATTTGTTATAATTTCAGTAATATTCTGCCAGAAAGGTCTCACCTTCACACATGACCATGTAGCATGTAAAAATGTTCTTATTCCTGTCCCACACCTAAAACAAATTTCTGATATTTCAAATTTTGGTTTATATAACTTCTGTGATATGAGATATAATGGATGTCGGAAATTATATTGCACTAAATCCGTACCTTGTATTTATAATTGATGTCATGCTGTCCAAACACTAATCAGACCAACATCTTTCCATTATTGCAGCACCTAGATCCAACTCCCATCCATCTCTTGATCTCTGAAAACCTAGTTTTGCACTTCCATTGTGAGAGCATAATAAATCTTGGTTATAAATTTAGGAGTATTCCCCAGCCAAATCGCTCATTCCATTTCACTAATTTCGGGTGGGTTCAAGTTTGGTCCCCATCTTTCTCTTTAGAACAACCTTAGCTGGAGAAAACAAAAGTAAGTCCCATATTTATTTCTTAATTGTTCAAAAGGCATAAGCAATCCCTCCATATAACGGTCATCAATATATCATATTCCTTTATCATACCATGAATTCAGTATTTTGTTACTCGGATTTATAGACAGCAACACATTTTTACGTAATGGTGTTCTTAATGATATGCCTGCTTTTTTTCCCCAATTTCAGACAGTACAGAAAACTTTATCGAAGCTGATCAATTTTTGTCATGGTTCAATTATATTTTATGTTTATTGCAACATAATACCTGGTTCAATAAGAAGGGTTATTTCGTGAGCAGTCTTGCAAGTCCACTCTAAAATGTGGCGTCATCAGCGAATTTGAAGATGGAGTTGGAAAAGTATTTGGCTGCGTAGTTGGGGATCAAGAGGAAGCACAATAGATGATTGAGTACACAACCTTGCTGAGAGTGGTTATTGAGTGCGTTCGTGGAGGAGATGATGCTACCTATTTTCAATTACTGCAGCTGTTAGGAAGTCAAGTGTATGGAATATTTAGTGGAATTGAATTGCTTATTGTTGCATGTACTGAGATAGGATAAAGTGCTTTGGTTTGGACACTATACAACCAAATCAATCCATACTTAAGTACAACGTATAGTGTAAAATAAAACAAAAGTGCAGAGTATTGTGTTGCACAGGAAGAGGTTCAGTTAAACAGTATAAAATGTCATTTTATGAATGAGAGGTCTGTTCAATTAGCAGAGAAGAAACTGTTCTTGAGTCTATTTGTACATGTGACATCTATGAAAGGTGTGGGGTGGGGGGGTGTGGAAGAGAGTATGCCCAGAGTGAGATGGGTCTTAATATGTTGGGTGTTTTCCTGAGTCAGTATAGACAGGGTTGATGGATGGGAGATTGGTGTGCATGATGGACTGAGCTATGTTGGCATCTCCAAGTTCTTGTGAGCTTGGACAGGAACTGTTCCTGTACCAAACTGTGATGCAGTCAGGTGGAATGCTTTCTCTGGCCATTCTTTTAAAAAAAATAGTTTGAGGCATTGGGGACATTGCCTTGGGCTTCTAAAGAACCAGAGGCATCTCTCTTCCAAATTAATGAAAATATATTTTTTAAAAATATATATATGTAAAAGGGAAAAAAAAAAGAAGTGGAGGCATTTTCTTCCGGTACTCTGTCTCTTCATTGTATGAAATCTGTTTACATTGGTGGTGTTTTCTGCAAATGTGGTCAACGTTATTTGGTTATGTTGTCATGAATGTACAAAGAATATTATAAGAGATTAAGTACACAGCCTTGGAGGGCACTAGTGTTAACAATTATGGTGTGAAGATAATGTTCACCAATTCTCACTGACTATGATTTGAGGTCAGGAAGTTTAAATCGAGTTGTGGAGATGGAGGGTGGCTTGCTGAATGTAAGGTCCAGAAATTTTGAGACTAGTTTATTTGGAACATGGTGTTGAAGGCAGAGTTATAAGCAATAAGTCGAAGTCTGACATCAGTGTCCTAGTTATCCAAGTGCTTCAGACTCCGTGAAGAGCCAGGGAGACAAGGCGTGATTACGTTAATTGGAGTACATTGAGATGGTCTGGAAGGCTGGAATTTATGTAAGCCTTGACCAGCTGCCTGAAGCACAACGGTGGATGTCAGACCCACCAAGCAACAGTCATTAATGCAGGAGACCAATAAATTGCAAATGCAGGAATCTGGAGCCAAAAACAAGTATTAAGGAGCAATGCATTTTTCTACAGCCCTGAGATAATTGTGGTCTTACAAAAACAGATGAGAACTTCAGATTATATAAAGGAGAGGATAAAGATGTCCATGAATACTTCCATCAATTAGTCCATGTCGGTTCTTGGGACACAGCCAGGGACTCCATCTGAGCCAGGGACTTTCTGTGGTTTCACTCTCAGGGATGTTATCTGATATCTGTGCTGGTAAACATGGATTCCAGTTTGGAAAAGAAAGTGGAAGATGGTATCCAAGAATAGATGCATTTAAATACTCTGAAATTAATGGACATTACTGCGTGCATTTAGAAACTTGGGGACATCAAGCCAGGTCAAGCTGCTGGAAAGAGGAAAGAGCAAAGCCTGGGTTTCAGTGGTGAAAAAGGTTAAGCACTACACTAAATTGACCAGTAGTAAGATAAAGATTTATTTGTTGAAAATTGATCAATGCAAATAAATATATTTTGAAGGTCTAGTAATTACAAGTGCTGCATTCTTTTTAGGTTCAGCGTTCTGTGAACCAAACCTTTTGTTTCATGGTTCTCTACCTTGTTACCTTGGCAGTCCAAAATTCCGAGATGGTAAAATGCTCAAATTCAAGACTTTATATAAAAAAAAGTTATGAAAACTCAAATGGTCAATTTGTATATAAAATAAGAAATTCCAGAATAGATAAAAGTAAGATTTTGGAATGTTGAACTTGAAGGTGGAGTAAAGGTTAATAGCAGGATTCTGAGCAGTGTAGATAAACAGAGGGACTTTGGGATACATTTCCATAGATCTCCCAAGGTTGCTGCGCCAGTTGATCGGGTATTTAGGGCTTGTAATATACTGGCTTTCATTAGTCGGGGGATTGAGTTCAAGTGCAGTGACAGCATATTAAACATCGGGCTTGACGATACTTGGAACATTGTGTTCAATTCTGGTCACCTCATTACTGGAAGAAAATGTGCAAGCTTTGGAGTGGGTGCTGAGGAGATTTACTGGGAGGTTGCCTGGATTGGAGAACATGCTTTACAAGATAATGTGAACAGAGCCTGAGCTTTTCTCTTTGAAGTGACAAAGAGTAAGAGGTGGCTTAAGATTCAAGATGGTCATGTAATAGTGCAGAATATAAAAATTACACATAATCTCCCTCCTCTTGACAGCTGACACCCCTTATAGTGAGTAAAAAAGGAAAGGAGAGAGCCTACAAGTTACCAAGTGTCCGTGAATTCACCTCTTGAGCTTCCACAGCCTCTGCAGTTGCACAGACCCCTATCCTGAGCTTCAGATCCAAACCTCTGATATGATCAGGAAGCCTTCAATCCCTGTGGTCCTTCAGGAACCGTTCTTGTCTTCAGAATCCTCTCAAATCCCGGCTCTGACATCTGACTCCCAAGTGCCAGTCTCAAGCAGCCCACAGCTTGTGTGGTTTCCCTGACTGCAAGTCGCCATAATCCTCTATGGATCCCTCAAGATTATGAGAGGCATAGTTAGGGTGGACAGCCAACACCTTTTTCCTGGGGCGATAGTTGGAAATATCAGAGGACTTACGTTAAAGGTGAGGGGAGGAAAGTTTAAGGGACAAGTCAGAAGTAACTTTTTTTGGCTGTGGAGGCTGGTACAAAAGGGGCATTTAAAAGGCTCTAAGACAGGGACAAATAAAAAAAAGATGGTTATGGGTGTGCGGTAGGGAAGGTTCAAATTGGTTTATATTGGTCGGCCGATCATTGTGGGCTATATTCTATGAAAATCAGCAGTTGTGGTCGGAACAACATTCACATTCCAAGTCGGTAGCTATTGGTTGGAGCTGCATGACATTCCTGATGGAGAGAAGAACATCTTTCTCATTTTCAGTGAATCAAGCACTAATACAAAAAAAGTATTACGGCTGTGAGAAATCTGAAGGCAAAATGCTAAAACACCAATTTGGTCAGACAGCCTTTCTGGAGAGAGAAATGATCAACTCATAGCAGATTATTGAAAAATTCATGAAGATCTTGGCCAAGTGAAACTCTCATATTCTTACAGAACTTTCCTTTGCTTGTGTCTAAATTAATGCAAAAGGGCATATAAAATCTCTTATTGCCTTATGTATCCTTGGAACAAAATGAGATTTGATATTGAGAGTTTTTGTGACTAAAATGTGATGGGTTTTTTTTGTGTTGCATATTATTTCAGTCAATGTTCTAATGAATTTATTCCTCGAAGTTAGTGGTTTGTTTTTGTTTTATAGACCCACAAATTTTACGTCAACAATTCATAGCAAAGTGTCCCCCAAAAGAGCATGGCTCTTCCTTGCTTCAAAGAAAAACAGTTGATTCGCTCACAGTATCTCTCTGTACTTTCCTTAATGATATTGAGTTTTTTTTTAAATGAGGGTGAAATATTTAATCTCTGGAAGCAGTTTCTATATAATTGAGGCCATTGCGTCAAGAGTACCTGTTGTTCTGTGCATGATGCTTAACAATGCAATAGGTGACTATGGAAGAGGCCCTCAAGAAGAGTACAGCACTGATCAGGTGTCCTAGGTTTGGAGACCCAACTTTTTTTTAAAGTTTGTGCGCAAGAAGTGGCTTCCCCTGGCAAAGATTGCATTGAGTATCCATTCATAATTGCCTTTTGAGGTGGCTGCCTGAAGCTGTTGAAGGCCCAGTATGTCCTTCTTTACAATTCTGTAGGATGAGTCGTTAGATTTTAAATCAGTAATGATGAAGGAATAGCAGTATATTTCAAAACTTGGGGTCCTGTGTGACTTAAAAGGAACGTGTGGATGGCAGTGTGCACTGGTCTTGTCTTCCTATGTGAGAGGTTGTTGAGGAATTCTTATCTAGTTATTCCAGCTGACACAAGCCATAAACAGTCTGCAGTGACATTGAATCAATTTTCGGAATTTGGAGCACAAATCAATTGTGCTGCTTTAGCCTGCGTGGTATTAAGTTTGAGCAAGACAAGTGAAGAATATCCTGCCGCATTTGTGTGTTGGAAACATTGGAAGCAGGCAAGTCATTTATCCAGACAGACTTATCTTTGAAGGCACAATGTTTATAAATCTAACCCTATTAAATATTTAACGGTGACTCCAGGCTGACAATCCTCCAGGTGGAGGATTCATTGATGGTAATGATATTGAATATTCATAGCTAGCCTCTCTTAGTCGCTCTCTGTCCATACACACACAGGGGAGGTCAGCGTTGGTAATTGCATCACTAAAAATGGTTGTTAACCTTTTAAGATGCCAATCAAATGCTGCCAAAAGGGCAAAATTTCTAAGAGAGACAAGTAATCAGCAGTACACTCAACAGGTCAAACAAAGGATCTTCAACCTGAAGTGTTCAATCTGATTCTCTTTCCATAACACGAGTTGCTGAGAAGTGCTGAATTGTAACATCTTCTATTTTTAATTCAGATTTAAAGCATCTGTAATTTTTTTAACCTTTTGAAGCAGAAATACTTGAAAGGAACATTTTTAATTTGTTCTTTATTCCTCTTGGTTTTGCATTCTCCATTCAAATGCTGTGTATTAAGTCCCTGATGTTAATCCGTGGAGACAAGGTCTTATTTCTGATTCTTTCTTCCTTAAATACCAATTAGAGACCTGCACACTGCAGTCACAGTGTAAGTTGTGAGATGGAATGTTTAATCATTCTGAGATATTGATCAGCCAATATATTTTAATTGTCAAGTTACCTAGAAAGATACCACAATATCTCTGAACTGAAATGCAAACTTCAGAATCATACTGACCTATATATGGCCTATATATTTCCAACATTTCAGCAATTTTTTTTTGTGTTGAACAATTATATGGATGTTGACTTCTCTGTCATGAAATGAAATCAGCATCTTGGTATTGCATTTCATTGAGTGGTAAGATGTTTAAGGCCATTAAAGGATTTGATTGGGTGAATGGCAATTACTTTTCATGTTGCAATGAAGCAAGATGTATTCAGTTACTTTGGAGTAAAGTATAAATTAACCCAGTCAGCTTCGCAGTTAGCGCAACGCTATTACATTGTCAGCAACCTGTATTTGAATCTGGCTCTGTTTGTAATGAGTTTGAACATTCTTTCAGTGTCTGCTTGGATTTCTTCTGGTGCTCTGTTTTCCTCCTGCATTCTAAAGAGATATGGGGTTAGGTTCATTGTTCACATGCTTTTGTTGCGGCGTGGACCAGAGGCGCTTGTTACCGTGCTGAATCCCAAAAATAAAAAAAAAATTGCACAAGAATATTCCTTAATGCTGAATGATCTTCACCCCATAAACATTGGATATAATTCCAACAAATAGCAGATCCATGCATTTAACAAATGAGTTATTTTCAATATTGGAATAAACTTTGTTAACTTTGACATTAAGAATTTCTTCAGGAATCTTTAATGTTAAATTTTAAATAAATATGGTTGTACTTGGGCTGTTTGTGGGTACTGAATTAATTTCAAATGCAGTGTCTTTTCGGCAAATGTATGTCTTTGGCGTGCTGCGGAGGTCTCGGATTGATAATAGCTTTAGCATGTGGAGGAATAAGGTCAATGTCAAATTAAAAATGAAGCCATTGCTATCAAATTGGAGCTAAATGCTTCAATTAATTTATTGAATGCTCTCTTTTGATAAAAATACAATTTTCATTCCAGGTTTGAGGATGGCACCGTTTCATTTCTTGATATAATAGCAGTAAATCATGGATTTAATGCACTGGAAAAAATTACAGGTCAGTAATAAAGTGTAGCATTGAAGGTTTATTAATGCAGTAAAAACATTTATTCAGTTAGAAGGTGGTGAATGAGCAAATGAGAGTTACAAAAATCAGTAATAATGAGCAATAAAAATGACAGCTTTGCTGCATCTTAAAACTGATCTTTTTTTTCATAGTTTGTGACAAAGAACCTTTGACCTAAAGTATTAACTTTATTTTGAATCCAGGGAACTATCTGACCTGCTGAGCATTTCCAGCAGGTAAACAAAAAAAGTTGGCACATGCTTGGGTCATGCAGCAGACCTAGAAAGTCAAAGGTAGTTGATGTTTTGGACCTGAGCCCTTCTTCAGCAGTTTTGAATATTAGGTAAACGCCTGGATAAAAAGGTGGGTAGGGAAAGGGAAGGAACACAGGGTAATGGGTAGATATTAATAGATGAATGCAGATACCTCTCATCTGTATCTTCCTATTTCCTCAGATCTGTTGGCCTGTGTTTTCCCTTCCCCCTTCTCCTTTTCTTTCCTCCTACCTCCTACCCCCCACCCTTCTTCAGGTGAGTGCCTGATTTTCAGCACTCCTAAAGAAGGGCTCACCCTCAACACTTTGACTGGCTTTTTGTAACTTTCTCTGGGTGTTTTTTTTTTCTCCATCATTTCATATTTCCTGTGGCTGTTTTTGTTTTTATTTTTCTACAATAGAATTACATTTGTATTTATTAAAGGGAATAAGATTTCAAAGCTCAGGGGATGCCTTTAATTGCTCATCCATAATTGCCCTTGATAAGGTGGTGGTGAGTTGTCACCTTGAAGCACTGCTGCCCTCTGTGTGTATACCCATAATTTAAGGAAACGAATTGCAGGATTTTGAGTCATCAACAGGAAAGTATGGGCAAATTATTTCCAATTCAGAATGATATGTGACTTGAAGGGCAACTTGCAGAAGGTGCTGTTCTCTTACTTTTGCTGGCTTTGACCATTTGGTCATGGGTTTGAAAGTTGTGGCCAAGGAGTCTTGATGAGTAATTAATTGCATTTTTAGGTGGTATAAATTGCTTCAACTGTGCATTGGTGAGTGGCTGTGAATGGGTGACTATCAAGTGTCAAGTATGGTGTCAAGTTCTTGAGTATTGTGGAAAATGCACTCATTCAGTCACCATCGCACTCCTGACTTGACCCATGTCAGTGGTGCACAAGTTTTGGGGAGTTGGGTTGTGAGATATGTGTTGAATGATTTCTAACCTCTAATTTGCTCTTGCAGCTACATTTTATGTGTAGCAACTCCAATTCAGTTTCAGATCAATAGTAACCCCCAGAATATTGATAATGGGATAATTTAACTATTATTTAATCACAAGTAAACATTGGAATTTATGAAAAAGGTAATACAAATGTGTGTTTAAAAAAAATAATAATGGGTTTAAAAAAATAATGGAGGGATTAGCAAGTAATTATTCTCAAAATGATTAAATGTAATACAGTACAACTCCGATTATACTAAATCATTTTCTCTGAAATCCTCATTCATCCGAAAAAATTTGTAAATTTCGGATAATTGAGGATATCTGAAACAAATCAGAAATTCTCATTGATCCAAAATGTTTTTTGGAGCCAAACTGACTGGCAATGTCGGACTCCCGGTTTCAGGAGCGGGGACCTCGGGCTCCTGGGGGTGGCCAGCTTTTTTTTGGGGTGAGAATTAAACATTATTTTAATTCTAAAAAACCCTTCCCTTGTTGTTTGTTGTTGTTTAAACCCTGCTACAAGTGATTGCTGTTGTGACTGGGCCGTTTTTTTAAACAAATGATAATTTTTCCAAAAAAATTATCTGGAATTTGGTCCTGACCATTCTAGATAATTGGAGTTGAAATGTAAATATATTTTGCTATTAAATATTTATACATTATACATAGCTATTAAATTTACAACATTAATATT
Organism: Narcine bancroftii; assembly: GCF_036971445.1. Classification (NCBI taxonomy): domain Eukaryota; kingdom Metazoa; phylum Chordata; class Chondrichthyes; order Torpediniformes; family Narcinidae; genus Narcine; species Narcine bancroftii. The sequence goes on along the minus strand of NC_091469.1, from coordinate 355,810,595 downwards.
TTATTGCATAATGAAAATTGTTCAGAATCTGAGGAAAATTTATCTGATTAGAAACAATGATGACGTTGCAGTGAGTTTCATGTTGTACTTAATTGGGATCCTCCCTCACTATAGTTGCATATTCCTTCACATTTTTTCCCTTTTTAATTTTAAAAACATTGAATACTTATTTAACACATTAGTCGTCCATTACCTTTGAGTTTACTTAGTGTGGATTCCAAATTATTCAACTGCAATCCAAGATTGATGCAGCTCCCATCTAATGTGGACAAGTGTAAATTTTCATATAAGAATCTACTTTTTGCCTAGATCCACCTGTCATTTGCCAGATCATGCTACATCCCCCCCCCCCACCTCTTTATACTATTGATCTCCCTTTCACACTCTCACCTCTGAAGCAAGGCAATGACCTGAAATGTCAATGATCTCTTTGCTTCCACAGATGGTGCCAACCCCACTGAGTTCCTCCAGCAGCCTTTTTCTTTGTTTCCATTGTCCATATGCAATCTCTTTTGTCCTCAATTTTTACTGGGGCAATGAACTTGGTGATCACTACTGCAACTTCTTGACATAATTTTGCAGCAGTGCTTTTCCCTTGGTATGCTTATTCAGATTTCTTATTTCCAATGACACAAAGCAATGTAGAACCAAGGACTAAGCTGTAGTGTATTAGTACAATTTTGACAATCATAATTTCTTTTAATTTAATAACAATCTATGGGTGATTTATGAAGGTCAGAACTTTAACTGGTTGAATAACACAAATGTTATGTTTTTATTTCCCTTTAGCTACTTGTATTATATCAGTCACTGAAATGACAAGGAAGCTATTTCATCTAATCTTCCTCCAGGGTTGTCTGTAATCTCCTTAGTTATCCATTGACACATTTGTGCATCTGTGTGCATTTTAAAATGGTGGTGCTGATGGAGCTGCAGTTATGGAGCTCTGCAGCTAGTGTGGGCCTGGGAGAGTAGAGACACAGCTCTGCTCCGAAGGGTTCAATCTCCCACTCAGTCCAAATGCGAAGGCATTAAACAACCTGTTGGAGGAATTGACAGTATCCCACACCATAGTCTATTTCCAAGATTGTGGCACCTGTGCTTGGCAGCGGCCATGAGGGTTTGCAGACTCTGGACGAGCAGTGAACTGGCACAAGGCATAAAAAAGGAAAAGCAGAGGAAATGGCCTTACTGGACAGTGACCACAGTGGCAGCTGAGGGATCCACACAGACTGTGGGCAACTTTTGGTTGGGGGACTTGTACAGGCTGCAGACTGCTGAAGACTTGCTCATGGGAACCAGGTAATCAGACCTGGGATTCAAGAGGGTGATGAGGGCAAGGAGAGCTCCCAGACGACCTGAAGGCTTACTGATTGTCTCGGACGTTTTGATCTGCCACTCAGGTTGCCGCTGGATCGTACCGTAGTCTGCGAGGCTGTGGGAGTGCTGGAGGCAAATCAACAAGCAATAATTTTAAAAGGACTCTGTTTTGCTCCCCTTTCTGTAAGGGTAAAGCTAATGGCAACTTTATCTACCTTATGGCAGACAGAAGGCAATTTTATGTAATATTACATGTTATGTGACAAAAAAAATCTTGAATTTTATTTTTGAATTGTTCTCGAGCTGTTGCTTATGGGGGCATTTTGCATTTTATTTGGACCTCCATTTCACATTCCTTCCCATCACTTGCATTTAAGTGGTGACAGTAGAGCTCTTTTTTTAAATTCTCCTGCAGTCCTGGAGTTAGTGTTTCCAGAATCCTTTATGCCAAAGAATTCCACGATTCCAGCTGAGTTAAAGGAAGGAACATCATTTTTTTTTCTGAACAATAATGGGTTGTGAATCAGAGGTGAATAGTTCAGTACTTGCTGAACGTCTTGGAAATGAAATATTGGTGAGGATTTTCAAACTCAAGTTAAAGTTTATTGTTGCAAGAACTGAAGTACAGTGAGAAAATGTATTTTCCAGCTTGTGAACCTGTACAGTTTAAAAACACAGTATGGAGTGCGTCGTTATAAAGAGAAAGAGAGATCAGTTAGAACAGAATAAGGGAACATTGGGAACATGTGAGGTTCATGAGACTGATAACAGCAGGAAAGAATCTGTAATTTGGAGGAGTGCAAGTTATTTTGACAGGAGGGCGAAGAGGGTGTGGACAGGGTGGGAGGAGACTTTGAATATGTGGCTGCTTTTCTGAGGCAGCGGGAAATGTAAATGGAGTTGGTGAAAGTTGTGGGGGGTTTGTGTGTTGGACTGAGCTGCACTCATGAATTAATTTTCATTTGCATTTAGGTCTTTCCATGTGGAATTCCTTGTTTTCAATTTGACCTTAATCTCTCAGGAAATTGTCAATCGTTACAAAACAGAACTGGTGATTTTAGGAAATTGTGACAGATTATGTTGTGCTTGTATTGTATATAGCTATGTTTTTGGGAGAAAAATTGGGGCAGGTTTTTTATTGTAGGTCATATACAAACACTTCAAAACAGATCTTATTTAAAATACTGAAGCTCTGCTCATGCTGGACAGGCTGGCCGGTGTCAAGAGCCTTTGCAAAAGTTTTGGAGAGTGCCCAAGAGACTTCACTAATGGATTGTTGCTTACAAAAAGACAACAGATGAAAGAACTCTCAGAGCCGCAGGCTGTCTGGAGGGGAACTTGCTGTTCTAATAGGGTCATGTGGTTTTGCAAGCAGAGAGAGTCAAAGAGGCTTTTTTTTTCAGAGAGAGAGGCAGAGATCAGTTCTGGAGTTTTACAGTCAGGAACAGCAGCTGGGACTGGAACAGGACAAGCTGGCAAGCTTGTGGAAAACCCTATTTGGAAGACAGGATGTGAGTGCTTAGTTCAGCCTGGTCAAAGCCCTTGTGGTTCATGCAAGAGGAGAGGACTGGCTGTCTAGTGTTTCACTTTGAATAAATGAAACAAAAATTAACTCTGTGATGACCTGAAATAAAGAGGTTATCACCTGGAGAACCCTGATGGGCAAGTTTCTTCCACAAGACACTGAAGTGGCTGATTACAAGGAATCATTTGTGGGTGTCCAGCAAACAACAAATCTCTCTGTGAAAACTGACAAGAACCTTCCTGAGCAGTAACCATTTACCTTTCAAGGACCAAAGCCTGGTGAACTTTATAAATGTTAAATTCTGCGCACAGTATAAGAATTGCCTGCAACCAGTAAACTTCAAGGAATGAGAAGTGCAATTGGACTGTGAATCAAAGAACTTTTCTAAACCTACACACACATTACATACACATGCACTTAGAATTAGAAGGGGGTTAAGTTAATAGTAATAAATTAAAGTTTGATCCTGTTTTCATGTTTAAAGATGATTCAAAACAACTTTTGTTTAAGTAACCATTTGGTGAGTATCTATTGCTGCTGGGTTTTGGGGTCCTCTGGGCTTGTAACAAAATGGAGATAGATTTGTGGTTACCAATCCAATTAAACAGTTTGGTCAATTTATTTGGAACATGGTGAAAAATAAGTTTGATAGGTAAAAATTGCTTCCAAGATCCATTGAATCAGACAACACTATAACATACAAAACAGTGCCTTTGGCCTTTCAAGTCTGTGCCAAACAATTATTCTGCCTTCTTCTTTGGGTTGGCTTCGCGGACGAAGATTTATGGAGGGGTAATGTCCATGTCAGCCGCAGGCTCATTTGTGGCTGACAAGTCCAATGCGGGACGGGCAGACACGGTTGCAGCGGTTGCAAGGGAAAATTGGTTGGTTGGGGTTGGGTGTTGGGTTTTTCCTCCTTTGTCTTTTGACAGTGAGGTGGGCTCTGCGGTCTTCTTCAAAGGAGGTTGCTGCCCGCCGAACTGTGAGGCGCCAAAATGCACGGTTTGAGGAAATATCAGCCCACTGGTGATGGTCAATGTGGCAGGCACCAAGAGCTTTCTTTAGGCAGTCCTTGTACCTCTTCTTTGGTGCACCTCTGTCTCGGTTGCCAGTGGAGAGCTCGCCATATAACATGATCTTGGGAAGGCGATGGTCTTCCATTCTGGAGACGTGACCTACCCAGCGCAGTTTGATCTTCAGCAGCATGGATTCAATGCTGTCGGCCTCTGCCATCTCGAGTACTTCGATGTTGGAGATGAAGTCGCTCCAATGAATGTTGAGGATGGAGCGGAGACAACGCTGGTGGAAACGTTCTAGGAGCCGTAGGTGATGCCGGTAAAGGACCCATGATTCGGAGCCGAACAGGAGTGTGGGTATGACAACAGCTCTGTATACATTAATCTTTGTGAGGTTTTTCAGTTGGTTGTTTTTCCAGACTCTTTTGTGTAGTCTTCAAAAGGCGCTATTTGCCTTGGCGAGTCTGTTGTCTATCTCGTTGTCGATCCTTGCATCCGATGAAATGGTGTAGCCGAGATAGGTAAACTGGTTGACCGTTTTGAGTTTTGTGTGCCTGATGGAGATGTGGGGAGTCATGGTGGGGAGCTGGCTGATGGAGGACCTCAGTTTTCTTCAGGCTGACCTCCAGGCCAAACATTTTGGCAGTTTCCACAAAACAGGATATCAAGCGCTGAAGAGCTGGCTCTGAATGGGCACCCCTCACATCTATGTACCTGTCCCAGTTTTTCTTAAATGTTAAAATGGAGCCCACATTCACCACCTCAGCCGGCAGCTCATTCCATAATCCCACCACACTGTGTGTGAAGAAGTTCCCCCAATATTACCCCAAACATCTTCCCTTTCATCCTTAACCCATGTCCTCTGGTTTGCATCTTCCCTACCCCAATAGGAAAGCCTACTTTCATTTACAGAATCTCTCTTTACCCATCATCATTTTGAATATCTCTATCAAAACTCCCCAGATTCTTCCCCACTCCAGGGAATAAAGCCCTAACCTGTTTAACCTTTCCCTGTAACTCAGTTCCTCAAGTCCCAGCAACATCCTGGTAAATCTTCTCTGCACTCTTTCAAATTTATTGATATCTTTTCTGTAGTTAGGTGATCAAAACTGCACATATAGCTCAAACGTTGGCCTCACCAATGTCTAATACAACTTTACTATAACATCCCAACTCATGTACTCAATACATTGATTTCTGAAGCCCAATGTATCAAAAACTCTCTTTATAACCCTATCTACCTTTAATGCCACTTTCAGGGAATAATGTATATATATTCCCAGATCCCTCTGTTCGACAGCATTCCATTTACTGTGTATGTCCTTTCTTGGTTTGTCCTTCAAAAATACAGCGCCTCACTATAATAATTCGGCACAAACTAAAAGGACCAAAAGGCCTGTTTGCTGTAACATTTTATGGTTCTTTGGAAGATTTAAGAAATCAAATTATACATCATGAATGAGCTTCACTCTTTCTATCTTACTGATATCTCCTGCAGTTGGGTGACCAAAACTGCATGCAATACTTCAAATTTGGCCTCACCAATGTCTTATACAACTTTAGCGTAACATCCCAATTCCTCTACTCAATATTTTGATTTATGAAGGTCAATATGCCAAAAGCTCTCTTTACAATCCTTTCCACGTGATGCACTTGCAGGGAATTGTGTATTTGTATTTCCAGATATCTCTGTTCTACCACACTCCTCAGTGCCCTATCATTTTCTGTGTATGTCTTTTCTTGATTTGTCCTTCCAAAATGCAACACCTCACAATAATAATTTGGCACAGACTAGAAGGGTCAAAAGACCTGTTTGTTCTAATATTCTATGGTTCTTTGTATACTGAGTGACTGAACCATCCTGACTAACTTCCTATGTGATAGCTTGTCAGTGGCTTTACTAAAGTTCATGTAGACAACATCCACATCAACATCCACATCCACATCTTCATCAACTTTCCTGGCAATCTCCTAAAAAAAAAACTCAAGATTTATTAAACATCACCTATCATGTACAAAGCCATGTTGACTATCCCTAATCAGTGCCTGATTATCTAAATACTTGTATATATGATCTCTTAGAACACCTTCCAATAATTTACCCACTTCTAATGTCAGGCTTGCTGGCCTATAATTCCCTAGGTTATTTTTGGAACCTTTTTTAAACATAGGAACAATTGTATCTACCTCCAATCTACTTGTGGCTGAGGAGATTTTAAACACATCTGCCAGAGCCCCTGCAATTTCTGCACCAGCCTCCCTCTAGGTCCAAGTGATGACCTTGTCAGTCTCTGGGGACGTACCCACCTTTAATTGATTTAAGACACCTTTAATTGATTTAATCTATATAGATTCAAACTGCTTGTTTGCCTCACTCTCCTAGACTCTGCCAGTTTCCTGAGTAAATGAAGTTGCAAAAAACATTTAAGATCTCCTCCATCTGTTCTGGCTCCATGCATAGCCAATCACTCTGACCTTCAAGGGGACTAATTTTCTCCCTTACTATCCTGTAGAAGCTCTTAGAATTTTCCTTCACTGTCTTTTTTTAGCCTTCCTGATTTATCTCTTGTTTTTTTTCCTACATTTTTTATGTTCCTCAATTACCTAATTTGCCTGTTGATGCCTGGACCTTCTATGTACCTATATCTTTCTTACCCTGATCCCCAATATTCAAGATTCCCAATGCTTGTTAACTTTCCATTTAATCCTGTCAGGAACATAGAAACTCTACACTGTCAAAATTTTACCTTTGAAGGTCTTCCACATACCTCGCACATCCTTGCCCGAAAACAAATGATCCAAATTCCATCCATCCTTTCTTATTTCCTCAAAATTGGCCTTTCTCCAATTTAGCATCGCAACCCAAGGATCAGACTGAGATCCCCATAATTAACTTGAAAATAATGGAATTATGATCACGGGACCCAAAATGCTCCCCTACACATACTTCTTTCATGTGTCCTGTATCATTCCTCAATCGGAGATTTAGTATTGCTTTTCTCTAGTTGGTACCTCAGTATATTGATTAAGAAAACTTTCCTGAACATATTGGACAAACTTTAAGACATCCAGCCCTTTCACATTACGGGAGTCCCAGTATATATGTGGAAAGTTAAAATCACCTACCATCACAAATTTAAGAATCAGAATTTTGTTGTGTATGCACTTGATGTGGGCATTGTGATGGACAGCAGGGCAGGGTTATACACAGCATTCTTTCCCCCCATCCCCCATGCAATAAATGTTGAATGGGGCCCCTCTAACTACCATTACTACATCGGGCCCTTGACTACTAATGTGAATTAGGGTACATATAATGAGTGATTATAATGCAGAAAGGAACTTGATAATAATTATGGAACATAATCCTTAAAGTGCTGGGTGGTCTTCCTTCTCTCATGGACCACCCCAGGCTTGGTATGCTGTACCAGTATTTGCTCAAGTCTGTTCTGGGTAGGACCCATAGATAGTCAGGTCGATGGCAACTGCCGGCTTTCACTAGTCTCTGGGGTTCTATGTGCTAGGCTACTTGTCACAGTTACTGGGCTACCCGTCTCTGCCTCCCTTTCACTCGGCCCAAGGGGTTGGATTGCTGTGGCAGGCCCTGGCAGGTCTGTTTCTACCTTCTCCAGGTGTGGAGGTAGTTAATGGACTTCAGTGTCAGATTGATGGTGACTTTGTAATTGCCACAAATGTGAATCTCACCATTTGCTTTCCGTACAGGTACGATGGAAGCTTCCCAATCACTAATATTGGTTCTAATATGCCTTCATCTTTTAATCTATTTAACTCAGCTTTGATTTTTCCTTTCATTGCAAATGGAACTTTGATGAACTTTAGTTCCATATTCTCTTTTAATTGCAGTTTGGCTTGAACCCCTTTGATCTTTCCCAACCTTTGTTGGAAGACCATGGCGTGGTCGTCAAGGATTTGGTTGAGTTCAAGCTGGGTGTTGTCTTCGTGGTTTACAGTCAGTATTGAACCAATTTGCAGCCATTCGAGGGGAATGTTTTGTAATCAATTTCTTCCGAAAAGTGCTGGTCCCTGGGTATCTACGATGTAGAGATAGTGTTTTTGGTCGTTGTTGCTTGTATTGTACCTTGACTGTACATTTCCCAAACACTTTGACTTTGTCACCAGTAACAGATCTCAGTGTACTTCTGTTGTTTTCATCGGAAGGTGTGGTAGCAAGTGTTGCTTTAAATGTAATGGCATTAGAGACACTGCAGCCCCTGTGTTGAGTTCCATTTTCAGAGGTTCGTTGTTTATTTTTAGTTGAATATAAATTGCCGTGCTTTTTCCGTTTATCTCTCGGATGTGTAAGACTTCAGCTGTTGTTTTGTCATCCTCAGAGCTATTGCTATCCCTGTTGCGGTTTGACCTCGGTTGGGTGGTTATTATGATTTGGAGTCCACCTGCATTTTACTGTTTCTTTAATTGGCAGACAGAATCTTTGAAGAAACAGTTTGCTGGGTGATGGTTGTACTTCCCACAATGGAAGCACTGATGGTGGGAAAACCTCCTAACCAGAAGGTCTTGTTGGCCCACATCCAAATTTTTGTCTGCCATTTCCAAGCTGCAGGCAGTTCTATAAGCAATCTCGAGAATTACTTCCTTGTCCATTGCCAGAAATTTCTGCTTTGCCTGGTGATCTGCCAACCCCATCACTTGGGTTAGAAACTGCTCCAAATGACAGTGCTTGGACAGTTTACGCAATGCTGCCAGGTATTCACTTACTGCCTCCCCTGACATTTGTTTCCTTTCATAGAATCTTTGCCTTTCTGCCATAACCGGTGGTCTGGGGCTTGAGTGGTTCCCCAGTGCTGTGCATAACTCGGTGTATGAATTCGTCCCTGGGTCCTCCAGGGCCAGCAAGGTTTTAAGGAGATCGAATGTTTTGCTGCTCATTATACTGTGGCATAGGGCACATTTTTGGTTTACTGGGGTTTCATTAATATTATGGGCTACCAGTAATGGTTAAACCATTCTATATAATTACCCCATCTTTCACCTGATTTGTTGAATTCTCCGAACTTTCCCTCCACCACCTTGGTATGCTTTCACTTTGATCTTTTGGTTGGAACTCGTTGAGCTCGTTAGAATGCTATTGAGGTGTTTTAAGAATTATAACCAATTGTAATACATTTTCAAGACAGGATGGTGTGTGACTTAGAGGGGAATGTGCAGTTGTAATGTACGTGGGCAGCAAAACTATTCCTGTTTTAGTATTTATGTGGCTAGTCAATGGTAACTCCTCAAATATTGCATTTGGTGGGAACTAAGAGATGTTAGTGCCATTGAATAATTGGTTAGAATTTCTCTTGCTGATAAGGTATCTGACAGCACAGTTTGAACATTGTAATCATAGTGAAAACCAGTCAAATGTAATTCCTTTCCACCATGCTGAATGGGCATGGGATGACTGGACAATAAAGTGCCCTGTTGCATCTTTGGGTCATTTTTTTTTTCTCCACAGACATTTTTTTTTAAATTTGTGAATCAGTAAATTGATTTCTCTTGTTCTCTACATTCTTGTCGGTTACACGATGAGATATGTGAGATGACATATTTTTATTAAATAGCACCATTTTTAATGAAAAGTTTGGGAAAAAAGAAATAGGTGTTCCAAAATCGATAAAATGGCTGTTATTTTTGGTATCTCGTTATATTCATTAGTTGTAAATTATAATTGACTTAGGCGTTAATTAACAATTTCTTCAACCATTTTAAAATATGTACCCAGCTGTGTTTTGACAGTGTTGACTGTAACAATTTAATAATTATTTCTTCATTTTGTACTTAGGTGGAATGCAAAATATTATGCTACATACTTTTAGCCTTGCCCGCTATACCTACACAATGCTTTCTGGAATGCGTCATGCCAATGGAAGACCAGTTGTTTGGATTTATAGTGATAATGAATTTGAAACTCCAGATATTCAGGGACCTATCATTAATTTTAACATACTTAACGAAAATGGTGATATTGTCGGTTATGCAAAGGTACGTCGTGAAATCTGTTGTCACTTTTTAATCTTGTGATGAAAAATGATCATGTGACAGTGGCGTCACTAGGCTTGGTGTCACCCCTCCCCATGGACCTCCTCCTGTACCAGACCATACAGAATCCTGAGTAATGTTGATTATTCTGAGGTTACTCATAAATTGTGTATATCATTGACAATGCCAATTTATGGCAATGCCAGTGAGATAAACAACTAGCAAAATTAAAATTGCACCTGAAGGTACAATATCATACGCACAGCCTAAATGTATTTAAAAATACTAATTGCCACAATATTGTAGCTAAAATACCAGAAAATTTGACAAAAGCCACGACTATAAAAACACAATCAGCAACAAAAACAACAGCGCATGCTTGTAGCACGTGCAGAAGAAACCACGTGATTCAAAGTGTCGTTGTAATTGGGGAATAATGACAGCTCTGACTGGAGTGCAGTAGAAGGTTAAAAAAATAAATTAGCATAGACTTTTAGCCTTGTAGGTATATTAAGACATATAAGCTGGGCTTATGAAAAATGTTTTTGTTGTTGTAAACTAACTGCAGGGATATTTTTATTAAAATAATACATTTCTGCTGAAACACAGAACAAAAATTTTGTGGACTGTCATTTTGGTGTCACCCCCTCTGAAGATGTCATCTGATGTAGTCTACACCCCCCCCCCCCCAGTGACGCCAATGTCATGTGACAGTTTTATACTTTTTACAGTCAATCTAACCACGTGGATACAGTCATAGCTTCTTGTAAATAAGGATGCTATTCTCTTGGATATGCCTTGCAGTTCTGCAATTGGAATAGCTAGAAGTCTAGGTGTTGCAAGGACTGTCAGCACTATTTATTGCAAGTCACTTCTTTACAGTAAAAAGAATATCTATTTTGTGTATCTATTGTCTCTCTTAATTTAATTCAATTAGTTTACTATTGGAGTTTTCCTTGACCTGTTCAGCTGCAGTAAATGAGAATTTTGGGCAGTATTTATGGCGTTAAACTCATAATGACATATGGCATCATAAGTAAAATGTCAAGAAAGGTTATCCAAAAAGAGTTCAAACAGGGAAACTGTTGTGAATCAACTGTCTTTATAAAAGTGCTGGAGAAACTCAACAGGCCACCCAGTGTTCTTTATGGCAGATATACAGTATGTGACCAATGTTTTGGGCCTGAGTGCTATCCCTGCCCCTCCCATCACCTTTTTTATTCAGACACCTGCCTGAGTTTTGCTCGCACCTTGACGAAGAGCTCAGGCCCGAAACATTGGTTATCCAGATAAACTTACGATGTTTTACGATGTTCTGACATGTATTTCAAAGTTACGGTGATCAGAATCCATTTTGAATAAAGGTAAGTCAGGCTCCACCTGTGGTTGTTTTTTATTCTCTGAAGGAAATGCTAGCATCCAATCAGCACAAGCAGATCTCTTCCCACCACTGCCCCCCCCCCCCCCACCACCAAATGTCATAATTTCGGTGTTCCTCTTTGTGATGTCAAGGAAATCTGCTTTGGCAGACCCAATGCCGTCATTTGGATTGCTGTCGCCGGGGAGAGAGAGAGAGAGATTGAAGAGGGAGAGAGGGCAACAGCAATCTGCATATGCGTTCCAAATCACAACGTAGGTTGTGGGGTGTCGCTGCTGCCCCTAGTTACCTGGCGCCATCTCAGCCTCCTGGCAGCAGCAGGGACAACGATGGCCTCCCAACATCAGTGGGGACAATGGCCTCCTGGTAGGAGCAGATAGACATCAGTCTCGCGGCAGGAGTGAGGACATTGGCCTCCTGGCAGGGACAAGACAGAGCACTACCTGTACAGGTAGACCCTGACGTGATAATTTCTACTTGTGATGAGAGTTCTAGAACCAAACCCCATCGAAAGTCAGGGTCTACCTGTATATCTTTGCTATAAAGAACGCTGTATAGCCTGCTAAGTTTCTCCAGAATTTTTGCATATTAAACGACAATTAAAGCATCTGCAGACTTTCTTGTTTAACAGCTGTCTTTATAATTTAGGTTATGATAATATTGTTTTTCTTCTGCCTTTTAAACAATTAGGTTGTTGGCTTCCAGACTATAAAAAGGCTGTGTACACTTATAAATGAGTGAATACAACTAAATATCCCATCTAGAATCAATATCTAGAGGCTGCATTATTTGGAACCATGATGAAATGAACAACAATGTCAATCACCAATATTACAAAACCCAGGCCAATTATGGTTTTATTGCACCAGACACCATGAATCAATACTGATGGCATTGTGTGGTTCACTGTCAACATTTACCATGTTACTGCAATCTTTTCACACATGCATCCTGAACTTAGGGAGAGATATTTGAGTGAATTTGTCAGTATGCTTCACTACTTGACGCTACAGGAAATATATTTAATTAAGAGATACAGCATAGTAAGGTAGCATATAGAGAGATAATATTTCAGATTAATAAGACTGAGGGAATAATGTTTTAAATTGATAAATAAGGTTGATGGGTATTTAGAACGAATGGATTATCTATGATACAGTGGAAACTAAGAGAATGAGAGGGCATAGATGTTGTTGGTGTTGGCTGAGAGTGGGTGAAGGCTTGTTATTTGCAGCTGATTCATCAAGTGGAGAGAAATGAATGAAAATAAGAAAGAAAAGATATACAATGCTGAAACTGAGGGATTCCAATTTGGAATGCTGTTGCTCAAAATCTGAAGTTAAAAAAAAAAATGAATGAACCATCAAATTTCAAATTTATTGTCAGAATACAACAGGTCATTGAACATTCATTTTCTGCATTTGCATTTGGATTTCTTCCCTGTTGATCTTGGTGCAGACAGTGATAAACATGGTGAAAGGTTTCACCAGAACATTGCAATTATGAAAAAGTGGTATCAGGGCAACTGGAATCCATCAATGGTTTTGTATGCTTGAAGAAGACTTAAAATATGACATGAAATCACAAAAATAAGTTATATCTAAAAAATAGAAAATGAAAGAAACATTGTGAGCTGAACAGCAACCCAAAATCCATTAAAAAAAAACACCTAAAAGTGTTCAGGAAGAAAATTCTTCATTGTCCAACATGATTAGAAGTTTGTGTTGACCCTCCCCCCTCACTCTCTCTTGCCTGTGATTGTAGTAATATTTTCAATTTTTGAGTTGATTTATTTTGGGTGATTTTATATATTTTATTTGTAATTTTGAGTTTTTTAACTGTTAAAAATGAAGTAAAAATTTTTCAATGTTTCATTCATAAAAATTGTCCCAACTTTCTGAATTAAGAGATGAAAAGGCAGAAATAGGGATGCAAGAAGCTTGATGCACATTCACGAGAGTCTGGAGGTTGACATCTTTAGACATATCTTTCTTTGACAAATAATTTTCACATGTGGAGACTCCTCTTTGGGAAGGAACAGCAAACTTTTGGGCAGCAGTAATGTGGAAATGTTTGATTAAATCATAAAACAATATTTTTTGTAGTTTATTTTCCATTGAGAGGCACTATGAAATATGCATAGGTTGTCAATACTCGTGCAATATATTTAGGCACTCTTTCTTGGATGATTCTAGCATCTATAGACTCCAGTAGTCAAAAGGACAATAACTACAGGAACTTGCCTTTTGGAGTATAATTCTATCATCTGTAACAGGGCAATTTACATTGAGAGTAGAGTTGGAACAGGTAGTGATTATATTTATTTACTATCTTTTGAAAACTCGTCTCCTTTAATGTGCAGGTATATTGCAGCAGTGACCCTATATGAATAGTGATACAGAGTTGCATAAGAAATTGTCCATGTTTCGATATCTCTCCAATTTATTTGTTTGCTGGCTGCACTCAATTTCCTCACACCTCATCTCTTTCTTCTGCATAAAAGCTCCAAATACTCAAAACAGTTGTTTTCTTTTCTTTATAGGGCATGGCTCTTTCATTCTTTCCTTCCATCATCCCCAGTAATCTGAATTGCATTTATAATGAATTTTCCTTTTCTGTCTTAAGCAATTGTACTTAAATATTGTTGATGAAGTGACTTGAAGCTCCACTTTTTAGGTTATATTCCGACTGTTGGGAAGCTATATTAAAAGTGAAGCATATAGGTTAACAAGCCTAAAACATCATTACTTGTGACCTAGTTGAAAAATTTTTTTTTTCTAAACCTTGTGATTATTTATTGGTACAGGTGGACAAACTGGCAAATTTGCACAACATTTATCTGCGCACCGGCTGCTTTTGTAACTCAGGAGGCTGTCAGCAACACCTAAGAATCAGCAATGAAGATGTGAAAAACAATCTGAAGGTTAGCATTGAATGAATATTTCAGCAGATAATACAGGACTACATACACTTTGATGCTCATGAGCAAGGAATGTAATCGTGAAACAGGGTGGAAACATGGCAGAAGGTGTTTATATTTAATGCTTCTGCAGGAGCTCTACTAATGCTGCCAAAACAGCTTGCTTGATCTTCAGGAAACACTGTATTAATCTTTTAGACAATGTGCCGTAAATTCTTCAAAGGAAACTGAAGTATTGCAATGTGGGCTAGAAATAGGAAAGCACAAAATCATTCTGATTTCTCTCATTCAAACGAGTGCATTTTATGTGAATATTTCCTGGCCTTTTGCTTGTGTGCAGTAACTTTATACATCCACCTTCTCACTTGATCTGGGCATCAGTGGCAAGGCCAAAATGTACTCCTGTCCTTAGCTGACCACAACAGGATAGTTGTGAGAAATCACCTCTTAAGCTGTCGATAATCTTCTGGTGAAGGTATTACGATAATTCTTTAGGAGAAGATTTTTGAACCCAGCAAGATTACATTTACAATTCAGAATGATCTGGGTCTTGGTGGAGAGGCTGCAGTTTCCTCCTTGGTGTGAGGTCACAGATTTAGGAGCTGCGGTTGGATTAGCTTCCTGCCCAAGAAATAATCTCTCCTCTGCCAATTATGCAAAGCCTGTACCTAATTAAGACTAGTTGCTTTGCAAATTGCCACAAGTTTTGCTGTTTTACAACATATAAAAGCCAAGTATAAAGTATAAAGATGTATGAATTTAAAATGGAAGTCGATTAAAATCTGGGAATCTTTTCTATATTCCTTTGCTTGGCCACCCAAACCTCATTCATAAGTACCAAAGAAATAGGAACAGGATAGGACATCTGGTCCATCTGCCTGCTCTGCCATATCATGAGATCATGGCTGATCAGGCTTTGGACTAACCTCCACCTCCATGCCTTTTCCCCATAACCTTTAATTCCCTTACTCTGCAAAAATCTACTAAGCTTTGTCTTAAAGATGTTTAAGTTGACAGCCTCGACACCTTCGGCATGTCTGCTGCAATAACTGGGGCCTGCCAGTGGCCAATCATTTCAATTCCATGTCCCATTCCCACAGCCGCACATCTATTCACTGCCAGACTGAGACCACCTGCAAATTGGAGGAACAACATCTAATATTCTGTCTGGGCACTTGCCAACCAGATGGTATTAACGTCAACTTCTTCAGTTTCCATTGGGCACCTCCCCTGACTGTCTCTCTCTTTCCCTATCCTTTCCTCTAGCTCCCCACCCTATTCACTCTCCACTGAGAGAATGAACCCCCTCCCCTATCACTTACAAGCTTTTTTTTGTGCCCTCCCACCCACATCCACCAATGATGTCATCCCTGTTGGCCTGTGCTCCTCCCCTACTCCTCCTCCCATCCTCTCCCCACATTTTATTCAGACACCTTCCTGCTTTTTGCTCATTTCTTGACCAACGGTCAGGCCTGAACCATTGGTTATATATTTTTGCTTCCTATAGATGCTGTGTTACCAGCTGAGTTTCTCCCAGCACTTTTTGAATTAATCTAAAATCACAGCTCTGCAGACTTTCCTGTTTAACAACCTTGACTGCTTCCTTAAGTAGAGAATTTCACAGATTCACCAGTCTCTGGGAAAAGCAGTTCCTCCTCATCTCACTCCTAAATTAGTCCTCTGAATCTTGAGGTTATGTCCCCAAATTCTAGTCTCACCTACCAGTGGAAACAACTTTTCTGCCTGTATCTTAGCTATTTCTTTCAAAACTTTATACATTTCTACAAGATCCTCTCTCATTATTTTGAATTCCAGTGAGTATAGTCCCAGGTGTCCCAAAGAACATGGGGCATTATGGCACTGTGCAACCTACGATGTTGGGTAACCATTCTCCTGAACAATCCAATTTGTTCAAACCCCACGTCAATAACCTTCTATTTTT
Organism: Narcine bancroftii; assembly: GCF_036971445.1. Lineage (NCBI taxonomy): Eukaryota > Metazoa > Chordata > Chondrichthyes > Torpediniformes > Narcinidae > Narcine > Narcine bancroftii. The sequence goes on along the minus strand of NC_091469.1, from coordinate 355,794,494 downwards.
CATCAATCAATGTGCCAATCTAACACTTTTTTTGAATGCCTCTATTGTACCAGCCTCCACCACCATACCTAGCAATGTATTCCAGGAACCCAGAACTTCCTCTGACATCCTGAAACCTTAAACAGATGTCCTCTGTTACTTGCTATTTTCATGCTGGGAAAGAGGTGCTGACTGTCCACCCTGACCAAGCCCCTCATAATCTTATGTACCTCTATTAAGTCAGCCCTCATCCTTCATCACTCTAAAGAGAAAAGCCTCTGTTAATCTTACTTCATAAGACACGTTCTCCAATCCAGACAACATTTTGGTAAATCACCACTACACCTTCTCCAAAGCATCTACATCCTTCCTGTACTGAGGTGACCAGAACTGAACGTTATAACCCAAACTTGGTCAAGCCAGAGTTTTATAAATTTTCCACATTACCTCACAGCTCTTGAATTCAATCTCTGACAAATGAAGGCCAACACAACATACACCCTCTTAACCACCCTCTCAATTTGCACAATAAACGAAGGATCTATGGACCTGGACCGCTCAATCTCTTTAGGACCTTTCAAACTGCCGTGTAAAACGGGGTTAACCGGGCAAATTACCCGGTTAGCACCCCATTTACACAGCAGTCAGAAAGTGCCCGACTCGGTCTACCCTGTTGGAATCCAACTGGGTTGCTGACCTACCTCAGGGAACCCAATTAAACTTACCTGGGTCCCATCCACAGGGGATTTGAACAGGAAAAGGGCTGACCTGGTTACCCTGGTGACTTTAGCTCTTGCGCGCTGGCGTCACAGGGAAACCCCTAGCTGAAGTGTCTGCCATGATTGGGGGTAGAGAAGGATCACTGCCACAGGGCCTGGGATGGGGAGGGGGTGTGGAGAAGAGGTTGATGTGGTGGGGGGGGGGGGTAGTGGTGCCACAATCAGCGGGAGAGGAATCGCTGTCGCGATTGATGGGAGAGAGTGGGGGGCTGCGAACACCATTCTGGTTTCCAGTGACGGCTCATCATTCACAGCAGTGGGACGTTGCTGAATGGGAAGACGGTGGGGGCGTAATTGGCAGATGGGTGTTGTCGATTGATCGTGGGGATGGCGACTGACCGGGGATGGGGGGGAAGAGGGTGATTGACTGGGAAGGGGTGGTGATTGAAGGCCGGGATGGGGGCAGGGGAGACTGACTACCAATAGTTGCCGTGAGTGCATGATGTGTCACTTACCACATCATCGTGGGGGGTAGGATCCCTTTAAATCGCTGGGTTGGTGATTTAATAGATTGATTCCCCCTGCAATTTTCCCCAGTAATCGCACCCGGGTCCCAGGAGGGCTACCCAGTTGCTGCAGTTTTAAAGAGGCTTCTGTTCCTCCATACCATTAAGAATTCTGCCATTACCCACACATTCCACCTTCAAGATCAATCTTTCAATGTGCATCACTTCACACTTTACCGGATTTAACTCCATTTGTCACTTCTCTGCCCAAATCTGTATTGTGTTGAAATCCTGTTGTAACCTTTGACAACCTTCTCTCTATCCATAACACTTCCAAATTTTGTATCACCTGCAAACTTAGTGACCCATCCTTCCACCTATTCATCCATTTATAAAAATTACAAAGAGCAAAGGGTCCCACAACAGATATTTGCAGAACGCCACTAGTCACTGACCTCCAGATAAAATGCATTCCATCTGCGACTACCCTCTGCTTTCTGCAGGCAAGCCAATTCCAAATCAAAGCAGCCAAGGTTCCTTGGATCCCATGCCTCATGGGTTTCTGAATGAAACCATGCCTCATGGGTTTCTGAATGAAACCATGCCTCATGGGTTTCATCAAGCACTTTACTATAATCCACATGCAGCACATCTACTGCCCTACCATCAATTTTCTTGTCATCTCCTTGGAAAAACTCAGTTAGTCTCATGAGATATGACCTGCCTCTCACAAAGCCGTGCTAACTATCCCTGAGAAAACAATGCTTCTCTAAATGCTCGTAATCCTGTCCCAAAGAATTCTCTCCAGTAGTTTGTCCACCACTCTGTAAGACTCACTGGTCTATAATTCCCAGAATTCTCCCTCTTTCTTAAACAAGGAAACTACATTTGCCATTCTCCAGTACCTCTCTTGTGGCCAAGGAGGTGGCAAAGATCATGGCGAACAATCCAGTGATCTCTTTCCTCGCTTCTTGTAATAACCTGGGGTAAATCCCTTCTGGTCAAAGGAACTTAACTATCCGAATATTTTGACGAAGATCCAGCACTACCTCTTTATAGAGACCAACATGGTCTAGCACATTAGCCTCAAGGCTCAATCTTTCCTCACAGGTAACTCCCTCACATCTGGAATAAACCTGGGGAAAAACACAGGATTCTGTAGACACCATGGTTCAGTGAAAAAACACACAAATGCTAGAGAAACTCAGCAGTACCTTTATGTAGCAAAGTAAAGATACATCACCAACGTTTCAGGCTTGAGCCCTTCATCAATGTGTGGGGGGACATGAGAGATGTCCAAACAAAAGTGGGAAGAAAGAGGTGGGGTGGTGAGGGTGGGAAAAGATAGGTGGGGGGGGGGTGGTCACCACAGGGGGGAGGGAGTCTAGGCTAGATGGAGAGAGAAAGAAGGTAGGAACTGGAATAGCTAGTTAAGGGGGGTGGGGGAAGGGGGAAAAAAAAAGCAAGCTGATTAGTGGAATGCAGTGAACTCACTGTTCATACCCTGGGGTTGGAGAGTGCCCAGACGAAAAATAAAGTGTTGTTCCTCCAATCTGTGGGAGGTCAGGGTGAAAGGCCATGGACAGACATGTGAGCTTAGCGTGTGACTCAGAATTGAAATGGTTGGCCACAGGGAAGTCGGTTTTGTTGTGGATGGAGAGGAGGTGCTGGACGAAGTGATCTCCTAATCTGCGATCGGTCTTTCCGATGTAGAGGAGGCCACAGAGGGCGCATCGTATGCAGTAAATGAGTTCTTTGGAGGTACAAGTGAAGTGTTGCTTCACCTGAAAGGTCTGTTTGGTACCTCAGACTGTGGTGAGGGAGGAGGTGTGGGTGCAGATATTACACCTTCTATGACCACCGTGGAAGGTGCCGGGGGGGTGGGGGGTTGTGTGGGGAGGGAAGAGCATACAAGGGAGTCACGGAGGGAGCAGTCCCTACGGAAGGTTGAGAGAGGAGGAGAAGGAAAAATGTGTCCAGTTGTGGAGTCCTGTAGTAAGTACCAGAAATTCCGGCAGATAATGTGTTGGATGCAGAAGCTGGTGGGGTGATAGATTTGGACGAGGGGGATTCTGTGTTTATTGTTTCTGGGGTGGGGGGGCTAGGGCAGATGAGCGGGGAATGGAGGAGATACAGGTGAGAGCCAAGTTAATAGTGGTGGAGTGGAAGCCACTTTTGTGGAAGAAGGCAGACATTTTAGAGCCTCTGGACTGGAAGACCACATCTTGGAAGCAGATGCAGCGGAGACAGAGAAATTGAGAGAAGGGAATGGAGTCCTTGCAGGGCACGGTGTGAGGACAAGTAGTCCAGGTAGTTATGGGAGTTAGAGGGTTTGTAATAAATGTCAATGGAGAGTCTGGAATAAAACTGTTGAACTTCCTCTGCAGTGCCTATAAAGTAAGTGCAGGAGTAAGGAGATGAGAACTGTACACAGGCCTCCAGGTGCAGCCTCACCAGTACCCTGTAGAGTCGTAGCAGAAGCTCCCTGCTCAAAAATGTAATCACTCTAGCAATTTCCTTTCTCTTTTTGATTACTTGTTACACCTGCAAACGAACCTTTAGCAATTGATGCACAAGCACCCAAAATTTTGAGGGGTACAGATAGGGTAAATGCAAACAGGATTTTTCTTCTGAGGCTGGGTGAGACATGGGTTATGGGTGAAAGGAGAAATATAGATTTCTTTATTATTGTGTAACTTGTTTCTAATGCACAAAATTGCTTTTAGTCTGCCATAAAGCAGACAGATTTGCCATCAGCAGAAATTGCCGGGTGCCTCATAGTCAGAGAAAACGATGCAAAAGAGTGTCCCTCCAGAGTCACCGAACATCTGTAGATTCACCTCCAGCTCTCTTGCAGCCTCCACAGCCAAACAGACTCCAGTCCAAACCATTGACAACCGAGCTCAAAATCCAAACCTCCGACATGATTAAAAACTCTTCAGAGCTCTTGGCGCCCCCTTGCAACCAGGTTCCAATACCTGGTATCCCTTCAGCCAGTCTCCAGCCAATCCAGCAGTCCACAGCCTGGTGTGAATCCTTTGACCGCAGTCTCCAGTAGCCTGCAACCTGCGTGGGTTTCTTGCCTCAAATAGCTAACAGCCCACTGCCTCTGTGTTCCTCAGCCCCAGAGCCCCTTAATAGTCCACTGCCATGGTCACCATCCTGTGGGTCATGTCCTGCTCTGCTTCTCCTCAAATAGGGGGGGGGTCAGAGGGTGGTCTCCCTGTTTTCTGGTGCCCTGTGTCACTCCTCTGTAACCCCTCATGAATGCTGCCAATCATAGGTGCCATCATGTTGGGTCCAGACCCTGAGGTCACAGGATTTTAAATAAAACTACTGTTGGCTCCTTTAAACAGCCTGTACAGTGCCGATGACAGTCAGACTGGCAGTTGGACCCCATGGGGGAGCTTTGTGTGTCCAGTCCCCGCTCTCCGTTGGTCTACACCTTCAGCAGCGCTGCCTTTACAGAAGCTCCAACAGCACCGGCATTTTCTGTTATATGGGAACATGAAGGGAATTTCTTAACTCGGGTGGTGGGGGGGAGGAGTGCAGTGTATGGAATGAGCTATCAGTGGTGGTGGTGGATGTGGGTTTGATTACAATATTTAAGGGAAAATGGGATAGATACATGGATGGGAGGGGAATGGAGCACTATGGTCGAATGCATATTGATGGGATAAGGCAGAATGAATAGTTTGGAGAAATTGATAGGTGAAAGTGCCTGTTTGTGCTCTAGTATTCAATGGTTCTAAGCGTTTCCATATTTCTCTTCATATTTTGCAAGCTTTCACCATTTAAGTAGTAATTCGCTTTTCTAGTTTTTCTTTCAAAAAGGATGACCTCATTTACTCGCATTGTACTTTATTTGCCAGACCCTCACCCACTCGCTATATCTGTGTATCCTCTGCACAATTTTCTCTTCCACTCAATTTCATGCTATCAGAAAACTTATGTGCTACACTTGGTCCCCTTTCCAAATAATTGATGGACAGGTGCAGGACCACCACCGACCCGTCCACTCACCATTGATTATCCACCAGGCACCCATTTATTCCAATGCTCTGCTTTTCATTGGTTCACTATCCTCTTTGCTTTTGATACTTTTGCCCCACTCCATGTGTCATATGTGACAACTTATTGAACACATTCTGGAAATCAAAGTACACCACTTGTTCCCCTCTACAACTAAATTTGTTATATAATTTAATTTTTTTTTTAAATTTAGACTTGAGCTGCTTGGTATTTTCAGTTTTAGTTCTATTTCCAGCATTTTCCAGTACTTTACTTTGTTTTTTTTAGTTCTCATCAACTCTTTTTGAGTTCTCATCTATTTTAGGTTCTTCAGGGGGAAAAAAAATAGATTTCATAATCATTTTCATCCTGTAAATAATAAGTTATTTACATGAATTCAATGTGATTAGTGCTGACAAAAGGATATCCTCAAAGAATTCTAGTAAATTTGTCCAACATGACCTTCCCTTCCTGAATCCATGCCATGTTACCTGAGGGAACAATTTCTATCCAGTTCCTCTCGTTCTTCCTTAATTTTTGCATCAATCATTTTTGTGGCAACAGACATTAAGCTAACTGCCTTTTGCCAATGTTATTTTTTTTTAAAAACAGTGACGTAACATTCATGGTCTTCTAATCTGCTGAGTCCAGAGAACAAAGAATTTTGGTAAATTATCACAAACACCTCTACAATAACTGCTGCAGCCTCCTTCAGTATGCTGAGACACATTCCATCAGGTCCAAGGGACTTGCCTGAGGTTTAAGCTCACTTATTTGCATAACACTACCTCATTAGTGATCATGCCGAGATCCACATTTCCCAATAACATCCATAACTGATTTTCTTTTTTTTTTTGGCATGTCAGATGTGTCCTTCACCATGCAGACTGCCACAAAATAGTCATTCAAAACCTCAACTACATTCCCAATATTCATTTCCCCTTTTCATCTTCCACAGGATCTACATTCACTTCAGCCATCATTTACTGCATTTTGTTATAAAAACATTTACTATCTGTTCTTTTTTTATTCTTTGTGGCAGTTTAGTTTAATAATCCGTTTTCCATTTCTTTTTTTTTAAACTTTATTTAAAATTTTATGACATGAATAAAATAAAAATTACATTTAAAGAAATAATAAAAAATAAGATAATAAAAATTAGAATACTACATCATTAAACTACACAAATTAACCCCCCCCATAATTATAACACAACATTAATCATCTAATTTAAAATTAGTCCAACCCTCCCCCCCAAAATAAGAGTGAAGAATTAATTAACAATGTTGTAAATAAAATAGAAAAAACCCCACTTACAAAAAAAAGGATAAAACTTAACAACAAAAAAAACTACTAACAACAAAAAAATATCAATACTAAAATAATACCTTTAAACATATATTTAAATCAAACATAATACATGTATTTAACAAATGAAATCCACTTTAAAACAAAGTTCAAATATTAAAATCATATATCAACCATATATCTGTTATACAAAAAATCATAATTAATAATACATAAATACAGAATTTCCATTAATACTAAGTTTCCTTTATAATTCGAGAGAACAAAAACATCCCTTAGAAAAACAATCAGATAAACTTTTTATTCCCTTCACCTCCCCTTATATAAAAAAAGAAAAAAGTTCAAACTGTTATAAAATTCTCCATATTCTTCATTTATAACATCTTCAAAATTCTCTATCGAAATTAACTTAATTTTATTAAACTCTTCTCCCTCAATGTATTTGTACTTAATTTTCTTCTTTTTCTTCTTATCACCTTTCCCCTCATCTTCCTCTTCATCTAATTCAACATCCTCAATTTTTGACTTATTAACTTCTGTGACATCATCCTCTTAAAAAAGAAAGAAAAAAGAGAAAAAAAAACCCAAAAAAAAGAGAAAAAAAAGAGAGAAAAAAATCCTCCTAATTCCCTCTCAATTACAATCAGAAAACAAAAAGAGTTTAAAAAAAAATTATTTATTTTAAAAAAATTAAAAAAAACCTTCACTTCTTAACCCAAAAATTAAAAAGAAAAAAAAACAGGTCGGAGGTCACAACTACCTCCTCCTGTTTAAACTGCCCAAAGCAGTAACTCCCCCAAAATATTGGGTATGAGATAACTCACAGGTAGTTGATGACTTCTGGAAACTAGTGCCCACCCAGTTCCCTCTCCCAACTCCCATTTCATTAAACTATCATCATTATTTAAACTATTTAAACTCTTCTCAAAAAAAAGATAAAAGATTTATTTTTTTAAATCAACGTTACCACTTCAGTCACCATTGCTTCCATTTCTTTTAAAAAACTGGATCCCACCTTACATCTCTACTCTCTTTGGAGACCTTGAAGGACTACATCGTTCCTGAAACTGCATGATTGGTAGAGACTGAGCAAAGTCCATAACCTCTTTAGGATTGTCAAAGAACTTTGGCTAATTTCCATCCTAAAAAATCTTCAGTACCGCAGAATACCTGAATGTTGCCTTATGTCTTTTTTTCCACAACCGTTCTTTCACAGAATTAAATTCGCGTCGTTGAAACATAATTTCTTGACTCAAATCTTGATAGAAGAAAACAGGATTATTCTGAACCATCAAAGGAGATCTATTTTGCTGGGCATTTCTAATTGCCGTACGTAAAATTGTCTCTCTGTCACAATAGTTTAAACAACGGATTCTGTCCTGAAAAAGATTTTCTTCTTAAAACTCTATAAGCACGTTCCAGTATTAAACCTTCAGGGAATTTATCCTGTCCTAACACTCATGGAATCCATTCAGTAAAAAATTTTCTTGTATCTGGTCCTTCTATGCCTTCTGGCAAACCAACAATTTTCACGTTGTTCCGTCTAGATTGATTCTCCAAATAATCAACCTTTTTTGCTAAATTTTTATTTTGGATCTGCAATGTTTCAATTATTCTATTTTCATCTTGCAGTTGATCCTGTGCATCGACTAATCCTTGATCACACATTTCAAATCTTTCAATGGTTTCAAGCTTAAAAGCTCCATTAATGACTTCCATCATCGCATTAATCTTGGAAATAAACAGGTTCACAAAATTAGCTAAGTGACTCGATACAGAATATATCATCTTCAAGATCCTTAACAGACATTTCAACAGAAGTAGATTCAGGCATAATGGGGTCTTGCTGTTCCTTAGAGACCACGGGATCTTCTGTCCCTTCCCTTAATTTAGTATCTTTTCTAGCAGTTTGACTTCGTATAAAAATCCCTCTCAAAGTCCCCCCAGCAATGCCAGGAGACTGAAGATCAGGGTTATCTTTAAGCCAAATCTCTTTAATCATCTTCACTGCACTGAATCGATGTCTGGAAAAACCGTTGTAATTGAAGATGCATTTTGCAGCGCCACCACTGTAGCAGTCGAATGACAACTCTTTAACTCTCCAGCTGGTGGCGCTCCAGCTGATTCAACTGTCAAAGCCTCAGCAACAACACCCACATTGGCCACCGTGCGAAACACTGGCACCCGTCCAGCCCCTTGTTCTGAAAGCTGTTGAGTGCGACCTTCAGAGAGCCTCACCGGCTTAAAATGAAGCTTCAATGCCGAACTTAGCATGTCCTCCTCTGGATCCATTCTACGCTGAGTCCTGGCTTCTTGTAAACAAGTAGGCTCAGACAATTTCGGAAAATGTAGTTTTTTAACAGTCTGTTGATGTTTTCTTTTACCCTTTTTTTTGCATATAAACCATTAGGCACTAATCCAACACCTCTTATTATTTATAAACTTTTAAAAGAACTTTAACGGGCACTTAAAGACAAAACAATAAATCAGAGTCAGGAGAGGTCTGGAAGGCATGTCTGTTCCCTACGCCATCTTGCCACGGCCCCCGTTTTCCATTTCTTTGTTGCTTGCTTCTTAGTTGCCTTTTAAGTTTTCCCAATCTTCCATTTTCCCACAGCTCTTGGCAACTTATCTGAGAGAGCATCCCAGAACCCAGATCCGAGACGGCATCCCGGAACCCAGATCCGAGATGGCATCCCGGAACCCAGATCCGAGATGGCATCCCGGAACCCAGATCCGAGATGGCATCTTCCCTTTGGAGGTTCAGTAACATGCAGATCAACAATGCTATCACAAGTGCACTTCATGAAATCCTCAAGACTGTCTTGGCCATCCTGATTTACTGAATGTGCAAGTAAAAAGTCACCCATGACAACTGCCAATCCATTCTTACATGCATCAGATTTATTAGTTTCTTGGTCGTGCTACTGTAATGTGACTATTTGTTGTGATCGAGACATATCCCACCAGTAAATTTTTTTCACTTTATAACTCCTTATCTCTACTCAGAAATTCTTATTCTCAGCAGTGCAAATGGTCCAAAGTGAAGTACAGCCCCAGTGCATTCATGCAGTCTGTCAGGATCTGCAGTTGAACATCCTTCTCACACATTGACAGCAACCCTGAGATCCCACATTGCCCAGGAGGAGCATGATCAAAGCTTTGAGAAAAAGTCTAATTAGCTGTGAAAGTTAAAGAAAGAACCTTACCTTAGTGTTGCTTGCTCTCTTCGGTGAAACCCTCACTTGGACAACCAGCAGCACTGACAATCCACCAGCTCCTCTCAAAATAGCTGCTGAAATACTTAGACTCTTATTTTTTACGACACAGGACATGCATAAAAATAAGCATACGATATGAGAAGAAAATTGAATTATGCTGCTTCTTGTGTTCCATTTGTAACCACTTCCTTCACATTGTAGATCTCTGTCTATGTGGATGCACTAACTCCTCTGGAATGAGATTCAAGTCCTCAGAGACAAACGTGCCATCACTGAACCATTATCAATGAAAATAATATAGTGCCTTCTGATAGTTAAATTAACTCAAGTTAGCATTCATCGATAAAAATTGTTTCACAGAATACTAATTGCTTAACATTATTTTGAACAGGCAGGCCATATCTGTGGAGATACTTTGGACATGATTGATGGGCGCCCCACTGGTTCAGTCCGAATATCCTTCGGCTACATGTCAACATTTGATGATGCGCAGACATTTTTAAAATTTATTATAGATTGTTTTGTTAAGCAGCCACTTTGCTTTGACAAGGACATCCTGTCTAAACTAAACTTGTGTGGGACAATTGAAGAGAAAGGCGAATCATGGTCAGAGAATTTCACCAATGAAAACGTCCCAGTAAATGAAATCTCTTCTGAAATTGCTGTAACACGTTCTCTCGAAGTTGAAGTTCCTTTTTATCAGCATTTTTCAGACAACCCATCAGAGAGGAATGAAAACCCAGGAACTTCCACAATAATCTCCAGTGGCAATGAGTTTGTGACACTCACAAACATCTACTTGTATCCAATCAAGTCCTGTGCTCCGATTGAGGTGGGTATAGATTTACTTTTTAAGTAAGTTGTGCTTTGGTATTGTCTTGATGGGTGTTTGTCAGTGGTGTTGTTTTACTCGTGCTTATTATTCAAACTTAGAGTTTGACAAATTATTGTGTCCATCAGAACCATTCACAATCTTGTCATGAAAGACTCAGAGGTTCCTCTGAAGGACAGTCATTCTTATTTGACCCATTTTTTGCTCTGCTTGGCATTATTCCTCAGTGTGCTCACACATTGGGATCTCGTGCCAAGCAGATTTTCCCATTCTATCTGCATATTGAAATCCCCCATGACGGCCATTATCTATCTATCTATAATATATATATAATAAAAATAACATTTGAGTTTGTGGAAATTTAATTCCCATAACCCGTTTTAAATAAACTGACAAATTTGACCAAAAGGGTCTCACTTTGGAGCAAGACCAAGTGGAATGTAAAAATATACCTACCTCCTGACCACATCTAAAACATTGATCGGATAAATGACTTCAATTTGTTTAGCTTTTGTGGAGTAAATTATAATTGATGTAAGAAATTATATTTCACTAATCTATATCTAACATTATTAGTATTTGTCATACTTTCCCGGCATGACTCTGACCAATATGTTTCATCAATATTAACATATAAATCGATCTCCCAATGTTGTCTAGACCTATGAATCCCCTTTTTAACAATTCCCTTCTGCAATAAAGTATACATAACTGAAATAAATTTCTTAATATATCTGCTATGTATCAATATTTCTACATCACCACATTTCAGTAATAACATTGTTGGACCCAGTTTATCTCTTATCCCGTAATTGATAGTAAAAGGGTAAAATTTTGTATCTCATATTTATTTTCTTCCTGCTTAGCATTCTACATATATAATTCCTTTCCAAAACCAAATATAAGAAATTGATTATCCATTGAAAATGGATTCAGAGGCCCTCCTCGTTCCAATTCCATCATTTACTTTATTCCAAATATTAATCAAATGTTTCAACAAGGGTGCTTCCCTTTCCCCAAATAATAACTTTGCTTCCCATTTATATACAAGATCTTCAGGTTTCCTCTTTCCTATTTTGTCAATTTCTATTTTAATCCATGCTGGTTTTTCTTTTTCATCAAAAATGGAAGTTAAAAATCTCAATTGAGTCATTTTTAAAATTTGGTAATTGCAAACCTCCTAACTCAAATTTCCAAGTCAATTTATCTAAAAAAAACTCTTGACATCATGCCCTTCCAAAGAAAATTTCTAATGTATTTCTTTAGTTGTTGAAAATACTTTTGTGGCATCATTATTGGCCATGTTTGAAATAAATATTAAACTCTAGGATATATGTTCATTTTAACCCTACCCAATAGTGTTATTGGCAACATCCTCCATTTATTCAAATCTTCACCGATTTTCTTAAGAAAGGGTACATAATTCAATTTGTTTACATTATATAATTTATTATCTACCCATGTACCTAAATATTTTTCTCATTCACCGACCATTTAAATTTAGTAACTCATTGGCATTAAGTTTAGTCCCCTATAGTAAGAGGCATAATTTCACTTTTATTGTAGTTCAGTTTATAACCTGAGACTTTAAATATATCTGATTTCTGAGAACATCTCCCAATAATTTACCTGCTACTGACATCAGGCCCACAGGCCATAATTTCCAGGGTTACTTTAGGAGCCTTTTTTAAATGACGGAACAGCATGATCTACCCCCCCCCCAATCCTCTAGCACCACACTCGTGGCTAAGGACATTTTAAATATTTCTGACAGAGTCCCTGCAATTTCTATACTAGCTCCTTTCAGGCCCTGGATATTTATCCACCCTTATTTGCTTTAGAACAGGAAGCACTTCCTCCTCTATAATCTGTATATGTTACATGACCTTGCTGCTTGTTTTCCTTACTTCCCTTGACACTGTGCCCATTTCATGAGTAAACATAGATGGAAAAAAAATCAATTTATGACTTCCGAATCTCTTTTGGCTCCATATATTATACATCACTCTGAATCAAGGGTACCAATCTTGTCCCTTGTTGTCCTTTTGCTCTTGATATAACTAGAAATCCTTAGGATTTACCTTCACATTGTCTGCTGAAGCAACCTCATACCTTCTGTTAACCTCACTGATTTCTTTCTTGATTTTTCTAGCATTTTGTGTATGCCTTAAGTACCTCATTTATTCCATGTTGCCAATACATGCCGTACACATCTTCCTTCTTCTGTGCCAGATCCTCAATCTCCCTCGAAAACCAAGGTCCCCTATGCCTGTTAACTTTGCCTTTAATCCTGACCAGAACATGTAAACTCTGTACTCTCAAAATGTCATCTTTGAAGGTCCTCTACTTACCTTGCACAAAAACAATTTGTCCCAATTCATGCATTCTAGATCCTTTCTAATTTCCTCAGAATTTTCCTTTCTTCAATTGACAACCTCAACCTGAGGCCTAGACCTATCCTTCTCCATAATTAACTTGAAACTAATGGTATTATGATTACTGGACCCAAAATGTTCCCCTATATAAACTTCAGTCACTTGTCTTGTCCCATTCCCTAATTGGAGATCCAGTATTGCATTCTCTCCAGTTGGTACCTCGATATATTGATTTAGAAAACTTTCCTGAACACACTTGACAAACTCCAAGTCATCCAACCGTTTTATAGTATGGGAGTACCAGTCAATATGTGGAAAGTTAAAATCTCCAGCTATCACAGTATTATGTTTCCTGCAGCTGTCTGCTATCTCTCTACAGATTTGCTCCTCTAATTCTCGTTCACTATTGGCCTATGTATAATACAACCCTTCCCTATTTCCTCAGCTCCACCCATATAGCCTCAGTAGACAAGCCCTCTGGTCTGTCCTGCTTGAGCACAGCTGTGATATTTTTCCTGATGAGCAATACCACTCCACTCCATTTCATTCCCCCTGTTCTATTGCGTCTGAAGCAACTGAAGCCCAGAATATTGATCTGCCAGTCCTGCCCCTCCTGCAACAAAGTTTCACTAATGGTCACAATGTCATAATTCAGAATCAGAATTTATGGTCATGAACAAGTCATGAAATTCATTGTTTTGCATGAGTATCACAGTGCAAACATTCATATGAACCGACTTACAAAAATAGCAGAGTAAAGAGGGCATGGTCTGGGTTGTGGGGTTCCTTTAGGATTAAGGCTGCGTTTTTAAGACACCGCCCCTTGAAGATGTCCTCAGTGGAGTGAAGTCTGGTGCCTGTGATGTCACAGGCTGAGTTAACAACCCTCTGGAGTTTTTTCTTGTCCTGAGCATTGGCATCTTTATACAAGACATTGATGCAACCAGCCAGAATGCTCTCCACGATACACCTGCAGAAGTTTTCAAGAGTCTTCGGTGACATACTGAATCTCCTCAAACACCTCACGAAGTATAGCCACTGGCAAGCCTTCTTTGTGATTGCATCAACTTGGAGGCTCCAGATGTTGACACCCAGCAATTTGGTTATTGACCCTCTCCACTACTTAGCCCTTGATGAGGGCTGGATTGTGTTCTTCTACTTCCTCCTGAAGTCCACAATCATCTCCTTAGTTTTGCTAACATTAAGTGCAAGGTTGTTGGTGTTACGCCACTCAACGAGCCAATCTGTCTCCTTCCTGTATGCTTCCTCATTACCGTTGGTGTTTCTGCTGACAACTGTGGTGTCATCGACAAATTTGTAGAAAGCATTGGAATTGTGTCTGGCCACACAGTCATGGGTGTATAGTGAGTAGAGCAGTGGGCTAAGCACCGATCCTTGAGATGCGCCTGTGCGGATAGTCAGTGAGGAGAAGAGTTTGCAATTTGTACTGACTTTGGTCTTCTGATGAGGAAGCCAAGGATCCAGATGCAGAGGCCCAGTGTTTAGTTTGTTCCACATGCCAATCCATGCTCTAAGCTTGCCTTCCTTTTCTACAATACTCCTTGCATTGAAATAGATCCACCTGAGAACATTTCCAGCTCATATAAATGGTAGACTTCCCACATTACATGCAATTTTCACATAATCTTTTCCATCCTCCACTCTGCTATTTGCTCTGGTTTCCATCCCCCTGCAAATCTAGTTGAAACCCTCCAAAGCGGCACTAGCAAACCTTCCCATGAGAATATTAGTTCCCCTCCACTTCACATGCAAACTATCCTGTCAAAACGGTCCCACCTTTCCTGGAAGAGATCACAATTTTCCAGAATCTTGAAGCCCTCCCTCCTGCACTTGTCTTTAGCCATTTGTTAAGCTGCATTATCTTCCTGTTTCTATCCTCACCAGCATGTGGTATGATTCTCCTAAGATCACAACCCAAAAGGTTCTTTCTTTTAACCTAATGCCTAATGGGGGACGAGCTCTCTTTTCAGGACTTCATCACCCTTCCTACACACATCATTGGTCCCTACATGGACCACAACATCTGGCTGCTCACCTTCCCCCCTGAGAATACCGTGAACTTGATTTGAGACATCTTGGCCCCAGGCAGAGCGGGAGGCAGCATACCATCCAGGATTCTTGATCCCTTCCACAGAACCTCTAATCTGTCCTCCTAACTATGGATCCCCTATCATTACAGCTCGCCTTTTCTCCCTTCACTTCTTGGCCACCAGACCAGACTCTGTGCCAGAGTCCTGATCATCACGATTTGTTCCTGGTTGGATGTTTCCCACCCCCAACAGTATCTAAAATGGTATTTTTGTTATTGAGAGGAACAGCCACAGGGCTGCCCTCCACTGCCTGCCTATACCCTTTCCCTCTCCTGATTGTCACCCATCTACTATCCTCCTGCCTCCCACATCTGATAGTGTGCCTGTAACTCCTGTCTGTTAGGGTTAGTGTTTGTTACCCCCCCTCTGCCTCCCTAATGATTCAGAGTTGATCCAACTCCAGTTCCAATTCCTTAACTCAGTTTGTCAAGAGCTGCAGCTGGATTGACCTTGCAGATGAAGCTTCCCTGATGACCCACATTCTGCAGGAGGAGCATTTTCCTGCCTTGGCTGCCATTCCCACTGTCTATGACTAGAGGGAAAAAAAATAATATATTAAACCTGCCCTTACCTGTGCCTACCTGCTGTATCCTGTTTGTTCCTCGAATAGGGTGGCCCTTCCTTACTTCAACTCCTGCACCATCTCAGCCTCTACTCGCCGAAGCCCATTGAGCCAAAGCCTTTCCACTCTGACTCAGATCACTCCGATGATGCTGGCTCTCTTGAAGACCACTCTGTTACATACTCTGCCACTTTTAAAGTGATGCTTAAGTCACCTGACCTTGATTGCCCAATCAGCTGCTATCTGCTGAGAATGTCCTTTTCAATCCTTGATTTCAATTGTTGAACTCAATTGGCCATTCGAGTTTCTCCAGCATTTTGTTTTTACTTCAGTCACTGCGTCTGTAGACATTCGTGTTTTATTGTATTTCCATAGGAAAAGCTCCCAGCTGTGATCTTCCTTCATTTACGCCTACATCATCGTACCTGGTAATTTCTGAGCTTTAAGCTCATCTACCTTGTTTACTATACTGCATGCATATAATTTTTTTTTAAACTACCATGTTTTCACCATCCTCCTCGCATTTGTCTCTGCGTTGCCGGAATTTAAATTTTTAGAAAAGGATAAACTATCTGTCCTGTCTTTTACTTTGAAGACTTCAGTAACCTCTCTTGCATTCTCCTTCCCTTCAACATTTTCCATATTTTTTGAAGTGTCCCTCTCTCACTCACTCTTGCACCAACTCCTAACTAACTGCAGATTTTATCCCAGCATTTATTGTGTTTCTCTCACTTCAGTGTGCAAGAAGAGCTTGCCCATTCCTCTGTGGTATTAACAAGCTTCCTAAATTTGCCCATATTAAACAATTTTCTAATTTTGCAAATATAAACCTAATGTTCCACTTACCTTCTCCCCTCACCACATCCTATCTTACTAGCTAAATAACCATAAGCTAGTTGGCTCATGTGGGAAAAGTAAAAACACAATGTAAATGCAGATTGCAGCATCACTGACTTTAATCCTGGTCAGGTCAGAAACTGGCCAGGAGCAACCTGTAGTTATTCTAAGAACAAAAGGTAATGCAAGTAACAGCTAAACAGAAAGCAAGGCTCAAGAGCATTCTTCTGCTCATGACCCTGATTTCAATGGACAGCTGCAGAAGAAAAAGTATGTGCTTGAAACACCAAGTGATATCTTCCCTGTCGTTAGGTGATCACAACTGCTCACAAGACTCCAATTTTGGCTTCACCGTAAACTCCACACTTTGAAACACAGTACTTTGATATATGAAGGCCAATATGACAAAAACTCTCTTTACAACTCTATCCACCTGTGACAGCACTTTCCCAGTTCCCTCTGTTCTACCGCACTCCTCAGTGCCCGACCGTTCACCGTCTTTTCATGGTTTGTCCTTCAAAACGCAACACCTCACAGTTGTTCATGTTAAATTCCATCTGCTGTTTATTCCAGCTGGTCCAGATCCCTCTGCAAGCTTTGAAAACCTTCCTTGCTGTACACAACTCTTCTGATCTGAGTATTGTCTGCAAACTTGCTGATCCAATCACCACATTGTTGTCCAGATTGTGGATCTAGATAACAAGCTACGCTGGTCCCAGCACCGATCCCTGTAGCACACCACTAGTCACAGGCCTCCAGCCTGAGAAGCTATTGTCCACACCCACTCATTGGCTTCTCCCACACAGCCAATGTTTTTGAATATTTTAATATGAGATTTCACATCCAAAGTACAGAGTACCAATGGATAGATGTTAAAATTCTCAAAGATACACTACACTTAAAATCACCAATGCCTGAAGAGGGCGCAGAAAATCAGTGAACCGGTGCGGACTCGAAAGGCCAACATGGCCTATTTCCGCTCCGTAAATGGTTATATGGTTATATAAGTCAAATCGCGTCTGTGAAAAGCAGACAGTTTCATTAGTTCTGACAAGGCTGTTCAGCCAGAAATCCACAAAAGCTGCCTGACAAGTTGAGTGTTACAATATTTTCTGTTTTAAGCTCAAATTTTTACCATCTGCACTTTTTCCAATCCTTCAAATGAACTTGACAGGAAATGCATATGGAGATAGAAGGGCCTTCTCCATTAGAAGGGCTGCTGTAAAACCTGCGTGCAGTGTCAAATAGCTGAAGTCATCCCACATCAGCATGAACAGGGCCTTGTGCAGAGGTCAGAACCCATCCTCAAGCAACAGAAAAAATGACCATGCATGGCCTAACTAATACAGAGTCTTGTAGTTAACTCAGTTTAACCGGTTTAAATGTTTTAAATGTTAGAACGTTATATCATACATGAGGAAAATGTTGGTTGGTCGTTGATGGATCAATTTGAAAACATCATTACACAAGCTAATAAAGAGACATTTTGAAATAGTATATGCTTATACTATTCAATATGTTAATAGTAAACATTGGATTTCTTTATGGTTTAATCAAAAAGGATATCCACTTCATGTTTGATGAAGTGCTTGGTATTCTCACAACTGCTGCCTCGTATGTCAGTTTGAAGAGTCAGGGCTGTCTCAAATAATTCAAGAGCTTGATGAATATATTCACATTCAAGAGTCCTATTTACATTTTAAAGAAATGTTATCATTAAAATTCATTGGAAGATGTAACATAACATTTTAAAACTAAAGCTCATTTGGATTTTCTTCTTTGATGATTTAAATTATTTCTTCCTCCTCTTAATGATATGGATAAAGAGAATAGGATTCTTTTAATTTTTTGGAGTTCCTGGATTGAGCTCTGCCGTGGTAACCCAGGGTAAAGATGGAAATTTGCATTTTGTTGCTGAAATCATTTATTTCTCAAAAACATTTTTCTTTGTCTATTCATCCTATTCAGTCAATTTAATTATATTTAAGAACAAGGGCTTCATTTCCAGGATTGCCAAAGACGAGTAGGTCGCATTATGTCTGAATGAATTCCATTTTTTTTATATTGAATATCTTTAGCATTTAACAATGACATTTCAATCTGATGCGCATGAAATCTTTCCTTTACCCTTTTAATCTTGAAAAGATTTTTTTTTAAACCATTCATTTTTATTTACTGGTTATCTAAGGATAAAATATTGTTTGCATCATGTAAAAAAGCGCAGAGAAAAAGAATAAATTATGCTAAATTTAGAAATCATTTCCATTATAGATAAGGCAAAAGTGGGCTACAAAACAATTTTTTCTCCTGATTTGGTACATGAAGTAGAGCCATAATGATCTGCCATGAAGTGTGTAAGAATAGGTTCTGCGAAGAGAGAAGGTAGATGATAACACAGTTCAACTCTGATTATCTGAAATGGTCAGGACTGGGCTGATTTTGGATGACTGAATTTTTTGAAGAACTGGTAATTTTTTTTAAAAACAGCCCAATTGCAACAGCAAATCACTTGTACAATGTTTAAATGACAACAAACAACAACAGAAGGCTTTTTAAGCATTAAAATGTTGTTTAATTCTCACTAGAAAAATGCTGGCCTCCACCAATCCCTGACATGTCCCCAACGCTGCTGCCGATCACTGAGACCTCCCAACTGTAGCCGCTGATCCCCGGCATGTTCCCACCACTGCTTTCAATCCCTGGAGTGCCTTCCTGGGCCAGTGACTCACTGGTGAGTCAACAGGCTCCTGTCTTCCTGTGGGCTCATTCTGACGAGGGTTGTTCCGGCTTCACGTCCTGATTCTCTGTTGGAGGCCGACATAGACCCAGTCTTTGCCTGCGCACACTCCATTCCAACCACCACCAATGATCACTGACACCTCTTCACCAAGGTCCCGCTCAGAAACCCAAGGTCCTGCTCCAGCCCGGTAGGCCACTCTCCTTGATGATGGCAGGACAAGGGATTCTTCTGTCCCCTTGTGGCTGGGAGACAGTGGCATGCGGTTTGAGACGGAGAGTTAGAGAAAAAAGTCAATAGGGGTAGTTAAAGAAAAAATGGAAGGAGAGAGGGGAGGGTGTTTCCTGAAATGAGGACAATCATCATTCTAATTTCACGTTGGCTGAATTTTTTTTCAACCTCTGAGGTCAGTTCGGCTCCGGAAATTTTTGGATAATTGAGGATATGTGATTGTTTCGGATATCCTCATTTATCCGAAATTTTTCAGAGGTGAACAGATGTCACTTCTGGGTCCAAAAAAATTTCAAATAAATTAGGATTTTGGATAATCCAATTTTGGATAATTGGAGTTGTACTGTAGTTCAAACATCCAAAATGGCCAAATCTAGAAAGTAACATAGAAAGTATATTACAGGGGCAAAGAATGAATGGAAGATGATTCCATATCTTCAAACAATCATTTTAAACAGGCCAGAGTTATTCTACCAGTAAAGTTTTTTTTGTGGTTGGAATATCTGCCACAGACCACTTTTTTTAAAATCCTCCATTCACCTTGCTTCTGATTGAATTTGTAACCAATCAAAATTTGATTTAGAATCACTTTAAAAGGTTGTTCAGATAGCTCTTGGAGATGTGATAAAATGTGGAAGCGCTACTGCTAAAAATCTAATTTACAAAAACCACACATCTGTTCTACATTAAGTTGGACACCATTGGAATTGATGAGAAGTATAATTCTTCAGAGTTTGTTGCTGTCAAATTGGAGAAGATGCTTAAAAAAATGCCAGCATTTTGTTTTAGCTTTGGGTGCCTTTCCCCACCTGCTTGGAACTTCTCTCCATGTTTTGAATTTTTAAAATTCTCATCTCTTCTTCATCCTATTTCTCTTTGCATATTGTTTCTTTTGATGTTTACATTTTATTGTAATCAGCCAAAAGATTGAGTTGAAAATTACATCTTAGTGCTTTTAACTTTTCTCAGTTAACAGAAATACAATTTGTGGTGCCAGCTTTCCATTATCAACTTGCATCACATTGTAACGAGATATTTCAGATTCAGAATGTTAGTTATTCAAACAGTTATTAGATGCTTGCTTTCAACATAATTGGTACATAAGGTCCATTAATTCCCTGAGAACTATAACACAAAGGAATTATGGGCAATATTATTCATTTAGTTTTGGAAATGATATGCAGCAAGCTTTTTAGAATGCTAATTGTTAATTTGCATACATATAAAGTTTATGTACTTGGGTTGCAAAATCGAGATTAGTGAGTGGAGTTGCATATGATACCATAATTTAGCTTAACATGTAGCTTTCAAGAAAAATGAATGCCACTATTTATTTGACAAAAAGTTGAGCTCATGGCTAGAGTGTTATGAGTGAGCTTGAATATTGACCACCCAAACTTTTATACATGAGTGGTGGAGTAGATACAGTTGCCCATCTCTTTGCTGAATGCAGATTTGCTCAGTGGGTGGAGAAGGATGCAAGGGTCCTTGCCACGGTTCATCTCCAGCAGCAGCGTGACAGAAGACTCTCTTATCTATCGGAAGCACACAGAGACAGACATCCAGAATTGCTGTAAGACCATCAACTGCCGCCTTTTGGTCTGCACTTGTTGATCTTTAAGCACACGAAGGTGTCAGTGAGGGAATGCTGCCAACTGGCACATTCCAGGCTGCAAGAGTACATGTTGAGCTAGAACTGAGGCTTGGTGTACTCAATGCGAAGGGCACTGTGGGGAAGGACCACAGTCTAGAGACCTTCCATCTGAGGGGCTGAGACCAAGGGATACTCCCTCAGTCAATGAGGGGTGAAGGTGTAAATGGAATCGAATGTAACGATGCATGGTGACAGGAAGATGTGGGTATGAAAGTAAGGGTGGAAACAGTTTCTGAACCATTTTCCTTTTGTAAATAACTTATTGTGAATAATGTCTAATTTTGGTGAAAAAAATTGTTTGTTTTGAGAGTTCCCATTTGTGCTGTGAAGATAAGGTTATCACAGAGTCAAATGCAAGAGCATGAACTTGTGCAAATTTTCCAGCATGTAATATGGAAAATCTAGCCAGATAAATTGCAGCACGGAAAACTTGTTCACTTGAATGGAGAACATGTGCAAGGGTTAAGGGAGGAGAAAGGATTTTTTAAAATTAAAATAAATATATTTGATTGTTTTTGTGTCGTGTCATCAAGGATTTTGTGAAAATATTCCGTTTTTCACTAGGAGAGATTTTCACAAACCTACAACCATTTTGCGAACTTTGTTAGTGACTGCACCTATGAACGTGACTTTGCATTTTGGGTTAACAAGGTTCTTGTTGAGCATTGCCAATCAGCTTGGAATTGGTTTAGCATGAATTTATTACATTTCTTTCCACCATAAATCAAGACACATGGCCTATCAAATGTGTTCTGTCACTCAGGGCATTCCCATGAGTCCCAGTCTTTACAATATGGTGGAAGTCAATTCTGTCCATTTAAACCCATGCTGCCTAATTACACCTAATTAACTAACAACTTTGTACATTTTTGGAGGGTAGGAGAAAGCTGGAGAACCCGAGGAAAACCCATGCAGACACATACAAGCTCCTCGCAGTCAGCATCAGATTTGAGGCCAGGTTGCTAGTGTTGTAAAAGTGTCTCACTAAATCTAGGCTAACTGTGGAGCCTTGTGACCCTTTTTAATTGTTGATGATCTCTCCCTTGCCATAAACCTACAGGAGGAGCAATTACTTGCAATAATCTACTGACTTCCATGGAAAGATGGAATGGAAAAGATAGACAAGAGTGTCTCAAGTTAGAAAACATCATAGTCATTGAATACAGAACACAGTACAGGTACTCCCCAACTTGCGAGCTATGCGACTTGCGCCCATCTGTACATACAACACAATTTTTAAAATATATATGAGGAAAAAATATAAAATTTATACAGCTTATGTTGTATTTGACAAACTATAACAGGGATACAGGGCTTATAAGAGCCAAAATCTACATACTTTCCTTGTTAGTCCCAGGGTCCATTGGCTGGGCAAGGGCATCCTGATTCCTGTGTGCATGCAAGAGTCTTCGGTTGGAGCATACATGGGCATTTTGCGTATTGGAGTTCATTTGGTGTATGTGCAAGAGTTAACAATGTGAATTGAGCATGCTTCAATCTAACTCCAATACTGAAACCCACCATGCATGTGCCAAATGAAGACTCGCACAAGTGCACAGAAATCAAGATGACCACGCCCAGCCTATTGACCCTGGGATACTGACTAACAAGGCAAGTATGCACATTTTGGCTCTTATGAGCCCTGTATCTCTGTTGCAGTTTGTCAAATAGAGCATTTGATTAAAAAAGCTTGCTTTAAGACTTCAGTACTCCATGCGTGCGGACAAAATTCCGACTTGTGTTCATTTCAAGACATGACCAATCCTTCGGACCCAATTATAGTCCTTACCTGTTGAAAAGTCCTGGAGTTTATCATTGTTATCTGATTGGAAACCTATCAGTAGTTCTCAACCTTTTTCTTTCCACTCATGTACCACTTAAGTATTCCCGATGCCATTGGTGGGTGGAAAGAAAACAATTTGAAAGCCACTGTTTTAATCATACCTAATTGACTCGTTATGTACACAGTTTCATAACTCCATAGGAAATGGGCCAATTACAATTTTTCTCAAGCAAAATATTTCAGTAATAATTGAGTCTAGAGTAGTGATTCTCAACCTTCCCCTCCCACTCACATTCTTCTTTCTTCTTTGGCTTGGCTTCGCTGACGAATATTTATGGAGGGTTACTAATCACGGAGCACCGTTGGCATAGGATTACTTAAAGTGGTATGTGAGTGGAAAGAAAATAGTTGAGAACCACGGCTGTAGATAATATAGGTGAGATAAGATCTGCAAATGTTTCTTGTCTGTTGCTATTCAGAGTCTCTCATTCTTTATTTGGAATAAATGAGGAAGAAAATTGCATCCTGAGAAGCAAAGACAAATTAAAAAGTTATAGGGAGGGTAAGTATTAAGAAGTAAGTTGGGTGTCTGGGGAAAGTACAGTTATACCTCCTGGCCCACACTGAAATAAGGGTAATTGGTGGATACTCTTCAAAATATTTTGTGATCAACCCCTTTCTGAAGAACAGATTAATAATGTGTGCATCTGCAATTCCCCTTTTTTAAAATTTCTCCAGATATTACCAATGTATCTGGGAAAGAAATGACCAGATTCATTTTATAGAGTTTGAACCAATACACTTGAGTAATTATCCAGCTCTTTGGAAAAAGCTACTCAATTATTCTTCTCTGCATTTTGCCTGATGACCATGAAGCTTTTTCCATTAATCAATTGAATTCACTTTTACAGTTATTATTGAATCTGCTGTCATCATCTATTTAGGCAACAATATGCCTTGGTCTTTTATCAATAACTTTAACTCCATATCCTCCAGTCATTAACCCTCCAATGGAAACTTTTTTTATTTATTCTTCCTAAATTCTGCAGCACCTTGAACACTTGCATTGATTAGAAGAGGATTGCTTAAGGTGGTATGTGATTGGGAAGGGAAAGTTGAGAATCACTGCTCTAGACCCAATTGTTACTGAAATATTTTGCTTGAGAAAAATTGTCATTGACCCATTTCCTTTGAAGTTATGAAACCGTGCACATAACGAGTCAATTAGGTGCAATTAAAACAGTAATTTTAAAACTTTTTCTTTCCACCACATACCACTTTAAGCAATCCCTTGCTAATCACAGAACACCGATGGCATAGGGATTACTTAAAGTGGTATGTGGTGGAAACAAAAAGTTTTGAGGACCACTGGGTTAGAGGGATATGGGCCAAACAAAGGCAAATGAGACCAGCGATGAAAGTCAACTTGATCAGCATGGACAACCTGGACTGAAGGACCTTTTTCCATGCTGGATAATTCTGACTCTAAGTATTATTGACTGCCTCTGGTACAATAGATAAAAATTGAGGATGGTTGCATGTGAACTCTATTTGAATCTGTGGACTGTAAGAAGACAAATACTATGTGTATCAATATATTTCATCTGCAGGAGAGCAAGTTTCAAGCAAAACTAATAAAGATTTTTTATTCCTTCCATGCAAAGAGACATATGTCAAAAGCAATTACAATAAAAGCTCTGATACTGGCACCTGTGGGGATTGGTAGATTCCAGTTAAGTATATTTTCTGCTTTCTTGAGACTTACTCCTGCAATACCTAACTAATGTACCTGAATAAAGAATAAACACTTTAAAAGACAAAAATACTATATTGTATTTACACTGAACAAACATCACTTGCATGAATATTTACTTTATTTTCAGTCATATTCTATGAAAAGATTTAACAATCTGCAGGTTCCTCCCTCTCCACAGAGCTGCCCAAAAGATGAACAATAACATCAGAGAAAATTATCCTTCCCCCCCACAAGTTGACAGATAAAGCCTCTAACCAGGGTAATTCTTACGAAGCAGGGATAAGAAGACACTTTAAGAGAGTCACCCCAACACTGAAAGAGATAATAAATATAAAAGATAACAAGTATTTACAGTTAATACCAGAAAAAAGTGGCTACTTCCTCCAGAATTTCCTGCACTTACAAGGTCCCACTACCAGACACATCTTCCCATTTCCTCCCCTCTCTACCTTCCATAGGGACAGCTCCCTCTGTAACTCTCGTGTACTCATCCTTCCCCACCAATAGCCCTCTCCCTGGTACCTTCCTCTGTGCCCACAGGAGGTGCCACACTTGCGCCCACACCTCCTCCCTCACCACAGTCTGGGGCCCCAAGCAGGCCTTCCAAGTGAAGCAACACTTCACTTGCATATCCGCAAGATTGATATACTGCTCCCTTTGTGGTCTTCTCGACATCGGAAAGACTGGGCGCAGACTGGGAGATCACTTCATTGAGTACACTAATGCTCTGTCCAAACCAGTGACTGAGACCTCCCAGTGGTCAATCATTTCATTTCTCCATCATACTCCTACACTCACATATCTGTTCATGGTCTCATGTACTATCCCACCAAGACAAGCTGTAAATTGGAGGGGTGACACCTGAATTTCTGTCTGGGCACTCTCTAGCTGGATGGCACCATGTGGTTTTTCCAGAAACTTTCCCAGTTTCTGTTAATCTGCTCTCCTTTCCCCTCCCTTCCCTTCCCCTGTCAGATCTCTACCCCCTTCCCTCTTTATTCACCTAGCCATCCCTTCCTCTATTCTCACCTATTCCGTCCTGCCTTTGCGACCACATCTCCCGCCTTATCCCTTTATTCGGACACGTGCTGACATTTTTTCATACCTTGATCAAGGGCTTAAGCCAGAAACATTGGTTCTGGTTATGTATTTTTATCTTTGCTATATAAAGTACACTGTTTGACCTGAGTTTTTCCAGCATTCTGTTTCTACTTCAACCACTGTGTCTGCAGACTTTGTTTTACTTCCACTTCCTCTGTCAACTTGTTCCATGTACGTATTGTCATTTGAATGTAACAATTGCCTCTCAGGTTCCTTTTAAATATTTGCCCTCTTTAATTTGCCCTCCTTACTTTAAATTTGTGAGCCCTAATTTTAGTTTTTTTTCCCAGGGGAAGGGAGGCCATGACTATTCACTTTATGTATGCCAGGAACTAAGAATGTTGAAATACTGCGAGAGCAGGTTGAAAATTCATATTTTTAAAATAAATCTGGGAACTATAAACAGTGATTATGAAGCTCCTATATTATAAAAATGCAATATATTCATTAATATCATTTATATAAAGAAACCAGACTTTCTGTTTCATATCATCTGATTGCTTTTGGAGAAACTCAATTCATTTTTCTCAAGCTATGATGGTGGTGTGGCAAAGTCCTTTGTTAATACCATTTTTGATGAGCAGTTGGAAGGAACATTTTTTAATCATTGTTCTTTCCCCTGATAATTCTGCATTTTCTAGGAATTCCATCAATTATCCAGAAATCTGATGTTAAATAATGAAAAATTATATTAAACAAACATACCAAATAATTTGCTACCGTATGTCATTGTGAGATAATGGGTTTTTTTTTAACCTATTTAACATTTAAACTTGAAAAAAACCCAATTGGTACCTTTGTTCACATTCAAATTTATTGTCAAAGTACATAAATGACATTACTTACAACTCTGAATTTCCCCTTATCGGTAGTGTAAACTGTACTCAAGAAAAAGATATGTAAACAAAAGTGAGAAATGCAAAGAAAGAAATTAAATATACAGGAAAAAAAATATATCAATTATCTTCTGGCTATCCATCCCATAGGATGATGATGGTTCCTTTCAGTCAGTTGTGGGGCTTCCTCAGAAAGGAACAACGTATATGTGAATGGATTTTGATATCTGTGTGTATTGGGTGTAGAAGGCATTGAGCTCATCGAGGAGTGAAGCTTTGGTGTCTCCTATTGCATCGGATTTGGTTTTGTAGCAGGTTCTGTCATTTAGTCCCTACCACAGCTGTCGGGTGACCTTCATTGTTTCCATTCATGTCCGGAATCTCCACTTCACCGGGAGACAGCTTTTCTTAGGTCATACCTACTCCTTGTGTAGTGTTCTGGATCTCAACTTAAATGCCAATAATACGGTCTCAATGGGTTCTCAATTTCATTGTTCACCCAGGACTTCTGGTTTGGGAAAACCATGAATGATTTGGTCCATAAAATAACATTGCTCCATAAAATGGAATTTTAAAACGACCTGACAGCCACCAAACATGTGTGTTGTGATAATTTGATTAATAATGAACTATTCCCATCATAATATTTGTAAAGAGAAGTTATTTTCTAAGGTAATTTATTTTATTTGTTGTGACCAGTTTTGCAGGTTTACAGTAGAAAACATTTTTGAAACCTGTGTAAAAGATCCCAGTAACTATTGTTGAATTTTCTCATTGTTTTTAGATGGTTTAGCTAATTTAAAGAAAATTTTCACAGAAAACTCAGTTTGCTATATAATAGAAAAATTGTCCATTGGAGTTTCCATCAAAGTACTTAAAATACTGCAACTGCAAGAAATCTAACAGAAAATGATGGAAGGAGCAGATTACCAGCATACATGGGAGATTAAAAGATAACTCATGTTTTAATGAAAGATCATTGACCTAAAAAATCAATCATTTTTTCTTCTGCAAATGGAGCCTGTGCTCTTCAATGTTTCAAAGGTTTTATAACCTTGGGTGTTACTGTGATGTGACAGAACTTAAACTCTCATCCTGGAAACATTTCCATCAGACAGATGCAGAATTCAATGACTTTCCATTCTGATTTAATTTTCTACAGTCATCTTAATTCTGTCCTATGGTTCCAAGAAGTTAATAATAAGTGATCATGAAAATCAACACATTTATTATCAATATACATCATTCTCTTTTATGAGTACATCATTGATCAAAACTTCCAACATCGGAAGGTTATATCATCATCTTTCAAGCCATTAAACTATTCATTGTCTTTTCAGTGTCTTAAAATCTCATCATTGATCTATTTTTTAAAAAAGGTTAGAATTGTTTTTATCAATGAAATAGAAAAGATAAAAATGAACAATAGAACATAATTGAAAGTGATTCAAACATAACCAGAAATTCTTATTTTTGAGAAATAATGGGGCACATCTTCCACCCTGATGCAAACACCAATGGCAGTACCTATTTCAACACGTATAATTCCTGGTTTCCAACACTAGCTTTGTTTCACCTCAGCAGTGACATTTTCTGACCTGTTCCCTATGTTGCTGAATTTCTCAGGTTGAGGAATTGGTTCCAAGCCTGTGCTGAGTTAATCCCAGGGCAAACTCAGCAGCTCCTATTCAAATGAATGGCCAACATCATCTCCAACGTCAGCTGAATAGTTATGTATTTATTGTTTAATTATTTTTTTTTGAACACTTATTTTTTCCTAATGAATGGTAACGTCTTTTGGATGTGCAAAATAGTTTTTTTTTAAACCATTGTTTGTAACCTGAATATTACATGGTTGTGAAATCATTGAGTTTATTGTCCAATCCGTAAGGGTGGCACAGTTAGTGCAGCAGTTAGCGCAAGACGATTATTTGAATTCCCCGAATTCAAATCTGGTACTGCATGTTAAGAGTTTGTACATTGTCCCCATGACCACATTGCAGAGACGTACAGGGTTAGTAGGTCAATTGGTCACATGGGTGTAATTGGACAGTATGGGTTCCGTGGGCTGAAAGCGGCTCTTGCTGCAATGCATCTCTAAATTTAAGACAATTCTAAGTACAGATACAATGAAACTCTTAACTTGCTGTAGCTTCCTAGTTACATAAAACACACTAACACAAGTAAAGTACCACTAAGTTGTCACAAAGAGAAAAATATATAATGTATCACAGTAAAAGAAAATAAATAATAAATATCCACAGTTGATTGGCTGGTGAAGCAAAAAAATGTTTTCTGTCAGTAGTAGAGACAGATCTTTCGTGGCCTTACAGTAATGCGATGATTTGGGTGATGCAGGATATTGATAACTGTTGAAAAGAAACTGTTCTTGAACTAAAAGCCACTGACTTAAAGTTTCAGTACCTTCTGTCTCAAGGTAGCAATGAGAAGAGAGCACGGACAGGGTGATGGGGTCTTTGCCTTCTTGAGGCAGCATATCACATACATGGAGACGAGGCTGGTACTCATTCATTACAGACTTGTATGCAGCATGTCTCTGATGGACAGGTACTGGCCTTCTGTCAAAGTCAAAGTCCAAGTCACAGACATATAATATCACTCATCACAGCTTGTCAGTTCAGAAATGTCCCATATGATGAAACCAGACTTGACAACTGGGCATATATAATTTTTGAGCACAGGACTGTGAAGCCCATAAATGTAGATTATGTAGATCATTTCAAATGTTTCTTCCATCGAACAATCCTGAAAACATTTTGCTGATTACAATTTTGTTTTGGTGATTATAGTTTTGCTGTACTACTTAATGCCACACAAAACCTTGGATGGTGTAATCCATTCCTGATTTTACTCATCAACAGAGTTCAAGACAATATGTAGTCGGTAGACTGGCTACCTGGTATGTCCAGGAGCCCAGGTTCAATCATGTACTTAGGTGCTTTTTGTATGGAGTTTGTACATTCTCCCAATGAGGAAGTGGGCTTCCACTGGGTGTTCAAGTTTCCTCAAAAATGTGTGAGTTGGGAGGTTGATTGGCTACTGTAAGATGGCCTGGTGAGAAAGTGAAGGATAAATCTGGGGGGGGGGGGGGGGGGGGGGGGGGGAGGTCGCTATTATGGGGAGATAATATCAGTGGAAATTTATGAAGGATAAAAAGATCCTAACTATCTTTTTCACTTACAGTTGATCTTGACTGTCTCAGTACATTATAATCCATGATTTTTGCATCTTGAAGAAACTTAGTAAATATTAGTAGACACATCCATGGTGTCATAGAATAGGTACCGCACAAAAGCCAGCCTTCTAGTCCAGTGGATCAGTTGGCTCAGATTGGAGCTTATGCAGCATATGTAACTGACAATTTTTGGTAGGCATCCAAATTTGAAATGGATGCTCTAGAGTTTCTCTTAAAGAGTCAAAGGCTGAGGTCATTTATCTATTTTTACTACTTGAATGAGCATAGCTCGAAATCGAAATCCATCAACATTATGGATCTTAAATTCATGGTAAAATATTCACAGGTATCGAGTTCAAAAATAGTGAAGTTTAAATGCAAATTTAAAAGGTATTGAAGAAGCTTTACTAAGAGCACTCCTCACACTTAAACACTACAACACTGAAAACAGGCACTTCAGCCCTTCTACACTGTCCCACTGACCTGCACCTATTGCATATCCTTCCATACCTCTCCCATTCATGTTCCTCTATAAAATTTTCTTGAAGGTTAAAATCTTTCTTTTTATTGTAGCACTTAATTCATGCCTTGCCTACTGTGCTATCTAAAGGTCTACATGCTTGCATAGCACCCAAAACAGTTTTTCACAGTATCATGGTACACAAGATAATAAACTCAATTCAAAAAAACTTGAGCCTACTATACCATAATTTAACGTGCAAAATGTTTTGATATATTCATAACATGTAAGCATAGAATCATAGAACATTGCAGCACAGAAAATAGACCCTTTGCCCTTTTTATTATTCTGCTTAGTCCCACTGACTAGCATCCAGTCCATATCCCTCCATAGCTCTCCCATCTTTATTCAATATTTTTATTGAATGTTAAAATTAAGCCCACATTCACCACCATTCCCAAATTCCCACCACTCTATTTGTGAATAAATTTCCCCTAATGTTCCCCCTAAACTTCTCCCCTTTCACACTTATCCCATGTCCTCTGGTTTGTATCTCATCCACCCTCAATGTAAAAACCCTACTTGCATTTAATCTATCTATACCCATCATAATTTTGTATATCGTTATCAAATTTCAATTCATTCTTCTACGCTCCAACATGCTTAACCTATCCTTGTAACTCAGTTCCTAAACTCCTGGCATCATCCTCATAAATCTTCTCTGCACTCTGTCAAGTTTTGGTCTTCATATTTAAGTAAGAATATATAGTAAAAACCTCTAGTATCAGGCACTTATGGAGATTAGTGGATGCTGGATAAGTGATTTTTCTGGTTCTTGAGATTCCATGTTGCATGATTGGCAAACTAACTGCTAGGAGGCACCAGTGTCATTTTTTTTTAACCTATTTATTTTCCACAATTTTTTTACCATTTACTTAAGATTGCCACTTGAATTCTGAATAATGGGGATTTTACTGTACCAACATTGGAGTTTGCACAGAAAAATTGTTTCCTGGGATAGAGGAGTTAAAGTATGAAGAGAGAGTGAACAGGTTCAGCCTACGTATCATTGAAGTTCAGAAGAATGAGAGGTGATCTTATTGAAACTTGGAGCCCAGAACACATTCCCAAAAACACATGCACGAATGGAATAAATGCTAAATGGTATAATTATAGGTTTACATGTACAGCGATGATCCAAAACTTTGCTGTCCCTGCTGTTGTACGTGTGCTGGGAGTGTGGAGTGAACCCTCCCCTTGCAATGAGTCAGCCATGGCTCAGAGTGGAAAGACAACTGATGAGACCCATCCCAGGTGAACCTGGGCAAAGAGTGCAGCTACTTCACACTGGAATATAGGACTTTAGGCTCCTCCCTCATTGGTGAGACAGATAGATAGAATTTGTCTGATTTTTACTAGTCTGAAGAATGTCCAATGTCTCGACAGTGGTCGTTCACACTTGAATGAGCAAACTCAAAATCTCCGTTTCCTTACGTGAGTTTAGATAGCATACTAGAAGTGCAGAAATTAAAGAGGTGGGACTTTCAATGTGTGTCATTGATACATGCTATTCATTAGCCCGTTGTTCATGGAATGCCTGTACTTAACTTTAGACTGCAGGCATTCTGGGAAATTTACTAGGGGTTTAGGAGGTAAAATATCAGAACAGGAATGGCATCTTCATTCCTGTTCTGACCTTTTTACACAGCATGTGTTCTGGAAAAATGGTAATCCTCAAACCCCAACAATACCCACAGTGGATAGAGATACGAGTCAAATGCAATCTCTCACTATAGATTACTTGACGATCCAGTCAGATAATATAAATCCGGGTGGACAAACAGTGATCAGGGCCACATATTGTCAATCATGTGAAAACAAAACAAAATTACTGCTTTATTAATTCAGTAACATGATCTATATTCCCTGCCCAAGAAGGAGATTCAAGTTTTTGATGGAGTCCCACTTCAGTATCAAGCGTTCATTAAATCTTTTGAACTCAACTTTGAAAGACCAGAGAGGGTTGAATCTGTTGAGTATATTTAAAGTGGAAGTTGACAGGTGACTGTATTGATTAGTCAAGGTGTCAAAGCTTATGGAGAAAAAGCAGGAGAATGGGGTTGACAGGAACAATGTATCAGCCATGATTCGAATGGCAGAGTAGACTTAATGGATCAACTGGTCTAAATTTCGGGATATAGGGAGAAAATGGGAAAGAAGTGTGGAGGCTGAGATCAGATTAACCACTATACAAACTGCAGACGTGGTTCAAAATGCTAATCAGTCTCATCATACCACCATATCTTACATTCACAACATTATAAGATGGTTTCTGGATTAAATGAATGATCATATCTGATTTTCTTTTTTGCAATTCCAGCATTCAGTCCAATTTGACTTCAGCTTCATTAGAGCAAGCTGTTGTTGACTTTTTTTTGATCTCCATTCACCTCACCCAAGATGATTTATTCTTAGGGCAATCCACAGCAATGAGGCGGCAAAGCACAATTTGAATATTGGTTAAGAGGGCTATCTGCTGCATTTTACTGAATGGACCAATTTAACTAACTTTCTGTGGGGTTGATCCCCAAACATCTCGGAGAGACCCCACAGAAATTCAGAGAAATGTTAGCAAGAATTATACCAATATAGTGTTCACAGGTTCGCAGCCTCAATCAACTATCAGTTAATTCCTGCAGAAATGCCTCCATGTTGAAAAGACCGTCCTTGGAAAAATAAGATTTTATTTAAATTAGGTGTGATACCTGTTCTTGTTTGTTTTCTCTTAAAACATCTTGTTTGTCATTTGTTTTTGTGAATCATTTGATATGTGAAGCACTCGCATGTATTTGACATTTTCAATTTAGATACATTTTATTTTCAAAGGTCTTTTTGAAAGGGATCTGCTTTGAAGTTATTTCTGGAGTACCACAGCAATAAAATAATTCCATTGAAAAACAGCATTAAAGTCAGTGAGCAGAGAAAGCTGGAATGGAAGTCTCAAGTAGATTATCTAAATGTCAAGAATAATTATTACCTTCTGGAAGGAAATGGCGAAATGTGGAAGACAAATGACACATGGTTGCTACAGTATTTAATTACTTAATGTCATAGAAGTGTCTACATTTCAAATCACTTTAAGAATATCTTAAAATGGCTTCACATATCAGGGTGAAATCCTTTAATACTTTAATAACTTCTTATAATTCAGGCTTTCTAATTTTCAGTATGTTGGCTTCGGGCATTAAGTGGATATTTTATGGCAGTCAAATTTAAATTACTGTTTTTTTTTTAATTTCCCATTACACAAAGTGGATTTCTCAATTACAAAGTGAAGGAAGGTGCCAGCCCCTTCTGCTAGTCACCAAACAATCTGCAGGTACTGTGTAAATTTGCTCCATAAGCTCTTTATTTTCTGTGAGGTTGTAAATCTGTAAAAACTCTCATCAGTTGACCTGGAGTTCAGAAATGGAACATTTTGTGTTAGTCAAGGTCACCCATTCTTGCCCAGCACACAACAACTGATTTGATCCTCGTTACTGTCTTATTACAAGCTGACAAAAGTAAATTAGAGCACCGTTTGATCTGAAGAATACTGGATCAGCATGCTCTGCAATCTTGTCGCATCCCCCACGGAATGGCAGCAACACCAAGTCACACTACTCTGCTGCTCTTTCTATACCAGACTAAAATGTAGTCAAGTTGTTGTTCATTGATTTTCCACTGTTTTTGTCTTGTGAGAATGTGGGATGTCCCAAAGGTTTCAGAAGAGCTTACAAAAGAAAAGTATGTTAAATTAAAAGAAACCGGTATCAAAAGGATACAAAGCTGTTCAACTTTTAAAGAAACTAATGTATCCAATGTCCTTTAGGGAAGGAAACAAGCCATTGTTACAATGATCTGTTTGAATCCCGTGCTGTCTGTAAGGAGTTTGTACATACTCCCTATGTCTTTGTGGGTTTCCTCTGGGTGTTTCAATTTCCTCTCACCATTCAAAATGTACCAGAGTTGTAGGTCAATGGGTGAACGTGGTGGAAGACGATAATGCAGGTGGGGGACCTCACTGGACTGCTCAGGCTGGCCCACCTCCGACCTTCCTGTAGTTTCCCATTAAAGGCTGGGAGCTCTAGTCTCCTCCCTCAATTCCAGCTTTGGATCCTGGCCAGAAGCATATATTTGTATCCTGGAGATTTCAGGACATTAAAGCCTTTGACCACGTGCTTCGTGTCTGCATGTGGTTATTGATCGTGCTGTGGTGTAATTGGACAGCATGGGTTTGTGGGCCAGGAGGGCCTGTTACTGTGCTGAATGTCTAAAGTTAAATTATTAATTAAGATTGTTCCTACTTAACCTGCTGAGTTCCTCCAGCAGATCGTATTTTTCTCTGAATTCTAGCATCTGCACTGAATTGAGACGAATGCTGAACTCTCAAGATTTCTTTTAAAGAAAAGTTGGTCAGGATTTACAAATCTGTTTCATATTGCACTCAGGCTTGTAAGAATTTTAAAATGGATGATTGTTTTCTATAATTTAGTGCATTGTTTACAGTATATACAACATCCAGTCATAGTGCGTAATTGTGGATTTTTTTTGCTCTTCAGGTTAAGAAGTGGCCTATTGGAAAGCATGGGCTACTGTACGACCGTGCCTGGATGATTGCTAATCATAATGGTATTTGTCTCAGTCAAAAGCAGGAACCCAGGCTTTGTTTGATTCATCCACACATTGATCTGGAACAAGGAATTATGACCATCAATGCAGAAGGTTAGCAATCTTTAATCAAACAAGGTACAATTTTATGGGTACAAAATATAATTAGTACAGAAATATTATTGAGATAAAGGCACAACTTTTCTTGCCTTTCAATTTTTTTTTCGCTGCAAAATAACTGATATTAGTGGGATGGAGCTATGTTTTTCAGTTGAGGAAATAAACCTATTCATTGCATTACCAATCCAATTGTGTTCTGCATTCTTAATGAGGGCCCTGGTAGATCATACCAGGGTTTGTCACATTTCTGCCCACCTGTTTAAAAGAGGACAGTCAACATCTGGAGCTTATTCACAGCCTCTATGCATCTTCCTTTTTTCCACAATTCATCAAATTATAGTGGGCAAAAATGTTAATGTATTAGATGAAGCTTTTTGCTGTCTTTCCTTACTAGAGAATTAGAAATCACTTCCCTACATTGGTTTCATCACAATAAAAAAAATCCTATTTCAAACTGGCATCTTTTTTCTCTTCTGATTCAGCACTTATTTTATTATTTCTCCATCTTGTTCCAAAATCTTTCTATCTCCCCACAGTGCTGCTGTCACTAAGTGGTAGATTCAGAATCTGAATCAGGTTTGCCCACACTTCCTGCTTTCTCAATACAACCTTTCCCTCCACCGATCTTTGTATGATCCACAAACTTGATCACAAAGCCATCAATTCCGTCATCTTAATTATTTATATACTGCGTGAAAAGTAGTGGACCTACAATGAACCCCTGCAGAACATGAGAAAAAGGGCCCTTTATTACCACTGTTGGCCTTCTACCACTCAGTTAATCTTCTAGTGATGCTCATACTTTCCCATGATACTACAGGCTCCTACATGGTCTAGCAGCACTTTGTCAATCAAAGTTAACAACAACCACTGACTCTCATTTGCCTGTCCTGTTCATTACTTCCTCAAACAATTCCAACTAATTTGTCATGTAAGATCTCCCCTGAAGGTAGAATTTGCCAAATACTGATGATAGCACACTGGCCTATAATTTCTTGTATTCTGCCTCTCTCCCTTCTTAAAGAGTTGAGTGATATTTGCAATTTTCCAGTTCTTTGGAACCATTTCCAACTCAAGTGATTCAAGAAAGATTAATATTAAAACATCTACAATCTCTTCAATGTCTTCTTTCAGAACCCTGTGAAGTAGCCCATCCGGCTCAGGTGAATTATCCACCCTCAGCCCCTTCAGCTTCCCAATCACCTTCTCCTATAAGCGCGACTACACTCTCTTCTGCTCCAACTCTCTCAAAATTCTGGCAAGTCACTAGTGTTCTTTACAGTGAAGACTTATGCAAAATACCTATTCCATTCATCTGCCATGTATTTGCTGATGTTACTGGCGCAGAGGACCCCAAAACGCAGCAGCAATAGAAATTCACCAAGACGAATGGTTACTTAAACAAAAGTAGTTTTTAATTTTCTTTAAACATTTAAAAAAAACAAGATCAAACTTTTCCTTATTACTATTGACTTAACCTAACTTAATCCCCTTATAATTCTAAGCGCACGTGTATGTAATGTTCAGAAAAGTTCTTTGATTCACAGTCCAATCTCACTTCTTGCTCCTCTAAGTTCACCGGTATCAGGCAATTCCTATACTTTGCACAGAACTCAACATTTTAAAATTTTCACCAAGCTCTGGTACTTAAAAGTAATTGGTTACATCTCAGGAAGGTTTTTGTTAGTTTCAAAGAGAGATTTGTTGCTCGTTAGACACACACAAACTGATTCCCTCTGATCAGCCACTTCAGTATCTTGCTGAAGAAACTTGCCCCATCAGGGTTTTCCAAATTATAAACTCTTGTTCTGCAGGTTATCACAGTTCTTTTTTGTTTCCCTTATTTCAGGTGAAACACTCTAGCCAGCCATTTCCTCTTGTATGCACCACAAGGGTTTTGAACAGACTGAAATCAAAACCTCACAACCTGTCTTCAAAATGGGGTTTTTAAACAAGCTGCCAGCTTGCCATGACTGCAGAAACCATTTCCCTCTCTCTCTCTCTCTCTCTCTCTCTCTCTCTCTCTCTCTCTCTCTCTCTCTCTCTCTCTCTCTCTCTCTCTCTCTCTCTCTCTCTCTCTCTCTCTCTCTCTTTCTCTCTCTCTCTCTCTCTTTCTTAGAGAAAGCTTGTTTTGTCTCCTCCCTCTCTGCTTGCAAAAACCATCTGACCTTCCTAGAACAGCAAACTGCAACCAGGCATACCCAATTTCTGAGTCCATTTTTCTGTTGCTTTCAAAACAACAATACATTACTCCACAGCATGTCCAATTAACACATACTTATGAAGTCTCTATAGGCATTCTTCAAAGATTTCGCAAAGGCACTCGGAGCCTGGACTGTCCGGCTTGAGCCAAGCTCTGGCATTTTACATGAGATCTATTTTGTGAAGTGTTTGTGTTTGTTTGTGACCTACTCTACCCCCACAATCTATAAAATAGATTGTGTAAAACTGTAAAAGTGCTGAACTGTAAAATATAATCTGTCACATTTCCCATTACTATCTACTTCTCCAGCATCATTTTCCATTGATCAAATGTCAACTCTTGCCTCTTTTTTACTTTTTATATATTTCTGTAAAAAAAATTTTGATGCCCTCTCGTGTTATTGGCTAGCTTACTTCATTCTTTCTCTCCTGTTGTGTTTTTTTTTGTTGGCTTCTGTTGGTTATTAAAAGTTACCCATTCCTTCAGCTTTCCACTAATTTTTTGGCAATACTGTATGCCCTCTCTTGTTTTCATGCTGTCTTTGACTTCCCTCGTCAACCACAGTTGCCACATCTTCCCTTTAGAATGCTTCTTCTTTGGAATGAAACGATCCTGTGTCTTTTGAATTATTCCCAAGAAATAAATATTTTTTAACATGTTCAGTTTTGCTATCCATTGGGGAAAAAAAGCATCTTGATAGTGCACATTCATTTATTAAATGAAATTCAAAGTAGACACAGTTTATCTCGATATTCCCAGGGTGAATAAATATGCCTTTATTTTTTGTTGTTTTTTTTTCTGGTCCAAGGCTGTTTTATCTTTGAGTGTGCTTTGTAAGGATATATGGAACTAATTATTTTTAATGAAATGACAACTTCCAAGTGAAAATTTATAGTTGACTACATTTTTTTCATGGAACACATCATTTTAGATTATCCACTCTCAAAGAAATTCCACCACAAATCTTCCTCTCTCCTCCCCTTTCAGCCTCTCATAGGGATCTGTCCCTTTGCGACTCCCTGATTCATCCTTCCATTCCCACCAACCACACTCTTGTAACAACACTTTACCTTGCAGCTGCTTCAAATGTAGCTTGTCCTTACTCCCATCCAGGGAAACAGTCTTCCAGTGTAGTCTCCTGTATATTCTCCTCTTTTTGTCGGAGAAACAAAAAGCAGATTAGGTAACCGCCTTGCAAATCATTTGTAATCAGTCTGCAGAGGCAACCGTGAGCTTTGCCCCAATCACAGGCATCTCCTACCCAACCCTCCCTGCAGTTAAATGAGATTTTCTCCCTTCCCAGTTCTAATAAAGGATTTTTAACCTGAAATGTAATTTTTGTTTATCTTCCCACAGGGGTTGCCTGACTGGTTAAGTATTTCCAGCATTTTCTGTTTTTATTTTAGAGTTTTAGTATCCACAGTTTTTAATTTTTTTTGTGTCTTGATTAAAAAATCCTGATCCAAAATGTTGAGTGACCATTTCTTCTGCCAGTCTAACTTGGTTTACTCTGCAGTTTTTTTATTTAAATTTTTGAGAGTTGCCTCCTTGTTCTTTGGTGTCAACTTGCATGGTAACTCTTCATGAGAAAGGATGGAGATGCCTTTTGTACTGTCATGAGAAATAGATAAGTACTGCCTGATGCCATTTCACTGGGTGCTGAACTTGAGGACCAAGTACCCACCTGGGACAGGGTTTACTGGTATTTTTGAAGAAAGAGATGTTTAAGGTCCCCTCTGTTGACACACAACCACCAGGCGAGTTATCTTCGGGAATTGACAACACCTTTGTGTATTGGAGTCGGTTTTTGTTTGCTGTATATCATGCTTTACTTTCAACATATCCATTCCAACAGAGATGCCCTTCTTAAATATCCGCATATTATTGTTGGCATGTGTGTCCTTTATTTAGAGAGAAATATTTAATTAACTGTCTTTCTGAGTGTGGGAACTGATCATGTCATTTCACTGTCTCTTATTCCACTTGAACAGGTAAGATTTCCCTCCACACACGTTTTTTCCTTTCCCTTTCTGAGGAGTCTGCATCTGAAATGTTGGCATTCTTCCCCGTGCAAATTCTGTTTAATGTTTTCAATGTCTCTTGAATTTACAGCAGCTGTGCTAATTTCAGAATCAGGCTTATTTTCATGAACACGTGTCATGAAATTTGTTTTTTTTTTGAGGCAGCAGTATGGTGCACAAGGTGCAAATTTACTATAACTTAATTATGTAAATACAAGATTTTAATAAAAATAAATAGTACACAAAAGAGAAAAAAGTGAGGTATGTTAGGTCTGCTTTGTTCATGAATGAGTGAGTCAAACACCAGACTGAGTCGAAATCAAGGTTCTTTGTTCTTTATTGCCGGATTGTAACACTTGCAACTAACAGTGTTAGTTGGAGAAGGCGCATTCTGCCGTTATCAGCAAGTGGTGTTTTTTATATACCTGAGGATACGTACTAAGTAAATTATCATACCATGACATTGTCCAATGAATAAACTGTTGCTATCCCTCTCTGCTAGCCTCCTGCACATCAATTTGTCATCCCCACTCTTATCTTGAGAGTACAAGGTCACAACTGCATCTTGTTACGGCCCAGCACTGGGTGACTCCCTCTACATTCCCAGCTCATGATGTTTTTACCTAACAGGTAGTGTCCATGGGTTCATTGTGCATTCAGAAATCTGATGGTAGAAGGTAAGAAGCTATGTTTGTAGCATTGAGTAGGTGTCTTCAGGCTCCTGAACCTTCTCCCTGCTACCATCAGGGAGAAGAGGGCATGGCCTGGGTGGTGATGGTCCTTGATGATAGAAGCTGCTTTCTTGTGACACTGCTTCTTAAAGATTTCATCAATGGGCAGAAGATTAATGGCCATGATGGTGCTTGCCAAGTTTATAAGCCTCTGTAGCTTTTTCCTCTCCTTAGCATTGGAACCTCCATACCAGACAGTGATACAGCCAATCAGAATGCTCTCCACAGAACACTTGTAGAAATTTGCAAGTGTCTTTGTTGACTTATGAAATCTGAGGTACTCAAAATATATCTCAAAATATTGCCACTGGCAAGCCTTCTTCCTAAATGCAGGAATCTGAAGTTTTTTTTTACCCTCTTCAGGACTGATTTGTGTTCTCCTGGCTTCCTTTTCCTGAAGACCCCAATCAATTCCTTTGTTTTAATGACATTGAATAAAGGTTATTGTTGTGACCCCACTCAACCAGCTGATCTATCTCCCTCCTGTACGTTTCCTCATTGCCATTTGTGATTTTGCCAACAACAGTGGTGTCGTTCGCAAATTTGTAGATGGCATTTGAACTGTGCCTAGCCACATGGTAATGGGTTTAGAGAGAGTGGAGCAGTGGGCTAAGTACATATCCTCACTTCCTTGAGGGGGACCTCTGTTGATTATCAATTCGGAGGAGATGTTGTTGCCAATCCGCACTGTAGTCTTCGAATGAGGAGTTCAAAGATTTTACATTTTATCCACCAAAATAAAACTAAAGTGTGGGTTATCTTGTTTTGGAAGAGAAATGTATTTTCTTACTGTTGCAAATTATATATTCCAATGTTATATACTTTCTTGTGTCATTGAACAAAGCACAAATCCTCAGAATCTATTAAAAACTGCAAAGAATAATGAGAACTCCTAGGGTTAGCAACTGGTAATTACTGATTGTCAGTCACCAGTGGAACCATTGTGTTTGTCGAATAGAAAAAAAATCCCCAAGATATTTTCAAAGGTTCACAGATTCCTTTTATTTTCACATAATAATACATTAAAAATGTAATGTATCTGATGTACTTCAGCTTTTGACTGCCTTTAAGCTGTCCCCACAGGTATTACCCAGCATCTCTAAAAATAGGAGAAAGAGAACCAAAGGGAGTCCCTTCAGAGTCACTGAATGTCTGTGGATTCTCTTCCAGTGCTCCCACAGCCTCTGCAGCCACACAGACTCCAGTTCAACCCAATGGCAACCTAAACTCCAGATCCAAATCTCTGATAGGATGAGGAAGCCTTTAGTACTCAAGGTCCTTCAGGAGCCCTTGCCCTCATGAATCCTGGTTCCAGAACCATATGTGGGTCCTTCAGCCGCTGGTATGATCACCACCCTGCCATCCTGTCAGGCAATAGTTCTCAAACTTTTTCTTCCCACTCATGCACAACTTTAAGTAATTCCTATGCCATAAGTGCTCTGTGATTAGCAAAGGATTGTTTAAGGTGATATGTGAATGGGAAGGGAAGATTGAGAATCACTGCTCAATTGTCACTGAAATATTTTGCTTGAGAAAAATTGTCATTAGCCTGTTTCCTTTGGAGTTATGAAACTGTACATAATGAGTCAATAAGGTACAATTAAAATAGTGGTTTTCAAACTTTTTTATGCTTCTCAACAAGAGGTATTCTCCCATTTCTGGTGCCCTGGCCCGCTGCTCACCTGGAATCTGCAAGCCCTCATCTAACGCTGCCCAGCGCAGGTGCCGCCATCTTAGACTCACCCTTTGTGGTTGCAGGATTTTTTTCTTTTAAAAGCATCAGCTCCTTTAACAAGACATTTAAAGCCTGTATGGAGCTGTTGGTATAAGACCGAGCGGTAGGACCCTGAGGAGCAGCATTTGTCTTTCTTTGATCCCTGCTCTCTCAGGTCTGCACCAGTAGCAGCACAAACAATTTTTTTAATTCTAAGCTACCAATGACATTTTTACCAGATCGCAAAGGAAAACAGGAAAAACACAAATTAGTTTAAATGGAGAAAAATGATCTTCAAACAGATTTTTACTTGAACACAATGGATATCAACAATTTTCACAAAATACATTTGCACAAAAGAAAAGCAGCAGGGAAAAATTAGTGGGAAATGTGGTAGTACACCACCGGCCTACAGCAGGGGGCAACGTCTGTACCTACAGGAGTGTAAGGGGACAGGACAACACCTGGCATCAGTCGGCCTGAATGGATCAAGCTCCACCTGGGCGGATGTCAATCACCCTCCGGGATATAAGCCTGCGCCGGTCTCCCAAAGCTCACTCAGAGTTACTGCAGCTACAGCTAGC
This sequence comes from Narcine bancroftii, assembly GCF_036971445.1. NCBI lineage: Eukaryota > Metazoa > Chordata > Chondrichthyes > Torpediniformes > Narcinidae > Narcine > Narcine bancroftii. The sequence goes on along the minus strand of NC_091469.1, from coordinate 355,752,256 downwards.
CTGGCTCTGTGGAAGTCTTTGTGGATTAAAGCCTGTTGTACAGTCTTTACCTTGTGTGTGTCTGATTCTGGCTAACAGCGCACCACAGGAAATGAATTACATAGCGTCAACAATGAACTTGGTGCTCTCTACTCTCACCACTACAGAGTGATTGATGTGTGTGGAGGGTGGTCGTTTTGGATTATACTTCACCTTCACTGAGTAACGCACTTTCTCTGTAACATCCTTTATCCTTGTATTTGGGATGTGTCTCAGAGAATGGAACTCCCAATGATGCCACATTTCTATGCTCCAGTTTTCAGTACTAGACTCCTGCACCAGATGGTATTTCCTTCAGTGTTTAATTCCCCCACTCTAATGCTGAGTGTTGGTTTGAGAGTGATTCTTGCACTTCCGTCTTATCCTGCCCTTTTAGATGGTCGCCATCCTGTCCTCCCAGTGGTGTCTGGTAACTGATTCCTGGAACATATCATTTTAGATACCATAAACCTCTCTTGGGCTTCAGGGTAACTCCGTCGGCTTTTGAAATCCCAAGATGACTTCACGAGCAGAGGCGCTGCTTCCTTGTGAGATCTTCCAGGACATCCTGAGATTTCGACTTCATGCAGCAGCTGCAGACACTAGGCCTCAACTTCTCATTTTTGGTTTCAGATACTTGCCAAGTAAAAAAGAAATGTACGTAATTTAAACAGGCAAAGTATGTCCCTTATCTTTATGTTTAATTTTATTTATTTAAATTGTTGTTCTAACTTGGAGATATTCGACAGCCAAACAGGTCAAGCAGCATCTACAGACAAGCAAGTTTCAGGTCAATGAGCCTTTCATTAGCATGTTTGGTTCAAGATCATCAACCTGAAACATAAACTTTCCTTCAGCCTTCGCATGCTATTTAAAGATTTTAAGTTTTAACTGAATTTTTCAGAATAAGCATTTTTTCATTAATGAAGGTCGTGTCTAGCCTAGACATCATCGTGAGATGGTATCAAAAGTGTTTTTGAAGGAAATGTAAACTACTTCTTGGCATACTGAAAAATTGATAAGCTTTTGATAGGGTGCAAAGGAGATTTCCCAGGATGTTACCTGAATTGGAGAAATGCCTTGTGAAGAAAGATTGAATAGACAAGGACTTTTCTCTTCAGAGCAAGAGAGGGTGGAAGTGACTTAATAGTGGTGTACAAGATTATGAGAGGCATAGATAGGGTGGACAGCCAGCATCTTTATCCCAGGGCAGCAATGGCCAAGACCAGGGGAAGTCTGTTTAAGGTGAATGGAGGAAAGAGTCGGGGAAATGTGAGAGGTAAGTTTTTTTTACACACAGAATGGTGGGTGTTTGGAATGCTTTGCTGTGGGTGGTGGTGGGGGCTGGTACAATAGAGATATTTAATAGACTCTTACATAGTCACATAGACATGAGAATGTGAGGTTGGGAAGGATTAGATTTATGGTGTAGGTTTATATGGGATGACACAATATCATAAGCTGACGACCCCATATTGTACTATGTTTTCATTTTATTGTATTGCACTCCTTCAGGGATGGATCCTATAATGGTGTCTCTGGAAGAAGAAAGTGAAACACAAAGTTCACTTCAGTTCTGTCAAACTAAAGTCTGTGGAGACAGGTGAGTGGCTGAGTCAATGTAGACTGTAGTTATTTTGAGTTAGATTTGCAATATTTTCAAATGAAGTTGGAACCTGGAGGATTAGGGAGAAAGGCAGAAGGCTTCCATGGCTCTGCTGGAAAATAAACAATATTAAATCATTGGACGAGACATAGGATATTTTAGATCAGGAGTGTCAAACTCAAATTCACGGAGGGCCAAAATTAAAAACTTGGACTAAGTCGAGGGCCGAACTAAATATTTATTGAAAGTTTTCAACAACATCTGCATGTTTTCTCTTCTTTCAACATATGTAATGTTAAACTTTAGGATCTAACTTTAGGAGGATAATGTTACAGGTCAGGAATAGGTAGCTCAAGTTCACCCTTTGCTTGACCTGAGGGAAACCTATTTGGTCCCTGTGGACATGTAGTCAGCATTCACAGGCTGTGTCCATTTTGGCCTGCATCAGGACTCAGCATTTCCTGCTCACTCCTCAGGCTCTAGGCCTCTATTCATCCTCGACCCACCATCCCTCTACCTGACCAGTCTTTTACCCAACCTCTACTCACCCCTCACTCCACTCACTCTGCCTCTACCCACCCCATCCTATACATGCCCCTCTACTGCCTCTCCCCTCAACCTGTTCCTCCCTCTACCCATCTCTCACCCTCTAATCACCCCTCCCCTACTCACTCCGCCCCTCCCCTTTTACCTCTTCCCTATCCACCCCTCCTTCTACTCATCCCTCCCTCTAACTGCCCCTCGGACCACCATAACTTCCCCTGCCCATTACTCCTCACCTACACCCTCTGCCCACCCCTGCTTACCCACACACTCAGGCCCAGCGCACTGCCGATCAGCCTTTGCGGACAGCCACCATCTCTCTCTTCACGTGCAGGGCCGAACCAGCCGTCCCTGGGGTCCGCGTGGGTGCAAGCACTGAAGGCCGTGGCGACCGGGAGAAGTGCGCTTGCGCTGTGGAAGGGCCGTCCGGTGCCAGTCGCGCGGGGCTCGCGCTGCCCGGGGGCCGTGCGCAGCCTGCCATGCCCATCGCGCCAACAGGAAATCACAGGCGCTTGCCAATCCGCCGCACCGCTCGACAGGTGGGAGAAGTGAGTGGTTGTGCAGGTAGCCTTCCAACTGGCTTGCCAGCTGATGACATCGACAGACTTCTCGTGTTACAATGGGGAAGGATGTTCAATGAAGGGGGAGGATGGTGGGAGTGACATTACCAAAAAACAGCATCGGCTCTTGCTGCAGGGCTGGCCACCTCTAATACATTTTTGAAATGATCTTGCGGGCCAAATATAATTATATCGCGGGCCAAATTTGGCCCGCGGGCCAGAGTTTGACATGTGTGTTTTAGATTCTTCTTCGCTGTGGAAGACATTAGGAGCATATGGGACTCTCAAAAGTCTCTGGGAAGAGAAGTGAGTGCAATCAATATCATGAGAGAGAAGGTACTTGGGAACCTAAATGCACTAAGGGAAGAAAAGTGTCCTGGACTGGATGGAATGCACCTTGGGTTTTGAAGAAGGTTGCTGTAGAGATTGAGGAGAAATTGGTAATGATGTTCTAGGAATCTATGTATTCTGGCATGGTTCTGGAGGATCGCGAATGTCACTCTACTGTTTAAGAAGGGAGTGAGGCAGCAGAATGGAAATATAGATAGATTAGCCTGAAGCTGTTGGAATCGATTGTTAAGTATAAGGTTATTAAGTACTAAGTGGTGCATGACAAGATAGGGCAAAGTCAGCATGGTTTCCTTAAAGCATAATCATGCCTGACAGAAGTTCTGCAATCTTTTGAGGAGATAACAAGGGGGCTAGATGGGAGAGGTGCAGTGGATGTGGTGTATTTAGACTTTCAAAGGGCCTTCGACAAGGTTCTGCACATGAAGATAGTTAACAAGATGAGAGCCCATGGAATTACAGGAAGGATACCAACATGGGTAGAACATTGGCTGATAAGCAGGAAGTAGAGAGTGAGAATAAAGGGATCCTATTCTGGTTTGTTACCTGTTACCAGTGGTGTTCTGCAGGGTTTGGTGTTGGGGCACTTTATATGTTGCATATAAATGACTTCGATTATGGAATAAATGGCTTTGTAGCTAAATTACAGATGATAGGTGGTAGCGCAGATGTTGCTGAGGATACAGAAAGGCTGCAGAGAGACTTGATAGATTAAGAAAATGGGCAAAGAGGTGGCAGACAAAATACAATGGTGCAAAGTGCACACTTTGATAGAAGAAATAGACAGGTAGATTATTACTTAGATGGGGAGAAAATTCAAAAGTGGTGAAGAAGGAAAATGCAATGTTGGCATTCATTTCTAGAGGAATAGCACTTAAGAGCAGAGATGTAATGTTGAGACTCTATAGGGCACTGGTGAGACCTCACTTGAAGTGCAAGCATTATTTGAGAAAGAATGTGCTGGCACTGGAGACAGTTCAGAGAAGATTTATTAGAATGATGCGAGCATATGAGGAACATTTGTCGCTCTTGGACTGTTTTCGTTGGAATACAGAAGGATGAGAGAGAGCTCAGAGAGACATTTTTAATGCAGAAAGGCCAGGACAGAGTAGATGCAAGGATGTTTCCCATGGCGGGTTATCTAGGATAAAAGGGCATCAATTTAAAACAGAAATGTGGAGGAATTTCTTTAGCCAGAGGTTTGGGAATCTGTAGAACTTTTTGCCACAGGCTGCTGTGGAAATGAGATCATGGGGTGTATTTGAGGCAGAGATTTACAGGTATTTGATTAATCAGGACTTCAAGGGTTACGGGGAAAAGGCCAGGAAGTGGGGGTGAGTGGATGGATGCATCAGCTCATGATAGCATGGTGGAGCAGACTCAATGGGCCAGTTGGCCTACTTCTGCTCCTATATTTTGTGAATTTGTGTCTCAGTAAATAAGACAAGTTGGACATCATTTGATTTGGATGAATAGCACAATGACGTGGACTTGGAAGTCATGTAGACACTTCTAAATCTAGGATTAAAGAGGATTGTTATGGGGATGAAATTGCTGCTTCAACAGCAGTGGGGAATGCCTTTGGTACATTTAACTGCTCCATTTGAAATATGTTTGAGAAAGGTAGGAATTTCCCTGATTTTTTTGCTTAATGCTGAATTTTACATCCTGAAGATCATTGCTGGGCATGACTTGGAGTCTCCAAATCCTTGTTCTTCATTACATTGATCGTTAATCATGGAAGGTGTTTACCATATAACAATTATAGCACAGAAACTGGCCAATTTGGCCCTTCTTGTCCCCACTGATCCAAGTATCCTCCTCTAATCCCACTTACCAGCACTCTGCCCATATCCCTCCATCCCCCTCCCATCCATATACTTATCTAACTCTTCCTTAAATGACAAAATTGACCTTTCCCGGAAGCCCATTCCACACAGTATCCCCTCTCTGAGTAAAGAAGTTCCCCCTAAACCTTTGTCACCTCTCAACCCATGACCTCTTGTATCCATCTCTCCTACTCTCAATTTAGTCTGAGGAAATTGAATAACATTTGGCTAATCTAGTGCCAGTTTATGTCCCAATAGGAGTGTACAGGTGCTCCCCTTCTTACGATTTTTCAAAGTTACAATGGTTCAAATCCGTACTTTCAATTTTGAATTTCGATCTGTTCCCGTGCTTGTGATATGTGGCACGCGACTCTCTTGTGATGCTGGTTGATGGTAGCATCGCACGAGAGGATTGTACAGCGTACTTTCTCGAGATGCTGACTCAACCACTCTTGCACTCTCTGGAGCAATGACACGAATGAGTGCACTGTCAACAACCCATCATGTTGACCATGATGCCATGTGTGTCTCTTCATCATCCAGCAATTAATTTTAGTTCAATGCTTCAAACATTCTTCATGTCTCGTGTGCTTTCAGCAGTGTTATGCTTCTGGTTTTTTTCAGTGTGGAATAAAGGTATTCAAAATGTAATTTAAAAACAAAAGGGAGGTGGGGTATTCTTTCTCGACTTACGATTTTTTCTACTTACTATGGGTTTTCCGGAATGAACCCCATTGCAAGTTGAGGAGCACCTGTATTCAATTAACACAAATTTTCAGGGATTTAAAATTTCTTTTATTTTTTATTTATCCAATTAAGTGTGGGCCTGATGTAAGATGGAGTTAATTGATGATACTAAATGCAGGAACTTAGGATTGCTGGACACGAGACAATTATGTGGTTAGTTGGGTGATGTGCTAGATGCAGCCAATGACAACAAGTGTCTATGAGTACATTTTGACAATGAAAAGTGGATGGTTGTGTGGTGCAGATAAGAATATGAGAAATAGGAGCAGGAAGAGGTCGTCAAGCCTGCTCCACCACTCAGTGAGACCCTGAATGATATGGCTATGGGACTAGCTCCACTTATCCTCTCTCTTCCCCATAACCTTCATTCGCCTATTCAAAAATGTATCTTTAAATACTTTCCAAAATATGGGGGAGTGGGTAGGGAAGAGAACCAAAGATGTGGACTTTTAAAAGTGAAAGGCCAAGAGGGCAAATGTCAGGCCGTGGAATCCTGGATTTTTAGTACTGTTTTCATTGAATTATGATATTAATTTGTCCATCAAATTTAGTTTGGTGACAGTTTTATTTTGCATGAATTGTTAGGTAACCATGCTTATCCCTATGAAGATTTTAAAGACTTATCTCTGAATTGTAAAGAAAGACTTGATGTTATTGTGGTACATGGGTGGATCTTTGGTGGATATGGGTGGATCTTTGGTGGATAGACTGAACCCTTCAAGACTGCAAGGTTTTGACAGAGATCTGAAGTAGCAGTACACAAGAAATGGAAGCATGAATCGCCTGTTGTCAAATATTTTCTACATTAAAACTCCAGTATCTGCTATCTGGCTATTCAGTGATGTTCCCAGTATTCTCTTAAAACTCACCGGGGTCCCTGTTCCCACATATCCTTGAAATTGGCCAGAACACTGACTCCTGCTTCCCCCTGCAGCTGACCAGGGCATCGATTCCATCACACCCTTGAAACTAATGGTTCCTCAGTTCCATTCCTGGACATTTTCCTCTGGAACATATTATTGGCCCCTTCTAAAATATTCAACCCAGACTACTTAGAATTTCTCCCATTGTTGGAATTATTGAAATTACCCCGAAATAATGTCGTGAATAGTGGTATTATTCACTGGTTTCCCCATCCTTTTGAAGGATGCAGTGATAAGTGCAATTTCCACTTCAAATACTTCTTGAATCTTTTGAGGTTTGCAAAATTGTATTGTCGATACCTCTCTTTGGTTTCCATCCCAGGGTGTTTAATAAAAACACTTCAGGATTACTTGTTTGCCTTAAATCCTGCATTATTTACTCTGTTGTTATTTTAATATTAAAATCCAACTTGTTGCTCTCATTGACTTAGTTTTCTGCCATATTACACTGATGATCTCTGCTTTATCTTTGAAAATTATACCAAGTATTGATGCCAACTGATTCAAATTTAAAAAAAAATGTAGCTTTTGGGAATCAGAAATAAAAATAGAAGACTGGAAATTCTCAAGAAGCATCTGTGGAAAGAGATGTTTAAGGTCAGAGATACTTTGACACAGCTGAAGGATCTCAGATTTTAAACATTGATGCATTTTCTCTTTCTACAGAGTATTATTTCCAGAATTTTCTGTATTTATTGTCACTGAAAAACAACAGTACTGAACCTTGTTTTTGAAAACATTTTAAATAACTGTTCCATTTTCAAACCTGAAAATGTTTTCAATGTGCATAACTTTAACCAATGCTGCCACCCTTTGACAGAAGGAATATATCTACATTGGCAACAGAATAAATTCAAGATTACAAGGCATCGGTAACTTGCGTCAATAATTTCAATTGTTTATTTTCTGCTTGGTTTGTTTCCCAGCCTAAATTTTCAAATGAGTATGTTACAAGAATGTACAGCAGGCATTATAAATCCAAAGTTTGGACAAAGGAGACCCACCATGCCAAATCTCTGCTTATTTCAAATATAATAAATTAATTTTTGCCAAAGGCTGCTGCCTGAAATATAAAACCTTATTTGTATTAATGAGGGGAGGCAACAAAGTGTCAGTAGACCTGTTTAAATGATTGGGACTGATAATGGGGAAATCCAAAATATGATTGAGATGTGATGAAGTCAGAGAGAGAACAGGGACACCCCTTTTCACAGAGAAATTAAAGAGGCTATGAAATATCAGACGAAGAAAACATTTAAAATAGGTTTGCTGGGTGGATTAAGGAGTGTGAAGGAATATAAAAATATGACAAGCAACGTTACATGGAGGACACCTATCACGGCAGTCACCTGTGTTCTACTGTGTTCTAATTTAAGAACAATTTTATGCAGCTTTAAGGATAATTATTTTCATTGGAAGTTGGTAATGCCTCAAAACCTCTTTTTTTTTAATTTAGAATGTCTGTGATATTAGCAGAAGTGTCTTAGTTGCCTATTTCCACCTGCCCTGAATATTTTGCATGGAACTCAATCATATCTGCCAGTTTTCCAAAATAACATCTGTTGAAGTTTTTTCATAATATTCTAGATTTTGTTGCCCTTTTATTTAACTTTTCTATTTGTTCAGAATTTAACCTTTACACTTTGCATTGATGAGATATGAGCTTTAATCTCATGATTATCAGTCTGTGGACACATCAACCACCTTAGAATCCACAAAGCGAAAGCAGGTTACTCTTGATCCCAAGAGATGACCCAAGGTGAGGTAAAACACGAAAGTCTGCAGTCTCTGTGATTGTAGTAAAAACACAGAAAACAAAAATCCCTCAATAACTTCTCATTTGTCTCATCCCACTTTACCAAGACAAAGGACTAACCATGGGTACCCACATCGCACCCAGCAATGCCTGTCTTTTTGTTGGCTTTGTGGAACCTCAACACTTCCTCCATTACATCAGTGACTACTTTGCTACTGCTTCATGCACCCATGATGAGCTTGTCACTTTTATCCACTTTGCTTTCAACTACCACCCTAACCTCAAATTTACTTGGTCGCTGGGGTGCATCTCACCAAACTAGCACCTCATTAGGCCACCGGCTCCTCATTGGGCTACTCTGGCACCTCATGGGCCCACTTAGAATGGCAGCGACATATAAGACAACCACCCCCCCCACCAACTGAGTTCTATTTTATATTCTGGACATAACTGTTTCTTCCACGACCAGTCATCCAACTTCATAGTCCTACAGTTTGCTGTCATTTATACAATGCCAAATACAACATGACAGCCACAAAGGCCAGGTCTCGTGAGACTTCCTTGTTGCCGTTTTTGGTGAGCTCCAGCACCTAAAAAATTTGCACTGATCCCCTCCTTGGTCCATCTCCAGCAACATTCGTTTTTCTTAATCTCTTAGTCTCCATCTCGGGAGTCAAACTCTCAACACACATTTCTACAAACCCATCAATTCCCATAGCTACCTCGGCTACACCTCTTCGCACCCTGTAAGGATTTCATTCCTTTCTCTCAATTCCTCTGTTTCCACCTGAAAATTGGACGAACACATCTCTTATTCCATCTGGACATCTGCTCGCAGGACAAGTCTTCTAAGCCAGATTTTCAGAATGTCCATCTTCTTCAAATAATGTGGCTTTCACTCTATCACCATCAATGCAGCCCTCACCCACATATACTCCATTGCCTGCACATCTGCCCTATTCATCTCCACCCCTATGTGCATATAGGACAGGATTCCCCTTGTCCTCACCAAGCACTAGTATCAGCATCCAACATATCGTTTTACTCCATTCTGCCACCTACTACATGATCCCACCACAGACAGTTCTTAATTTCTCTTCCCCTTTCCACCTCCTGCAAGGGCCATTCCCTCTTTGACTCCCCTGTCTACTTCTCCTGTCCCACCAATTGCCCCATTGGCACTTACTCCTGTAACCACAGGAGGTGATCCACTTGCACTCACACCTCCTCCACCATCACCATTCAGGATCCCAAACTGTCCAAGTGAAGTAACATTTCACTTGTAAATCTGCTGTATCACGTGCTCCTTTTGCGGTCTCCTTTACCTTGGAGAGACTGGATGCAGACTGGGAGATCACTTCATTGAGCACCTTGGCTCTGTCCACTGCAACAGCGTGGATCTCCCGGTGGCCACCCATTCAATTCGCCATGCCATTATTATGCCAACATGTCTGCCCATCTCATGCACTGTCAGACTGAGACCACCTTTAAACTGGATGAACAGACCTCATATTCTGTCTGGGCACCCTCCAACTGTATGCCTTTAACATCGACTTCTTCAGTTTCTGATAAAACCCCCTCCTCCCATCTTCTTCTCCCTCTCCTTTCCTCTAGTTCTCTCTCTCTCTCTCTCTCTCTCTCATTCTTTTTCCCTCTGTCTCCTTTCAAAGAGCCAGAAACAACACACTTCCCCCAAATAATTCTTACCTTTCCTCTCTTCTGTTCTCTTATCATATCCAATCAACACCATTTGTCTGTTGAGTTGTACACCTCCCCCTTTCATTTGGTGCGGCATGGTTGGTGTAGCGGTTAGTGCAACGGCTTTACAGCGCGAGCGATCAGGACCAGACCCAGGTTCGAATCCCACACTGTCTGTAAGGACACTGTATGTTTCCCCTGTATCTGCATGGGTTTTCTCCAGGGTTTCCAGTTTCCTTCCACCATTCAAAACATACTGGGGATGTAGGTTATTGGGGTGTAAATTGTGCAGCATGGGCTCGTGGACCGAAATTCAAAAAAAATTTAATTAAAACATTTAAAATTCATTCTTCCCTTTTCATCTGCCTTTTAATATAGCTGCCTGTCTGCGTTTTACTCATATTTTGAAGAAGGGCTCAGGCCTGAAATGTCGGTAATATATCTTTACCTCTTATGGACGCTGCAAGACCTGCTGAGTTTCTCCAGCATTTCTGTATTTTAAACCAAGGTGAAGTCCTGTCACAGCTAACTCCTTGAACCAAGGAGACCAGCATATATTAATCTTTGCTCTGTCAATTTTGGAATGGTTAGTCACGACATCCTCAATGTCCTAACCTTTCTCCAATCGTGAGGATTTTCTTTCCTCAAAGTGCCTTAAGTACTGAAGTTAATAACTCTTCTTGCTGTAGGAGAGGGTCTTACCTTGAGGGTGAAAAACAATCTCATTCAGCATTCTGCTCTCCAGTCCTGTGGAATTCCAGTACCCCTCCCCCCCCACCCTTGAATCCAATGTTGTTTACATTTTTAAAGATGATCAGAAATCCTGCCCCTCTTTGACCAAACAGAAATGCATAGAAATTCTTCAGGTGCAGTTACCATTGCCATTTTACCACAGATCTCAAAACATCTCTGTTGAAACACACACAGAATATTGGTGCCACTGTAATGTCAGAGGGAGTCAGGGGAACATGACCCAGTTCTCATCAAGGGCTCAGCAGTGGAGAAGGATAATTCAATTTCCTGGGTGTCTGTGGTGGAGCCTCCATGTTGATACAATCATGAAGAAGACTCACCAGCAGTTATACTTTGTGAGGTCACCATATAACCATATAATCACTTACAGCACAGAACAGGCCAGTTCGGCCCTACTAGTCCATGCTGTAACAAATCCCCACCCTCCTAGTCCCACTGACCAGCACCCCTCCAGTCCTGTCCTATCCATGTAACTATCCAGTCTTTCCTTAAATGTAACCAATCATCCCGCCTCGACCACGTCTGTCAGAAGCTCATTCCACATCCCTACCACCCTTTGCGTAAAGAAATTTCCCCTCATGTTCCCCTTATAATTTTCCCCCTTCAATCTTAAACCATGCCCTCTAGTTTGAATCTCCCCCACTCTTAATTGAAAAAGCCTATCCACGATTACTCTGTCTGTCCCTTTTAAAATCTTAAGCACCTCTATCAAGTCCCCTCTCAATCTTCTACGCTCCAAAGAAAAAAGCTCCAGTCTGCACAACCTTTCCCTGGAATTCAAACCTTGAAATCCTGTCAACATTCTCGTGAACCTTCTCTGCACTCTCTCTATTTTGTTTATACCTTTCCTATAATTTGGTGACCAAAACTCACAGAACTCCATATTTGGCCTCACCAATGCCTTGTACAAGGTGTCTGAGGAGATTTGGTATGTCACTGAAGACTCTCAAAAACTTCTACAGATGTACCATGGAGAGCATACTAGCTGGTTGCTGCATTGTCTGATATGAACACACCAAATCTCAGGACAAAAAAAAACTTCGGAGCATTGTTAACTCAGCCTGCAACATCACAGGCACCAGACCACTCCATTGAGGATATCTACATGAGGCAGTGTCTTAAAAAAGTAGCCTCTATCATCAAGAATCCCCACCACCCAGGCCATGCAGTCTTCACTCTGGAGGTACAGGAGCCTAAAGATGAGCCACTTAATGGCACAAGGGACAGCTTCTTTCCCCCCCCCCCCACCATCAGATTCCTGAATACACTGCTTTAGTTTTCATGCACTCCTATTTTTATTTTTTTATATTTATTATTGTTGTAAGATGGTGCATAATATGAATGTTTGAACTGTGATACTACTGCAAAACACCAAATCATGTGACTTGTTCATCACAATAAATTCTGATTCAAGGATGAATAATATTTGAAATGTTACTGAAAAAGCAGCAGAAAATTTTTTAAAAAACAGATGAAAATTAACCTTTTCTTGGTTAAAGCTTTTAACTGACCAAAGTCCATCAAATTTAGAAGCTGATATACCAGAATGTAAACAACAATCACAATTCTTGAATTGCCAACAACTGGCTGGTGCATCTTTAATCTTAAATTTACAAAATTCATAAGATCATGCAGAGAGAGACCAGGACAGGAAAAGGGGATAGAAGATTAATTAAGGGAAACCAGATTCCCTGCTATATGCCACCAGCAGTGGAATTTCTGTCATTCGAATAAGGTCTTCCTTTCAACTACAGGAGAATGTGGAGGAAGGGTAAGGAGAATAGAAGAGAGGGCAACATGAAGGCATGCAAACCTCTTCGTCCTTCAGGGAGATTCTGTAGTATGTGGGGAATCTCAGTTTTGATGCCAAATATTTTGGACAGCCAGAATAAGCCTGGAGATTTTTGTATATTAATTTATTTGTGAAATTAACAGTATCTATTTTTTTATTGCAGAGTGAAAGGGTTAGGCTGTGGGGAAAATGTTGCAGAATGGATCTCCACGTTTCTTGAACGCCAGAGTTATTTGTTCAGACAGAGTTCTGATTTTCAAAGAGTGATGAAGAAACATAAGGAAGGTATAATATCTGCATAAAAGCTAACATTTTGTAAGGTTGATGGTCAGTGGATATTATATTGCTAGTATTTCACACATCTGAACTGTTGCTGACCTTCGAGTGAAGGTATTCCCACAGTGCTGTTGGGACTTAAGTTCTGTGAGAAAAAGAAACATGAATATATTTCCGTGTAAGAAAGGTGTATGACTTGGAGGGAAACCTGGTGTTTCCATGCACCTTGCTCTTTGGTGATAAAATAAACAGATATGGAAGGTGCTGTCAAAGTACCAGGGGCAGTGGATATTGCAGAAGGTATACACTGCAGGTAAAGTGTGCTGGGGGCAGAAGCATTGATGGGACATGGGGGGCATCAAGGAAGTAGGTTGTTTAGTAGTGGGTGGCATTGGGCTAATTTGGAGCTGCACTCAGTCAGACAAATGAGAAAAATTCCACAACTGGTCAATGAGAATCTTGCTGATGGCAGAAAGATTTCAGAGTGTTAGGGTAGTAAGTCACTCGCTACAGCATATCCAGCCTCTGAACTGCTTGAGTTGAGATTTTATTTGGCTCACTAGTCGAGTTTCAGGTCTAGGGTGGTGGAAGACTCACCAACGGTTCTGCTTTTAAGTGTCAGGAGAAGGTACTTAGAATCGGTTAAAGATGGGCATCGCCTGGGATGTGTGCAGTGTGACTATTACTTGCCTCCTACAAGTGCGGAGTGCTTCTTTTATTAAGGAGTATAATGATCAGTGAACACCCACTTCTGCCTTTATGTTGGAGAAAGTCATCAATGAAGATGGTTTGGGCATTGGTCACTACCCTGAGGAATTCCTGAAGTGATGCACGCCTTCTGCAGGATCTTGATCCAAAATGTCAGTCATCTTTTTCCCAGGCTGATGTGGCCTGACCCATTAAGTTATTCCAGCAGCTTGATTTTTGCTCCAGATTCCAACATCGTGGAATGATTGCTTTCATTAGGCTGAGTATTGAGCACATATTTAAGAACTCATCATTCAGTTGTAGAGATGCTAGTCATTCCACACGAAGAACAATAGAACCACAAAACATTATAGCATAGAAACAAGCCCTTCTAGTTTGTACCAAACTATTATTCTGCCTTGTCCCGCTGACTTGCACATGATCCATAGCCCTGCATACCCCTCCTATCCATGTACCTGTCCAAATTCTTAAATTTTGAAATTGAACCTGTATTCACTGAAGCTCGTTTCACACTCTGTGAAGAAGTTCCCTGTCATGTTCCCCCTAAACTTTCCCTTTCATCCAGGTCCTCTGATTTGTTTTGCACCTATCTTCAATGGAAAAGGCCTAGCTACATTTAATTTGTTCATGCCCCTCATAATTTGAAATACCTCTTCGCTCCAGGGAATAAAGTCCTCACCTGTTTAACCTTTCCCTCTAACTCTGTTCCTGAAGTCCAGGCAGCATCCTAGTAAATTTTCTCTGCACTCTTTCAATATTACAGATAGCTTTCCTGTAGTTAGGTGACCAAAGTTGGCCACAATACTCCAATTTTGGCCTCACCAATGTCTTATACAACTTTAGCATAACATCCCAATTCCTGGAGAATTGTATGCAGTTCTGGTTGCCCAGCTAAAGGAAGTATATCAGTGAGTTGGAGGACGTGCAGAGGGGATTCACCAGGATGTTGCCAGGACTAGAGAGGTTGTAACGGTTTGATTTTTATTCCCTGGAGCTTAGGAGCCTGAGGGATAACCTAATCGAGGTTTATAAAATGAGGGGCATGGGTAAAGTGAATGTTTCCAGGCTTTTTCTCGGGAAATATTTGAGAACTATAGGGCATAGATTCAAGATGTGAGGGGAGAGATTTAAGAGGGACCTGAGGGCCACCTTTCTCACTCTGATGGAAGTGGGCACACTTTTGACTTTCAGGTGAACCTGGACATATTTGTGCATTGGAAGGAATTAGAGGGATACAGATCAAATACAAGCATATGGGACTACCCAAAATGCTGACTTGGTCAGCGTGGATGATTTTGGCCAAAGGGCCTATTCTGCGCTGTACAACTCTTTAACTCTATCCGTAGACTCTTGAGTCTCTTGCAATGATGTTTTTCATTCAGGATTTTTGACCTCCACCAAATGCACCTTCTCCCTTTGTGTGACATGCAACTTCAGCTGCTGGAGTGTTTTCTCCTTGAGGTCCATTCACTTAGTTTTACCAGAGCTCCACAATGACAGTCAAATATTGCCTTGATATTATAAAGCAGGAATTTACTTCTAGAATTCATTTCATTTATGGAATTCAACTCTTTGCATATTTATGGACAAAAATCTATATAATCCAGAACAGAGTGCTCCTGGGAAAAGTAAATTATTTAAAGGTGATGCAGAGCCTACAGATCAAGGAAATTTACCCTTTAAAAATTGACAAAATGTCCAAATTTTGTCAAAATATGAATCAGCAGTTCAGATGATAATTGTAGTATAAAAACAAAATGCTACAAGTTACCCTGTAGCAAGTTTTCTGAAGAGTTCACATTCCAGAACATTAAAGCTGAACATTAGATGCCAATGACTACATTCAAAGGATAAGGATCTTCTCAAGATTCTACCCTCAATCTCCATCATGAATGAGCCAAGCTACTCAGTTTATGTTGTCAGGATGTTACTGGCTTATGAAGGGAGCTACATTTCAAAAAGCTCTGACTTAACTTTGATGTATTAGAATGATATATAATTTTGCAACAGTGACTACATTTCACACATACCTCTGACTGTAAATTGATTTGGAACGTGAAGAGTATGGAAGTGTAACTTTTTTTTTCCTTTCTGTCGTAAGTTTGCTTTTTCATGTGACAATGTATGAAAAACATCCCTCCAAAGAAAAATAGTAATGCCCTGATTCATTTTCTTTCCAATGGAGGGAATTCATTAAAAAGGAATCAAATGCCACAGGGACATCAACTTGGCACATCTTAAAATATTTGTTCTTGATGTGTTTGCTAGCCAGATGTGAGATAGTAGGTTAAAATGTAAGTTTTGATCTAAAGAAATTAAACTGGAAGTTGGAAACTACAATTTAGCTATGTAAACACTGAGGATGATTGAAATTACCTGACTATTGGTGTATGCATTTATTACAGCACAGAAATGAAAGAAAAGTTCTAGTTCAAGGTTTCAAATTGTAAAGTGGACAAGAACAAATATATTTTGTAAAACTGTTGTTGTTCTGTTTTTTTTTAAAAATGAGTAAAAATAATTAACTTGTTCTAAGATAACTGTGAAAATATAGTGCTTTCGTGTGTAGAATTATATCTTTAAATGTTTTATTCAAGGCCAATCTTTGACCCAGGCACCTTCCCTCTCTTTGGTGAATGAAGCACAATACCTTCTCATCAATAAGGCAAGCATTCTGCACCTGAAGGAGCAAATATTACAAAGGTAGGATCTGTTCACTATCTTTGAAAAACAAAATCAAAATGAAAGCTCACTGATCTTCATGAAAATGAAAAAGCAAGAGTAGCTGCTGGAAATCTGTAACAGAATGAGGTGCAAGAGGAGTTAGTAAAGGCAGGTACAACTGCAGCTTTTAAGAGACTTAGACAGCCACACAGAAAGGAAAGATTTAGTGATTTGGGCCAAATGCAAGCAAATAGGAACAGCTGAGGTAGCAACTTGGTTGGCATGGACAAGATAGGCCGAAGAGACTGTAAAACACTCAAGATTCCAATTTATTTTATTTTATTCAGCATTAGTTTTTCCTGTAACTATATTGCTAAAAAATTAAAAGGCAACAATTTGGATTATTTTTATGGGAAAAAAAACTTCCTACTTTTCACTCACAGGTACAGTACAACATCGATCGTCTGAAAATGGATTCTCTGAAATCCTCAATTATCTAAATTTTAAAAAAATTTTTGGATAAATGAGGATATTCGAAACAAATCAGAAATGCTCATTTATCCAAAATTTGTTCGGAGCCGAACTGACCGGGGACGTCAGGCTCCTGGCAGCAAGAGCGGGGACATCGGGCTCCTGGCAGCAGGAGTGGGGACCTTGGGCTCCTGGGGCCGGCCTGCATTTTTTTTTTGGTGAGAATTAAGTATTATTTTAATGCTTAAAAAGCCTTCCCTTGTTGTTGTTGTTGTTTAAACATTGTTACAAGTGATTTGCTGTTGCTGCTAGCCTGTTTTAAAAAAAATTACCACCTCTCCAGAAAAAAACATTTATCCAAAATGGGTCGGTCCCGACCATTTTGGATAATCGGAGTTGTACTGTAAAATAATTTATTTTCTGTTATTTCAGTCTGCAATCCAATTGTAATTTTCCAGGGACATCTGGAGGTACCCTCTGGAAGCAAGTTTGAATTTTCAACAGGTCCATCTCCTAAAATACTAAGAGAAATAATGGAATTCTCAAGGCAAAGCCCTTTGAAACTCAAAATTGAATGAATCAGTGAACAGATCAAAATCAAGCTGACTCAAAAACAAATAGCAACGCTGCCAGAGCTGTTGTAATGGCAGCGTGGTGTGTTCCCAGAAGAGCAGAGAGTGGAGACGCAGTGCTGCTCTGAAGCATTAAACCGCCCAGTCCAAATGCTAGTGGCTCCATATGGGCGTTAAAATGCTTGTTAGAGGGGCCTATAGTGTTTTTAAGCTAAAATCCTGCAACCACAGGTCTGTGCCCAAGATGGTGGCGCCTATTCTCAGCAGCCACAAGGGACTGCAGACTCGGGGGGGGGGGGGGAATGGGTTGGTGCAGGGTACCAGAAACAGGGAGAATATCTCCCATAGAGAAGGGGAACAGTGGAGATGACTCTATAGGACAATGACCACGGCAGCAGACTAGCAAGGGGCTCAGAGGCTGAAGGACTGCCAACTGCTGGAGACTGGCTCATGGGAACCAGGTATCAGCGCCAGACCCTAAGGGTCAGAAAGGCTCCTGAAGGGCCTCAGGCGTTGAAGGCTTCTGATCCTGGCAGAGGTTTGGATGTGGAGCTCAGGTGACCAATGGATAAAACATAAGCGCTGAAGGTGAATCCATGGACAGTTAGTGTCTCTGAAGTACTCTCTTTTGCATCTCTTTTTCTCATTCTGTAAGGGTCAACATTAATGCTGATTATTTACATGAGGCAGAAAATGATTTTGTGTAAGATTACATGTTCTGTACGATTACACGACAATAAAGAATCATGAATCTTTTAAGTTCTGAAGAAAATTATTGTTCAATAATTCCTTCTTAAAAGTTAATGTCGTGATAATACGATGCTATTACAGCACCCATGATCCTGGTTCGAATCTGAAGCTGTCTGTAAGGAGTTTGTATATTCTCCTGTAGTCTGTGTGAGTTTTCACCAGGTGTTCTGATTTCCTTGTATATTCCAAAGACAGACAGGGTTGGTTGGTTAATTGGGTGAATTTGGGTTGCGCAGGCTTGTGGGATGGAAGGGCCTGTTACCGTGCTGTATGAATAAAATAAAGTGAAGAGAAATCAGATGACATATTCTGGGCACAACATTAGAATAGTATTAAAACTTTTGAGCAAGTCCAGATGCAGATAAACCTGAAGGAACTTAAAAAAATGTTTTTTTTTCCCCCCTCAGTTGAACCTTTGGGAGTGACTGATGGATTGCAACTTTCTCCCTCCTCTCCCACACCACAGTGAATTTCCAAAGACAAAGAGTCAGAGTGTACTTGAAATTATTTCAACAATTTTTCATAAAAGTACTTGGATATGAGCTTCCCAAATATGGCATTTAGTCTAATTACCCAAAATGTTGATCAAAGCTCCTTTCCCTGCAGTATACCACTTGTCACAGGTTGGAAAAGATCCATTTGTTTTCAGTTTATCTGACTACATATACAATCTGACGAAACAGTATTTCTACAGCCCACAGTGCACATACATAAACACACAATACACAGCACATAATAATTACAGATATACATAAAGGTATAAATTAAAATAAATATGTATATATGTTTTGGAATGATTTACATGATATTGTTCATCAGTCTCACAGCTTGTGGGAAGAAGCTATTTCCCAGCCTGGCAGTCCTGATTCTGATGCTCCTGTACCTCCTCCTTGATGGTAGTGGGTCAAAGGTACTATGTGTTGGATGAAAAGGGTCTTTTATAATTCTTTGAGACCTTTTTAAGCAATGCAACTGATCAATGTCATCAATGAGAGAAAGGAATATTCCCAGTGATATTCTCGGCTGTTCTGATGATCCTCTGCATTGACTTCTGGTCTGATTCTTTGCAGCTACTATATCACACAGAGATATAGCCAAACAGATACTCTCAAGTGTGAGATGTTATCAAAATGGGGCCGGTAGCCTTGCCCTCCTCAACCTACTTAGGAAATATAGGCCTCTCTGCAACAGAACCATTGATGTGCAATGGAGAGTGGTCAACCTTCGTCCTCCTGAAGTCCACAATCATCTCCTTGGTCTTGTTCACATTGAGACTAGGGTTGTTGTTGTTGCGATATTTTACTAGCACCTCCCCCCCACAACCACCTCTCTTTAAACTGATTTGTCATTTTTACCAAACAAAAAACAACTACCATTGTATCATCCACAAACTTGACGATTCTGTTTGAACTGAATCTAGCAGTGCAGTTGCGGGTGTTCTGTCTCTCAGAAAGCCCTTGACTCCAGGCATTCCAATGTTGTTGACTGAATTCCTTTGTGGGACCTTATTAAGTAGCAGATGAAAATCATGTTTCAAGAAATCTTCGGTGAGAGCCTGAAATAAAAGGCTTCCGCAATTTGCAAAGATAGAACTGTAAATGGTCTGAAGCAAAGTGGCAAAGATTTTATTGATCAGGGTAAATGAGTGTCAGCTCTTTGAATTGATAGAACAGAAAATTTGGGGCAGGCTGCCGTGAGTTTCTGAATTGCTGAGTTCCTGATTGGCCTGATTCTTTTGAGGCCCTGTTGCAATCGAGTTTGTTGCCAGATTGGCAGTAAGAGCATTGGGCTTCATTTCTTCATCTGCTGCTGAATCTTTTTAGGATACACCATTTTCAATTCATTGTATGCAAGACATTAAGCAATTCAGTTGCATTTAATCCATTTATGAAGTGGACCATGTCAGCATATCCATAATAGGCTCACCCACTTTGGCATGTGAAAACTATCAGATCCACAATGGAAAGAAGACTCCTGGTCTATAGAGCAACATTCAAAACCAAAGAAGGAATGAAGAGATGCATTAGACTGACATTTATTTTAAGATCAATGCATATCGGGATCAAGGAATCAGGAAGTGCCTGAAAATCTAAAAGGCATTGCAATTCCACTTTTCTTTTTTTTTGAAATTTATTTATAGTATCTCCATACATTCATTTCAAATTGACTTAGTATAATATTACATAATAGATACTAAATAATTTTCAAATTTTCACCCCCCCCCCCACCTCCCCTAACCCCTTAGGAAACCACCTTGTGGTGGTTAATTCCCAAAAACCCAAATGGGTGTGGTATAAACCACAAGTGGCATATGACTTTCGGGAGCAGAAGTACCACTCCCTCCCCCCCCCCCCAAGCAGACAAAATACACGTATAAACCGAAAAATCATCATTTCTTATATCCATAAAACCCCGGTCCATCAATTTAACCAATCTTATTCATAAACTCTTTTTTTTGAAAATCCAAACTTAATATTAAATTTTGCACCCTTTCCACCCTCCCAACACTGAGTTAAACATTGTTTACAATCAATAAAAGCTTTTTTTTTAATTTTTTTTTCAAGTCTTCCTGAATTTCATCCACTGAATTAAAACACCTCTGAACATCCCAGTTCAACATCCCAGTTCCATTCTTCTCAGTCTCAAGTTGAATTTGTAGCTTACTTTCAAAAAAAGTTTTTTCAAATCTTTTAATTTTCTTGAACATAATTCCTTCGGTCTTGATCTTCTAAAGCATCAATGTTAATCATAAGTTCTTTCTTCTATGTTTCCCAATTTAATATCAAATTTTCCACTTTGTCAATCTTCTCAATGTTAAGTTGAAATTATTGTTTATTTTCAAGAAAAACTTATTCAAAATTTTTAACTCTTCTTGGACATTGCTCCTTCAACTTTAATTTTATAAATCATCAATCTTGTTCATAGTTTCTTTCTACTGAGTTTCCAAATTTAATAAAGTTTCCGTTTTTTCCAACTTTTTCAATATTAAACTGATCTTGTTGTTTAGTTTAAAAAAAAACCTTTTCAAAACTATTAAAATCTGTTTGCAATGTATGCATACTCACAGATAATAAATTCACTCTTCCAATATTCCATCCAAAAAAATCACTGATAAATCTTATTGCAGGTCAAGGAGTTCCATATATATGTTTATCTTCAGAAAATATTTCAAATATTTCAAATCAACATTCGTCGCCATCTTTCAAAAAGGAGTCCGAAATCAACTTTAATAAGTTCTGTTCTTGAGAAAATTCCAGCACCAACTCCGGCTCTGTCTGGGCAAATAGGTCAAATTTCTTCCAAAGTCAAAGAATGTAATTTTGTTCTGTATTTATAGATAATAAGTTCATCCTTCCGATATTCCATCCAAAAAAAATCACCAATAAACTTTAATGTTATCTGGATTTTTAAAACTCACGGGCAACCAATGCCAATTAGTGCAATTTATCTCCATAAAACATTTCAAATCAATATTCATCACCATCTTTCAGAGGGGTGTCCAAGGCCAGCTTATCCGACAGTCCAATTAATGAGCTAAGTTCTTAAGAAAATTCCATCCTTGACTCCGTGGTTCTGTCTGGGCAAGTAGGCCGAGTTTCTTCCAAAGTCGGAAAGTGTAGTTTTGTTCTGTATTTGAACTCTATTTTCCTTAATCTTTGTTGCCATTTTAAACATCTTTCAGAGGGGTGTCCAAGGCCAGCTTATCCGACAGTCCAATTAATGAGCTCCGTTCTTAAGAAAATTCCAGCCTTGACTCTGTGGTTCTGTCTGGGCAAGTAGGCCGAGTTTCTTCCAGAGTCGGAGAGTGTAGTTTTGTTCTGTATTTGAACTCTATTTTCCTTAATCTTTGTTGCCATTTTAAACTAAAAACAATTGATAAACAAAACAAAGACTTTTAACAGAAAAGAAATATTCTTAAAACGGGTATTTATATAACTGCCTGGGGGAGACTGGGAAGGCACGTCCGCTCCCTACGCCATCTTGCCACGCCCCCCGCAATTCCACTTTTCAATGACATTTTGACCTATCCACTTGATGAGTGTATCATTTCTGGGTTTCCAAACAAATTAAAATTATTGAACAATATGACGAGGCATGAACCATAACTTTTAAGAGTTTGGAACTATAAGCCATGACAAGGGGATAGGCGAACGTAATTCAGAAGCTTGTACCTGTGCTCTGTGATTTCTTGGATGAGCTGTTCAGATTATTGGAAATGCCAGTGGAAATTGTTTGGACTGTGGTTCTGCACTGCTGATCACACTGTGGGCAACATGTTAAGTGTCTTTAGTAAAACAAAAATAGAGAAGAAAATGTATACCCGTATCATTAAAATTGCAGATGTTGGAAATCGGAACTAAAACCAAAAAGTGCTGAAAACACTCAGCAGGTCAGGCAGTATTTTCAGTGTTTGCATTTATATCACATGGTTGTTTTGTGGATTATATAACCAAACACCTCACTCTACCTGTCACATTTGTGGCCCGAAATGTGAAGTTAATAGCACTAATAACGCAGGTTTTACCAGTTAAACATCTCCGTGTCTTTATTCTCCAGCTTTCATTGTTCCTCCATTTCGCGCTCTTCCCTCTCTCTCCTACCATGTGACTTCCGGTCAGGTGAATACATCTCATGCATATTCATTATCATGACATCCCTCCTTTTACCAGAAATAAACTTTACACCTTAATGTTGAAATGTAAACACCGTCACCTTATCAATATCCCTCGGAACCAACAAACAATGTCTAACAAACAAACAAACAAGTTCAAACTCCTTCTACACACAATGTAACATGAACATGTCGTAACTAACTGTAATACAATAACTCAACTAAATAAAATGTACTTCATACAGCACTCATACACGCACTTTATGATATATGATCAAATCACAGTCCAATGTTCTTTTATCATTCCAACCGATAATGCGGGCACAATTAGAAATACGGCACAAAGTCTTCGTATCGTTTAGGTGCTTTCCTGTCTCGTTTTGGCCTTCCTGCGATACTATCGTCGCTACTCGGTTGTTCACTCTCAGCGTCGGAAACACTGCTCGCCACGGCCTCGGGTGCATCTGGCACTCTAGTCACTTCATCAGGAATGTTGGTAACCGCCTCGGGAACATCATCTGGTCTCTCAGGTTGAGCATCTCGTATTGGACTTTAAACCACCTCGCTCGATGTCTCTCTGGACTGGTACCTTTTTACACCTGACACATTTCTTTTGTACAGGACTCCAGCCGGAGACTTGACTGTTACCACTTCTGGATACGACAGTGTAGGGTTGATGGTAATAAGGTGTGTCTAGCTTACCACCATTATCATGCCTCACCAGAACATCATCTACAGGCATGATGTCTGAGTACCTGGCTCCATGTCTCGAATCTTTGTACAGCTTTGCTGCTCCTTTCTTTTCAGCATCGTGGTCCCTCATCTCCTGGTCGTCCCAGATTTCCTTTATTTCGGGCATTTTTGTGCGGATTTTTCTCCCAAAAAATGCTTCTGCAGGACTTTTTCCTGTGGTTGCAAGAGGCGTTGCCTGATAGACAGCCACATAAGATAGCAATGCTTCTCACAAATTTTGTCCTTCTGCGTGAGCAATCCGTAATCGTTTTTAAATGGACTAATTTTGTCTCTCTACTTCCCTGTTGGCTTGCGGCCATTTCGGAGTTACTTTATGATGGTGGATACCTGTGGTCCTCATGTATTCAGCAAATGTCTCTGAAATGAATTGTGGACCATTGTCAGAGTATAGCGTAACAGGCAATCCATATCTTGCAAGATCTCTGCTAATGCTTGTATTGTTTTTTCAGTGGTCGTGGACCTCATCACAGCGTACTCATAGTACCTGCTGTAGTAATCTATCACTACCATGATTGATTCACCAGTCAGTAAAGATCCAAGAAAATCACCGGCTACGTCGATCCACGGTCCTGTCGGGAGTTGCGTAGTCCGGATCGGCTCTGGAGGATTACTCCTACTTGTGATTTGACATCCATGGCAAGTTTTGTCGAATTTCTCTGTGTCTTTATCACAACCTGGCCACCATACTTTACTCCTGAGGTTTTGCTTGGTACCAACAATACCTAGGTGTCCTTCATGAGCTAAGGATACGATCTTCGGTCTCAACCTCTGTGGTATCACCAATCTACAACCTCTCAATATACACTGTCCGATGCAACAAAGTTCGTCTCTAATGGGAATATAAGCCTTGTGAGTACACTTGTCCCATTGTCCACTCTGGATACATTCTCTCACTTCCATGAGTTCTGGGTCATGTTCGGACTCTCTCTCGACTTCCTTCATGGTCACAGCTTTCGGTGTCGACTGAATAGCTACGAAGCATACAAAGCTCTCTGCTTCTGTCCCCAATTCTGACTTGGATTGTGGGCATCCATCCTTCACCAATCTGGACAGCGGATCAGCAATGTTTGCTTGCCCGGCAATGTGAACTACTTTATATTTGTAGGGTTGGAGTCGAAGTACCCATCGCTCTATTCTGGCACACGGTTTGGATCTAGCGGCATAGATCACCTCTAATGGCTTATGATCTGTAATGAGTTCAAATTCAATGCCATACAAATATGCATGGAACCTCTCACAGGCCCATACAAGTCCGAGTGCTTCTTTGTCTGAAAATATCTTCTTTCCACATCTAACAACGATCTGCTGGCGTAGGCAATGATTCTTGGTCCTACGTCATGCATCTGGACCAACACGGCTCCTAAACCAACGGGACTAGCATCCGCTATGACTTTGGTTGGTGCAGCCGGATCATAATATCCAAGAGTATCAGCATCTGTCAGACTTTGCTTCAGCGTTGTGAACGCTTTCTTCTGCTCAGATCCAAAATGAAATGGTACACCTTTCCTGGTTAGTTTCCTTAGTGGTTCCGCCACTGTAGCAAAGTTAGGGATGAACTTTGCGCAATAATTGACCAATCGCAGGAAACTCCTCACCTCCGTTGCGTTCTGGGGTGCACGTGCATCTGCAATAGCCTTCACCTTGGCCTCTGCTGGGTTTAGTCCTTCCCGTGTAAGTCTGTGTCCCATGAAGTCCATTTCTGACACACCGAACTGGCACTTGTTTCCATTCACGGTAAGGCCTGCCTCCTGTAGTCTAGATAGTACACGCCTCAACTGTATGTCATGCTCTTCCTTTGTAGGTGCATGGACTATGATGTCATCAGAAATGTTGGCAACTCCAGGAATGCCTTGAATCACTCGATGGATTTCATACTGGTAGATCTCAGAAGCTGCATTAATGCCGAACGATAGTCTCTTGTATCGGTACAATCCACAGTGAGTCACAAATGTTGTTACGTCTCGGGATTCTGGGTCCAGCTCTAATTGATGATAGCCCCATTTCAAATCAATTTTTGAGAATATCTTACTGGTAATTAACTCTTGAAGTATTTCCTCCACTGTTGGTATAGGGTGTCGTTCTCGAATTATAGCTTCATTGGCCATCCTCATATCAACACACAGTCTTATGTCACCATTTGGTTTGGGGACAATCACTACTGGGCTGACCCATTGTGTCGAATGTTCCACAGGTTCAATAACGTCTTGCTCGATTAACTCTTTAATTTTGGCTTCGACCTTCCCACGAAGTCCAAACGGAGTTCTGCGCACCAGTTGCGCCTTGGGTTTGACCGTTTTGTCCACCGCTAGCTTTAGTTGTCGACCTTTCAGCTTTCCTACTCCTTGGAAGACTGCGGGGAATTCTTGCTTCATATCCTCGTATGACTGAACTGAATTGACACGAGCTCCAATATAAAGTATTGCCAGGTCTTGCGCTGTGCGTCTACTCAGCAATGGTTCTCCCCTCTCGTCTATGACAACATACTCTGCTTCGGTGTACTTATCACCAGCTTCAACAGTTGCAGTAAAACATCCAATGGTCTGCAATGGCTTGGTTGCTGTGTATGGATACAGTTTCTTGGAACACTTCTTTGAGGTACAGATGATCTTTTTCCTTTTCAATTTCTCCCATAAATGTCGATCAATTACATTACTGTCAGTGCCTGAGTCTACAATGACCTGAACTGTCACACCACCAATGATCACTGGGACCTTCTCATGATGTACATCATTCAATGTAAATTGATAATATCTCTGTCCATCCTGGTTATCATCATCATCGTCACTTTCTGGGTCACCGTCTATATGGCGAATAGTGTCTTTCTTTCCAGGATACTTTCCTTTCCCCCAAGCTTTGCCTTTGGAAGCTGTGCTCTTCCCCTTCTGGTCTGCATTGGACTTGCTTTTGCACTTCTTTGCAAAGTGGTCCTTACCTCCGCACTTTCTGCAAACTTTGCCTTTTGCTGGGCAGCATGGGTCTTTTCCAAAATGACCTCTGTTTCCACATCGATAACACTCCACGTCATGTGTCGACGTATATCTTGGCTGGTTATGGCGATCCAAGAGCCTCTTAGCTTGCTGGCTTGAGTTGTACTTTAGGGTCATGGTATGAAATTGCCCCTCAACAGCCTCTAATGCAGCAGCAATAGCTAAAGCATCGGTGAGCTTCAACTCACTCCCTTTTTCCAGCAGACGTCTCCTGAGCTTGTCTGATCTGCAGTGCTGCACGACTTGATCCAATAATTGGTTGTCCAAATCAGCTGCCATGTAATTGCATCCAACAGCCAGCTGGCGCAATCTCGTCTCGTACTGAGCAATTGTTTGTCCATCTTCTTGTTTCGTTCTCCGAAACAAATGGCGTTGAAATGTAGCATTCGGTGTCACTACATAGTGTGCATTCAATGCATCGACCGCTTTCTGGTATTCATCCTTCCTTCCTGTATTCAAAAGTGTCTTAAAAGTTTCCCGAACTGCGGGTCCTGCGGTGAAAAGAAGTAACGCCCTCCTCTGCGCTTTTTGTTCCACTGTACCGCTATCAAGAAATAGGCCACGACTGTCGGCGTAGGCTTCAAATTCTTCCAGCCATGCCTTCCACTTCACACTTACAGTGCTTGCATCAGCCGTTGGGTCAAAATGAGGAACATCTCGAAGTGTTAGAAAGTCAGCTTCTGCGCCTGCCATGAGGAAACTTTTTTCAGCCCAAAGCCACCGAATCAAAGATCAAAATTCTTATCACATTGACGTTCCAAAATGTTGTTGTTTTAATCCTCGTCGCCAATGTCACATTTGTGGCCCGAAATGTGAAGTTAATAACACTAATAACGCAGGTTTTACCAGTTAAACATCTCCGTGTCTTTATTCTCCAGCTTTCATTGTTCCTCCATTTCGCGCTCTTCCCTCTCTCTCCTACCATGTGACTTCCGGTCAGGTGAATACATCTCATGCATATTCATTATCATGACACTACCCACTTCAGCAAGCTTAGTCACTCCTGGCTTTTAGACCCCGTCCTCCATCCACATGATCTAACGCAATCTGACACCACTACCGTTGCTGACCAGATAACTGGAAATTATGAATCAGAATGCAGGATGATAATGAGAATCTGGTTGAGTGGTGCCAGATATTTGCTCTCAACGTCACCAAAACCAATTGTTGATTTTAGGAAGGGGAGGGCAAGGGACCACATACTTTCCACATTGAAGGGATAGAGATGGAGAGGATTTGTACCTTCAATTTCCTGGGTGTCCATATTTCAGAAGACATCTCCTGGAGCCAGCTCATCAAGGCAACCTGGAAGAAGCACATCAACTCCTATACTTTCAAAGAGGTCTGAGGAAATTTGGCATGTCGTTGAATGTGCTTTCAAACAGGGAAAGCTCAGGACAGCTAGGTCAGGACAGTGATAAGGTGGTCACAGGAGGTTGAAGAACGGGTGAAAATGAAACTAATGATGGCTATCCAACAGCTATGGAAGAGCCTAAATGACATAACCTGCTACAAAACCAAATCCAGTGCAGTAAGAGATGGCAAATTTTTACTCCCAGGTGAACTCGATACTTTCTATGCCCAATTCAACCAGAAGAACAAGGAAGAGCCACCACTGTTCACCCCCATGTCCCCTGATGATCCTCTTCTGTCTGTATCTGTCGGTGATGTGTAGGCTGCCTTCAGGAGAGTGAACCTGAGGAAAGAATCCAGTGTGGCCAGAATACCTAGGTGACCAACTTGTCAATGTATTCACAAATATCTTCAACATCTCACTCCGGCAGGATATGGTACCTACCTGTTCAAACAGGCCTCAATTGTATTGATGACCAAGAAGATTGTTGTAACCTGCCTAAATGACTACCAACCAGTGGCACTCACATCAACGGTGATGAAGTGTTTTGAGAGGCTGGTGTTGAAGCATATGAGCTCCTGTCTGAGTGGCCACGTGAATCCATTCCAATTTGCCTATCATAGAAACTGGAGTACGGCGGATGCCATCTAACTGGCTGTACACAAAGCCCTTGAAACACCTGGACAGTAAAGATGCAAACATCAGGATGTTCTTTATCAACTGCATCTCAGCATTTATCACCATCATCCTCTCAAAACTCCAAGACCTTGGTCTCAACACCCCATTGTGTAATTGGATCCTGGAATTCCTCACCTCCAAACCACAATCTGTGAGGGATCAGTAAGAACATCTGCTCCACAGTTGTCATCAGTACCAGAGCACCACAGGCCTGCATTCTTAGCCCCCGCTCCAATCTCTATGCACTAATGTCTGTGTGATTCAGTACAACAACGGCATCTACAAATTCATTGATGATACAATGGTATTGGGTTATATAAAAAGGAGTGATGAGTCAGCATACAGAGGAAGAATGAAAATCTGGCTGAATGGTGCACCAACAACAACCTCGTACTTAGTATCACCAAAATCAGGTTGCTGAATGCTGACTTCAGGAAGGGAAAACCAGAGGTGTACAATCTACTGATTATTGGGGGATGAGGAGAGGGTGAGCAAATTTAACTTCTTGGGAGTCATTATGTCAGTGGATCTTTCTTGGATCCAACTCACTAATGTCATCATAAAGAAATCACAACAGTGCCTCAATTTCCTCAGGAGTTTGTAGAGGTTTAGTACATTTCTACAAATGTGTGGTGGATACCTGCAGGCTGTATCATGGTCTGGTATGAGGACACCAATATTCCCAAGGGTAAAACCCAGGGCATCACAGGCAAAGCCCTCCCCACCATCAAAAACATCTATAGGGAACACTGCCATCAGAGAGCAACAGGAATCGTCAAGGATCCACATCACCCAGCAAACACTCTGTTCTCGCTGCTACCATCAGGAAAGAGGCATAGGTGCCACAAGACTCGCACCACTGGGTTCAGGAACAGCTGTTAGCCTTGCACCATCAGACTTCTCAACAACAAACTCAATCAGGGACTCATTGAAGGATTCATACTTTTGCACTTTATTGATTTCTTTTTCATCTCTGTATTGCACAGTCATTTTGTTTTCATTTCTTTATTTGTTACATGTGTAAGTTGAGTACTTCAGTTTTTTTGCACTAATAAGAAATTGTAATTCTGCCTTGCCCTCAGGAAAAAGGATCTCAGGGTTGTCTATGATGTTGTGTATGTACCCTGACAAAAAAATCTGAAATCTTTATGCACATAACTGAACTCCCAAGATATCACAAAATCTGTCAAAATAGTGAAATCTTCTGAGTGAAGAAGAGACATTATGTAATTTTAGCAAATTTTACCAAATTTATTATGACCATTTATGTGATGGTTGTTTTCTGTGATACTCTGGGCAAATTTTGCCTTTTCTTTTTCAATATTCATATTTGTAGAAGCTGCTATTTACATTATTTCTCCAGATGATTACTTGTAATTTCAGGATATTGTTAATTATAATTGTCCTTCTGCAATTGTGACAGAGGTGGAACATGTGATTCTAATTCTGCTGCAGCGCTAACAACTGAGGAACTCATTCATTGTTTCCGAGCCAACCTAGTGATAAGTACAATGAGACCATATGAGGAAGATGAATGGACTGAGATCATTATAGATGGTGTTTCTTCTCCTTTTCAGGTAAAGCAACATTTTTATCTGGATGGTTATATTCACCTAAACGTTTAGGGCGTGCCTTTCATAAACTCTTGAACTAAACAAGTTCCATTCAGAACTTTACAAGCTCTAAAGCACTTACTTAAATTATACACACACACACAATTTTTGAGCACGATCTGTCAAAAGGATTGACCTAACAGTTAAAGGTTTCACAAAGTTTAGATTGAAACACAAAAGTCTGCAGATGTTGGGATTGCAGTAAAACTACTAAAGTGCTGGAGCAACTCAGCAGGCCCCACAGCGACCACAGGAGGGCCTGAGCCCTTTATCAACATTTGAGCTCCTTTCCCAGCTCTTTCTTCCTTCTTCCACCCATCTTTTTATTCAGTTATCTGCCTGCCTTTTGTTCATACCTTGATGAAAGAGATCAGTCCTGAAGGACCTGCTGAGTTCTTCTAGCTCTTGTGTGTTTTTACAGAGTTTGGATGGTGGTTCCAATCTGCACAGGACTCAAAAACCATCTTTTACATTCTGATTGATTATTTTATGTGAGGATCACATTAATCTGTTTCCATTTGCCTATTCCTCCCCGTTGTCCAGTGACACTCCTTGTAATTAAAAGCTTCTCCTTAACTCCTTGAAATAAATCTGTACTCTTGAATTTCTGCATTTGTACTAGAATACTGCGTATTCCGAGATAGTTCTGGTTTAAAAAATGGAAAAACTATGTATGAACTTCGAAACTACTCTGATATCATTTGAACTTACAAACCTGAGGTGTATGAAAAGTGGATAAATTCTTGTACTTTCTTTGCAATTACCTGCTTCACAAAGGAGATAGCAGGAATTATGAAAATTATGTGATTGCACCAAAAGTCCCAGTCCTTTCATTTCTCTACCCAATTTGCACTTTCAGCAATCTTTCGAACAGATCACTACAATCCTCACAGCTATTAAGAGATTAAAAAGTGTTTTTCCCTCAGCTTGTGAATTATTAATTGAATTATAAATGATAAAATGATGAGTCTATTGTCATTTACAATGTACATGTGCACTGAAATTCATACTTGCTCCAGAAAACAGGTATTTGTAAAAAAAATGTCATAGTAAACTTAATTGAATTAAAGTTTTGCAACAGCTGTACAGGGTACTGTTGAGATGACATCTAGAGTACTGCATGCAGGTCTGGTCTCCTTACTTAACAAAGGATGCACTGGGTTTGGAGGTGGTGCAGAGGAGGTTCACCAGCTTGATTTCAGAGATGAGGGGGTTAATCTATGAGGAGAAATGGAGTCATGTGGGACTGTACTCACTGGAATTTAGATAAGAGGGGATGTATAAAATTATGAAAGGTATAGAGAAGATAGAGGGAGGCAAGTTGTTTCCATTGGTGGGGTCGACTAGAATGAGGGGACATCGCCTCAAGATTCAGGGAAATAGATTTCATATTCAGATTTTTTATTGTCAGAGTACATACACGACATCACATACAACCCAGAGAATTTTTTTATATCCTCTTGGCGCGGCAGAATTACCACTAATTGATAGTGAAAAAAATAAACTATACACAGGGAAAACAAAGAGTAACTGTAAACAGTTAACAGATGTAAACAAACTGGTTCAATACAGAGAAAACAAAAGAAAATCAATAAAGTGCACAAGTAAGAGTCCTTAAATGAGTCTCTGATTGAGTTTGTCATTGAGGAGTCTGGTGATGGAGGGGTAGCATCTGTTCCTGATCCTGGTGGTGCGAGTTGTGTGGCACCTATACCTCTTTCCTGATGGCACCAGCAAGACCAGTGTGTGCTGGGTGGTGTGTGTCTTTGATGAATGCTGTTGCTCTTTGATGGCTGTACTCACTTTAGATGTACTCAATAGTGGGGAGGGTTTTGCTTGTGATGTCCTGGGCTGTTTCCACTACCTTTTGGAGGGCTTTACATTCTGGGGTATTGGTATTCCCATACCTGACTGATGCAGAGGTCAGCACACTTTCCACCACACCTCTGCAGAAATTTGCCAGGGTTTCCGATGACATACCAAACCTCCACAAACTCCTGAGGAAGTAGAGGGGGCTGACATGCTTTCTTCACAGTGTCATTGACTTGTTGGGTCCAGGAAAGATCGTTCGAGACAGTTATACCCAATAACTTAAATCTGCTCACTCTCTCCATCTCTGATCCCCCAATAATCACTGGATTGTCAGGCTGGATTGTCTATTCCTGCTCTGATTTATTATGTTCTTGTGTTCTAAGAAGATAATAAATACATAAGATAGATAATAAATAATTAAATAAGATGATAAAGGGTATGGCACCACGTATTGTTACTAATACATATATGTTACAGATTGTAGGACTGTGCAGCAGGTGTCAAATGATTTGTATTAACCAAGAAAATGGAAAAAGAAGCAAAGAACCTCTACAGACACTGTCGTCATGCAGGGATAGAAAGGTAAATGTTGCTTCTTTTATCAAAAAACACATTTTTAAAACATTAAATTTTCAGTGATTAATTGTATTAATGAGCAAAGTATTTTGCAATGTTCAGAACTGTTCCTATAAAAATGTCTTAACTGCACTGTTTCTATCAGCTCCCATTCAGCTGCTGAGCTGCATCATGTAACAACTATCAATGGCATGATGAAAATGAGGATCTGATTTGCTTTTCTTCTAACTTCTTTCTACCTTTTATGTTCCATATGGGACACGCCCCCCCCCCCCCCCCCACTGCTCTTCATTTATTTCTTTCTTCTTTGGCTTGGCTTCGTGGACGAAGATTTATGAAGGGGGCAAATGTCCACGTCAGCTGCAGGCTTGTTTGTGGCTGACAAGTCCGATGCGGGACAGGCAGACACGGTTGCAGCAGTTGCAAGGGAAAATTGTTGGTTGGGGTTGGCTGTTGGGTTTTTCCTCCTTTGCCTTTTGTCAGTGAGGTGGGCTCTGCGGTCTTCTTCTAAGGAGGTTGCTGCCCGCCGAACTGAGGCGCCAAGATGCACGGTTTGAGGCGATATCAGCCCACTGGCGGTGGTCAATGTGGCAGGCACCAAGAGATTTCTTTAGGCAGTCCTTGTACCTCTTCTTTGGTGCACCGCTGTCACGGTGGCCAGTGGAGAGCTCGCCATATAACACGATCTTGGGAAGGCGATGGTCCTCCATTCTGGAGACGTGACCCACCCAGCGCAGCTGGATCTTCAGCAGCGTGGACTCGATGCTGTCGGCCTCTGCCATCTCGAGTACTTAGATGTTAGGGATGAAGTCACTCCAATGAATGTTGAGGATGGAGCGGAGACAACGCTGGTGGAAGCGTTCTAGGAGCCGTAGGTGATGCCGGTAGAGGACCCATGATTCGGAGCCGAACAGGAGTGTGGGTATGACAACGGCTTTGTATACGCTTATCTTTGTGAGGTTTTTCAGTTGGTTGTTTTTCCAGACTCTTTTGTGTAGTCTTCCAAAGGCGCTATTTGCCTTGGCGAGTCTGTTGTCTATCTCGTTGTCGATCCTTGCATCTGATGAAATGGTGCAGCCGAGATAGGTAAACTGGTTGACTGTTTTGAGTTTTGTGTGCCCGATGGAGATGTGGGGGGGCTGGTAGTCATGGTGGGGAGCTGGCTGATGGAGGACCTCAGTTTTCTTCAGGCTGACTTCCAGGCCAAACATTTTGGCAGTTTCTGCAAAACAGGACATCAAGCGCTGAAGAGCTGGCTCTGAATGGGCAACTAAAGCGGCATCGTCTGCAAAGAGTAGTTCACGGACAAGTTTCTCTTGTGTCTTGGTGTGAGCTTGCAGGCGCCTTAGATTGAAGAGACTGCCATCCGTGTGGTACCGGATGTAAACAGCGTCTTCATTGTTGAGGTCTTTCATGGCTTGGTTCAGCATCATGCTGAAGAAGATTGAAAAGAGGGTTGGTGCGAGAACGCAGCCTTGCTTCACGCCATTGTGAATGGTGAAGGGTTCAGAGAGCTCATTGCTGTATCTGACCCGACCTTGTTGGTTTTCGTGCAGTTGGATAACCATGTTGAGGAACTTTGGGGGGCATCCAATGCGCTCTAGTATTTGCCAAAGCCCTTTCCTGCTCACGGTATCGAAGGTTTTGGTGAGGTCAACAAAGGTGATGTAGAGTCCTTTGTTTTGTTCTCTGCACTTTTCTTGGAGCTGTCTGAGGGCAAAGACCATGTCAGTAGTTCCATCGTTTGCGTGAAAGCCGCACTGTGATTCTGGGAGAACATTCTCGGCGACACTAGGTATTATTCTATTTAGGTGAATCCTAGCGAAGATTTTGCCTGCAATGGAGAGCAGCGTGATTCCCCTGTAGTTTGAGCAGTCTGATTTATCGCCTTTGTTTTTGTACAGGGTGATGATGATGGCATCACGAAGGCCCTGAGACAATTTTCCTTGGTCCCCACAAAGCTTGAAAAACTCATGCAGTTTGATATGCAGAGTTTTGCCGCCAGCCTTCCAGACCTCTGGGGGGATTCCATCCATACCTGCTGCTTTGCCACTTTTCAGTTGTTCAATTGCCTTATATATCTCATCCCGAGTGAGGACCTCATCCAGCTCTAGCCTTACGGGCTGTTGAGGGAGCTGGAGCAGGGCGGAATCTTGGACTGAGCAGTTGGCACTGAAAAGAGATTGGAAGTGTTCTGACCATCGGTTGAGGATGGAGATCTTGTCGCTGAGGAGGACTTTGCCGTCTGAGCTGCGCAGCGGGCTTTGGACTTGTGGTGAGGGGCCGTACACAGCCTTTAGAGCCTCGTAAAAACCCCTGAAGTCGCCAATGTCCGTGCTGAGCTGGGTTCGCTTGGCGAGGCTAGTCCACCACTCATTTTGGATCTCCCGGAGTTTGCGCTGAAGATGGCTGCATGCGCGACGGAAGGCTTGTTTCTTCTCTGGACAGGACGGCTTTGTAAGGTGAGCTTGGTGGGCAGCTCGCTTCTTTGCCAGCAGCTCCTGGATTTCCTGGCTGTTATCGTCAACCAGTCCTTGTTTTTCCTGGAGGAGAAGCCCAGTACCTCTTCAATGGATTGCAGTATGGTAGTCTTCAGCTGATCCCAGAGGGTTTCAGGGGACGAGACCGTGAGGCGGATTGCATCTTCGAGCTTTGCTTTGAGGTTTGCCTGGAAGTTTCCTCTCACTTCGTCTGACTGCAGGTTTCCAACATTGAACCTCTTTCTGGGGGCTTTACTGTTCCTGGGCTTTGGCTTGAAGTGAAGGTTGAGCTGTAGCGAACCAGCTGGTGGTCAGTGTGGCATTTCGCGCTGGGCATGACCCTGGTGTGGAGCACATCTCGTTTGTCTCTTTCTCGCACCAGGACGTAGTCCAGGAGGTGCCAGTGTTTGGATCGGGGATGCATCCAGGTGGTCTTAAGGCTGTCCCTCTGCTGAAAAAGGGTGTTTGTAATGACAAGCCGCTGTTCTGCGCAGAGCTCCAACAGAAGGCGCCCATTGTCGTTGCACTTGCCGACACCATGCTTGCCCAGGATTCCTGGCCAGGTTTCTGAGTCATTACCGACGCGAGCGTTGAAGTCGCCAAGGATGACAACCTTGTCGGCTGTAGGGGTGCGTTGAATGAGGTTGCGCAGGTCAGTGTAGAAATTTTCCTTTTCTGCTGGTTCCGCCTGGAGGGTTGGAGCATAGACACTGATGAGAGTGATGCAACGCTTGTTTTGAAGGGGGAGTCGCATGGACATGATCCGGTCCGAGTGGCCTGTCGGGAGGTTTTCGAGTTTGGAAGCAATGGAGTTCTTGACCATGAAGCCTACACCAGATCGGCGTCATTCATCCAAAGGCTTGCCAGACCAGTAGAGTGCGTTCTTGGAGGCTGCCTACATCTGCCAGGCGGACTTCACTGAGAGCGGCTATGTCGATGTCAAGTCTGAGGAGTTCGTGTGCAATGAGGGCAGACCGACGTTCAGGTCGGTGGCTGTCAACCTTGTCTAGCATGGTTCTGATGTTCCAGCATGCTAGCTTGAGTTTGTGAGCATCTTTTGAGGGGGAGGACGTGGAGGGGGAGGACGTGGAGGGGGAGGACGTGGAGGGGGAGGACGTGGAGGGGGAGGACGTGGAGGGGGAGGACATGGACCTGTCCTTGGGCCTGCGCAAAGGAGCTTTTAGGTGGAGTGCAGTGCGCGCAGTACTGGCCCCACCCTTTACACCCATGGTTCGTGTGCCATGGCCAAGCAAGCTGGGACATGGCAGCGAGGTCCTTGGGTCGTAGGTTTTATATCGGAGTGGCCTTCTCCTATGCAGGTTTCTTACCCGGGCTGGAGGAGTCCATAGGTCGGTCCATACTGCCCGGACCGGGGCCGAGGCCGCTGCTGCTTTCCCTGTGCCCGGACTGGGGCCACTGCCTCCAACTTTCTGCCCAGACCGGGGCCTCCGCCTGCCTCACTCGACCGAGGCCGGGGCCGCCACCTCCCCTTTGCTCTTGCCCGGATCGGGGCCGCCACCGCCTACCCTCTGCCCGGACCGGGGCCGAGGCCACCGCTGCTTCCCCTGTGCCCAGACTGGGGCCGCCGCCTCCAACTTTCTGCCCGGACCGGGGCCTCCACCTGCCTCACTCAACCAAGGCCAAGGCCGCCGCCTCCCCTTTGCTCTTGCCCGGATCGGGGCCGCTGCCGCCTACCCTCTGCCCGGACCGGGGCCGGGGCCGCTGCTGCTTTCCCTGTGCCTGGACCGGGGCCGTCGCCACCAACTTTCTGCCTGGACTGGGGCTTCCGCCTGCCTCACTCGACCGAGGCCGGGGCCGCCGCCTCCCCTTTGCTTTTGCTCGGATCGGGACTGCCGCCGCCTACCCTCTGCCGGGGCCGGGGCCGCCGCCTCCAACTTTCTGCCCGGACCGGGGCCTCCGCCTGCCTCACTCGACCGAGGCCGGGGCCGCCACCTCCCCTTTGCTCTTGCCCGGATCGGGGCCGCCACCGCCTACCCTCTGCCCGGACCGGTGCCGAGGCCACCGCTGCTTTCCCTGTGCCCAGACTGGGGCCGCCGCCTCCAACTTTCTGCCCGGACCAGGGCCTCCGCCTGCCTCACTCAACCGAGGCCAGGGCCACCGCCTCCCCTTTGCTCTTGCCCGGATCAGGGCCGCCGCCGCCTACCCTCTGCCCGGACCGGGGCCGGGGCCGCCGCTGCTTTCACTGTGCCCGGACCGGGGCCGTCGCCACCAACTTTCTGCCTGGACTGGGGCCTCCGCCTGCCTCACTCGACCGAGGCCGGGGCCGCCGCCTCCCCTTTGCTTTTGCCAGGATCGGGACTGCCGCGCCTACCCTCTGCCCGGACCGGGGCCGGGGCCGCCGCCTCCAACTTTCTGCCCGGACCGGGGCCTCCACCTGCCTCACTTGACCGAGGCCGGGGCCGCCGCCTCCCCTTTGCTCTTGCCCGGATCGGGGCTGCCGCCGCCTACCCTCTGCCCAGACCGGGGCCAGGTCCGCCGCTGCTTTCCCTGTGCCTGGACTGGGGCCGCCACCTCCAACTTTCTGCCCGGACTGGGGCCTCCACCTGCCTCACTCGACCGAGGCCGGGGCTGCCGCTTCCCCTTTTCTCTTGCCCGGATCGGGGCCGCCGCCGCCTACCCTCTGCCCGGACCGGGGCCAGGGCCGCCGCTGCTTTCCCTGTGCCCAGACCGGGGCCGCCGCCTCCAACTTTCTGCCCGGACCAGGGCCTCCGCCTGCCTCACTCGACCGAGGCCGGGGCCGCCGCCTCCCTTTTTCTCTTGCCCGGATCGGGGCCGCAGCCGCCTACCCTCTGCCCGGTCCCTCTATCCTTTATTAGATGTACTTTTTTTGAATATTTTATGTTTGATTTTGCAGATTCATGCATTTCAAACAACACAGGTGAACATTCGTCCCCTTTTACAGAATATAATATACTGAGTCTTCCCCCCCCACTCCCCTGCCCTTCGCCCATCACCCCCTCCCACCCAAAATGATAAATCAATGAACAAATAGAAAAGAGAATAAAAAACATCAAAATATCAATGGTTGCAAACGGGGCATAGAAATAATCCAATGGCAACATAACCCAAGAATATACCTGAGCAACCTAAAGTGCACTGAAAAAAATAAAACAGAAAGAAACAATACCAGGCCTCAGAGTCCTGACATTTCAGGACTTGCATGAATTTACCATCCACCAATCCTTTTATTTAAAAAAGGGAAGGGGGGGGTGGGGGGGAGAGTTTATAATCATATCTGCTTTCCAATGTACTACAAGTACAATTGCCACACTTCAACAAATGTGCCATACCTCCCCCTCAGATTGTAGATGATTTTCTCCAGGGGAACACAGCTCTGTATCTCCATGCTCCAACGTGTGGTGCTCAGTTGGGAGTCAGACTTCCAGGTAACTGCTATACATTTCCTGCCCGCAGCCAAGGTGACCTTTACAAATTGAATTTGATATTTGGACAATCTCAAACTTGTGTCCATGATATTCCCTAGCAGGAACAGCTCTAGGTCCTGTAGCAAGTCCACCGCTGTGATTTATTTTTCCCAAAATCTACACAAAATTGTCTCATAGTGGTCCATAGCCAGGATGAATGTACAAAGGTTCCTATCTCTACGCCGCCTCTAAAACACAATACTGAGATTTCTAATTTTACCTTGTTTAATTGTTGCGGTGTAAGATATAGCTGCTGTAGGAAATTGTACTACACCAGCCTATATCTGGCATTAATGACTGCTATCATACTATCACGACACAAGTCGGACCAGCACCGCTCATGAATTGTTGTTCCAAAGTCTGACTCCCATCTTTGCCCAGTTTCAGGCCCTCATTTTGGAACAGGAGATACATAGCAGAAGTGAATTTGCATGTGATCCCCTTTCGAATTAGAGCCTCCATATCATTACACACCAGCAGGTCCATAGTGAGGCCTAAATTATCCCTCAAAAAAGATCTTAATTGAAGATAGCAGAAGATCTTACTTGATAAATCAAATTTGCTTTTTATTGTTCGAATAACATGAGCTGCCCCTCGTATACACCTGATCCCTTTCTGGCACCAGGTGTCCAGGATCTTGTTACACATAGTCATAGGAAATCATTTATTCTGGGTAGGGGCATTTTACAGGACAACACCACTTTTAGCCCAATGATCTGGTTTATCTTTTGACATATTTGAATTATGTGTTTTAGTATAGGATTGTCTGATTTCCCTGATACCAATTTTCTGTCCCACTTATATATAGACTCTCCTGCCATCTTCTTTCCTACCATGTTAAGATCAATTTGTGCCCAGGCGAGCATACCATCTCCCTCAAAGAGCAAAGCAATAAAACTCAACTGGGCTGCTTAATAGTATTTTTTTAAGTCTGGGAGCCTCATTTCCCCCCCCCGCCCCCCACAGACGATAGTCCCAAATTAATTTCTCCATCGAAACTCCAGCCATTTTTCCTCTCCAAAGAAATTGCCTAACACATTCGTTGAGTGTTTAAAAAAAAAACTCTGGGGCAATGGCATGAGTAAAGATTGAAAGAGGTATTGCAGGCTTGACATCACATTCATTTTTATACAGTTAACCCTACCCATCAACGTTATGGGCAGGTTCATCTGCCTGCACAAGTCCCCCTCAATATTTTATCAGATGTACTAGTCTGGTTTCCTTTCACTACTCCTTTTCATAAGCCCCTTGGGATCAGATCGTTAGAATATTAGGAATTAGGTCTTGGCAGTTGAGGGATCAGTAGTTGGAAGTGAGGCATAAGATCATGGCTGGGTGGACAATATGTAAGAAATTAGAGATTTCTGCACATCTGTTAGGGAGCAATATCTAGGGATGACATGGTATAAATGTAATGTGAGAGGAACATCTCAAACTATTATTAATTTTTCCTGATGCATTGTTGTGATGAGAAGACTTGATTGTCCTGAAATGATGATCATTCCCAGAACAACCTAGTCCGAGTTCAGCTGCAGTTCAGCTCGAAAAGATATCATGTCATTTGTAGCTTGTTGGGGATATCAAATCAAGAGCATTCCCGTGACTCATGCCCAGAAATAACTAGTCAAACTGAAATGATATAAAGTGCTTCACTCTGGGAGAAAATTCAATTTTCAATGCTTTAATACTGAAAGAAATGAAAGATCAAATGATCAGAAGGGGGAAAAAAATGAGTTTTTCCCTTGTTTGAAGCAATAATTTTGGGCTCAAAAGAATGGAATTGCTATTGCACCAATAACAAAGAGGTGTTGTGCTTCATGTAATGAGAGAACAACAAAATAAAAGTGACATTTTCACTGAAGTGATATTCTTTCCAGATGACCTTTGGGATATATCTGTTTCATCAGCTACCAGCAACCTCCGGACTTTCTGCATTTCTGACTGTAGGATCCCGGATCTTTGTGAAAACCAAAGAGGAATACACTGTTACATCTGCTGGACAATGACATTCACTGCAGCTGTTGTAGGAGTGAACATGAGTATAACTTTACAATGAAATAATGGATTAATCTATTCTTTTTAGGACAAATAATGAAGTTGAGGTGAATTGAAATTTGCAGACTATTGAACTATTTTCTGATCTTAAAAAAGAAAATTCCTGTGGTCAATAAGTTCCCCCCGGATATAAATTTCTGAATTGTATCGCATTTCTCATTTATTTAATTTTCTCCATGTTCGTGACGGTTGTGTCATTGTCGAGTTTTGGAGAATTAGAGCTGCTAGATATACCGAGCCAATGTAGCATTTGCACACCCTGCCCCCAACCCATCCCTTGGGGAGCTGCTAACCTGTTGCCCTCCCCAAGCCCCTCGCTTACCAGACAGTGCCTTGATCACGCTGATCGCCACATGTTGGTCAGGGCATTCCACTTGAGCTAATCTTCTCCGACAGTTCGGCGAAAGTAAAAAGTGACAATGTTGGAAATCATTCCAAGTTTTCAAACCAGTGTGCTCGAAAGCCTGCCATGAAGGAATTCAGACCCAAAACAACTGCCTGGGCTCAGGACCGGAGCACACATGCATCCCAATCTGAGAGGCAATTTCAAACTAGAGCCTGGCAGTGAAACTGTAACTAGGGTATAGAGCAGTGGTTCTCAAACTTTTTCTTTCCACTCACATACCATTTTAAGTATTCCCTATGCCATAGGTGCTCTATGACTAGTAAGGGATTGCTTAAGATAGTATGTGGGTGGAAAGAAAAAGTTTTAAAACCACTGTTTTAATCATATCTAATTGACTTGATATGTGCATGGTTTCATAACTCCAAAGGAAATGGGCCAATGACAATTTTTCTCAAGCAAAATAATTAAGCAACAATTGGGTCTAGAGCAGTGATTCTCATCTTTCCCTTTCCACTCACTTGCCACCTTAAATAATCCCTTACTAATCCCAGAACATCGGTGGCATAGGGATTACTTTAAGTGGGATGTGAGTGGAAAGAAAAAGGTTGAGAACCACTTGTATAGGGCATGGAGAGGGAGGGAATCGCCTGGCCCCAACAACACTGAACTTCTACACTTATACCCAATGAAGAAACATAGGAACTCCAGGATGCCTCAAAGTCAAAAGCCAGACTGTCAGGTCTAAAACCAGACATCACACCACTCTGAGGTCTGCACCCTAGGCGATTCCCTAGTTTGCCTAATGCCCTGTGTATCCATCTCATTTAACGAATGATACTGTCATTCATCATGATGGAGGATATCCTTTGTGTGAATAGGAAATTTCAAGCAATTGAGTTTCTTCCTGCACTTCATTCGCTTTTTAAAATGATGCTGATAATTTTATTTGTCAACAATGTAAAAATAAAACACAATAATATTGGAAATTATCATAAATTAAATTTAAATGTTTGCACAATTTGTCATTGTCTGATTGTTGCTATTGTAGGTACACTTAAAGAATTTGGTTTGAATTAGTTCAGGAGCATGAGTCTTCATTACCATAGCCAGCCTGTTGCAGGGTTCATAGACCCAGCTTTTGGAGTGCACCCACCAATTATTTTTTTTAAATATTTCATTTTTGATGTTTTTCAAAAAATATGCATAATAAAATGTTCAATATCACAATTTATTAAGCTTTTTCTTTCAAACAACAACAAACAAAAACAAAACAGTCCGTCCCTCCCTCCCCACTTCCATACATACGAATCCACAAACCATCAGAGCTTGTATATCTTTTAAATATATAGAATACCACTGGGGAAACCATGTTTAAATATATATAATAGTTGCATTTATAGTCCTTTTTCTTTTTATTAGTGTATTTGGGCCCCTATGTGGTCCAGGTATGGCTGCCAGATCTTTACAAAAATGTCATATTTATTCTTTCAATTTTATGTGATTTTTTTTCACCTTTGGTATTCAGCTGTTCGTTTCTGCAGTCCATTGTGCTACAAGTAGAGGGGAGTCAGACTTCCAAGTGATCACAATTTTCTTTTTGCTACAGCCAGTGCTATTTTTATAAATGAGATTTGATATTTATTCAGTTTGTTGCTTATTTCCATAAAATTACCTATATAGCTCTGGGTCACCTGTGAAGGCCACTCCTGTAATCCTGGTTAATTTTTCTGTGATGTCTTGCCAAAATGGCCTCACTTTCACACGTGACCTGTACCCACCTGCTGAATCATTTTTGCTCTTTGAAATGGATGCCCCTTACTTCAACTCCTGCACCACCACCTTAACCCCTATTCGCCAATGCCTCCTGAGCCAAAGCCTTTCCACTCTGACTCTGACTCAGACCACTACCTTGATGTAACAAAGTTCCTCATTATTAAAGTGATGCTTGGGTTACCTGACCTCAATTACTCAATCAACTACTATCTGCTGAGTCACTCCTTTTCAAGCCTTTGCCTTTCAACAGTCAGAAGATAATAAACTTGAACTTGAATTTGAGTGAAATAAAATCACAGAGAATGTTAAAGGCTAACTTATAAAAGGTTTTAAAAAGAAAATTGCTAGCATTTTTTCAATGTTCAGAAGCAAAATTTAAAATGGTTACATTAAAACTCCAGTATACATCATCTATGGAACTTTAGTGGTGCTAGACTACCAGAATTTCTGTCTACTGTCAAGTTTATTGTCATCTGATTGTACAAGTACAACCTGATAAAACAGCATACTCTGATCCCTGGTGCAAAACATGCAGACAAGACAAACCATGCATATGCAGGACAAGGTATTTCATCAATATAAATAAATGTTTCATGAATATGAGAGTCTCAGATGGTTAGTGTGAGCAGTTTCTTTGGTCATTCAGCATTCTCACTGCCTGTGGGAAGAAGCTGTTCCTCAGTCTGGTGGTGCTGGCTTTGATACTCCTGCATCTCTTCCCCAATGGCAGCAGCTGAATGATGCTATGTGCAGGGTGGAAGGGGTCCTCAATAATTTTGCACACCCTCTTCAGAAAACAATCTCAGGAGATCATGTCAATGGGGGAAAGGAAACTCCTGTGATCCTCTCTACCACTTTTATGGTCCTATAGATTGACCTCTGATCCATTTCTCTGCAGCAATCGTTCCGCACTGTGATGCACCCAGACAAGACGCTCTTGAAAGTTGTCATAAAGGTGGCTTGTAGCCTTGCCTGCTTCAGTCTTCTCAGGATGTGCAGTAATTCAGAAAAGGAAGTACTGGCTATTAAACCAATAACCATAGAACATTACAGCACAGAAATAGACTCTTTTGCCCTTCTAGTCTGTGCCTAATTATATTTTTGCCTAGTCCCACAG
This sequence comes from Narcine bancroftii, assembly GCF_036971445.1. Lineage (NCBI taxonomy): Eukaryota > Metazoa > Chordata > Chondrichthyes > Torpediniformes > Narcinidae > Narcine > Narcine bancroftii. Next base: position 355,708,640 of record NC_091469.1, on the reverse strand, counting down.
GCCTGCACACAGTTCATAGCCCTCCCATCAATGTACTTGACCAAATTCTTTTTAAATGTTAAAATTGAGTCTGCTTCAGCTGGCAGCTCATTCCACACTCCCACTACTCTCTATTTGAAGAAGTTCCCCTAATGTTTCCTCTAAACATTTCCCCTTTAACCCTTTATCCATGTCCTCTGGTTTGTATTTTAGCTTCCCTCAGTGGAAAAGGCCTATCTACATTTATTCTGACTGCACCACTAATAATTTTAAATACCACTATCAAAACTCCCCTCATTCTTCTACATTCCAAAGAAAAAAATCCTAATTCACCTTTCTTGCGATGTTATACAATGGTATAATTAATGTTCCTGTGGGGAGTGCACGACACAAGGTCCAGGTGAGTTCAAAACAAGCAAGGAAATGTCACCATTGAGTTTAAAAGCATTGTGTGAATGGGACCCACGTTATTTTGATTATGTAATTGGATCCTTCAGTTGTAATAATGTGCAAAGTGATATGCATTGGCAGGCATGAGATTGATTGAAGGTGAAGGTTTATTTGAAAGAAACTAATTTGTATAAAAAGCAAAGTACTTCTCAAACTCTATCTGACTTTGATTTTCCAACCTACCTTTGTTTATTTAATCTTTTCATGAGATTCTCTCTCTTTTTCAGCAAATACTGGTTCACTTGCATCCAGGCTGACCGTCAAATCCACTGACAAGGGTTGTGCTGTTGCCATCCAGTGCACTAACTTCTACCCCACAAAAGCCAGATAGGAGCACTCAGACACCTCCTCTTACCCCTTCATCATGACCCCACTAATAAGCATCAGGCCACAGTCTCCCATATCATTACTGATCTCATCATTTCCAGTCATCTCCCTTGCACAGCATCTAACCTCATTGTTTCCCAAACCCATACTGTCTGGTTCTACCTCCTCACAAACCTAATTGCCCTGGTAGGCCTATTGTTTCTGCCTGCTCCTGCCCTAGCGAACTCTTAACATCATATCTCAACTGTCCCTTCCCACCTAACATACACTCCACCATTTTAAAAATTTTCAATTCCCTAAACCTGATTGTCTTATTTTCACCATGGATGTCTAATCTCTGCATTTCAATCCCCCTATGAGGAAGGCTTCAAGACTCTCTGCTTCTTCCTTAATAATAACCCTCATCAGTTCCCCTCTACTACCACCTTCCTCTGGCAGAACAGGTACTCACCCTCAACACATTCTCTTTCAATTCCTCCCATTTCCTCCAGATCAAACCTGTAGCTAAAAGTTGACTGTGTTTGGTTGACTGTGGAACAAGCCTATACTGGTAACGCTCCCCAAATTTTTTCAGCCACATTGATGACTACATTGGTGCTACATCCTACACCTATGATGAACTTGACCATTTTATCAATTTTGCTGTCTCTTCCACCCTGCTCTCAAATTAATTCTCTCCATCTCCAGTACCTCTCTTCCATTTCTCGATTCTGTCTGACAATCTACTGACATATTTTACTAACCCACTGCCTCCCACAGTTACTTGGACTACACCTCTTTCTCAGTTCCTCCACCTCTGCTGCATCTGTTCCCATGATGAGGACGCCCTTCTAGTCTGTGCCGAATTATATTTTTGCCTTGTCCCACAGGCCTGCACACAGTCCATAGCCCTCCCATCAATGTACTTGACCAAATTCTTTTTAAATGTTAAAATTGAGTCTGCTTCAGCTGGCAGCTCATTCCACACTCCCACTACTCTCTATTTAAAGAAGTTCCCCTAATGTTTCCTCTAAACATTTCCCCTTTAACCCTTTATCCATGTCCTCTGGTTTGTATTTTAGCTTCCCTCAGTGGAAAAGGCCTATCTACATTTATTCTGACTGCACCACTCAGTCAACACGGTTTCCCCTCCACTGCTCTCAATGCAGCCCTCACCCATATCTCCATTTCCTGCATTTCTGCCCTTGCCCTTACGTACTACACCACCCTCTGCATCAAATATATTGTCTGTAATATCCGTCAACTCATCACTTGACACATCATACTCCAACCATTCCCTCTCTAAGTTCTACGGGGATCACTCCCTCATCTACTCATTCCTTCCCACTAATCGCCCCTGCAGCACTTATCCTTGCAACTGCTGCAAGTACTACACCTCCTCCCTCACACCATTCCAGACGTTGGACAGCTCTTTTAAGTGAATCTCTAAAGGTCATTAATTGCATCCAGTGCTTCTGCTGAGATCTCTTCTACATCAAGGAGACTGGACACAGACTAGGGGATCAATTCTGTGAGCACCTTTATCCAGCACAACAGACAGGATCTCCCAATAACTAACCGTTTAATTCTTCCTCCCATTTCCATCCTGACATTTTTGTCCATGGCCTATTTTACTGCCAAATTGAGGCCACACACAAATCATAACAGCACCTTGACAGTCTATCTTTGTAGTCTCTAACCAGATGGCATCAGCATTGACTTCTCCACTTTCTGGTCCACCCTTGTTTTGCATGATCCTTCAGGCCCAATTCGTCCATCGCTTTCTCCTCTCCCACCCTCTCTATCTGCCTACCACATACATTCCTTCCTCTAGCTCCCTATCCCATTCCTTTCATTCTATAATCCAGACCTTGCCTAGCAGAGGGCATCTTGCTCAGCCCTCTGCCTCCTCCTCACCACCTCCTTGCTCCTTTTTTCCACATTTCCTCTCTCTGCTACCAGTATTCACCAAGCACCTGCTGGCTCATGCTCCTCCCTTGTCCCCTACCTTTATTCTAGCTTCTGCTCTCTTTCTTGCCAGTCTGAATAAAGGGTTTTGCTTGACATGTCGACCATCTATGGATGCTGCCTGACCTGCTGAGTACCTCCTGTATTTTGTGTATGGCTCCAGTGTTCCAGCATCTGCAGTTTGCCTTTCTTTGGCAAAAGTTGCCTTGTACAATTTTGACTTCATTGAAGTAGGTTTGAGAATTGTCTACTCATCATCAACTCTATTTTTTTCCCCTTGGTTCAGTCCCTTCCCACCTACATCCATGACATCTCATATGCTCTCCACTACTTTAAAAACTTTCAGTTCCCTAGCTGCAACATTCAACAATAAAGCAATTGCAAGAGATCCCACATGATGATCCAAGTTAAAAATGATCAACTTGGGCACCACTCAATTGGACGCAAGGTTGAAACTGGGAACAATTGCATTTTCCATGCTATTTGTCCTTTTGCCACTGTAAATGTAGGGTGGCATGGTTGGCGTAGCGGTTGGTGCAACACCTTTACAGCACCAGCGATTGGGACCAGGGTTCAAATCCCACGCTGTCTGTAAGAAGTTTGTACTGTCTCCCTGTGTCTGCATGGATTTTCCATGGGGGCTCTGGTTTCCTCCCACTCTTCAAAACTTATCAGGGATATAGGTTAATTGGTTGTAAATTGGACTCGTGGGCAGAAATGGCCTGTTACCATGCTGTATGTCTACATTTTTAGAAATTTAAATTCCACCAGTTTTATTTGTAACTAATTACATAATCCTGCTTGATCTGCAACTAGACGGTGATGGTTCATTACACAGACTTATTGTTGAGAACAGTGAAAACAATTCCTTTTTTGTTTTATTGCTTGATCCATGTCACTGGAGATGCTCAAAGTTTTACACACTGAAGGGAAAATATACACTGCCCTCTTTAAAAAGGTAGTACCATGAGAGAATCATTCCAATAAATCTCTCTGCAGCATCTTTAATTTGTAATGTCAGTCTGCTTCTCTGCTCTCTTTCAATTCCATCTGATCTCCCATTATACCATTGTATCTTTTTCTTCTCAGATGTCAACATTCTCAACCTTTCACCCCACCTATCATCCACCCCCATTCAGTTTGACTCAGCTTCCCTAACTTTTGCTTCTCCCTCCTATTATCTCATATGTCATTCAACTGCCTGTGATCTGTCACCTCTCCCTGCTTCACCAATCCCTCACTGATCCCTATCCTACCCCACCCATACTGGCTCTCTCTCCTTGACACTTTCAGTCGTGATGAAGGATTCTGGTCCGCTGACTTCTCCAGCATTTTGTATGTTGTGACAGTGTTTTCTACTGTTTCTTTCACAATCACCAGTCCAGAGTTATATATTCAGTGAAAGGTGAGCCAGGTTATATTTTCATCTCTCATGAATAAAAGTTATGGCTCTTTGGAGAGCTTTGAAATAAATGTATTAAGGCTGCTGCAAGGGAATTCTTTTACATCTGTATGATCCACTGCACTAATTTGCAAACATACCAGACTCAGAAAATGGAATCAAGGTGGCATGGTTCAAGGTGATGTGTACAACAATGTGGTTGCTGTATTGATCTTCAAATTCCTGCATGTCAAGATTTCTGAGGATCTGTCCTGGAGCTACCCCGCACCCCATCAATGCAATCACGAAGAAGGCTCACCAGTGGCTGTACTTTGTAAGGTACGTCACCAAAGGCTCCTGTAAACTTCTACAGGTGTATTGTGGAGAGTATTCTGGCCGGTTGCATCACTGCCTGGTATGGAGGTGCTCAGAACAAGAACTCCAGAGGGTTGTAAACTTGGTCTGTGACATCATGGGCTCCAGCAAGGACATCTACAAGAAGCAGTATCTTAATAAAGCAACCTCTATCCTTAAGGACCCCCACCACCCAGGCTATGCCTCTTCACTCTGCTTCTTCTTTGGCTTGGCTTCGCGGACGAAGATTTATGGGGGATAATGTCCACGTCAGCTGCAGGCTCGTTTGTGGCTGACAAGTCCGATGCGAGCCAGGCAGACACGGTTGCAGCGGTTGCAAGGGAAAATTGGTTGGTTGGGGTTGGGTGTTGGGTTTTTCCTCCTTTGTCTTTTGACAGTGAGGTGGGCTCTGCGGTGTTCTTCAAATATGAGCACTCATCAGAACAAGGACAGCTTCTTCCCCGCTGCCATCATATTACTGAATGATCAATGAACCAAAGACTCTGCCTTACTTTGACTTTTCATGCTCTATTTTTATTTATATTTTGAAAGGTGGTTGTATTTGGAATAATATCAGGTTTGGTATGTTCACAGAGAGATGTGTCTGGACACAAGGGATGCAACAAAGATAACTTTATTGAACACATGGGAGACAAATGGGAAGACGTCAAATTAAACTTAATTTCTCTATAACAACTATATATTCACATTGGACCCAGGTTGGACTCTGATATCTGTGGCCACCTAGCTTCCACATGCTCCTGCATTTGTTCACACTTCACAGACAGGGACTTTCAAACATACTCCAGATTCCCTGTACCAACAGAGGTGCAACTCTCTGCAAATACTAGTCGATCAGCTCAACTTTAGTGCTCATCTCACCCATGACTCCTCCAGTGATGTCCACAGTAGTGACCTGGCCTGGAGTGATGTTGGGGACTTGCACCAAGAGACAGAGAGAAATGTGGTATACATCAATGTTTTTTACTGTTCTGAGCTGGGCATCTGGCCCATGATGAAACTGAGTTATTTAGATAAGCCAACAGTAAAGGTGTACACTAATGGGTGGCTGGAGTACAACCTCCCACCTCCCCCCCCACCCCCAAAACCCCTGGAAAGATAAACAAAAAGAAAATAGAAAATAAAAGGATCAGAGAATGCCAAGGGAATAAAGCATTTATATCATAAAGTCTAATATTGGAGATTACCAAGAAATAAGGTCTTCAGAGAGTCTATTAAACATACAACCCCTCATTTTGTAAATATAGGTGCCAAATTTTCCAAAATACATGATATTTATTTCATAAACTCTAAGTAATCTTCTCAAGTGGTATATAGCTGCGAAGTTCTGCATGCCATCTTTCCAAGCCTAAATTTGCATCTGATTTCTATGATATTGCTATACATATCCTAGAAACTGGTAAGGCAATTTGTACAAATTCAATTTGACACATTTAATTTTAATTTAGGTCTTATAAACTTAATGTTACTCAATAAAAAATAACATTGGATCCTGTGGGAACTTAACCCCTGCAATTTGTTCCAAAAAGTTACCAACTTCCAACTAGAAATATTTAATTTTTGGACACTGCCTGTGGAATAATGCATAAAAGATCCGATCTCACATGCACACCTAAAACATCAATCTGATAATGCAGGATTCAATCTATTTAGTTTTTGTGGAGTCAAATATACTTGATGCAAAAAATTGAACTCACCCAACAGTTATAATTTTTGTCATGTTATTCTTGCATAATTCATCCAATCTTTCTCATTTATTTGTCTGTTTAAATCCACTTCCCACTTTAATCTCGATTTATGTATCCCTATTTTTGGGGATTTCCTTTGAAGTAAATTATACATTACAGAAATAAATTTACTTACATGATTATTACGAATGAATAACTCCAATTCACTACAGCATCATCAAACTCGGACCTATTTTATCAATCAAAAATGCCTTGATAATAGCAAAGGAAAGTATTATTTGGCACATTACATTTATTCTTCATTCATTCAAATGCTACAAATCTTTCAGCTTCAAAACAATCCTCTATCCTCTCAATACCCATCCGCATCCAAATCCTCAAAAATTGATTAACTATAGAAAATGGAATATCTGCTTTGACAAAGGGGCATTTTTCATGAAACAAAACCTTTCATACCTCTGTTAAAATGTTGTTAGACGATCAATAGAAATTGTCGGAACTTTTCCAATCCATCCATTTCGCAGAACAAAAGAACTAAACTAAAAACATATCATCTTTAACATGGCTGAGAAACTATCTGTAATCTTGATTTAAGGATGTTGCTAAGAGACTGCATAAAAATGTTAAACAACAGCCAGAAAGCCACAAACAGAATGACTTGCAAACTTGCAATCCCTTACACATGAGAAAACTACAGGATCTTGGTAAAAACATAGCTGAACCCAAGGGACTGTTGGACCTGTGGACAATCCTGAACTCTTCAATGCACCTGTACTCTTTGGCCAGGTGGAGTTTGTTCGGGGATAGTCTTCTAGCCCTTGAGTGATGATGTGGTGCCGCACTGAGTGCTTCAGCATGGTCGAGGTGACCTGTGGTCTGAGTAGTGATGGGAATTTGGCAAGGAGCCTGCTGTACTCGTCGCTGGACAACATGACTGAGTCCAGGTACAGTGCAGGTAGTCTGGCTCCTGAGAGGGAACGTTTGAAAGGTTTCAGTGTGGAACAGCTTCCGACCCTTCAGGTCAACCAGCAAATCTGCCCCCAGGAGCGATTTGTCCATGACAGCCAGATTTTAAAGGTGCTCCCTGTTCCCGCTGCTGGGAACCGGAAGTTGCGGCGCTGACCGGCAGCTTTTCATAATTCACGCAAATGGGCACTTTTCTTGAGGGAAAGGAGAAGGTGCCTGGCGCCATCTTGGTGTAGACTGCTCCAACCACCCTTGTGGTGGTACACCACCGGCCTACTGCAGGGAGCAACCTCTGTACCTGCAGGAATGTAAGAGGACAGTACAACACCTGGCCGGCTTTCAATCAGTCGGCCTGAATGGATCAAGCCCCACCCGGCTGGGTGTCAATCACCCTCTGAGATTATAAGCCTGCACCAGCCTCCTGAGGCCTCACTCAGAGTTGCTGCAGCCACAGCCAGCCTGGCTCTGTGGAAGTCTTTGTGGATTAAAGTCTGTTATACAGTCTTTATCTTTGTGTGTGTCTGATTCTGGCTAACAGTGCACCACAATTTAATCCACAAAATTTTCCCATGGCGGCTATGGAAAAACTCCTGTGCACAGGGAGCCACCTGGAAGCCCAGATACGCTTCGAGATTTGGCAGCATGTGGTCGAAGCAATCATCGAGGCACACAAGGGTGACATCCTGGACTCCGATCGGAAGAGGTTGGTCCTACTCCGGTCAAAGCTGGGTTCCCGCACCTTCCAGGTAACTAAAGACTGCTCCGCATACAATAGCGCAATGGACACTCTCAAGAACTTGTACAAGCCCCCCATGAATGTGGTCTGTGCAAGGTACCTCTTCAACACCCAAGCCCAGCAACCCGGGGAGACAGCTGAGTCTTACCTGGGACACGCGAGAGTTGGCCTGACCGTATCTGGCTGAATCTGGGGTAGGTGCAGAGGAGGTCGACAGGCTGATCCGGGATGCCTTCGTCCAAGGGCTACGCTCGAGGGCCATCCGACAGAAGCTGCTGGAAGACAACATCTATGCCCTAACCAGGACTGTGGAAGTGGTCCAAACCCTGGAAGCAGCAGCACTGCACATCAAAGCCTTTCATTCCAGGTTCACCCAGGCTCCCTCATGGCCCTCTCATTCTGCAACTGCAGCCCCAGGCCGAGCTGGGGAGGAGAACATTGCTGCGGCAGGTGCCCAGCACCCCTGTAAGTACTGTGGGTCCTGGTGTGGGTCAGATCGATGATCGCACCAAAACTGCCCAGCTAGGAACTGGTATTGTTCCCGATGCAGCAAGAAATGCCACTTTGCAAAAGTGTGCCTCTCTAAACCTGCTGGCAGCTCAGCGGCCCTCTATGACCTCCCCACCTCCCCCGCAGACCCCCCCTCCCCCACAGACCCCCCTCATGTGCGCATGCCAAGCGGTGTCATTGTCCCCGCGACGACTTCCCCTTCCCCAACTTCGACTGCGCAACATCCGACCCCACCAGTGACCGTCACAGCATGTTCCCCAAGCATCTGCACCAGCCCCCGCGCTCACCGGTGCCGCTCACTGAGAACTACAGTGACATCACTTCTGGATCACGGTGTGACGTCACTTCCGGCTGATGTAACTACATCACTGCTGCTGGCAGTGGACATGGCTGGGGAAGAAGGCCAGCCACGCAGCGGCTCCCCACATGCCGCCACCATCTTGGGCCAGGCAGCGCATGACACGGAGGGGCCCCGACGACATTAAGAATGACATGGTCGAACTAAAGAGAATAATAAGGAAATTCTTATGGAAAGGGGGGAAACCGAGGATAGCGTTAGATAAATTAACAGAATGTTACAAACAAGGTAGCTTGCAGCTACCAAACTTTAAAAATTATTATAGAGCAGCACAATTAAGATTTTTATCAAACAAGGGAAAAACCAGATTGGACCAAGATAGAGCTATATAAAATAGAGGAGAAGGTACCAGAACATATACTTTATAAATTGGTGCAATATAGAAGTTCACCAGTACTGTACCATCTACTCAACATTTGGAAGAAGATTCACGTAGAAAGGAAGAAAACAAATGACCAACTACCAAAATTATTATTGACGCAAAATCAACTGATTTTCCTTTTCCTTTAGAGAATGGGAGAGAAAAGGAATTAAAAGAATAGAAAATTGTTTTTTGGGAAATAATTTATTATCTTTTGAACAAATGAAGTACAAATATGAAATAACTCATGGTACAATGTTTGCATACCACCAACTGAAAACCTACTTAAAGGACAAATTGGGAAGCAGACTGAGATTACCAGAAGGAAGCAGCTTTGAATATGTGATTACAGACACAATGATAATTAAAAGATTTATAACAAACATGTACATCAAGCTGCAAGAGAAAGAAAATGATGAAATAAGCTATAACCCCAAACAAAAGTGGGAAAAAGATCTAAACATAAAGATAAAAAATGAAATATGGGAAAAGTTATGCTCCAGAACTATGAGAAATATAATAAATACGTGGTTACGCATGATACAATATAATTGGTTACACAGGCTATATACCACGCCCAAAAAGTTAAAAAAATGGGATCAAACATTATCAGATAGATGTTTTCACTATAAGAAGGAAACGGGAACAACAGTACATGCAATTTGGGCATGTGAGAAAGTGAAAACATTTTGGGAAGATCTAGATCAGATATTAAATAATATCACAAAAAGCAACATATCAAAAAATCCAGAGATCTTTCTTCTAAGTAATATAAGAAGTAAAGAACTAGGTCTTAAACTGGATGAAGCGCAAAAAAGATTTATTATGATAGCCTTAGCTGTTGCAAAAAAAAATGTATAACGTAACTTGGAAATCAGAAGAGAGCCTGAGAGTACAGCAATGGTACATGGATATTAATAAATGTATTCCATTGGAAAAAAATAGCATATAATTAAAAAAAATAAAGTCACATAATTTGAACAAATTTGGGAACCGTACATGGAACACCACAGAGAGGGCCTACCGTGGACCTCCACCCCCTAAAATTATAGAATGAGAAGGAGACAAAATGAACTGACCCAGTGTGTAAAAGTAGATGACACAATTTTCTTGTTTATTTTCATTGTGTGATGACATTGTTTAATGGGTTTATTTTATTGTATATCTTGAACGTTTAATGGGTTTGGAGGGGGGGGGGTGAGAAGGAGGGAGGGAAGGGAGGGGGAAAAGGGGAGAAAATGACACTGTATATTAAAGAGGGAAATGTTTGTGTGTATTTTGATTAATATGGTTCATAGCGTGAAAAATTTAAAATATTTAAAAAAAGAACGATGTGGTCAACATGGGCGATGACCAGGCCGCCCTACCAACGCTCCCCACACCTCCGGGTCCCATCGGCTACCACGATGCATCTCACGACCGATGTCAACATGGTCAACATGGGCGATGACCAGGCCACCCTATTGACGCTCTCCATCCCTCCGGATAGTGACGACTCCGACTTCAAGATGGTCCTGGCCATCACCACACTGAACAGGGACATCCCCCACGATCTTGGGTGCTTGATGATGGACGTGCGAGTCAACGGGCAAGTAACAAAGTGCCTGTTGGACAGTGGCAGCACCAAGAGCTTCATTCACCCAAGCTTGGCCCATTCCGTAAGGTTAAAGGTCCACCCCACCACCTGCGGATCACCCTCGCCGCCAAGGATAAGACTGTTGGTACCCTCAGGCACTGCTTGGTCAATATAACGGTGGGAGGGGAGACTTACACAGGATTCAGGATCCTGGTCATGCCAAACTCTGCGCACCACTCCTCCTGGGCCTGGATTTCCAGTGCCATCTGCGGAGTGACACCCTTGCCTTCGGGGGGCCCCAACCTCCACTCACATTGCACAGCATGCCAACCTAGAAGCCCCGGCCAACCTGTGGCCTTTCTACACTGCGCATCATCCCACCGGCACTCTTTCCACATCTTGCGCTAGGCTGCAAGCCAATCGCCGCCAGAAGTAGTTGCTATTGCGCTGCAGACAGGGACTTCATCAAGGTGGAGGTGCGGCAACTCCTGGCAGAAGGTGTTATAGAGCCCAGTAACAGCCCTTGGACAGCCCAAGACCTGGTGGTCAAAGGGGGAAGTAAGCCGAGGATGGTCATGGATTACAGCCAGACCATTAATCGGTACACCCAGCTGGATGCCTACCCCTGCCGAGGATCGCCGACATGGTCAATGACATAGCCCGCTACCGGGTTTTCTCCTCGATTGACCTGAAGTTGGCATATCACCAAATCCCTATCCACCCGAAGGACAAGCTCTACACCACCTTTGAGGCAGACGGGCGCCTGTACCAGTTCTGCAGGGTTTTTCTTTGGGATCACAAACGGGGTCTCCGTCTTGCAACAGGAGATGGATTGCATGGTAGACCGGCACAAGCTGAAGGCGACATTTCCATACCTGGATAACATCACTATCTGTGGCCGTGACCAGCAGGACCACGCTGCTAACCTGGAAAAATTCCTCCATTCGGCCGCGGAGCTGAACCTCACTTACAATGAGAAGTGCGTGTTCAGCACCACCCGCCTTGCCATCCTGGGGTACATCGTGGCCTATGGAGTCGTCGGCCCAGATCCAGAAAGGATGTGCCCATTAATGGAGTTACCCCTCCCTCCCACACTAAAGGCCCTCCGCAGGTGCCTGGGCCTGTTCTCTTATTACTCGCAGTGGGTCCCTCGCTTCTCGGACAAGGTCCGCCCTTTGGCCCAAGCCACAACTTTTCTCTTCCCACCTGAGGTGCAGGCAGCCTTTACCCGTATCAGGCAAGACATCGCGGATGCCACGATGCAGGCTGTGGATGAGGACTCCCCCTTGTAGGTGGAGAGTGATTCCTCCAAGGTGGCCCTCGCTGCTACCCTCAACCAAGGGGGGCACCCTGTTGATTTCTTCTCCAAGACCCTCCACGGCTCCGAGCTAGGGCACTTCGCCATTGAAAAGGAGGCCCAGGCGATTGTGGAAGCGGTCCGCCACTGGCGCCACTACATGGCCGGCAGGAGATTCACGCTCCTCACAGACCAGCAGGCCGTATCATTCAAGTTTAACACTACCCACAAGAGCAAGATCAAGAATGACAAGATCCTGCGCTGGAGTCGAGCTGGCATCCAGTACCGCCCCGGGAAGTTTAATGACTCCCCCGATGCCCTCTCTCGCACCTGTGCGTCTATGCATGATGACAGGTTGCAGGCATTACATGAGTCCCTCTGCCATCCGGGCATCACCCGGTTGTACCATTTCATTAAGTCCCAAAATCTGCCGTACACCATCAGGGACGTCAGGGACATGGCCAAAGCCTGTCGGATCTGTGCGGAGTGTAAACCCCACTTTTTCCACCCACCCCCCCCCCCCCAGGCCCACGTTGACAAGGCTACTCGGCCTTTTGAGTGTCTCGGCCTGAACTTCAAAGGGCCCCTGCCTTCCATGAATTGAACCATCTACTTCCTCACGGTGGTGGACGAGTACTCACGCTTCCCTTTCGCCAACCCTTGTCTGGACACCTCCACGGCCACCGTCACCAGGGCCTTGGGGCAGATTTTCACCATGTTTGGCTAACCCACCTTCATCCAGTGACCGGGGGTCTAGTTTCATGAGTGATGAACTGCGCCAGTACCTAACGGCGAAGGGCATCGCAACCAGTCGCACGACAAGCTATAACCCGAGAAGCAACGGGCAAGTGGAATGTGAGAATGGGGTGGTCTAGAAGGCAGTTCTCCTGGCTCTCGGATCAAAAGGGTGGGCTGTTGAGTACTGGCAGGACACCCTGCCTGAGGCGCTCCATGCCATTCAGTCACTGCAGTGCACGGCTACCAATGAGACCCCTCACGAATGCCTGTTCTCATTCCCCAGGAGGTCGATGACTGGAATGTCACTCCCAGCATGGCTCACGTCCCCGGGACCGGTGCTTCTGTGTAAGCATGTAAGGACACACAAGGCTGAAGCCCTGGTAGAGCAGGTTTTCCTCCTTCATGCAAACCATTACAATGTTTATGTTAGGTTCGGCAGTGTCAAGGAGGACACCATCTCAACCAGGGACCTGGCACCAGCAGGAGCACCCACCACACCACGCCACCCTCCAACCCAGGACGACACTGACCGGGCATACATCCCCGTCCTCAGGCAGCTATGGGGCACGCAGGGCCTCCTTGACCACCAGGGCCCCGCTTCAGCTTTAGGAGATGAACCTGACCCCCCCCACCCATCCAATACAACCTGCATACGTCGACCCCGGCCCCCCTGGTCACCCCTCCACGCGGCACACCAACCACACACACCCCTGCTGCCAGCCCCCCCACTTCCCCTCTGGCCAGTGACCAGGAGCCAGTCCTACGATGGTCACAGAGGCCCCAGCGGTTGCCAAATCGACTCAACCTGTAAATATTGTATGTACATAGTGGGTGCGATTCCTTGTTACTGCCCCCCGGGACAATTTTAAAGAAGTGGGTGAATATGGTGGTACTGTAGGGAGCAACCTCTGTACCTGCAGGAGTGTAAGGGGAAAATGTTGACAGGAGAATGTTGACAGGATTTCAGGGTCTGAGTTACAGGGAAAGGTTGTGCAGACTGGGGCTTTTTTCTCTGGAGCATAGAAGAGAGAGGGGACTTGATAGAGGTGCTTAAGATTTTAAAAGGGACAGACAGAGTAAATGTGGATAGGCTTTTTCAATTAAGAAAGGGGGAGATTCAAACTAGAGGACATGGTTTAAGACTGAAGGGGAAAATTATAAGGCGAACATGAGGGGAAATTTCTTTACGCAGAGGGTGGTGGAGACGTGGAATGAGCTTCCGGCAGACGTGGTCGAGGCGGGATCATTGGTTACATTTAAGGAAAGACTGGATCGTTACATGGATAGGAGGGGACTAGAGGGGTATGGACCAGGTGCTTGTCAGTGGGACTAGAGGGTGGGGATTTGCTACGGCATGGACTAGTAGGGCTGAACTGGCCTGTTCTGTGCTGTAACTATATAACTATATGGTTATATGGGACAGGACAACACCTGGCCAGCTGTCAATCAGTCAGCCTGAATGGATCAAGCCCCACCCGGTCCGGAGTCAATCACTCTGGGATATAAGCCTGCATCAGCCTCCCGAGGCCTCACTCAGAGTTGTTGCAGCCACAGCCAGCCTGGCTCTGTGGAAGTCTTTGTGGATTAAAGCCTGTTGGACAGTCTTTTTTTTTGTGTGCATCTAATTCTGGCTAACAGTGCACCACAATGCTACAATCAGAGCTGGTTCGCAGGAACACCAAACGTGTTGGTTGCCACAAGGTGTTTAATAAAAAAGAATGAAAAAGAAAGAAATGAATGGACAACAGGTAACCCCCATTTTTTTTATTATCCAGGTCAGATGTGGTCACATCCTGTTGTTCAGAATTTGGAAAAAGATGCCAAAGATTACATATGATTTAAGAAAAAAGTATTCCATGTTCATGCAAATATGGTTCCTGTACACCCAAATAATGGGATTAAATTTGTAATGATGTCCTTCCTATGCATCTACACTTGTGAGATTCTCCTCTAAGTTGTTATGGGGATATGTGCCAGAAAATGCTTCTCTATGCAATCCAAAAAATCTTTATATTTCTCTTTTATTCCCCTCTTTTTTATACATAGATTTATAGTCATTTTTTGAGGGGGAGGTTGGCTGAGGTGGGGTGAAAACCATCATGTATGTCACTTTATTTTGGTTCTTTTGAAATCTATTATTTCATTAATTATTGTTACTACGTGTGTGGAAAAATAATAAATAAAATATTTTTTAAAAGACACCATTTTCTTGTTTAGGCTCTTTTAGGCCACTGTGTAGCCCATATGCCTGATACTTTCACTCAGCATAATCTTTAACTTCAGCTCTTATATGATTATTTTAATCGTGGTATAATTTGCCTGTCTTCCACCAAATGCATCCTTAACTACCTCAGTAAAGTCATCCAGTTTTCCTCTGAGGATTTGTTTCTCCCTTTAAGCTAATTCTGGACGTAGCCAGGCAACACAGATCAGACCTGTTTAGTTACTTTTAGTCTTTAAAAGGATGTATACATCATCAAATGATGAGCCTCCCTTAATTCTTCAACTTTGCCAAAAAAAATCATATTATCATCATTACCTTTGATTGCACGGCATGCATTGAGCAATACCTGTTTCCCTGTTGCTGTGAAAGGTTTTTCCACCCTAAACTCTGTGGCATTGTTCCCTATGGTCTTCCAGGTGAGATGCTAATTCTGAGACAACCACTGCTGCCTTGATATAGGGTGGAGGTGGTAAATCTTTATTACAAGTTCCATACTCATCAGCTGCATCAGACAAATTATTCCAATTACCATTATAATCTGGGAGTGTGTTTGGGCTTGCATTACTGACCATTCTCCCCAAGATGGGGGTAGCGGGATGTTCTGAGCTTTTTTGACAAATTGCTGCTCTGTGATGATTGCACAATAAAGATGTTACTACAACATAACATATAACAATTACAGCACGGAAACAGGCCATTAGGCCCTTCTAGTCCGCACCGAACCAAACACCCCTCTCTAGTCCCATCTCCCTGCACAATGCCCATAACCCTCCATCTTTTTCTCATCCATATACCTGTCCAACCTTTTCTTAAATAATACAATTGACTCCGCCGCCACTATTTCTCCCGGAAGATCATTCCACACGGCTACCACTCTCTGAGTAAAGAAGTTCCCCCTCATGTTACCTCTAAACCTCTGCCCCTTAATTCTTAACTCATGTCCTCTTGTTTTAATCTTTCCTCCTCTTAACGGAAATAGTCTATCCACATCCATTCTGTCTATCCCTTTCATAATCTTAAATATTTCTATCAAATCCCCTCTCAACCTTCTACGCTCCAAAGAATAAAGACCCAATCTGTCCAATCTCTCCCCATACTCCAGATGCTTAAACCCAGGCAACATTCTGGTAAACCTTCTATGCACTCTCTCCATTCTGTTTATATCCTTCCTATAATTAGGCGACCAGAACTGCACACAGAACTCCAAATTAGGCCGCACCAACGTCTTATACAATCTCAACATCACCTCCCAACTCCTATATTCCATGCAATGATTGATAAAGGCCAGCATACTAAAAGCCTTCTTCACCACCCTATTCACGTGAGTTTCTACCTTCAGGGAACGATATACCGTTACTCCTAAATCTTTCTGCTCTTCTGTATTCCTCAATGCTCTCCCATTTACCACGTATGTCCTATTCTGATTCTTCTTACCAAAATGAAGCACCTCACACTTATCAGCATTAAATTCCATCTGCCATTTTTCAGCCCACTTTTCTAAGCAGCCCAAATCCCTCTGCAATCCTTGAAAATCTTCTTCATTATCCACTATTCCACCTATCTTAGTATCGTCTGCATATTTACTAATCCAATTCACCACCCCATCATCTAGATCATTAATGTATATAACGAACAACAATGGGCCCAATACAGATCCTTGAGGCACACCACTGGTCACCGGCCTCCAACCTGACAGACAATTATCCACTACCACTCTCTGGCCTCTCCCTTTCAGCCAATGTTCAATCCATTTGACTATCTTAAAATTTATACCTAAAGACTGCACCTCCCTAACTAACCTTCCATGTGGTACTTTATCGAAGGCCTTACTGAAGTCCATATAGACAACATCCACTGCGCTACCCTCATCCACATTCCTAGTCACCTCTTCAAAAAATTCAATCAGATTGGTCAAACATGACCTTCCTCCCACAAATCCATGTTGAGTGCTCCTGATCAGACCCTGTCTATCCAGATGTTTATAAGTACTATCTCTAAGAATTTTCTCCATTAATTTACCTATCACAGATGTCAAACTTACAGGCCGATAGTTGCCAGGCTTCCTCCTTGAACCCTTTTTAAATAACGGAACCACATGCGCAATGCGCCAATCCTCCGGCACTATCCCCATATCTAATGACATTTGGAAAATTACCGCCAGAGCCTCTGCTATTTCCTCCTTCACTTCTCTCAATGTCCTGGGGAAGATCCCGTCTGGTCCCAGAGACTTATCCACCTTTATATTCTTCAAAAGCCTTAAAACTACACCTTTTGTAATCTCTATATTCTCCATATTTACCCAATTTGCTTTTTTTAATCCCACATCTCTCAATATCCTTCTCCTTAGTGAATACCGAAGAAAAGAAACTGTTCAATATCTCCCCCATTTCTCTAGGCTCCACACACAGTTTTCCACTCTGATTTTCTAAGGGACCAATTTTGTCTCTAGTTTTCCTCTTACCATTAACATATTTGTAGAACTCTTTTGGATTAGTTTTCACCCTGCTTGCCATAGTTTTCTCGTACCTTCTTTTAGCTTTCCTAATTCCTCTCTTAAGATTCCTCTTACATTCAATGTATCTTTCAAACATCTCCTTAACTCCATGCTTCTTATATCTAATGTACGCCTCCCTTTTTCTTCGAACCAAGTTTCCAATATTCCTTGAAAACCACGGCTCTCTCAAACCTTTTGCCCCTCCTTTCAACCTAACAGGAACATAAAGCTTTTGCACTCTCAAAATCTGATCTTTAAAAGACTTCCATCTCTCTACTACATCCTGCCCATAAAACAAATTGTCCCAATGCACACCCTGCAAGTCCTTTCGCATCTCCTCAAATCTAGCTTTTCCCCAATCAAAAACCTCAATCCTTGGCCCTGATTTCTCTCTTTCCATAATGACATTGAAACTGATGGCATTATGATCACTGGACCCGAAGTGCTCGCCAACACTAACCTCCGTCACTTGACCCATCCCATTTGCCAACAGTAGATCTAACACTGCTCCTTCTCTGGTCGGCACCTCTACATATTGTTGTAAAAAACTATCTCAGCCTTTTCATACTTGCCCTTTTCTTGTCCCTTCCACTAAGTAATTTTGCTCAGAGATTGTTCCATCTGGATCATAAACCTCCTTTACCATTTTTTTGTTTCAACTTAGATATGTTTCTGCTATCTGAATGAGGCACCTTCTGATTCCCACACTACATTTCCCAACTCCACCTTCCTTTTTTCCCGCCATGACCATACCTTATCGTGTCTGCAATTCTGGCTCCTCAAGCCTATGTCTCAAAATAAAGTTGGTTAGTCAATTGATTTACCAAATCAACCCGTAAACACCAAGACCCTGTCTTCCAGTTACCCAGACAACCTAATCCCCGTTTTCCAACACCAAACTCCTCACACTCCAGAATCTTTTTTCTTTACACAACTTATATTCAACTATGGGGTTATACCCTAACCTAACAGGGTGGTCTTTCATGCACACTCATTCAACCAGGAACCTCATAGGTTCCTGTGATCCAGAGGGGTAACCTGCCAACTACGCCAATTGTAAGAGCAATTGAAATACCATATAGAGTTGGTGTTCAAAACAATGGGTGATTTATTAAAATTGATGTGCTTCAGGAGATGAGTTGAAACTGATTTCTTGAGCTTGATTTTGTTATGTTTTGTACTCTCAATGGACATAATTACAGAAACTTGATTAACTTAGTTTTACTGTTATGATTACAGATGTGAGTTGTAAAGATAAGACAAAGGATGGTAACAAATAGGATGTTTATTTGTCTCTAGGTTTTAGTTAATAATGTTTAAGTGTCTGTTTACAATGATGGGTACATGTTATTACTGCAATTTAGTTAACAATAAATTCAATTTCCTACTGCAGCAAAGGGTCCACACTCTCACATAAACTGTGTTACTGAAACAGAGCAGTCACGACTGTATTCTACTCTTGTGCTTGTCTTCAGTTCCCTGTTACCACATTAGCACAATTTATATCCTTCTTTACTAGTTACAGCCCTCACTATTCTTTCCCCTATTAAATTTACAAAACTGAGATTGATAGGTTTTTGGATACTGTGGTGACCAACTTACCAGCAAGCGAACAGGTGGAGGTGCTGTGGAAAACATGGGAAATTGACTTTAATCCAACACAGGTTTTTATCTGGGCCGACGATGTCATGGATGATGACACTTCTGGCCCAGCATACAAGCCTGGAGGTTTCAATCTTGCACTAGACTTCACAGCATGTACATCGACTTCACAGCAATATACATCAACTTGACAACATGTACTGTGATTCCACAATGTGTACACTGACGTGTATAATAGCTCAGTATAGAATACTTCGCTATAATACTATATTAAAGAATTCAATGGCAAATAGTAGGAAAAGAGTGTTGAGGGAAATTTAGTCATGATTTTGTTGAATGGAGCAGACTTGAGGAGTTAAATTGCCTATTTTGCTCCTTTTTTAATGTTTTCCCACTACCATCAAGACACAATAACATGACAAGAGAAGTTATATTCTTTTAGTTTTTTTTAATGTTGCAATTTTCTCAAGTCAGGTGAGTGTCCATTGGAGATCTGAACATCAAGGATGATCATGCTGTTTTTTTCTTCTTAGCCCTTACAATGACGACTGTTTAAGATAAAACTGGAAATATCTGACTCATATGCTGCAGCTCTCTGACTCATTTTCATTCCCTCAACCTCTTGTATGTAACACAAAGATACAAGTTGAATTAATTACTGCCTGATTATTTCTGATGTTATTTGGAATTACTGCTTGGTTTCTGACATCACATCTATCATCTCCAGAGCTATTCTTAAAAATAGAAATACATATACTTTCCAAGTTCAATAATCCTGTTGCTACATCTTATCATTTACTAAAAATAAATTATAATTTTGATTTGAGGCACCATAATTTGAAAGCAGCAAAATGCTCAATAGCTGCATCATGGAGGTGTTTTCTCCTATTGTGTAAGCATACAAAAAGCATTTAGACAAAAAAAGTTTTTTGCTCCACATTACAGCATCTTTAGTCTCTTATGTTTTCATCAGATTCAAGACATTTTAACAGAGAAGCTTACTGCCGTTGTTTAAACACATTTCATGCTTTTGAGACTCATCCTTGCTACATACATTAAAGCTCTGAATTTACCTTCTGTCCATGTAGAAGGTAAGCAGTTAAAATCATTGAACGTAGCCAGGCTGGAATGCCCTAGAGTCAACTAATTCTAGGTGTTAATTTATTGTCATGAACAAGCCACAAAACTCTGTTTTGTGGCAGTATCACAGTACAAACATTCATATAAACCACCTTACAAAAATAAATAAAAAGAAAAAAAATGTCACTGTGTATATTTAATGAAGAACATTTGTATATATCCTTGTTGATATGGTTCATAGTGCAATAAATAAAATTAAATAAAACAAAAATAAATAAAAATAGGGCACAAAAAGTCAAAGTAAAGCATTGATCATTGGTTCATTGCTCATTAAGGAATCTGATTGCACCAAGGAAGAAGCTGTCCTTGTTCTGCTGAGTGCTCATCTTTAGGCTCCTGCACCTTTTCCCCAATGTTAACAAGAGGGCATGGCCTGGGTGGTGGAGGTCCTTGAGGATAGAGGCTGATTTCTTAAGACACTGCCTCTTGTAGATTTCCTCAATGGAGTTAAATCTGGTGCCTGTGATGTCGCAAGCTGAGTTAACAACCCTCTGGAGAATTTTCTTGTCCTAAGCATTTGGCACCTCAACACTAGGCAGTGATGCAACCAGCCAAAATGCTCTCCATGGTACACCTGGAAAAGTTTTCGAAAGTCTTTGGTGACATACTTAATCTCCTCAAGCGCCTCACAAAGTATAGCCACTGGCGAGCCTTCTTCATGATTGCATCAACATGGAGGCTCCAGGTCAGATCCTTGGAGATGTTGACTCCCAAGAATTTGAAGTCTACTGAGGACTGGGTTGTGTTCCCTTGACTTCCACAATTATCTCTTTGGTTTTGCTAACGTTGAGCGCAAGATTGTTGGCATGACATCATTCAACAAGCTGATTGATCTCCCTCCTGTACGCTTCCTCATTGCCATTTGTGATTCGGCTGACAACTGTGGTTTCGTCTGCATATTCCGAGATTGCATTGGAATTGTGCCTGGTCATGCAGTCATGGGTAGATAATGAGTAGAGCAGTGGGCCAAACACGCATCCTTGAGGTGCACCTATGTTGATAATCAGTGAGGAGACATTGTTTTCAATTCATGCTGAATCATACTGACTGCAGTCTTCCGCTGAGGAAATCAAGGATCGAGTTGCAGAGGCCCAGAGTTTGAAGCTTTATTTTTAATATTTTTTTCTTGATTTTAATATATAAACTTGCATATAACATTTAATGAGATATATATCTCATATACATGAAAAAGAATAATTAATTATTAAAAAGAATAATATAACAGCGTTATCAAGTTGACTATTCATATGAAAAACAAAGCAATTAACATATTCTTAATGTACATAATTAAACCCATTTACCAAATTATTTGGATTTAAAAAAATTTAAAAGAAAAAAAGTACACCTTTCAAACTAAAACTAATCTACACCCTCCCTCTAAACAAAGTTATACAAAAGGAAGTTTAGAATCAAATAGCAACCTCCAGGCATTATACGGTGAACTCCTGGACTCTTTATAGTTCTTAATTCTTCTAATCATAGTATTCCAAGAATGGGCTCCACATTTTTACAAATTGAAATTTTCTATCTTTAATATTGTATCTAATTTTCTCTCATCTTAAATAAGACATGATATTATGTAACCACTCTGTAAGGAAAAATCATGCTTCCATTTCAGTAAAATTGCTCGTCTGGCCAATAGTAAAAGCTAAAACTTTTTCCAGAGTTGCAGACAGTTGGTTCACATGAAAAACCAAACAGAACAATTAAAGGACAAGGCTCTATTTTGATTTTAAAAATCATGGATATAGTTTGAAAAACATCTTTTTAAAAACTCTCTAAATTTGGGCATTCCCAAAACATGTGGATCAGTGAAGCTTCAAAAAGTCTGCATTTCACACAAAGTAAATCTATATCTGCATATAAACGAGATAATTTAAGATTAGACATGTGTATTCTGTGTGCAGAAAATGAAGAATCATTAATCAACCAGTCCCAAACATTCTTAATCCCAGCCATTGATGCTGATCTTAAATCCAATAATTCATTGTAAATATATATTAATCTACCTTGAAAAAAAAATGCAAGTTAAAAACAAATCAGGAATATTAGTGTCTGAAATTTGAGGAAAATCAGAAAGTTTAGATTGAAGAGTTTGAAGCTTTTTGACCAGTGAAGAAGAATAATTTATACCTCACTTATATTTTAATGCTTTTGGTTTTAACACAAAATGGCTAACAAACCTTTAGTGTGACATAAGGTGGCTGAAAACAGACAGCATGAGAATAGGCACTAATTGAACAGATTCTGCAAGGACAGATACAATGAAAAGCAAGATAAAGTTAGTACAACATCATTAATTTTATATTTTTCGGGGCAATCTCAGACTATAACATATTCTATTTTGTCTTACGAAACACCAAAAAGCCAGATGTCAGAGCTGGGAAACCATTGTTTCATATATAGAATGATGTAACATTAAGAATGAGGGCTGTTCTGCGCCTTACTCATTTGAAATTGTATAAGTATAGAAGCAGCCATCTTTTATCTTTGAAGTAAGAGCTGTGACTTCAGAAAGATGTCTCCTTGAGACATCTCCTGACTCGTCAACTCACTTCCTGTATGTGAATTGAACATTTATAATAGAAACTGCATGCTTTGAAGAGATTTTCTGCTGTGTGTTCTTTCGCAGTCTGTTTCATTTCAGAGGCATGGATGACTTTCACTCCAGCACTGAGAGAATAATGGTGTTGAAGGCTGAGCTGCAGTTGATGAAAAGCAGCCGTATGTATGAGTTTTCAAGGTGATCCAGAGCTGACTGGAGAGCTAGCGATATTGTGTCTGCTGTGGAGCGATTATGATGGTAGGCGAATTGCAGTGGGTCCAGACCTTTGCTTAGGCACGTGTTAATTCTAGCCTTCTTCGTGATTGCATAGACATAGAGGCTCCAGGTCAGATGCTCAGAAATGTTGACACCCAGTTCCTGACCCTCTTCACAACTGAGTCCTCAATGAGGAATGGATCGTGCTCTCCTGACTTCCTTCCACAATTATCTCCTTGGTTTTGCTAACGTTGAGTACAAGGTTGTTAGTGTCACACCACACAAGCTGATCTATCTCCCTCCTGTACCCTTTCTCATTGCTATTTGTGATTCTGCCAATGACCGTGGTGTCATCTGAAAATATGTAGATAGCATGGAATTATGCAAGGCCACACAGTCATAGTGAATAGAGCAGTGGGATAAGCATGCATCCTTGAAGTATGCATATGTTGATAGTCAGTGAGGAAGAGATATTTTCAATTTGTATTGACTGTGAGGCCAAGTGAGGACAATTTCAGAGTCTCTTCCAACATATCTATGTTGAGGTCATGTTACAACTCTACAAACCTTTGGTGAGTCCACGCTTTGAATATTGTGTTCAGTTCTGGTCACCTCATTATAGGAAGAATGTGGAAGCTATGGAGAGTGTGCAAAGGAGATTTACCAGGATGTTGCCTGGATTGGGAAACAAGTCTTGTGAGGCAAGGATAGCAGCGTTGGGGCTTATCACTTTGGAGCACCGAAGGATGAAAGGAGTCTTGATAGAGGTCTACAAAATTATGAAAGGCATAGATAGGGTGAACAGCCAGCACCTGTTTCCTAAGGTAGAATCAGCAAACACTGGAGGACACATGTACAAAGTTAAGGGAGGGAAGTTTTGGGGAGACATCAGGGCAATATATATATATACACACACAGTTAGTTGTGGGTGCCCAGAATGCCTTGCCGGGGATGGTGATGGAAGTTGAAACATTGGGGGCATTTAAGAGACTCTTAGATAGACACATGGATGAAAAAAAAGAGGGTTACAGGAGAGGGAGGGTTAGTACTTTTTTTTAGGGAAGTATGAGTTGGCACAACATCAAGAATCGAAGGGCCTGTACTGTGCTATATTGTCTATTCTATGTCCCTCTATTAACCATATAACCACTTACAGCACAGAACAGGCCAGTTCGGCCCTACTAGTCCATGCCATAACAAATCCCCACCCTCCTAGTCCCACTGACCAGCACCCGGTCCATACTCCTCCAGTCCTCTCCTATCCATGTAACTATCCAGTCTTTTCTTAAATGTAACCAATGATCCCGCCTTGACTATGTCTGTCGGAAGCTCATTCCACATCCCCACCACCCTTTGTGTAAAGAAATTTCCCCTCATGTTCCCCTTATAATTTTCCCCCTTCAATCTTAAACCATGCCCTCTAGTTTGAATCTCCCCCATTCTTAATTGAAAAAGCCTATCCACGTTTACTCTGTCTGTCCCTTTTAAAATTTTAAACACCTCTATCAAGTCCCCTCTCAATCTTCTACGCTCCAGAGAAAAAAGCCCCAGTCTGCACAACCTTTCCCTGGAACTCAAACCTTGAAATCCTGTCAACATTCTCGTGAACCTTCTCTGCACTCTCTCTATTTTGTTTATATCTTTCCTATAATTTGGTGACCTAAACTGTACACAGTACTCCAAATTTGACCTCACCAATGCCTTGTACAATTTCATCATAACCTCCCTACTCTTGAATTCAATACTCCGATTTATGAAGGCCAACATTCCAAATGCCTTCTTCACCACACCATCTACCTGAGTATCAGCCTTGAGGGTACTATTTACCACAACTCCTAAATCCCTTTGTTGCTCTGCATATCTCAATAGCCCACCATTTAATGCATATGACCTATTTAGATTTGCCTTTCTATTGTCTATTGTTTGTAATTCCAAAATGCATCACCTCACACTTATCCAGATTGAAATCCATCTGCCACTTTTCTGCCCAACTCTGCATCCTGTCGATATCCTTTTGAAACCTTCAAAAACCAGGCAGTCATGCAATTGCTTGGAATGCTCTCAATACATCATATGTGGAACATAGTGAAGATGGAGGATGGGAGATGAACTTTCCTCAGCCTTTGCAGGATTTAGAAGCGCTGCTGGGCTTTCTTGGCTATGGAGCTAGTGTTAAGGGACCAGGTGAGATTCTCTGCCAAGTGCACACCAAGGAACTTGATATTCTTGACAACCTTAACAGTAGAGCCATCAATGGTCAGTGGAGAGTAATCTCCCCGGGCCCTCCTGAAGTCGACAACCATCTCTTTTGTTTTATTGACATTCAGATACAGGTTGTTGGCTCTGCATCAGTCTGTTAGTGACTGCACCTCATCTCTGTATGCTGACTCATCATTCTTACTAAAAAGGCCCACCACAGTCATGTCATCAGCAAAATTGATGATGTAGTTCGAGCTGTTTTTCTAAACAGTCACAACTCAGCAGAATGAACAGCAACAGACTAAGCACCCAGCCCTGTGACGGTCTTGGAAATACTGCTTTCAATCCGGACTACCTGGAGTCTCCCCAACAGGAAGTCAAGAATCCAATTCCAGAGAGTGGTTTAGACACAGCAGCTCAACTTCTCTATCCTCTGCCTCCAGGTACATGTTGCCTTCTTTATCGACCCCATATTCATTCTCGTCATCCTTCTGTTCTTCACAAATGCAGAGAACACCTTGGGGTTCTTATTAATTCCACATCCAAGGCCTTCTCAAGCCTCCTTCGAGCTTTCCTAATTCCTTAAGCATATTCTTCTCATGAGCCCTTCCTGTTTCCTATATCTAATGTATGCTTCCTTCTTCCTCTTGACTAATTGCCTGACCTACTTCATAAACCACAGTTCCCTTTTTCTACCATCTTTCTCTTGACCCAGTGGAACAAACCTATCTTGCCTGCACATGTGGTCCCTAAACATTCTCCACATTACTTCTGTGCTTTTACCCTTAAGTCTGAAAAACATCACATCTTCAAGAACAGTTGCTTTCCTTCAGCTATCTGACTCTTGAACCTCCTCATGGTACACTAATCATGGACGCTCTGCACTGCAGCAAGTTGCTTTTTTCTGCACTCAGATTACTGTGAATATTTAAATCTTATGTATTTATTATATCTTTTAATTTAATTCAATAAGTTTACGGTTATAGTTTTTCTTTACAAGTACCTGTTCAGCTGCAATAAGCAAGAATTTAGCACCTAAGTACATTGTACAATGAGTATTATGATAAACTTATCATGATTATTAGTCTACAACCCAATGGTACTGTACGAATATTGATTTTAACAATTTCTGGTAACTGGGCCCCTATTATTCTTTTTTTACTTCTAATTTTCTCTCACCCACCTTTTTCCAACTACCCCTTCCCTAGCCCATTTCCCAATTCCGTTTCTTTCCCCCATCAATTCATCATGGTTCACAGACGTGACGGTCAAGTCCCAGTCCTGCTCCCCCGACCTGGAACATCTGGCGATCAAGTGCCACTCATTATACCTGCTAAGGGAGTTCACTGCCATCATTCTGGTTACAGTAAACATTCCACCCCAGGCTAATGTCAGGCTAGCACTGGAGGGACTGAGCACTGTAATTAACACCCATGAGATGGCACATCCTAAAGCCTTCCCCATCATTGTAGGGGACTTCAATCAGGCCAACCTGAAGAAGTCTCTGATAAACTACCACCAACGTGTCACATGCGAGACCAGGGGAGCCAACACACTCAACCACTGCTACAACACCATGAAGAATGCCTACTGAACCATAACATGACTGCACTTTGGCACATTGATCACTTGGCTGTACTTATGCTCCCAGTGTACAAGCAGAGGCCGAGGACCACAGCATCAGCTGTGATGCTTCATTACCTTCTATGCCCGCTTTGAGAAGAAGTATCAAACAGTACCTACTAGAATCCCTGCAATGGCTGAGGGCTCTGCGATATCTCTGAGGACAATGTCAGAACATTATTCAAGAGGGTGAATCCTCGCAAGGCGTCAGGCTCTGACGATGTACCTGGCAGGGTACTGAAAATCTGTGCCAACCAACTAGCCAGAGTGTTCATGGACATTTTCAACCTCTCATTACTCCAATCAGAGGTTCCCCTTCAAAAGTGCATCAATCATCCCAGTGCCCAAGAAGAGCAGGGTGAGATGCCTCAACGACTACCGCCCAGTAACATTAACTTCTACTGTGATGAAATGCTTCGAGAGGCTGGTCGTGGCCAGAATCAACCCATCCTAAGCAAAAATCTGGACCCACTGTAATTTGCCTATCATCATAATCGCTCCACAGCAGATGCAATATCGCTCGCTCTCCACTCAGCTTTGGATCACCTCGAAAACAGCAATTCATACATACAGCTGCTCTTCATCGACTATAGTTCAGCCTTCAATACCATTATTCCCTCATTGCTGGTCAAGAAGCTACAAATCTAGGCCTCTGTACCCTACTCTGCAACTGGATCCTTGACTTTCTCATTGGAAGACCACAGTCAGTATGAATGGGAAACAACGTGTCCTCCTCACTGATTATCAACACAGGTGCACCCCAAGGATGCGTGTTTTGCCCACTGCTCTCCTCATCATACATCCATGACTGTGTGGCCAGACACAATTCCAATGATATCTACAAATATGCTGATAACACCAAAGTTGTCAGCTGAATCACAAATGCTACTGAGGAAACGTACAGAAGGGAGATAGATCAGCTCTTTGAGTGGTGTCACACCAACAACCTTGTGCTCAAAGTTAGGAAAACCAAGGAGATAATTGTGGACTTTAGGAGGAAGTCAGGGGAACATGACCCGGTCTTCAGAGGGCTCAGTAGTAGACAGGGTCATGATTTTCAAATTCCTGAGTGTCAACATCTCCGAGGATCTGTCCTGGAGCCTCCATGTTGATGCAATCACAAAGAAGGCTCACCAGCGGATAAACATGTAGTCCTTGACTTATGACCGTAATTGGGACCAAAGGATCAGTCGTAACTTGGATTGGTCGCAAGTTGGGTTCTGTCTATGCGCATGTGCAGGTCTTAACCAGGTCACAAAATTCACTCTACTGTGCACGCCCAGACCAGGTCATGAGGTAATTTCTCAAAAACATTTTCAGCAACTGAAACTTTAAAGAAGATTCTCAACATACTCTATGTACCTGTACATTACAGAACCTTCAATGAAGATACACAATATATGAACTTCAAGCAACTACAGTAATACAGAATCTGTACATGTACTTATGCAGTACTTCTAAAACTGTAATAAATATGGACTCTACCTGTACTGAACAGTGGTTTTAATACAGTATTTCAACTTTAAATCGGAAGTCTCATTTCAACTTTAATCAGAAGTCTGAGGTAAAACAGGATTCTGTAGACACCGTGGTAAGTGAAAAAACACAAATGCTGGAGAAACTCAGCAGGTCAAACAGTGCCTTCATATGGCAAAGTAAAGATACATCACCAACATTTTGGGCTTGAGCCCTTCATCAAGGTGTGAGGGAATATGAAAGATGTCCAAACAATAGGGGTAAGGGGAGAGGGGGGGAGAACACCACAGGGTTGGGGGGGGGGGGGTGGTGAAGTCTAGGCTAGGTGGAGAGAGAAAGGGAGTAGGAACTGGAATAACTAGTTAAGGGGGGGTGGGGAAGGCAAGCTTATTAGTGGAATGCAATGAACTCAATGTCCATGCCCTGGGGTTGGAGGTTGCCCAGACAAAAATGAGGTGGTGTTCCTCCAATCAGAAGTCTCTTCATCCAAATTTGATCCCATCGCAGTACTTGTACTGGTACTCGGCTGTGATTCCTCAGTTTTCTTCTTTTTCATCATGGGTTGATGAAGGGCATTTTAAGAACATGCTGAACTTCGTTTGCACCATTTATTTCTTTTTTTCCATCATAAATTTGATGATGAGCTTAAAACGTCCTGAATTTGGCAATCAATCTTGGCATATCTTTCAACATTCTGGTTCATGCTTTCAAACTCAGCAAGGGCTTTATTCATTTGTGAAAATGGATTGGACAACCACTTAACAGTGAACCTCTTCTGTGGTTCCTCATCCTTTCTCTTCCTCTTTCCCTCCTCTGCAATGTGTTATTTTTCTAAATCGATTAAGTCCTCATTGGCTAATCCCTTTGATTCAAGCTCTAATAACTCTTCCACATCTTCAATATTGTAACTCTTCCACATCTTCAATATTGACTACCAATTCAAGATGCACTGCAAGCATCACAATGTTCTCTCTAATCTCATTTAGCACATTCTCCTCTTTCAAGCTTGAGACGTGTAGCGTTTGAGACATTTTTTCCCAAATTCCATTCATGCATCTTCCTGTAACATTCTCCAATGCTGCTGTGATGTTCTTGATATGACTAAGAATGCAGTAATTCTCGTAACAATGTTTTATCATTGACCATTGCTGCTACAGTTTATGCAAATGTTGAGTGATGGTAATAAAGTTGCAATCGCTCTTGGTCCAAAGGCTGAGAGTTAGATGTTGTGTTTGGTGGGAGAAATACCACGTTAACATTGGGATTAATGGCCGACATATGATGGGGATGTCCATGCACATTACCTAAGATTAATAAAATCTTTAAAGTGAAACTATTTTCTAAACAATATTGCCGAACCTTTGGAATGAAACAGATGAACTCATCCAGACTTTCAATGAACCTTTTGGCAGCTCTTTCATCAGCAATTGCTGCTTCACCTGAGACCCATATGATATGCAAGCTGTACCTTCTTTTAAATCTACTAAACCAGCCATTACTTGTGGTGAAGCTCCCAATGTACTCCTCCTCCACTCGCTTCTTCAATGCCTCGAAAAGTCTTCTAGCCTTTGTCTGAATCATCTTTAAATTCGGTGGCATGCATTTCTGAATCAGGTCTTCCAACCACACCATTAATAAATTCTCCATCTTGTGTTCTTCAAAACTTACAGATCCTCTTACATATTCTAGCGTATCCTCTCTGCATCCTTTAAAATCGTCGACAACTGTAGACTGCGTGCATATCATTGACCTTTCTACCTTAGTCATGATGGTTAATGGCTTTCACTTTTAACTCCAAAGTTATGGTTTTCCTTGGTCTCTTTGCAGCTCTATCAGCAGGGGATATGTTTTTCCTCTTACTTTCCATGTTTCTAGCATGCCTACAAAATGGAGATGGCGCTCATGGCCCAATACAGTACAGAAATGTATTGCGCTACATTGCATATGCGCAGACACGTTTTTAAAAAAAATTCAGTTGTGCGTGCGGGTTGTCCTAACTCCTGTAGGTCATAACTCAAGGATTTCACTTTGTGAGGTGTTTGAGTAGGTTCGGTATGTCACCAAAGGCTCTCAAAAACTTCTACAGATGGAGAGCATTCTGGCTGGTTGCATCACTGTCTGGTATAGATGCGCTAAATCTCAGCACAAGAAAAATACTCCGGAGGGTTGTTAACTCGGCCTGCGACAACACAGGCACCAGACTTCACTCCATTGAAGACATCTACATGAGGTGGTGTTTTAAAAAAGCAGCCTCTATCCTCAAAGACCCCCCCCACCACCCAGACCATGCTCTCTTCACTCTGCTACCATTGGGGGAAAAGATACAGGTGTCTAAAGATGAGCACTCAGCGACACAAGGACAGCTTCTTCCCCACTGCCATCAGATTCCTGATAAATGAACCGATGACACTGCCTTACTTTTTGTGTACTATTATTGTTATATTTATTGTTGTAAGATGGTTTATAATATGAACATTTTCACGATGATGCTGCCACAGAACACCGCATTTAATGACAATAAATTATGATTTCATCTGTCTATTATCTGGTTCCAATTATTTTTTTTAAACCCACGAGAATTCAGATTTATCTCTATCTGCTCCCTGCCACCATCATTTTGCTCTCCTATCTGTTTCTACGTCTCATCCATCAATCACTGTCTCTCAACTCTACCTCTCATCTTTCCTTACTCTGCTCCATTTGTCCATCATCCCTAACTTTACCGAGTTCCACCTGACACCTACCAGTCCCTGTCTTGCTCCTTGCTCTCACTTTTTTTTAAGCCATCTAGCTTCTCAGCTCTGATGCAGGGTCTCAATGCAAAACACTATCTCTATAGCTCCAGTTTCTGCATGGCCCATCGAATCCTCCAGAAATCAATTTTTGTTCCAGATTAAACTATCTCCATTCTCTCGTGTCTCTCTTCTTGACATTTCCTTCTTTTGTTTCAATATCTACCATCTTTCACAAACAAATACGAGTAGGAGCACAAAGCTGCAATCTGATACATGGTGAGATCACTCAGTTCAACCTATTGCATAAAAGTTTTGTTGTTTAGCATGAGCGCTGTCCTGTGTTGCTGTTTTTCAGGGTTACCACCTTATTTTTACGCATATCTAATCTGGTCCTGACATAAATACTGCACTCCTCCTTGTGCCAGAGTTACCTGGCATGATTGTAATAGCAGAATGAAGAACATGCCTGAACGTGGTTAGATTGTGGTGGAATACAATTCTTCTGCTGGTGGTCCTTGGTATTTCCTGGATGCTTGATTGTGTGCTTCCTGATCTGTTCTGAGTCTAGGCTATTTAACACAACACCACCTCACAGCCCAATGCAGATTGTTCTCACTGTCAAGAGTAGACTTTTGTCTACACGAGGAAACACTTTCTAATGTTGTCATGGGTAGATGCATCTGCAACAAATAGATTCAAAGTTCAGATTTATTGACAGAGATCATACATCACATTCAACCATGAGATTCTGTTTCCTGCGAGCCAGGCATAATTTCCACAAAAAAAACTGTACTCAAGGAAAGGGACACGTAGGAGAGAAATGTAAACAAGAAGGAAGTGCAAACAATGGTGCAATTCAGAAGATAAATATTCAATAATAAATAATGTGTAAAGGAAGAGTCCTTAAATAAATCTCTGATCGAGTCAGTTGTTTAGGAGTCTGATGTTAGAGCGGTAGCAACCTGGTTGTGCAAATCTTGTGCCACCTATGCCTTTTACCTGATGGCATTAGCGAGAACAGACCATGCCCTGGTTGGTGTGGATCCTTGATGATTGCTGCTGCTCCCTGATAGCGTAGATTTTCTTGATGGTGGGGAGAGTTTTGCTTGCGATGTTCTGAGCAGTGTCAACAAATTTTGTAGAGCTTTTCACCTAGAAGTATTGGTGGCCCCATACCAGGCCATAATTGGGGATGAAATCAAGTACCATAAAACTTTAAAACACAGAAGCTGGCCCCTTTGAGCATTTTTTTGCCTAGTCCCACTGACCTGCACCCAGTCCATAGCCCTATAAACCTCTCTCATCCATGAACCTGTCCAAATTCTTCTTAAATGTTAAAATTGAGCCTGCATTCACCACTTCAGGTAGCAGCTTCCACCATTCTCTTTGTGAAGAAGTTCCCCCTCATGTTTCCCCCTAAACATTTCCCCTTTCACCCTTCCCATGTCCTCTGGTTTGTATCTCACCTACCCTCAGTGGTGAAAAGCTTTTACTCTGTCTATTCCCCTCATAATTTTAAATACCTCTATCGAAACTCCCCTCATTCTTCTATGCTCCAGGGAATAAAGTTCTAACCTGCTTAACCTTTCCCTATAACTCAGTTCCTGAAGTCTGGGCAATGTCCTAGTAAATCTTTTCTGCACGCTTTCAATCTTATTGATATCATTCCTGTAGTTAGGTGACCAAAGCGGCACACAATACTCCAAATTTATCCTTACAAATGTCTTGCATATCATAACATCCCAACTCCTGTACTCAATAATGTGATTTATGAAGGCCAATATGCCAAAAGCTCTCTTTACAACCCTATACACCTATAACGCCACTTTCAGGGAATTATTTATCTGTATTTCCAGATAACTCTGTTCTACCGCATTCCTCAGTGACCTACCATTTACAAACGTTTCTTGGTTTGTCCTTCCAAAATGCAACACCTCATACTTGTCTGCATTAAATTCCATCTGCCATCTTTTAGCCCATTTTTCCAGCTGGTTCAGATCCCTCTCAAACTTTGAAAACATTCTTCGCTGTCTACAACGCCTCCAATTTATTACATTATCATCGAGATGACAAAAATAATGGTCCCAGGACCAATCCCGAGGTATAGAATTAGTCACAGGCCTCCAGTCTGAGAAGCAATCATCTATCAGTACTCTCTAGTGTCTGAACCTTCCTGACTAATCTCTCATGTTGGACCTCGTCATAGATTGCAAATTATTAAAGGACAAGGGCATAAGAGGAGTGGTGTTTTCAGGCAGTGGATGCACCTAAGTCAATGCCTCCATGTACCTGGATGACATTGCTGTCTTCACTGATGCAGCCGGGCAGCACATTTTCCATGACACATCTGTGGAAGTTTGCCAGGATGTCATATCAAACTCTGAAAACTCCCAGGAAAGTGGAGGCATTGATATGCTTTTTTCATGATGACATTAGTGTATTTGGCTAGAGAAAGGATGATTTTCTGGTTTTTGTGTCAAGAACTAGAATTCACAGTCTCAGGGCATGAGCAAAGATATTTTCTAAAGATGTAAAGCAGGGGTGTCAAACTCAAATTCACGGAGGGCCAAAATTAAAAACTTGGACTAAGTCGAGGGCCGAACTAAATATTTATTGAAAATTTTCAACAACATCTGCATGTTTTCTCTTCTTTCAACATATGTAATGTTAAACTTTTTCTTATTAAAATAAATGTTTAATAATAGTTTTGGATAAACTCTTTCATTGTCATTGTCATTGGCCCATTTCCTTTAGCGTTCTGAAACCGTGCACATGACGAGTCAATGAGGGATGATTAAAGCAGTGGTCTTCAAACTTTTTACCAGATGTAAACAGCGTCTTCATTGTTGAGGTCTTTCATGGCTTGTTTCAGCATCATGCTGAAGAAGATAGTAAAGAGGGTTGGTGCGAGGATGTAGCCTTGCTTCATGCCGTTGTCAATGGAAAAGGGTTCAGAGAGCTCATTGCTGTATCTGACTAGGTATTAGTCTATTAAGGAGAATCCTAGCGAAGATTTTGCCTGCAATGGAGAGCAGCGTGACTCCCCTGTAGTTTGAGCAGTCTGATTTCTCGCCTTTGTTTTTGTACAGGGTGATGATGATGGCATCACGAAGGTCCTGAGGCAGCTTTCCTTGGTCCCAGCAGAGCATGAAAAACTCATGCAGAATCCCCCCAGAGGTCTGGAAGGCTGGCGGGAAAGCTCTGCATACTAAACTGCATGAATTTTTCATGCTCCGCTGGGACCAAGGAAAGCTTCCTCAGGACCTTTATCATTATCACCCTGTACAAAAACATTTAAGTTCTAACAGTGCATAAAATACATAAAAATGATTTAAGATAGCTGTTGAGAAGGGGACTTGAAAAATCCATGTGATTCACTTTGAAATTTGAACATATGTACTGGGCTACAAAATAAATATCCCAACTTGGAAATTTGATAAAGCAAGTAATGAATTCAGGAAAGAGGTAAACTGTTCGAAAGGTCTAACCTGTCATTTATTTTACATTTGAGATCGTGGTGAGACCATTGAGACACATTTTTGACGAGATTAGGGGAAAAAACCCGACAATTTAAACACGAGCCACTGCCGAGAGAAAGGTTTGTGGAAGACAAAGGGTCACAAAATTACCTGTGTCCTGCTGTTCCCCGCACCTCCAATGAGACGTCGCGGCGCCACACCTCCGCACGCATGCGCCCTCAGCTTGCTGTGGGTGCGGCCGCTGATGATGGGGCGGAGCCGTGCGCTCCCGAGGGTTGATGGGAGTGACAGCGGGTGGGGAGGGGAGTGACGTTGCACACCTGCTGCCGAGCTTGACCATGGGAGTTGCAGGAGTGGCGCGGCACGGATAGAGAGGAGGAAGGGGAGCACCGACCGCGGTTGGCAAGGGGCAGCGGCTCCTTGAATGTTTAGGTACGGAGTTCAAGGCTGGGTCAGGGTGAGCTGCCGTCGCTCAGTTGAGGGGCGGCGAGCGGCGGTTCCTTGACTTCGGGAGTGCGTGGTCAAAGTCCAGGGGGAGGAGGTGAAGGGGGATGCGGTGCGCGCGCAGCGTCGGGGAAGGGCAGAAAAGAGCCAAGGAGGTGAGGCGAAGCCGAAAGCAGCTCGTTGGTGATAGCGCAATGGGCTAATGCCCAAGAACAGCGTTAACAGGCAGCAATCGGAGGTGGTTCATCCAAGCTCGAAATCTGATTTTTTTTTGGTTGTTTTGTTCAAGATCAATCTCGGTATGTTTTAGACGAACCGATCCGAATCAAACTCTGAGCCGCGTGCAAAGTGTGATTTGAAACGTCTTGGATCTAAAATCGCATGAATTCTCTTTTGAGTTGCGAGATGTGGGGAAAGGGGATGGAAGTGAGCGAACGAGCCAGCTCACAGACAGAGAGAAAGAGTGAAACGATTATCTTCAGAAATGAAGACACTTTGGCCATAGTGATCGTTTAAAAAGTGGAACGTGGCTTGTATGACATTTAGTTTGCCTCTTATGGGTTG
Source organism: Narcine bancroftii (assembly GCF_036971445.1). Classification (NCBI taxonomy): domain Eukaryota; kingdom Metazoa; phylum Chordata; class Chondrichthyes; order Torpediniformes; family Narcinidae; genus Narcine; species Narcine bancroftii. The sequence goes on along the minus strand of NC_091469.1, from coordinate 355,673,210 downwards.
TTTGAAGATACATTCTTTTACCCATTTGAAAATGTCGATGAACATGCAAAGTTATTGATTGTCTTGATTAGAAAACATTTAGCTTTCTGAATATTTGCCACACTAGATAGAGTAATAACTTCCTGCTGTCCCCCGTGTACAATATGTTACGTTTATATTCCTTTTACTTGCCCGAAAAGGACAAAAAGAGCTCTGGACAATCAACGAAGTTGGCTTTCTTTGCCCCATGGTGTCTGCGCAATACTTTGTATTAGGCTTTGAGTAGAGAAAAAATCCCAAATAGTGATTCTGATCCATATTGAAAAGTAATTTGGTTAAATGACTAGAATTGTTAAACATGAGGTAGTTTTTAAAAAAATCTCCCTAAATGATGAAAGAAGTGATGGAGGTTAGTTTCTTTATGTTCACATACTAAATGATGGCACAGTGCTGTTTCTGGAGACATTCTTAAAGAGCTTGTGTTCAAGAATAGATTTGATGGGTTCAAAGAGAGTCAAGGCTGGACATGTATAATGAACAAACGGTGGTCCTTATTTACGCATTGGGAAATTCACAAAAAGGGCACACACTTCGACGATCATACACACCACGCAGACGTGGTATACTGAGAAACAAGGACGTAACTTCTTCAGCACCCACAGGCACAGGATACCACATAACTAAATGAGTACATGCACACGAGCCTGATCTCCAGGGTCACCGCTGCTTGGGATCTGGGATGGGCCCATTGCAATCGGCTCACCAGAGCTGCCAATGGCTCGCAGTCTAGTTTGGCGATGGTCACAACTAATGAGCACAAACACAGCAATAATACACAAATAACTACACATTGGGTGTGAATAAATCACTGCAAAACATTCTCAACATCCGATTGGGAATGCAAGAGTTAAACAGACATTACCCACCAACCCTCTCTATCCCTAATAGGCTCAGCATCCTTACAAACAGAAAACAAATTACAATTAACAAATGAATCTGGTCTCCAGCATTGCCCACAGGTCAGGCCTATTGCATTTAGCCCTCCAGAGCTGCCCCAGTGCTGCAGCCTGGAGTTCAGTGATGGTCTCCATGCAGCAGCAAGAACCATGAGAGAGACTGCACCTGCTCGGCTTTTTCCAATGCAAGACCCATCCACATAACCTGCGAGGACTAATCGTGTCATCCTCACCTGTGGGCAGATGATGTGACTTCTGACTTGGCTCCAGTGGGGAGGTCACATGACCCTCTGCAATCCACATTCCAACCAGATTCCAGACAAAGAGGCCACACAATCCACATTACAGCTTTGCAAATGGAATCATATTTGTGGCAAACTCCAACTACCTTGTTTTCCTTTGATTAATTGTATTACCTTTGTGCTTTTTCTTGGAGATAACCTCACCAACCTCCAAGACATCCTATGCACTTGACTGTGTGAAAGGATAAACAATTCCTGACTGGCATACTTTGCTCCAAAAATATTGAACAGCCATACAACAGTGGTAATATAACATTTATCACTACGTTACACTTTGACGTATCTTTTAATTCTGACAAAGCTATAGAAGTCTCCTCTAATGCCATATCTTTAAAAGTAGTACTTGTATGACAATTAAACCAACTTGAATTTTTCTCCTTTCATTTATCAACATGCACTAATATCACTTTATAGAACGTAGAACTTAGAAACCTACAGCATAGTACAAGCCCTTTGGCCCACAGGTTTGTGCCATCTTAATAACTTATTCCAACAACTATCTAGAATTTTCCGAGTTCATATTCCTCCATTTTTCTCAGTTCTAATTAACTAATAATCTCTTAAATGATCCTGTTGTACCTGCCTCCACCACTGTTGCCGGCAGTGCATTCCATGCACCCACCACTCCCTTGTATCTCCCTCTATTGACTCTCAAGCACCATAAAACTGCCCCCTTGTGTTAACTATTTCAACCCTGGGGAAAAGACCTCTGGCCTCTTATTATTTTATACACCCCTATCAGATCATCACTTATCCTCTGTTGCCCTAAGGTAAAAGAACATGTACATTCAACCTATCCTCATAAGGCATGCTCTCCAATCCAGACAGCATCCTTGTAAACTTCCTCTGCACCCTCTGTTAAGCATTCACATCCTTCCTGAAGTGAGATGACCAGAACTGTACATTGTATTCCAAGTAAGGGCTAACTTGAGTCTTGTATGGATATCTACAACATCACATAATGGCTTTTGAACTCTTTCAAGGTTCAAGATACCTTTATTGTCATGTAATAAAACAGGTGTAATATTATGCAAAATTGGGTTTATTCTGCATTAAGGCAGAAAGATTTGTCAACAGCAGAAATTGCTGGCACCTCAGAGAAAAGGAAGCAAAAGAAAGTCTGTGAGTGTCCATGGATTCACCTACAGTGCTGCCACAGCCTCTGCAGTAACACAGACTCCAATCCAAACCAGAGGCAACCTGAGCTCCAAATCTGAACCTCCAACATAATCAGGAAGCATTCAGCACCCTTGGCACCTCATTGCTTTGCTGTTCTGATACCTGATACACTTTCAGTTAGTATTCAGCAATTTGGAGCACTGTGTGAGTCCTTTGACCACAGTCGCCTATAGCCCACAGCCTGGCCTCAAGTCACCAACATCCCACTACTTCTGTGTTCTTCAGCCATAGAGTCCCTCACTGGTCTGCTGTCGTGGTCGCTGTTATGTGGATCATCTCCTCTGTTTCTCCTTCTCAAACAGTGGGTTTCTCCCTGTTTTCTAGTGCCCTGCACCAGTCTTCTACTTTCCTGAAGTCTATAATCCCTCAATTCTGTTGCCAAATTTGAGTGCCACCATCTTGGGCCCAGACTGTGCAGTCGCAGGATTTTAAAATGACCCACAGTCAGCTCCTTTAACAGGCTCTTTAAAGCCAGTATGGAGCCATTCATAGTTGGATTAGGCAGTAGAACCTGGAGGAGTGTTGTGTGTCCACTCCCTGCTTTCTGCTGGTCCATGCCAGCACTACCATTGTAGGAGCTTCTAAGGCTAATGAAGTCAAACACTCTTGGTCTTCTTAACAACAATTGTTGATTATTTCATACCCCAAACCTCTGAATTTGCAGCCTTTTTTGTATTTCTCCCTTTGCCATACCTTCCTCTAAGGCAGGAATGGCCAAACTGGTGCATTAGATGATTAGAAGTGGCGCTAAGAAGAAGGCATGTTTGCAGAGGTGGCCAACCTTTAAATATAGATGTACAACACAGATGCAGGCCATTTCGACCCATGTGTCCATGCTGCCCAATTAACTTCATGGCTGAAATGAACTGTCACTGTGCTGTATGTCTAAGTTAAAAAGTGAAAATGGTGGACACCCCTAAGGGTGACACGATAAGTGTAGGAGGCAAGATTAGCATAGACAGAGACCCGACTTTTTTGTCCCGCCTCACCAGAGCCATCTGCTGCCCCGCCAGCACCACCGCCTACACTACCCCCAACATACAACAAACAAACACAAACCTCTTTCTTCTCTGCTCCATTCATCCTTCCTCCTCCTGTTCACTTTCAGCTTATTAAAATGCCGAAGCCAAATATAACATGATGGCTGCCGAGGCCCACTCTCACAATATCTCCTTGTCGCTGTTTATTTTGACACCCTTCTCTAAGATCGCTTTTTTCCAATATCTTGCACTTTTCATAATTTTGGGACAAGTAGAGAGGAAACATTTTACCCCTTCTTCCACCACCCCCCCCCCCCCAGCCTTTTCCAGTTTCCATTATGAAATATTTCTGTTAGCATGACCCCTGCTTCTTTCACTGTTATTCCCAATTATTGTCATTTTATTTTGATTAATTTAGAGCCATTTCTTGTTCATATTTTAATAAAATTTATGGAAGAGATGCTTTAAACTTGGATGATCACATTTGAAAAAGTGAGCTAAAACTTTTAGAGGAAGTAGTCAAGTAACTATACTGTACTTTCCCTCTCCTTTGATTCCCTTTACATTCTTTATGATGTTAATTTCTTTCCTAATGTCATCTTGATTTGGCATTGATTTAAAAAAAATTTATGCATGACACTTTTCAGCATCTCTGTTAGACTTTGTTTTTTCTGAATTTTATCTTCTACATTTAGGTGGGCAACCTACGGGCCATAATCTCGATCCAGCCAGTGATTTAAATTTATCTGGCCTAAGAGGCCTCCAGATCCATCCCACAGTCTAAATTTATTTGTAATGCCCAGAGGACCCCAAAACCCAGCTGCATTAGAAATTGACCAAGACAAGTGGTAACTTTAAAAAAAAAGTTGCTTTTAATTATCTTTAAACATGAAAAAAGGATCAAACTTTAACTTATCATTATTAACTTAACCTAACAACCCCCTTCTAATTCTAGGTACATGTGTATGTAATGTGTGTATGTTCATAAAAATTCTTTGATTCACAGTCCAATCTCACTTCTCATTCCTCCAAGTTCACTGGTTGCAGGCAATTCTTATACTGTGCACAGAATTTAACATTTATGAATTTCACCAGGCTTTTGTGCTTAAAAGGCAAATGGTTACCGCTCAGGAAGGTTCTTGTCAGTTTTCAGAGAGAGATTTGTTGATCGTTGGACACCAACTGATTCCTTCCGATCAGTCACGTCAGTGTCTTGCCGAAGAAATTTGCCCCATTAAGGTTCACCAGGTGATAACCTCTTTCTTTCAGGTCACCACAGAGTTCCTGTTTGTTTCCCTTATTTCATGTGAAACATGAAATCTTGTATGGACCACAAGGGCTTTGAACAGGCTGAACTAAGAACTCACAGCCCATCTTCAAAATGGGGTTTTTCGACAAGCTTGCCAGCTTGTCATGTTCGATTTCCAGCTGCTGAACTGTAGAACTGCATATTCATTCTCTCTCTCTCTCTCTCTCTCTCTCTCTCTCTCTCTCTCTCTCTCCCCTCTCTGCAGCCTGTCCAATTAACAACTACTTGTGAAATCCTTTAGGAATATTTCAAAGTTTGTGCAAAGCCACCCGGATCCTGAACTGTCTGGCTTGAGCAGAGCTCCAGCATTTTAAATGAGATCTGTTTTGAAGTGTTTGTATCTGTATGTGACCTAAACTAAAAAACATGCCACAATTTATCTCCTTTAAAACACATATACATCTCTCTCTCTCTATAAAATAAAACTTAATCTGCCACAGTATGACAACTTCACCACCCCCTCCTCCATGCAAATAGAGTGAAGGTTTTGCCGCTCAGACCATCACTGGCTCTAAATTAATCACTGTGAATATGAGTGTCACTGGTCAGTAGTCATTTAGGCAGGTTACCATACTCGTCTTGGCACAGGTACGATTGAAGCCTGTTTGAAACAGGTGGGTACTATGCCCTGCTGGAGTGAGATGTTGATGATGTCCATGAATACATTAAGTTGGTCAACCCAGATTTTCAGGAAGTGGCCAGGTACTCTGTCCAGACTGGATGCTTTCCTTGAATTCACTTTCCTGAAGGCAGCCTGTACATTATTCTTGGATACTGTGGATAATCATTAAGGGATATTGGGGTATGCAGTATCTATTCCTTGTTCTGGTGGTCAAATTGAACCTAGAAGATATTGAGCTACCATATTTGAATACATGAACCAGAAAGTAATTCTTTAGTTATGAAGTACTTAAGAATGGCCTGAAAATTTGTATGACTGAGTTCTTCAATTCTTTTCAGTTTTGCTTTGAAGACTTTTTCTAGTCTGCTGGTGGTGACATATAATTCAGGAATAATGACCGTCACAACTAATGTGATCATGGGTGTTTTGCTCGTACATATAATCAGACTGCTCAAACTACAGGGGAATCACGTTGCTCTCCATTGCAGGCAAAATCTTCGCTAGGATTCTACTAAATAGAATAATACCTAGTGTCGCCGAGAATATTCTCCCAGAATCACAGTGCGGCTTTCGCGCAAACAGAGGAACTACTGACATGGTCTTTGCCCTCAGACAGCTCCAAGAAAAGTGCAGAGAACAAAACAAAGGACTCTACATCACCTTTGTTGACCTCACCAAAGCCTTCGACACCATGAGCAGGAAAGGGCTTTGGCAAATACTAGAGCGCATCGGATGTCCCCCAAAGTTCCTCAACATGATTATCCAACTGCACGAAAACCAACAAGGTCGGGTCAGATACAGCAATGAGCTCTCTGAACCCTTCTCCATTAACAATGGCGTTAAGTAAGGCTGTGTTCTCGCACCAACCCTCTTTTCAATCTTCTTCAGCATGATGCTGAACCAAGCCATGAAAGACCCCAACAATGAAGACGCTGTTTACATCCGGTACCGCACGGATGGCAGTCTCTTCAATCTGAGGCGCCTGCAAGCTCACACCAAGACACAAGAGAAACTTGTCCGTGAACTACTCTTTGCAGACGACGCCGCTTTAGTTGCCCATTCAGAGCCAGCTCTTCAGCGCTTGACGTCCTGCTTTGCGGAAACTGCCAAAATGTTTGGCCTGGAAGTCAGCCTGAAGAAAACTGAGGTCCTCCATCAGCCAGCTCCCCACCATGACTACCAGCCCCCCCACATCTCCATCGGGCACACAAAACTCAAAATGGTCAACCAGTTTACCTATCTCGGCTGCACCATTTCATCAGATGCAAGGATCGACAACGAGATAGACAACAGACTCGCCAAGGCAAATAGCGCCTTTGGAAGACTACACAAAAGAGTCTGGAAAAACAACCAACTGAAAAACCTCACAAAGATAAGCGTATACAGAGCCGTTGTCATACCCACACTCCTGTTCGGCTCCGAATCATGGGTCCTCTACCGGCACCACCTACGGCTCCTAGAACGCTTCCACCAGCGTTGTCTCCGCTCCATCCTCAACATCCATTGGAGCGCTTTCATCCCTAACGTCGAAGTACTCGAGATGGCAGAGGTCGACAGCATCGAGTCCACGCTGCTGAAGATCCAGCTGCGCTGGATGGGTCACGTCTCCAGAATAGAGGACCATCGCCTTCCCAAGATCGTGTTATATGGCGAGCTCTCCACTGGCCACCGTGACAGAGGTGCACCAAAGAAAAGGTACAAGGACTGCCTAAAGAAATCTCTTGGTGCCTGCCACATTGACCACCGCCAGTGGGCTGATGACGCCTCAAACCGTGCATCTTGGCGCCTCACAGTTTGGCGGGCAGCAACCTCCTTTGAAGAAGACCGCAGAGCCCACCTCACTGACAAAAGGCAAAGGAGGAAAAACCCAACCCCAACCAACCAATTTTCCCCTGCAACCTCTGCAACCGTGTCTGCCTGTCCCGCATCGGACTTGTCAGCCACAAACGAGCCTGCAGCTGACGTGGACTTTTTACCCCCTCCATAAATCTTCGTCCGCGAAGCCAAGCCAAAGAGAAGAGATAATCTACGGTTTTGTGGTTTTTAGTATATTGTATGTCATGTAAGCTTTTAGTAGTGTTGGGTAGAGAAGGTAGGGTTGTATGGAGGCAGTTGGAAAGGAAATGGAGAACTGCTGGTATGCATATAAATTACTTTTCCACCATCACATCTCACAATGATGCACAGAAGTGGCAGCAAATGAAATATACTGCTTGCAAAGTTGGAGTGCTGACATTTGGGTTTAACTCGTGTAGTTTCTGGTGTTCAATTTTGATTTATTATTTTAAAACGCTGAGCATTGTCCAATGCCCCTAATTTGAGAAAGTGAGAGGCCAGCACAGTTGGCATAACGGTTAGCACAATGCCTTTACAGCACCAGTGATCGGGACTAGACTTGAGTTCGAATCCTGTGCTGTCTGCAAGGAATTTATACGTTCTACCTGTGTCTCCGTGAGTTTGCTCCAGTTTCCTCCCATCCTTCAAAACGTGTCGGGAGTGAACGTTTAACGTGGTGTAAATTGGACAGCGTGGACTCAGGGCTGAATTAGCCTGTTACAGTGCTGTATGTCTAAATTTAAAAAGGTTTTTAAAAATTTCATTAAAAATAGGCCTATTCAGGCCTATTTATGATATACACACACTGGATAATGACTCCAGTAAGATCATGGCTAACATAATTAATCTGGAGGAAATAAGGTCTTGATTGTTTGTCCAGAATTTGTGGTAATAGTGCATCATCCATGCTCAAAACTAATGAAAATATTATCAAGTCTTCCCTGGGGAAAGTTGATGAAGGAAGTAATCCCAGTTGTCTGTACCAACAGAGCATTCCATGGCTTAAATGCCATAATGTTGGGGGGGTGGGGACATAGTGCAGGTTGAGTACATCTTGCCTTCTGTTGAGAAAAGTTGACATCTTCATCAAGCTGTGCTCTCTGTCAAAAATGTGGAATCTTTCTGTTCTGATATTGATGCATTCAATCTAATGAATTGTTACTTTTTCTTCAGTAAGTTGTTTAAAATATGTTAGTTAGTTGCATCAACTAAAACAGTCCAAAATAAAGGATGTATGGAAATCAAGGGTCAAGATTGCCTGGGCTGTGTCACTTTGTCAGCAAAAGGAAGACTGAAGCCCAGCTTATGTCCCTTTATTTAAGAAGATAGCAGGGATAAGCCAGGAAACTTCAGGATGGCGAGCCTTGGGTCACCAGTTAGAAAGTTTTTGAAAGGGTGTCTGAGAGACTGGACTTGTTTGTATGTGGAAAGGCAAGAACTATTCAAGCATCGTCCATGTGGCTTTGTGTGTGGGAAATCATGTCTCACAAATTTAAGGGTTTTTTTGAGTGGGCAACAAAGAGATTGATAAGGACAGGGTGGTAAACGGTGCTTACACGGACTTGAACAAAACCTTTAATGAATCCCACGTGATAGGCTGATCTGAGAATTAGAACACATGGGATCCAGGGTGAGCTGGCTAATTTGATACAAAATTTGTTTTTTTTTTGCAGGAGGCAAGGTTAGTTGTGAAGGTTTTCTTTATTGAAGGCTTGTGTCCTTGGTGTGCTACAGGGATCGATGCTCAGTTCTCTTGGTTTGTCATTTGAATTAAGTATTTGGATGAACAGGTAACAGTCCCAAGGTAATGACAGTGTTCTATTAATGAGGACTGTTTGTAACACAAACTGGAACAAAAGCAGTAAGTGGCAGATCATTTCAGAAACAGCTGTGGTGGAAGAGTGAGCAGGCATTAGAAGAGTGGTTGCCAGCCAGTATCACTGACTCAGTGAGTTTGCTTACTGCAGATCAACTCAACCCCAAATCAATACAACTTGGTGTTGGCACTGTGGAGAGGAAGCACTCAGGGCAGCACGGTTGGCATAGCAGTTAGCGCAACGCCTTTACAGCGTCAGCGATATAGCGATAGGGACCAGGGTTAGAATCCCATATTGCCTATAAGGAGTTTGTATGTTCTTCCAGTGTCTGTTTAGGTTTTCCCACCATTCAAAAACCTACTAGGGTATAAGTAAATTGGGCGGTACAGGTTCGTTGGGTGAAATGGCCTGTTACAGTGCTGTATGTTAAAAATTTAAATGTAAATGTGGAAGATATAACAAAAGATGTCTCCACAGCCAGCAAATTTAATCCTATTAATCATGCCTGTGTCCTAAACACTTGTTCATTTGTATAGACTGTCAGAAAATTGGGTGTTTGTAACCTGGCAGGTCCTAGACATGCAAGCTTGTAGAAGACACCAAAATAAATATAGTGGGCAGTGAGGAAGGTTGTCTAAAGTAACAATGGATCTAGATTAACTCGAAAAGTGGACAAAGGAATGGCAGGTGGAATTTAACACAGTGAATGGTAGGGCCCAGGAAAATGTTGTTGAACAAATAGTCCTGAAGTTACAAGTATATAGTTCCCTGAAAGTGGCAACATGGGTAGACAAAGTAAGTGAAGGCACACTATTCCATGCTTGTCTTCCGCTGAGATACTTATGTACTAGAGTTGGAATGTTGAGTTATGAGGAGTGATTTGGATAGGCTGATGGCTGAAGTGACATGATAGAGATATAAAATTGAGAGGCATGGATACGATAGATAGCCATGGTTTGTTTTCCCTCAGTTTGTCTAAAACTAGGTGGTATAAGTTTAAGGTAGAAATGGGAAATTTAGTTGGTATCTGGAATGAGCTCTCAGTGGAGATGATGAAGGTAGCAACAGTACCAACGTTTGGGAGGAATCTGAATAGATTCTTGAATGAGCAATGCATGGAGAAATAGGTAATCCTCACAAATAGGATTTAATGGTCATTTGGTCACTTGGGCATGGTAAGCTAATGCCCATTTCATGCTATATTTCATGCAAATGTATTTAAAATGCCATCAGCCCCAGGTGAGGTGCCGCAGGATTGGAGGGTAACTTGAATTGTTCTGTTGCTTTTAAAAAAAAAAATCCGGACAACCCAGGTATTATAGGCCGAAAAGCCAATCTTCAGTAGTGGGTAAGTTTTTGGATGTACAAGCATTTGGATAGTCAAGGACTGATTAGGGATAGTCAACATGACTTTGTGTGTGGGTAGGTTGTGTTTAACAAATCTTAGTTTATTGAGGAGCTTATAACAGGAAAGTAGATGAAAGAAAGGCTGTGGATGTAGTCAACGAGGATTTTAAGGCCTTTCACTATGTCCTACATGGGAGGTTAGTCAGGAAGGTAGTGAGATAGTAGATTGGGTTTCTACTATCAGAGAGTGGAAATGGATGATTCCCTCTCCAACAGGTGGCTTGTGACTAGTGGTGTGCCTAAAAAACAAGTGCTGGGTCCATGGTTGTTTTCAATGTTTATTAATTATAATCTGGTAAATTGGATCAGCAAGTTTTCAGATGACACAAAGATTGGACAGAGAGGAAGGCTTTGAAAGCTTGCAGAGGTAGCTGGACATGCTGGAGAAATGGGCTGTAAAATTGCAGATTTGAGGTGTGAGGTGTTGCATTTTGGAAGGACAAACCAAGGTAGGACATGCACGATAAATGGCAGGGCACTGAGGGGTGTGGTCGAACAGAGGAATCTGAGAATACAGATACATAATTCACTGAAAGTGGAGTCACAGGTGGATAGGGTTGTAGAGAGCTTTTGACACGTTGGCCTTCATAAAATAAAATATTGAATATAGGAGTTGGGATGTTGTGGTAAAGTTGTATGAGAAATTGGTGAGGCCAAATTTGGAGTATTCTGTGCAGTTTTGGTCACTTAACTTCAGGAAAGATATCAATTAGCTTGAAAGAGTGCAGAGAAAATTTACAAGGATATTACCAGGACTTCAGGAACTGAGTTACAGAGAAAAGTTAAACAGGTTAGGATTTTATTCCTTGGAGGATAGAAGAAAGAGTAAGGGAAGATTTGATGGAAGAAAACAAAATTATGAAGGGTGTAGATAGAGTAAATAAATGGGCTTTATGAGGTTAGGTGAGATACAAACCAAAGGATGTGGGTTAAAGGTGAAAGGGGAAACATTCAAGGGGAACAATAGGTGGAATTTCTTTATCACAGAGATTGCTGGGAATGTGGAACAAGCTGCTAGCTGATTTTATAAAAAAATTGGACATTTACATGGATGGGAGAGATACAAAGGGATATGAACTAGGCACCGTTTAGTGGTACTGGGTGGAATAATAGTTTGGCACAGACTAGAAGGGCTTGTTTCTGTACTGTACAGTTCTATGGTTTCCTAGGTTCGGCCTAGTTGTGTTAATTCAGTACACCATTGTTATGCTTGTTCTTTTAAGATGAATGATTTTACGTAGGTTTAACACTTAACCAACTTTATTTACCTTGAGATGCTTCAACCGACTTCCAGCCACAATCCCCATCATGTATCACTTCTGGTTTCAACAGAACTGCATTCATTTCATGCTGGGAAATGTTTTTTTTTAAATATGCAATAACACATCTTTTCCTTTTGTATAAAAAAAAACAAAATTACAAACACAATACTATGTCTACATAACAAAAGTATCTCACTTAGCAGGTTTCAATCAGTCTCTGAGGTGGTTAAAAGTCCTTTTTGGCCTGGTATGTGTTTTCGCCGGTGTACTGCTTGCATTTGCTCGTTAGTATTTGAATCTTTCTTTGACATCTGAACCACATGTTCCTTTTCTACATGTGCTGGACTCTTGTGTACTATGATTGGAGCTTGAGGTCATAGATCCACACGGTTCCTTCTCAGAGATGTCCCTCCCTCTGTCTGGTAGGAATGTGGATCTATTTTCCCTTGAACATATCCTGGCAAAGCCCATGTCCCAGAATTGTGATCTTGGATGTGCACTGGAACTCCAGGCTTCTGCAGTCATTATGATACTGTTTCTGTTTTACTTTATCTTCCACTTTAGCCTGTTTAACCTTTGGGCATCAGCAGATTTTCACGCATTGGAAGGTTGGTCTGTGTGTATCGACCCATCAGCATTTGAGCTAGAGAAAGGTAATTCTGTGGTGGTGCACTTCTGTAAATCATTAGACTTCTGTAGAAATCCTCTCATCCATCATGCACTTTCTTTGTGAGGCTCTTCACCTTCTTGACAGAACTTTCTGCTAGGTCATTAGACTTTGGGTGATATGGGCTTGATGTTGCATGCCAAAAGTTTTGGCAAAAGACTCAAATTCACGGCTTGAAAATTGTGGACCAGTGTCTGATACTACTTACAAGGAACTCCATGCCACACAAACACACTTTTCACTTTGCTAGATGTTGACTGCAGTGTTGTTACCTCTGGGGAATTGGAAAAATAGTGTGTTACTACTATATGATTCTTCCCAATACATTCTAACATATCTACATCAACTTTCAAGTATGGCCTGTCTGGTACAGGGTGTGGTGTAAGCAGTTCTGTAAGGCATATTTTGTATGAAGCACTGGTCTGGCTTGTATCTTGGTTCATTCTTGGCCAGTATATCACCTCTCAAGCTCTACGATTGCATTTTTTCTCACCAAGATGTCCTTCGCGTATCTCCTGGAGAATTTGCTTGCGTTGCAACACTGGAATCATAAACCTGTTCCCTTTGAAGACTATATGTTTCACAACTGACAGTTCATCTCTATATGCCCAATAAACCTGAATACCCATTGAATAGTCATTCTTAGATGACAGCCATCCTTTCTGTATTGTATCTTTGATCTCTTTCATTGTTTCATCGGTCTCTGTTGCTTTTCTGATCTGCTCTGATCCATCCCAGGATACTGGAAGTGAGGTGATAATCATGTCAACATTGGCATATATCTCTGCATTAACCTCTAGTCGCTCTTTTCTTTCTGGTCAACAGCGTGAGACAGTTAATCAGCAAATATGTATTTTCCTGGCATGTAGATAATTTTCCCATTGTAGTTCTGCAGCCTTATCAACATGCACTCAGTGGCGGGTTAACTGAAGCCTAGGAGCCCAGAAGGTGAGGGGGGCGCCTGTCAAACAACAATAGAAATAAGAAATACAACAATAGGAATGTTACTTTCATGATGCCAAAGGGATCTAAGCCACAATATTAAAAATATTTTAAAATTGCAACAATTTGTAATTTTCAACGCTACTGTCGATTGGCTTTCACGATTCACTGAAATAAAAAAAAACAACGGACCTGCTCAGAACGGCAGCAGTGGCTCAGTGTGGGATCACTGGCTGTCTTTGTTACCCATAATCCCCCATGCAACTGGAACCTCTCTGCCAGTGCCAGGGAAATACGCATGCCTGTGAAGAATAATGAGGTTAAAGCACACATGCACGCACACAAATTAAACCACATTCTGCAATGCATCACAAATAAATATAAACACACAAGGGGCTGGTTTTGTAAATAAACACAAACTTGTAAATGGAATACAAGATTTAAAATTAATCAATCTGTTCCGGACTGCTGGAGACCTCCATCTTGCTTGGTTGGTTTTGACTCAGTCAGGAATCAATAGTGAAATCACACTCACAAATCCAGAGCCATGAGTAATTAGATTCCTAAAATACTCCCATTCATTTCTATACAAGAGGGTAAGAGTTCTATGTAAACAAGACGCTTTATCAATTATCCAAGCTTTTTTTTAAAAAACCTTATTTTGCCAAGTTGTATCATTTCCTCACGCTGGCTACTTGCAATGAAATAGTCAGTGTACACACACCAAAGTAGGGATGACTTGTCACATCCCAGGAAAAGAGAAGAGAACATTTGAAGCACTCCTCCCCAAATAAAGCTTTTTGGAATTAAATCTTTTCAAAGCACTCAGGCCCCAAAATCAGTTGGAAGCAAATCTGTATTAAAATTTATATGACTAGCATTTTTAAAAAAAATCATGCTTTCAAAATTACTAATCAAATGTTGAAGTTAAAATATAAATGTATAGTTTCACGCTATAATAATGCTCAGTTACCATGGCCATTATATTAATAAAAACTGCCTTACCGAGATGTGATACATACAAACGAACAGGTAACACTGAACATAAAATTAACAAATTAAAGAATTAATTTCACATTCAGTTGTGCCTTGGAAGGATAGGGATCAAGAGCAGGAAAATGGGATTACCCCAGAAGACCATATTGCATTAATTAGTTGGGCTAAAGAACCTATACCAAGCTGTTTAATTTTATTCACATTCCATCCAGTATGTCTTGTACCCAGTGGCACTATTCCCAAAGTTCACGACATCCAATAATCACTGCACCCAGTAGTGCATAGCACTCAGTGACAGATCATTTGTTCCCAATGTGCACCATTAAATTTATTTTCCCATGGTGGGTTGACAGTGTAAGCATTGTGGATAAGAGAACTATGTTAGAAGGTGCTCCACTGTTGGCTTCTGGATGAACTGATGGAGGCAGGATTTTTCTCCATGTCAGATGTATTTTGATCAGTGGTTTTCAGCCTTTATTTTTCCACTCGTGTACTACCTTAAATAATTCCTTACTAACCACAAAGCATCCTTTTCGATGTCACGGGTACTCTGTGGTTAGTAAGGGATTATTTAAGGTGGTATGTGAGTGGAAAAATGTTGAGTTAGATAAGCTCTTGAAATAAAATGAGATGAGATGGAAGATCGTACAGACGTCATCTTCAGACAGCACAAATATGGCAGGCTGAAGGATCTTCCATGCATCGCAGTTTGCGTTGAGGATCCTCTGTGCTTCCACTGGCAGGTGGGGGGGGGTGGGGTATGCAGTCTGGGTTCAGAGGTTCTTGGCTTGTCACAGTGGATCTGAGTGGAGAGGCTGACGAGCCGTGGATCAAAGTGAGGAGCAAATGGGTGGGCAGGGAGAGGGAACATGGGCAGTCCAACTGCCTGGGAAAAGCTGGAGGGCCTTGTGGCTCAGACAGCATCCACAGGGAACAATGACATAAATAGGAGAGCAGGGAGTATACATTTAGAATTAATTCACCCATTCTCTCCAAAATGAACAGTGAAATTCACAATACTAACCCAAAAGAATGGTAAAGCATAGAACAGCTTTAAAGATTGAAACTGATGCAACATAAATATGATATTGACAAAAATCCTCTTAATTGATTGGGTTATTCTATCAAATCTGATATACATCCACACAAACTCTTATGATGAGAGCAGATATAAGCTTCAATTTAAATCACTGAATCTTCAATTTAAAACACACGTGTTGGAACGATAACCGATTTAAAAGTCATTTATCCCCTCCTTAGTTTCTTCCAAAATTAAATTTACCACCACAATGAACTGATTTGTCCTTGGGTTTACAGAGTCTGGAAAATTTTCACTTGATCAGCTGTAGTATGTGCAACTCAAAGTGAGTGTGTGAAAGAGAGAGTTGGAAGGAGGTGAGTTGAGGCATGGCTTGTGAATCTTCCCTCCCCCATCATGACACTGACCCTGGGTGGCTTTACTAAAGCTCAGCCTGGGGCACGGGTGGTAGTTAATCTGCTGCTGCATGAACAGTACACGGTGGTTTATGGACTCTCTTCACCAAATATTATATTGATGGAACCTTTCACATACACAAGTGCCGGCAAGAAGCTCTTTCTCTATCTATGCATATATGGTGTCTGCATTTGTTAAAGCCCTTGATGCATAAGCCACAGGTTGCCATATGTCCTTATACTGCTGCAATAGTAATTCTCCATGGCCATGTCAGAATGTATCAGTCAAGATCCTGGTGTGTCTGGTCAGAGCATAAAAGTTTAGTGCAGGCTCTTCTGTTCAGACTTTTTTGAGAACCTGGAAGCATTCTTCTTGCTTGTGCGACCATATCCACTCGTTTTTCTCCTCAAAGAATGATCTAAGTGGTGCTGACACAGTCAACCGACAAGGGATGAACTTTGCCAGGTAAGTCACCATCTTCAAGATGTGTCTCACCTCCTGTTTTTAGCCTCACAAAGTTCTCAATGGGTGATTGTCTTTCTTGGATTATGCTTCACTCCCTGTTCAAATATGATGTATATGAAGGTCAGTGTCTTTATGCTAAACTCACATTTCATTTTAATTTCAAATTGATATTCTGTGTCATGTCAAGCACTTGCCTTAGTCACATATATTCATTTTTGGTGGATCCCCATACAATGTCATCCATCATGGTCTCAACTTCAGGTATAATTTCAAAGTTCACGTGGATCATTTTGTGGTAGACTTCTGGTGCGGAGAAGATCCCATATGGTAACTGAAGAAAGCGGTATCTTGTGGAGTATTAACCTGTCTCTAACCTGCCTCATTGAGCTTCATCTCCCAAAGCCTCAATGACATGTCGAGCTTGCTAAACCACTTGGCACTTGCAAACCAGGACATGATTTCCTCCCATTTTGGCAATTTAAAATGTTCTCTCTTGATGACTTCATTGAGATCTCTTGGGTCTAGACATATACGCAATGCTCCATTTTTTTTTTTTACACGATGACCAGTGAGCTGACCCATTCTGTAGATTCTTCATTTTTCTGGTTTACTTTAATTTGTTCCATGCATGTTAGTTCTTGTTTGTCTCTAAGTTAAAACAGAACTTTCCTGCATGCATGGTCAACAGGAGCTGCTGTCCCATCTACGTGGGTAAGCATCCAAGCCCCTCAAAGACATCTGCATATTCTTATGTGAGTGTTGTGTGCTTATATTTGGTCTGTGAAGCCACAACAAAAACTTTTCACCAGGTCGTTCTCTTCATTTGCACTCAGACCTAATATTGGTTGTACTCTATGATCAGTTGCTGTGACTTTAGATTCCATCCTTACTTGTCTCATTCACAGTCAATGGAACAATCCATTCCGTTTTTCCAGTAGCACTCTAATGAATCCATGATGAATTCCTCCATTTTTTTGTCTACTGTGTATACATTTCACTTGGTATCCCCTTCTTTGCAGCACTCTGCAAAGTGATTCTTCTTCCCACATTTACAGCAGGATTTTCCATAGGCAGGACACGTCTTTGGAATATGTCTCCCTCAGCACCTGCTGCATTTTCTGTTTGTGCTTACATTGTTGCTTTGGGAAACTCCTGGTGCTCTGCTTATCTGTTTTCATCACCTGCACTGTTGTCTATCCTGTGCAGCTCCTTAACTGTTGTGTCTATCCTGTGCAGCTCCTTAGCTTGTACTCGTGTGGTCTCTGCTGCCCTACATATATTCGCAGTCTTTTCCAGAGTCAAATCTTTTTCACGCAACAGTTTTTTTCCTAAGTCCTTTATCTGGGATTCTGCAAACTGCTCTGTCTTTAATGTGAATTTTTTCAAATCTCCAGATTTACTCAGTGTGTGAAGCTCGGCTAAGTATTGCTCAAAACTCGTAGCTTATTTCTGGTCACAGGATAAAAACTTGAATCTCTCAAATATGATGTTTTTACTTGGAACAAAATACTCCTCAAATTTTGTAATCACAGTGTCCAATGTGAAAGCAGTATTATCAATTTGAAAACTGTTATACAGACATTCCCTGACTTTGTAATGGGAATTGAAGGATTGGTTGTAACTTGGATTGGTCATAAGTCGGATTCGCTCCACCATGCATGCCTGAGGTCATGCCACATTCAACAAATTAACCTTTAATGGGGACCTTGGGGTACTACTGGGAAAAGGGAACCTTGGGCAGTCGATGGGGAGTGGGGACTACACTATGCAGTACCTTTAATACAAAATATGTACTTTTACAGTTGTTTTAATAAAGATTTTTTAAACAAAATTTTGGCCATATGTGCAGGTGGACATAACTTGCATAGGTTGGAAGTTGAGGACTACCTGAAGATGTCCATTATGTGCAGGAACAAAGACACTTTCTGTTTTCCATTGGCCTGTTCCCATTCCACTAGCTTATAAATAAATGTTGAATCACTGTTTGAAGTGTTTCCAATTATTGGCGAGATTACCGGTAAACTGCATCAGTTTTGGAGGGCTTAACTTATCCATGCTTATGAACTATTGTCTTCTTTTACTCACTCAGCCACTTCTGACACTGTGTTATGTTCTTTCAAGAACAACAACTTTATGTGGGTTTAACACAACCAGCTTTATTTTCCTTAAGCTGCTTCAACCGATTTCCAGCAACCATGCTCATGACACCTGTCATATACCACTTCTGGTTTCTGCCCAATTGCC
The DNA here is from genome assembly GCF_036971445.1 of Narcine bancroftii. NCBI lineage: Eukaryota > Metazoa > Chordata > Chondrichthyes > Torpediniformes > Narcinidae > Narcine > Narcine bancroftii. The sequence goes on along the minus strand of NC_091469.1, from coordinate 355,654,812 downwards.
CACATTGCATGCTGGGAAATGTAGTTTTAATTTACATGCACAGTAATAACACAACTGTGGTTTTAAGTGTTTCTGTTTTCAATTGATATTCTTCAATAGTCAAGTAAATTTTAAAACAGTGGTTTCAAACTTTTTCTTTCCACTCATATACCACCTTAAGAATTCCTCTGCTAGGGGTGCTCTGTAGGGGATTACTTAAGGTGGTATGTGAGGGGGGGGGGGGAGGAGAATGGTTGAGAATCACTGCTCCAGACCCAATTTTTACTGAAATATTTTGCTTGAGAAAAAATTGTCATTGGCCCATTTCCTTTGGAGTTACTGCTCAGGAAGGTTCTTGTCGGTTTTCAGAGAGATTTGTTGTTTCAAGACATCCACAACCGATGTACTTCCATCAGTCACTTCAGTATCTTACTGACAAAACTTTCTCCGTCAGGGTTCTCCAGATGATAACCTCTTTTTTTCAGGTCACCACTGAGTTCCTTTTTGTTTCACTTATTCCAAGTGAAACATTAAACAGTCAGTCCTCTCGTCTTGCATGAACCACAAGGGCTTTGACCAGGCTGTCTTCCAGTCTGGCTTTTTCCCAGCTTGTCCTGTTCCACCTTTTTTCTCTCGCTCTCTTTTTCACTCTCTCTGCTTGCAAAACCACATGACTTTCCAGCAAGTTCTCCTTCCAGACAGCAGTGGCTCCAGCATTCTTTCATCTGTTGCCTTTGGTAAACAGCAGTACATTAGTGAAGTCTCTTGAACACTCTTCAAAGCTCTTGGAAAAGGTGTGAAACCACTGTCTACCATTAGCAGAGCTCTAGTATTTCAAATAAGATCTGTTTTAAAGTGTTTATGTGACCTACTCTAACAAACCTTTCCTAATTTATCTCCTAATAACATTTATATACTCTATATATTCTGTTACATAAGGATAAATGTTCTTGGATTGAAAAGAGTTCATGAAGTAGAATTGTAGGTTTGAAGATGGGGGATAATTTTAAGTAAAAAAGAAACCCAAGTAATCTAGCAAGAAATAAATTAACCAGCAAGTTCAAGAAAAGTAAGAACTGATACATTAAATGCAGAGCTAGGGTTGCAGAAATGACAGAACATAAACAAATAATTTTCTTCAGTTTTGTCAGTGTTAAGTTAAATAGTGCCAAAAATAAGTTACCAGTGGACAGATGAGAGTGAACTGGAAGAATTAAAACTGAATAAAATTAACTGGAAAGTTAACAGAGGAAAGCACTGACAAATCTCTGGGGACCTGATAGTCTTTGTCCAATAATACTAAAAGAAGATGCCACAGAGTTTGCCATTGGCATTGATTGCAAATTCATGGGGTTCTGTCAAGGTCCAAGCAGCAGATATAATGCTTTGAAGAGGAGAGGGAGGGAGAAAGAGGATTAGTTAATCTGCCACGAAAGGTTTTTGATTTTTACAGAAGTGATAACTCAGCACTTTATATTTAATTTGATTGGGCATAATAAATTTGGCTTTGTGAAAGGAAAATCTTGCTTAATTGGATTTTGTTTATATTGCTGGCCTGGTCTGTAAAAGTTTTTTTTTAAATTATTTGAATTTTTAAATATCAGTGACAATGAGCCTAAAAAGAGATATTGTGGCAGGTGAGTATAAGGTTAATTAAAGACACATGTTTTGAAGACTAGATAGAGAAGCTTCAGAGAATGGGCTTTGGGGAGTGAATTCTAGATCTTGGTTGAGGTGGTTAAAGGTAGACAATTGTGTTGGATGAAAGAAATTGGGAATACACCAACAGTTGGTGTTCTTGGGGGAATGCCATGCTGAGTGGACGTGTTTATCTGAGCTCTCAGAGAAAAAGTGCTAAAAGACAACCAAAAAATGTTTTCTAATAGAATTTTTGCTTGGAAAAAGTGTGTTTAGAACATTTGAATAAGAAGTATCGAAGATGTCTGGAAGATTGCATGCAAAATAGCTAAGACCAATGACAAAAGAAGCTCTGTCTTTACCAGCTACCTCAACAGACAATGCAGGGGGAGCTGCCTCTACTTCTCAACAAACTTGAGAGATGGAAACGCTTTTGCAAGAATTTGAAGGACTGGGATAACGTTTTGCAGATGTAGAAAATGCTATGAAAGAGCTCACCACTTCTGTGAAAGATATGGGTGAAGCAATAAACGACCTGTCCCAAAGTATGGATGGCACTGAGAGAGATCTTAGTAAACATGATAAACACATGAAACGAGCCGAACAATGGGCAATAGATAAGCAACGTTTAGATAAAATTGATCACATGGAAAACTTCAGTTGGAGAACTTTTACTTATTTATTTATTTGCTCAGAATATGCAAAATGCTGCCATGGATAAGACAATGAAATTTATAAGTTTTAATGTTAATGGTTTGAACAGAACGGTCAAGAAGAAAAGAATACTTATTAAAAAAAGCTGAGCTGCTGTGGTATTTCTCCAAGAAACATATCTCACAAAAGTAGAACATGATTCTTTGTCTCCTTATAACATCCTGACTTAAATCAGCATAAAAGAAAACTCTATTACCCTGGACCATCAAAGGTCCCTGATTCTAACGAACTTTCTGCACTGCCAGACGTAATATCATCTCATGATCTTGATAGCTTAAACATCGACTAAGAACCGCACGTGGTGATTGATCTGGAAAAGGTTTTCGCAGTATTGCCCTGTGCACTCTATCTAATTCTAACCCTTCTGGAAACTCATCTTTTCCCAACATCTCAGGTATCCACTTCAGGAAAAACTTTATTGGATCCGTTCCTTCTATATCCTCATGCAGTCCTATTATCTTAACATTGTTACGTCGACTTTGATTCTCCAATGAGTCAATTTTCTTCAAAAATTCTCTATTTTGCACAATCCATCCTGTAATACAATGTTCCACATAATCCATCCTCTCCGTATATCTTTCCACTTTATCGTTAGTCACGAAAAGCCTGCTTAATTTCTTCAAATTCATCCTGCACCACATCCACTGCTCGCAAACATTTAGTCACGTCTTTTTTAATTGCAGACACCTCTATCAATTCTCAGTTGAATCTTGTTATCCTTAAATCCCTGCAAAACCTGTATCGCCATATTGTCCATCCTACACATAAATTCTTCAGACACTGATAATGTAGTATTTTCCCTCCCAAACCGGGCCGACATTGTCAGCTCATCGGGAGGGAGCCATTCCTGCAGCCTTGGCCTGATCGGGGGTAATGTGTATGCGTGATTCCCTGTGCATGCCCAGTTCGGCTAAGGCCCGGAGGCGCAGATCTTCCGACTCTGCGCCCGAAGTCATCGCGCTGCCAGCCGCACTGACATGTTCATGGTTGGAACTCTCTCCCCCATGAACCCCCACATCCTCGGGCGCGCGACCTGGGTCGTGCTTGTGCTCCCTTCCCCGAGATATGGGTTAGACGCAAGGAGGGTGCCGGTGTAACAGAAATCCTTGCCTGAATGGTCCTCTGTGTCTTCAGAGCTTCCAAAATCGACATCTGTGGATCCTTCTGGAAGGTAGGCCTTAACTCTTCTGCACTTTAAGCTCTTTTAACTTGTGTTCACTTTTCAATCTGAGCCTTCAATGTTGTTATAGTTAACTCTTAAACTTAATCAGAAAGAGTTTTAAATACTTTAACTGTCTTTAATTTTCGGGCATTAATTATTCAGCTATGGAGACGTTGTTTTGCATGTCCTCTTCCTACGCCATCTTACCATGCCCCTCAAAACTAAAACTATTATGGGTGGAACAGGTCTTTACTTCATAATTTAATTCAAAAGCAGGGGGAGTAGCAATTTTAATCAATTAAAATGTTCCAATTGTTATAGAAAATATTTCAAAAGATTAAATGGCAGATGTATAAAGATAAACAGCAAATTTTATTCAGAATCATGGACATTGATGAATATTTATGCTCCAAATTATGACAATAAGGCCTTTATGAAGGATGTGTTTTTAAAAACAGCAGAGGAAAGGCAAAATATATTGATCGGATGGGACTTTAATTTTTGTCTAGACCCAATACTTGATAAGTCAGCAAGAACAGTAACTAAGGCAACTAAGCTAACTCTTTCATACATGAAAGATTTAAATTAATGGATATATGGAGGCAATTCAATCCCACTGAAAGAGACAAGTCATTTTATTCTAAAATGCATGACTCACATACAAGAATAGACTTGTTTTTGCTTTCGTTGAGTCTGAAGGAGAGAGTAGAAAAAACTGAATACCTACCCAGATTACACTTGGGTCATTCACCACTAACCTTAAAAAAAACCAAATACAAGAGAAACAAGAAAGTATGTATAGGTGGCGATTGAATATACTCTTCTTTAAAAAGGGAGGATTTTAAGCAATTTATAAGACAACAGATTGAAAATTTTGTGAAACAAATTTAGGATCAACTGACAAAAGCTTTTTGATATAGAATACTTTAAAGGTATACCTCTGAGAACAAATAATTTCATTCACAAAAAAAATGAAAAGAGAGTGTAATGCCAAAGTGAATAAATTGGAGAAAGAAATAGGAGAATTAGAAAAAGAATATCAAAGAATGGGGGAACAAGACAAATATAGAACAATGGAAAATAAGAAAATTCAATAGAACACTTTACAAACATACAGAGCAGAAAAGACAATGTTAAACACAAAACAAATATTATGAATTAGGAGAAAAGGCACATAAAATATTGGCTTGGCAATATAGTCATGTATAACCAGAAAGAAATAAATGAAACATTCAGGCAATATTATAAAAAATTATATAAATCCAACTTGAATAGACTGGAATAGAGGAATTTTAGATCATGTGGAACTCCTGAAATTGAATGATAATGATAGACAAGAATTGGTTTTAAATTTCACAAGGGAGGAAATTGAGAATGCATTAGGAACTCTTGAATCTAATAAAGCCCCAGGCAAAGATGGATTTCCACTTGAGTTTTACAGAGAATTTAAGGATTTATTAATGCCTTTATTCATGGACGTAACAGAGGGAGCAGTAGAAAGAAACACAGACATTACTGGACTCTTTCTCAATGGTAATAATTACTGTGTTACCTTAAAAGAATAGAGTTCCACTTAAAACTTCTTCCTATCAACCAATATTTCTTTTAAACAAAGATTATAAAATAATAACAAGAGCGAACAGGTTAGGACTGTATTTATCTAAGTTAATACATATAGATCAAGAGAGATTTGTTAAAGGCAGACAAGCATCAAATAATCTGGCATGATTGTTTGACATAATACATTTAGCCCAATTAAGACAGGATCCTATTATAGAAGTGCCATTAGATGCAGAAAAAAGCATTTGATAGACTTGAAAGGCTATTTCTATTTAAAACATTGGAAAAGTTGGGTATAGGATGGGAATTTATTAACTGGATCAAAGCATTATATCAAAAACCACAAGCAAAAATAATAACTAACAGCCAAATATCAGGAACTTTCCCGTTAAGCCGATCAAGAAGACAAGGTTGCCCTCCCTTCCCGGCTCTATTGTTAAGGCAATAGAACCACTAGCAGAAATAATCAGAAGTGATCCTGAAATTAAAGGCTTCAAGGTCGGTCAAGGTCGACACAAATAAGTTTGTTTGCTGATGATATATTAATGTACATATCTGAACTTGGGAGATTGCTGAAAAAATTGCAGGAAACTTTAACAGAGTATGGAAGGGGATTAGCATATACAATAAATATGGATAAAAGTTCAATTCTACCTTGATGATTATGAACGATATAAAGCAAGCAATATACTCAAATGGAAAAATGGGAATTATGTTTGATAAATTTTGACTAATTTGTACAAATTGAACTACTCTCCCCTGCTAGCGAAAATAGAACAAGACCTACAAAAATGGAAAGACCTGCCCCTAATGTTAATAGGGAGAGTTAATTGTATCAAAATGAAGATAATGCCAAAAATTCAATATTTGTTCTAGTTAATACCAATAAATTTAAGTTTTTAAGACAATAAATAATTTAGTAAGACCATTCCTATGGAATAATAAAGTACTAAGAATAGCATAAGAAAAATTGACATGTGATCATAAACTAGGGGGCTGTGAATCCCAGATTTTAAAAATATTATTACAGGAAGGAAAACTGGAATTTTGTTAAGATCGCCATTGTGCAATAACCCGATGCTACCTGTGATGATGAGAAATAGGATTCTAAATATATGATTACCAAAGGGGATTGGCCATATCGCAGACTGCTACAAAGACTGTGTTTTAATGTCATTTGAACAAATGAAGCAAACCTATGGAATTCCAAATGGTACTTTGTTATCTGCAATTGAGGGCTTTTCAAAGAGGAATTTGGGGAAATTACATGACCCCTCTGGGAGTAAGTGAATTGGAACAATGTTATGGATGGGTAATATACCCAAATTTATTAGCCAAATATATTTTGCCCTACAAATGAAAGGGAAAAGCCTGGATTATGTAGATCAAGAGAAAGAAGGGAAGCAGATCTCGCAGGAAATATAGCAGAACAATCTTGGTCTGAATGATGCAAAGATAGGGTAACCTTGATTATTAATGTGAGGGATGGCTTGGTGCAATATAACTTTTTGCATTAATTATATTTGACCCCACAAAGACTATACAAATCCAAACCAGAAATATCAGATAGATGATTTCAATGTGAAATCTCGTTTCTTTTCTCTGATTCTTTCTGGTAAGAAATGTCAGAAGTCTTATCAAGGATTACTGGATTTAATTTTCCAGGTAACCTGGAACTATATATATTTACTGGGAAATTTTGATAAATATTAGCAATAACCTCACAAAGTTTCAAATATCTTTTCTTAAGATTGCATTGGCAGTAGCCAAGAAATGTGTAGCAGTTGTATGGAAGTCAGATACATCGATTGCTCTGACACAATGGTTATCATGGTTACCATACTTGAATTATGTTGGTGTACAAGTACAAGTACAATAATGCTGCTGTAAATTCATGGTCTTCCCTCGATTTTGTATCTTTTTTAATAGAATGTAGATTGAAAGCTCCAATGGTGGAAGGAAAGACACAGTATTTGTCTATTTTTTGTTTATTATTTGAAAATTTTGTTTTATTTGACTTGTTTGGTTAAGTTAATGTGTTTAAATCGCATTTGTTATTAATCTATAGATATTTATGAAAAAATTGTATTTTTAAAACTCTTATTTTACATGTAAGCTGTAAGCAGACCATTTTATTTATGTAAAAGATGTATATTTGATATGTTTGAAAACCAAAAATGAAATATTTTTAAAAGACAGTTGGAGTTATTGGAGTCTTACACGGCTTGGGGAAATTGTACGATTTGGGAGAGTTAAGATGATGGTAATGTGAACACAAAGAATTATAAATGTTTTCTTTAATGCCGTCAGAGTCAGCTAATACTGTTATGATATTTGAGAGAGCTTGATGCGATTAATGTATAGGCAAGTATTTTAACCAGCAATCCTTAATGAAACATTACTGCGGTACAAATTGAGTTTGCATGAGAACAGAATAGATTTCGATAGCTTATCCTACTACACTACTTTAAGAAGAAATCAGTAATTCATTTTTTTTTCCAACATAATTGAGTGATCCAGGAAGCAATGCATATTGTTTACTTCCTTTCAAGTCATAGCTGAGGAAGCCAGTCCAGCTAAATAGGCAGGGTGTGGCCACTGGAATCACAATGGACACAATGAAATAATCACACAAGGCGTTTTTAGAGTGAATCAAATGGATTTACGCTTCATAATCTGTGCAACCTTTTGAAAGCCAGAGTCACGTGCTCGACACGCACTGACATCACATAGCTTGTTCGATTACTTCTGGGAGTTGTAGTGCCGCCATAGTGCCGCTACGAGGGCAAAGAAAATTAGTGTCTGTCATGAAGTCATCAAAGCTTTTGCATAGTTTGCACTCTTGGGTATTGTTTGTTTGGGTACAATAACATTCAATTAATTCAGCATGCTCAAGTCTTAGGCCCTGGACTAGTAGGTTTTCTGAACTCTAATATATTTATTGATATCCCAACTTTGATTTAAAAAAAAAATCTACACAATAGTGTAATTTTTAATGAATTTTTTAAGTGAAGCATTTTAATGAGATCCTTGTGATGGCCATGACATAATCCTGAGCCTTGTAGATTTCTGAATAATCAGACAGTGAATTTTTAGCATTTTATATATTATTTGTATTTTGAACTGAATGTGATAGGTAATCACAGGCCAGTTAGCTTAATGTCTGTAGTCAAGAAGCTATCATTAAGGAAGAAATAGTGAGATATCTTTTTTATTTAAATTATTCTGTTTGGCAGATGCAGCATTGATTCAGGAAGGGAAGGTCATGTTGGACGAATTGGTTAGAGTTTTTTGAGAATGTAATTTGCACACTGGATCAAGGGAACAGGTGTTGCGCCCTTGTATTTTTTTTTAGAAGCTCATCGGTAAGGTGCTGCATGAAATTCTTATCCATAAGATGAGGATGCCTGGAGTTCTGGATAATGCAGTGTATGGATTGAGGATTAGTTAACAAATTAAAGGCAGGGAAGTTGGAATAAATGGATATTTCTTTGGTTGGTAATCAGTGGTGAACAGAGTGCCACATGGGTTGTGGCAAGGCTCACAACTGTTTACACGAGTGCAACCTATTCAAGTTTGCAGGTGACAGTAAATTTGATGGAAAACCCAATTGTGCTGTTGACGTTGAGAGTCTGCAAACAGGTGTACATCGAATACTTCAATGAGCATGGATCTGGCAAATGGGAGTATTATGTTGTGAGGTCACATACTTGGGAAGGGAAAATAAAGATTTTTTAAATGGTGAACGATTGCTGCATGTTATGCAAGGAGACTTGTGAGTGCTTGTGCATGAATCACCAACATTAGTAGGCAGGCACAGCAGATAGTAAAGAATGCAAATGGAATGTTGACTTTCATTGCTGGAGGAATTTAATTTATTACCAGTGTTACAAGATCAAACCAGCAACCACAAAGAAGGCATATCACACAGGGGTAAAGATGAACAATTACTTTATTAACAAAAAAATCACTTTCAAACCTTAATTCAAAATCTGCCCCCGTTTTATAACAATGCCCACTGGTTACTATGCAAATCTCTATAACAGTGTAAAACTAATAAATTCCCCAGCCCGAATATAACATACGTAATCAAAGTTTAAGCTACACTTCCAACCAGCCCACAGAAAAACTTAGACACAAAACACACAAGACTCACAAAAATTCGATCTCAACCGAACCAAAGATCATAAACAGAATTCAGTTTGTTTGGTAAACTGAAGCCAAAAGATCTTTCAGAGAGAGCACAAAATTCGAAGTTGTCTTCTTGTGTTGCTTGCAGAGAGAGGAACAAACTGGCTTGGTCCGGATCCTTCTGGCTGCCTTCAGAATGTTCATCCTTTTTGAAATCCCAACATTCTAAACTTACTTCCAGACCATGACTCATGCTGTGGGCCTTCTTCCACTCCACAGCACCCCCATTGGTGTCCAAATCCAGAAATTTTTAGATATTTTTCTGCACATGCTCAGTCTGTCTCCCACTCTCAGCAGTCCACCTTCACCGTGGCTCTCTAAGGCAAACTCACTTTTTAGCATAAAACCACACAACACATAGGCCAATGCACAACTCTGTAACACCTCCCCTGCTAAAAAAAAATTTGGTCCACAAGAACAAATTTTTAACAATTAATAGAAGTATTACATACTACGACTGATTCCACCTGCATTGAATTCATCCATCGTTATTGAATGAAGATCTACCGGGACCAATGCCTGAAGAGGGCGCACAAAATTAGTGAACCGGTGCGGACTCGAAAGGCCAACATGGCCTGTTTCCGCTCCGTAAATGGTTATATGGTTATAATAACATAAATACTCCATTTTGTTTACTATAAGTATGTGATTAGATTCATATCTACCCAGATTAACATCTTGACAAACAATCTGCTATTCCATTATCTGTCCCCTTTATGTGTGTAATAATTAAATTATACTCTTGTAACATTAAGCTCCAGTTCACTAACAGTGTGTACTTATTTTTCATTTTCGACAGAAAAACTAATGGATTATATATAATTAACGGTTTTTGAGCAGAACAAATATACATATCAAAATGTTGCAATGCTAAAACAAGCACTAATAACTCCTTCTCAATAGTCAAGTAATTTTGTTGATGGTCATAAAACTTTTTCGAGAAGTACGAAATAGTATGTTCTACTCCATCAACATCATTTTGTAACAGTACAGCACCAACTGCTTCGTCACTGGCATCCACGGCTAAAGAGAATGGCTTTTCAAAGTTAGGGGACACAAGTACAGTCTGATGGCATAAAATGGCCTTTAACTTCAGAAATGCTTCATGGCATGCATCTGACCAGATATTTTTTTTTTCTTTCCAAGTAGTTTTGTTAATGGGAATGCAATTTCTGCAAAGTCTACGATAGTAGCCAATCATACCTAGAAATCTCTGAAGAGCTTTCTTATTACCGGGGATGGGGAACACAGTGATAGCCAATACTTTCGCTCCAACTGCTGCCACCTGTCCCTGTCCTACCACATAACCCAGATAAATTACAATGGCATGTCCAAACTCACTCTTGTGCAAATTCACTGTGAAGTGTGCTTCCACTAGTCTCTGAAATAACTGCTTTAATTCAAGCATGTGTTTTTCTCATGTATCCGTACTAATTACTAAATCATCGATTATAGGCTCCTTTGTGCTCTAAACCCTGAATTACTGCATTAATCATTCTCTGAAATGCCAAGTGCATTTTTCATCCTGAAAGCCATTACATTATACTCATACAATCCCGAAGGGGTAACAAATGCAGAAATCTCCCTGCCTTTTAAGAGATCAATCTTTGTAAGAAACTTGGCCTTTCCCACCTTATCTGTACAATCATCTATTCTGGGAATAGTAAACCCATCAGTCTTTGTCACCATGTTTATCTTTCGATAATCTGTACAAAACCTAATTGAGCCATCTGGCTTAGACACCAGAACACAGAGTGAACTCCAATTTGAACTTGATTTTCGGATTATGTCATTTCTGAGCATATAATCCACCTCTTGATCCAACAATCTGCTTTTTTCCTGATTAACTCAGTAAGGATGCTGCTTAATAGGCTTAGCATCACTGACCTCCACATCATGACAAGCCACAATAGTTCTTCTTGGAACATCTGGGAATATATCCTTAAATTTCATAAGTAATGTCTTAATTTGTTCCCTTTCTGATTTAGTCAAATGCATTAACTTGGTGTCTAAGTTTTGCAAAACTATAGAATTTTCCAGCCTGGGGCTTATCACTTTCTGTGCTCCATGACCTTCCACTAAACTTATCTCCTCCTTTCTTTCCTCTATAACTAGAACCTTGGTTGGAATCCTAGTCTCCTCCTCAGTCATTTTCTCAAAGTAAGATTTAAGCATGTTCATGTGACAGACCTGTGTCTTTCTTCGACGATCAGGCATCTCAATGGCATAGGTGACCTGGTTAATTTTTGATTTTACCTTGTATGGTCCTGAAAACTGAGCTCTCAAAGGGTTTGACTGCATTGGAAACAAAACCAATACTTTGTCGCCAGGTTTAATGTCCATAATTTTTGCTTTTTGATCACACCGAATTTTCATTTTTCCCTGAGCAGTTTTTTAAATTTTTCCTTGCCATCTCACAAGCCTGATGTTATCTGTTTTTATATTTGAAAACATAATCTCCAACAGATTTGATTGTACATCATTATGTATTCACCGTTCCTTCAACAATAGTAATGGACCCCTGATTTCATGACCAAACACCAACTCAAATGGACTAAAGCCAAGAGACTCCTGGGTTGCCTCTCTAACAGCAAACAATAACAAATGGATTCCTTCATCCCAATCCTGATTATTTTCCACACAATAATCCCTCATCATATTTTTCACAGTTAAATGGAACCTTTCCAAGGCCCCTTGTCTTTCAGGATGATAGGCAGATAACATAATTTGATGGGCTCCCAATTCATACACCACCTGTTGAAATATTCCGGCCATAAAATTACTCCCTTGGTCCAATTGAATTTGCCTTGGTAGGCCAAACAGTGTGAAAAATTTTTTAGCATAGCCTTCACAATCGTCTTTGTTTTAATGTTTCTCAGGGAAATAGCCTCTGGAAACCTTGAAGCTGTGTACAGGAATGTTAACAAATATTAATTTCCCACTTTGATTTTTGGCAATGAGCCAACACAATCCACTATCATTTTTGAGAAGAGCTCCCCGAAAGCAGGGATGGGTTGTAAAGGTGCCACTGGTGGTCTTTGATTAGGCTTGCCCACCAGTTGACAAGTGTGACAGGTTCTACAAAAGTTCACAGCATCCTTTCTTAATTTAGTCCGATAAAACTTTCCTTATCTTTTCCGCCGTCTTCTTCACTCCAAGATGACCTCCTAAAGGTGTACTATGAGCCAACTTTAATATTTAATTCCTGTAAGTTTTGGGAATTACAACTTGCCTTATTACTGCCCAGTTTTCACTGGGAGGTATCACTTGTGGTCTCCACTTTCTCATCAATATTCCATCTTGAACAAAGTAACATACTGGCACAGATTCAAGTTCCTGGTTAGACAGAATCTTATCTCTTATCCCAGCAAGATCAGGATCATGCTTTTGTCTAGCTATTAATTCTTCTCTTGACAACAGCAAAGCTGGATCCTTAGGTTTGTCCTCACTGCTTGCCTCCACTACAGAATCATCACAGATTTTTTCTAGACATGGCTCTAGTAACGGCACACGCAGGTTAGATTTCCAAATCCTTTTCGGACTCGTAAACCAATGGCTTACTTGTGAGTTTCACCGAAGGTATGACTTTACCCTCTGCTAAATCATTTCCTAACAAAAGAGAAACTCCATCTACCGGCAGACTTGATCTTATCCCTATCGTAACTGGACCATTAAATAAGTCTGATTTAATCACTATGGAAAGTTATAGGCTCTGCTTCACCAATGCCTTTAATTAAATTCACATCCCCAATATCGGTCTCCTCACCAAAATTCAAAACGTTGCTTAATACAAGCGATTGGGCTGCTCCAATATCCCGCAGGATTTTAACTGGGACTTGATTGGATCCTTCTTTAACCAAAATGAAACTTTCAATCATGAATGGTTTAAAAATATCCCTAACTTTCTCACTCTGAACACAAACAGTTGGTACCACCCCTTTTCTTTCTTCCTTTTCAGTACAGGATAATTTGCTATTATGTGCCCTGCCTTCTTACAATAGTGGCAAATAACACTAACTTTTCCTTCACCCATTTCTCTTCCTCTCTTCCTTTAACCTCACTTCTAGATTTTCTTTCTACTCTATTTGAATTATCAGCAGTATTCCTTTGAAAGGTTTTCCCTGGTGTTCACTTTGGCTTGTGGGTTAAAGCATATTTCTCTGCGAATTTACCAATTCTTGCCAAGTTTTTATATTTTTCTCTGCCAAGTACACTTGAATATTGTCAGGAACACAATTTTTAATTTCAAATAGAATGATTTCCCTCAATAATTCAAAGTTATTTTCTACTTTAATTGCAACACACCATCGATCAAAACACACAACCTTCCTAAAACCAAAATCTAGGTAAGATTGCGTAGCTGCTTTTTTAAAAAAAATTTCTGAACTTTTGTCTATAAGCCTCTGGGACTGGTTCATAAGATCGGAATATAGCCTACTTTACAAATTCTAATCAGCTGCTTGTTGTACAGTGAGACACAAGTACACCTGTTGGGCTTTCCCTTTAAGAACACTTTGTAGCAGGAATGACCACTGGTCTGGTGGGCATTTTAAATTTACAGCTACTTTCTCAAAATGCTGGAAAAACTGGTCTATTTCAGCTTCCTCAAATGGAGGAACTAACCTCACTTCTCTACTGACCAGAAACCTCTCCTCCTGACCAGCATGTGGGTTTTGGGCTTCTCCCTCTCCTTGTGTTAGGGTCTGCCTCAATTTAGCTTGTTCTAGCTCATGTTTCCGTTCATTCTCTCTCTCTCTCTCTCCTCCCTTGCGGCTGCCCTTTCCTCCATTTCTGCCTGCCTTACTGCTTTCCTTTCTGCCTCTCTTTTTTCCTCTAACTCTAGTTTTCTCAATGCCAATTTTACTTCCTCTGAAGTTTTCTTCTTTGGAAACTGTTCTAATGCAGCTTCTTCAAATACCCCCTTTCCTACATAGTGCTGAACAATCTTTCGGGCAATTTCCTTTTTTTTTTCATCACAGTTCTTACTGTAAGAAGTTTTAACTTGCCAACTATAACCATCAGTTCTAACATTTTAGCCATTTTTAAATTAACCACTGAAGGGTTCGCTATGAACTGGTCAATATTCATAGTTGCTGGTTTTTCTGCTGGTGATTTATACACTCACTGTTTATTTTTAATTTCAAGCTGGAGGTTGAGTCAAACTCAGACGACTGATAACTAAGCACAAGTCAATCGCCCCTAAAGCCTCCAAATTGAAGGCCCGCAAATTATGTTACAAGATCAAATCAGCAAGCACAAAGAAGGCATATCACACAGGGGTAAAGATGAACAATTACTTTATTAACAAAAATTCCCCTTCAAACTTTAATTCAAAATCCCCCCTTTTTATAACAATGCCCACTGGTTAATATACAAATCTCTATAACAGTGTAAAATTAATAAATTCCCCAGCCTAAATATAACATATGTAATCAAAGTCTAAGCTACACTTCCAACCACCCCACAGAAAAACTTAGACACAGAACAAGCACAAAACACACAAGACTCACAAAACTTTGATCTCAACCGAAGCAAAGATCATAAACAAAATTCAGTTTGTATGGTAAACTGAAGCCAAAAGATCTTTCAGAGAGAAAGCACAAAATTCAAAGTTGTCTTCTTGTGTTGCTTGCAGAAAGAGGAACAAATTGGCTTGGTCCGGATCCTTCTGGCTTAATTATGTTCATCCTTTTTGAAATCCCAACATTCTAAACTGTCCTCCAGACCATGACTCATGGTCTGGGCCTTCTTCCACTCCACAGCACCCCCAGTGGTGGTTTATCGTCCAAGTCCAGAAATCTTTAGATCATTTTCTGCACATGCTCAGTCTGTCTCCTACTATCTCAGCAGTCCACCTTCACCTTGGCTCTCTAAGGCAAACTGTCACTTTTTAACATAAAACCACACAACACATAGGCCAATACACAACATAGAACTCTGTAACACCAGGGAGGTTGTGCTGCAGCTGGCTATTTCAGATTTGTTATTAATTACATGCATGACATCACCTTG
Source organism: Narcine bancroftii (assembly GCF_036971445.1). Lineage (NCBI taxonomy): Eukaryota > Metazoa > Chordata > Chondrichthyes > Torpediniformes > Narcinidae > Narcine > Narcine bancroftii. Next base: position 355,639,556 of record NC_091469.1, on the reverse strand, counting down.
AGATTCTTATTCCTGTGGGGTGGGCAGAATTGCCTCTGAGTGCAAAAAAAACTACTCAATATACTCATGTAAGCAAATAATGAAATGTCAACAAATTGCAACACAGAGAAAAAACATCAATAAAGTGCAAAAGTAAAAGCCTTAAATTAGTTCCTGAGTTCATGAACTTCGTGGTGTAATTCTTGTGGCACCTATACCTCTTTCCTGATGGGAGCAGCGAGTACAGGGTATGTGCTGAGTGATGTGGATCCTTGATGATTGCTGCTGCTTTCTGATGGTGGGGAGGGTTTTGCCTGTGATGTCCGAGGCTGTGTCCACTACCTTTTGCAAGGCTTTCTGCTCAGGAGTATTTGTGTCCCCATAACAGACTGTGATGCAGTCAGTCCGCACACTTTCCACCTTTCATCGGTAGAAATTTCCAGGTTTTCCAATGTCACACCAAATCTCTGGAAACTCCTGAGGAAGCAGAGGCAATGAAGTGCTTTCTTCACAATACCATTAGTGTGTTGGGTCCAGGAAAGTTCCTCCAAGATAGTGCCTCCAAAGAAATTTTCTCATAATCTCCACCTCTGATTTCCCCCAATGATCACTGGATTGTACACCTCTGGTTTTCCCTTTCTGAAGTCAACAATCAATTTCTTGGTTTTGAGTGCAAGGTTGTTATTGGTGGGCCATTCAGCCAAGTTTTCAATCTCTCTCCTGTTTGCTGACTCATCACTCCTTTTTTATATAACCCACTACCATGGTGTCATCAGTGATTTTGTAGATACTGCTCTTGCTGTACCAAGCCACACAGTCATAGGTATATAGCGAGTAGAGCAGGGGGTTAAGAATACAGCCCAGTACTGCTCAAGTACTGATGGAGATTATGTTCTTGCCATTTCTCATTGATTGTGGTCTGGAGATGAGGAAATCCAGGATCCAATTATTCAGTGGGGTGTTGAGTCCCAAGTCTTGGAGTTTGCTGATCAATTTTGAGGGGACGATGGTGTTAAATGCCAAATTATAATCAATAACGAGCATCCTGATGTATGCATCTTTATCATGGTAATATAAAATGTGACTTGTTAGAAGTTTGCAAGTGCTTGTGTTGCACAGGAGTTTGTAAGTGAACCTGTACTTGTACCACTCAAATAATTAGCACAAGACAAATGTTACAAACCTGGAGTGGATCTTGAACTTTATTCCTTCTCTTCAATAAGAGGAAAATGTTTCAAGATTATTTCCTCAATATAGTTGTAATGTGAAGACTGTTGTCTTGCATTTCATTAGTATTTTTAATATAAACTGACAAGACAGGTCATAGAGGTACTGTACACCTCAAATCTAATTACTCCCTACCTCAGCCTCTGACCTTCACACTGTCACTTGAGCCCAGTAATTAACCTGCCAGAGTGAACGCTCCCAAACCAGTAAGGGGTGGGGGGGGGTCAAATCAACCCGTGAATTAACTTCCTAGGGAGGTCGTATCATTGCCAATCCATTTTGAATCGGCATACAGGATTGCCCAATGTGAATGGAGCACCCGTATGCCGGGTCAAATTAGTCACGTGTTGATGATGTACTTGCGTGTGTGCAGGAACGTAAAGGAAATAAATATATTCTTCCAAATAACAACATTGATTTAAAAAGGTATAAACTTTAATCAGGATTGAGAATTTAGTAAATTGAATACAATGTATTATGATCTTGTATTTAAACAAAATTATTCATGCTTAATTAAAACATAATTAAGCTTTATGTACAGCACAGTATGAGCCCATGATGTTGTGCCAACCAATATTAACCTACTCCAGTATCATAAAATGAAACACACACAAATAAGTGTGTGGGAAAATATGTGCACAATTTATGAAAGACTGTGGGGAAAATCATAGCAGGAATAAAACAGACAAAAATAAAAGAACATGGGGAAAATACACACACAATTTAATTTAAAAATTGAATTAAATATACTTCAAAAGTTATGTTTTAGCTTACGGCAAGAATGCACTCAACTAATTCAGTCATCTTTATTGTTATTTTCTTCATTGATTTTTATCTGCTGCGAGGAGTGGGGGACGGCGACTTCCTGTACGTTTCTTGGTGGCCTTTCTCTGGAAAATAGCAGTTAAACATAGAGCCTGGATCAGTACTTACAAATGTAACATTAAAGACATTGTTGCAAGAGGAACAGGATTGGTAGCTCAATGTTCCTGAGTTTCAGGTTTCAGATGGGAAAGTGGAAAGAGGAGAGTTCTGTGATTAGTAAGGGATTGCTTAAGGTGATATGTGAGTGGAAAGGGAAGATTTGAGAATCACTGCTCTAGACCCAATTGTTACTGAAATATTTTGCTTGAGAAAAATTATCATTGGCCTATTTCTTTTGGAGTTATGAAGCCATGCACATAACGAGTCTATTAGGTATGATTATAAAACAGTGGTTTTCAAACTTTTTCTTTCCACTTACTACCACTTTAAGCAATCCCTTACTAATCACAGAGCACCTATGGCATAGGGATTACTTAAAGTGGTATGTGAGTGGAAAGAAAAAGGTTGAGAACCACTGCACTAGAGGATGTGTGTTTAAGGTGAGGGGGAGGAAATTTAAGGGAGATGAGTGGGGAGAATTTTTTTTTGAGTGGTGGGTACCTGGAGTAGTGGTGGTAAAAGCAGATTTAATAGTACCATTTAAGAGGATTTCAGATTGATACATGACTATGAAGGAGGTATCTGTCAGGAGAAAACAAGTGTTTTAATATGATTTTGTCATCATGTACTGCATAGACACATGGGCAGAAGGGCCTGTTCTTGTGTATTCTGTTCTAAATGTAAATATTTTTGGCTTTTTGAGATGACAAATTATGTAATGATTTGAAGTGATTTTGCACGTTAAACTTCAATATGCATGGATTAAAATTATTCCACTATTAAAATTATTCACGTTTTTATTCATGGTTACATGGCAGTTTAAAAAAAAAGTTAATACAAGTTATAGCTCTGAAATACTCATCAGTGACTCATGATCTAATGAAGGATCATTTTGTAAAGGTGGATCTTAGTTCAGGAAGTTTTACCTTACAATTGGTTGCAGAACAGTTGGATTTGATCAATCTGATAATGACTGCAAAATCATAACAATTTTATCGACCTGCAGATTTATTCCTGGGATGAATACAATTGAGCTGAATGTTCAAATGTATGAATGGAGTTTAGAAGAAGGTAATCTTTCTTAAATAGGATATTTTAAGAGGCTTTGACAAGTTATTGATGCTGAGCAGATATTTCCCCTTGCAACATAATATAAAATTTGAGAGTTTTAGATAAAAACATCATCATCTTGAATTGTTATCAAAAGTAATATCTCCCCATCTCTATTCAAGAAACTTGTGCCAGCTGAATCATTGCATATATTCAAAGCCAAGCTGAACGTTTGGTCGATGGGTTAGTGAACGGTATGGGGAATGAGCAAGGGCATGTTCATTTAAAATGTATGACCCAATACAGCCTCTGGGTTTGGAGTTCCTCCCTTGTTTGCAATTGCCTTAAAATCTGATGACACAATTTCATCTATTGTTTTGCAATCTAAAAATATGTTCCTGTACCTGATATTGTTATTGTGACTGATGAAGACGAGGAATGCATGAAATAAATAGTTCATTTAAAAAGGATTCTATGGATAATTAATATTTTAATAATTTTTTTGCCATGGAATGTTCTCTTGGAAGGATACAGTGTGTGCTTGCTTTGAACTTTTAATTTTGAGTTTTATAATGTTTGATCCTTTTTCTAAGAATGTACATGATCAAATGCTTTCACTCCACATGCATTTTAATTATATTTTTAGTTACTCTGTCATCCAGTTGCAACATCTCCAGGCCTTTTCCAGCATCTTTTTCACCTATAAAGCAGAGGCTATTGTTAAAATTATTCTATTTGTTATTGGAGGTAATGGAGAGAATTAATTCAACCTGGATGCTGGTAACTTTTTATGCTATTGAGTATGTAATTCTAACCTGAACAGCATTTATGACCAATTCATCTGAACGATGTGCATTTAGAGATTACTCGCAAATGCCCTGTTTAATTCCAATAAACCAAGTGCTCATTTGTCCTTGATGATGCTGTTTCAATGAAATTACTGCATTTCAAATGGCATCACTCCCCTGGTTTTTTTTTGCATTTGTTAACACTTTCTTTCCCTGGTTCCTTTCCATTCATATATGTGATATTCTTTCTCCACCCCCCCCCCCCACCCCTCAATCAACTAACTCCTCACTCATTGTCTCTGTCAATGTCACTGATTCAAAGTCTGGCACAATAAACTATTTGAGGAACTCAACATGTCAGGCAACATCAGTGGAAGCAAAGAGTGGGTTGAAGTTTTAGTTTGAGACCCAGCATCAAGAATGAGTGTCGAGGGGAAAATATCTGGTGAAAAGAGACAAGAGCTAGGAGTGAGACAATGCCTGGCAAATAATAGATAGAATCAGATAAGGATGGGGATGATGGGCAGATAGGAGTCAGGAGGATGAGGGATGGAATTGAGAGACTGCTGGTGAATGATAGTGAAGACTAATAAGGAGAGAGCAAAAAAAAGGCAAATGAAGAATTGTGTGGTGAGGGGAGAGGTGGAAGGTGATGAGAGGAGACAATCTTTCTGATAGGTTAAATATCTTCTATGCATGGTTTGATTGAGGGGTGTGGGGAAAAACAATGAGACACCAAGGAAAGCCCTGACTCCTGAAGAATGGGCACCCTGCAAAGCTATAGCTGCAATAAGGGTGAACCCAGACAACATATCTGATCAATTGAGGAAGGACTGTGCAGCTCAGCTGATCGAGGTCTTAACGGTCATCTTCCACATCTCACTGCAGCAGTCCACTGTCCCTGAATGATTCAAGTTGGCCACCATCATCTCAGTGCCCAAGAGAGCAACAATAACTGGACTTGATGACTACTACCCAGTGGTAATGACTTTGATCATCGTGAAGTGCTTTGAGCTATGGTTATGGAACGCATCAAATTCTATCTTTCATTGGCAGTGGACTAGTCCCACTTTGTCGACTTACAAAACCCATACACAGATGATAAGGCCTTGACACTTCATTCCATGCCAATCCACCAGGACAATGATGCCTCGTACGCCAGGCTGCTGTTCACTGACTTCAGCCTAGCATTCAACCTCGGAGGTTTGTGAATAAACTGTCCTCGCTGGGTCTCAATATCCCTCTCAGCAACTGGATTCTGAACGTTTTGACGGAAAGACCATTGTTGGTCCAGATTGAGAGTAAAATCTTTCGTTCCATCATGCTGAGTACTGGCACACCTCAGGGCCATGTGCTCAGCTTGCTACTATTTATGCTGCTGTCTCACTACTGTGCTGCTCCATTCAGTTCAAACAGAACCCTGAGGTTTGTGGATGATGCAACAATAGTTGGTCTCATCGGCAACAGTGATGAGTTGGCCTACAGAAAGAGGTCAGTAGGCTCATCAAATGGTACAAAAATAGCAACCTGGGTCTCCAAATGTTCAAGACAGACATGGATGAAGGTCAACCACTCTCCATGACACATCACTCTTTCTTGACGGAGCCACTGGAGTGCACAAAGATCTGTGGTGTTCATTTAACGGATAATCCATCCTGGACCCACAGCATCACCAGGTGCAGCAGCATCTACAGTTGGAAGTTGAGCTGGGCAAGGAAGTGGAGGAGGGCAAGGCCAGCAGCCTGCATCTTGACAACATTTTCTTAAACTTTATTTAAGATTTTCAAATTACATTAAAAAATATATTAAAAAAATAACAAAATAAACTAAACTAAAACACTATAAACCCTCCCTCCCACCCTCAGCAAGGAAAGCAAAAAAAAACATCAACCAGATACAAACATAAATTATATAATATCTTAAGATATTTCTAAACCCATACATTCCAAATAAGGTGACCACATTTGAACAAAAAAAGAATAATTATCAAGCAAGTTATGTTATTTTTTTCCATATGAATACAAGATCTCAATTCATTGTGCCAACGATTCATATTTACTTCATCATCTTTCAAGGTAATCGCAATACACTTCAGTGCTACTGCTAATGCTAGACAAACAAAAGCTATCTGAAACTTGTCCAACCCCAAACCAGTCAGTGAAACAATATAATTCTAGCAAAATAATTTCTGGATCTAATGGCAATTTAATTTTAAATAATTTTTCAAAAAATACTCTAATCTTTTTCCCAAAATGGTTGGACTTTATCACCAAGCCAAATTGCATGTAAAAATGTTTCAGTATGTAGTCCACATGTAAAGCATAAATCTGAATGACTAAATCCATATTTTTTCAATTTCTTAAGGGTCAAATACAACTGATGTAAAAAAAAAATATATATAATTAACCAAACTATATCTTGCATTAAATAATTTAGTCACCCCATCTTGGCACATAACTTCCCAATCCTCTTGAGGTGTATCATAAGATGAATCACCTTCCCATTTAATTCTAGATTTATTTAAATTTGGTTTATCCATACTATTTTGCAACAAAGCATACATATCAGAAATAAAGCCCTTTTTTAACGTATGCAAAATCAGAAACTCGAATTTCGTTAGTTCAAATAATTTCATTTCTCTTCCATAATTATCCCTTACCAAAGCTCAAGCTTGATAATACACAAATAAAGAATTACCTGATAATCTAAATTTTTCTCTAAGTCGATTAAAAGAAAGAAACTGTCCTTCTTCCAAACAATCCTCCATCACCTTTATACCTTCAGATTCCCATGCCTTTAAATACCTATTATTCATCAAAAAAGTAATAACCCTATTTTGATTATAATGGAGTTTGAATTGATATCTTACCCTTCGTACCTATAGCAAAATTCCTTTTAGTTCAAATCCCTAATAAATGTTTGAAAACAGGCATATTATATCCCTTTAATAAACCAGAACTGGTGAACCTGAGACTCAGTTAATTTCACTGTAGCCCAACTAGGAGGTTGCGTGATATCTGACATTCTATTAATAAATTTTAATTGAAGTGCTCCTGAAGCATATTTCCACATCAATTTCTGTTATGCTACTCTCGCTAGCTTCCCCTTCCATAAAAACTTCCGTATTGCCGTATTCAAATCTTGAAAAAATACTTTTGGAAATAAACATGGAATCGCTTGGAAAAAGATATCGAATACGTGGGAAAATATTCATCTTAATTCATACAATTTATCAGACCTATAAATGTCAATGGAAGATCTTTCCATTTAATCATGTCCATCTTAATCTTTCTCAATAATGGTACATATTTTAATTTATATAGCGATTGATATTTCCATCAACCATTACTCCTAAATATTTAATTTTATCAGACTATCGTAATTTTGTAATCTGTTTATATTCACTATAATCCTCATCTAAAATTGGCAATATTTCACTTTTGTACCAGTTTACTTTATACCCATGTTGCTCCAAACATTTTTGCAAATGTTTTAAATATTGTTCTGGATGTGTTAGATATATCTATACATCATCAGCAAACAAATTAATCTTATATTCATCATTTGCAATTCTTGTCCCTTTAATATTATAATTTTGTCTTGAGCTAACGATTCTATGACCAATGCAAATAAGGCTGGTGACAATGGACAGCCTTGACGTGTTGATCGTGTTAACTTCAATGACAACGATATTTGGCCAATCATCACCACCCTAGCAACTTGACTTTTATATAATGCCTTAACCCAACTAGTAAAAAACAGCCCAAACTTAAATTTTTCTAACACTTTAAATAAAAAATTCCATTCAACTCAGTCAAATGCTTTTTCTGCATCAAGAGCGACCACCATTGGTAGGTTGGGTTGCTGGCTCGATGCATTGATCAACGTAATCATTCTAAGAATATTATCAGAAGCATACCTATTCTTAATAAAACCTGCCTGATCTGCATGTACTAATTAAGGTAAATATTTGGCAAGTCTAATCGCCAATATTTTGGCTATTACCTTATAATCTACATTTAATAAAGAAATTGGCTGATATGAGGCCACATTCAGTGGGTCTCTGTCTTTCTTTGGTATTACTGTAATTATCGCACTTGAACAAGATTCTGGTAATGATTGTGCATTTGTTATTTGTTGAAGTACATCCAAAAATATAGGAGACAAATCTTCATAAAACACTTTATAAAACTCAACAGTAAATCCATCATCTCCTGGAGACTTCCCATTTGGTATCTCCTGTATAGGAGATTGTAAATCTCAAAATTGTAAATGGAGATTCCAATTCTTTCACATCATCTTCTCCTAACACTGGCAGATCTAAAGCAGATTAAAAAAAAGATTTAATAGAACCATTGTCTCAAATCCCCTCAGAAGTATATAATTTCTGATAAAATGAACAAAATTGATCATTAATTTCCTGAGGTTTATAGGTAACTGTTGAATTCTTTTTCACAGCATTAATAGTTCTCGAAGCCTGTTCTGTTTTCAATTGCCAGGCTAATATTTTATAAGCTCTATCACCTAATTCATAATAATGCTGCTTAGATCTTTGAATTAGACACTCATATTGGTATGTTTGCAATGTATTATGTCATTTCAACTTAGTTAATGATACCTTTTTTTATCTTCAGTACAATTTTTCTGAAACTTTTCCAACTCAATTATCTGTTTCTCCAATGTCACTTTCTGCCAAATACTTTTTTTTGCTGAATAACTAATAATTTGGCCCCATTAATATGCTTTCAAAGCATCCCATAAAATGAAATTAATCCATACTGAATTTGTATTTATATTCAAAAAAGAAGCAATTTGCTCCTTAACAAATCTAACAAACTCTGGTTTCTTCAATAGCATTACATTAAATCTCCAACAATAAGTTGATTGCATAACTTCAGATCCAGCACAAGATATAAATAACATGGGATGATCAGACACAATCCTGCTCTTGTATTTGGCCTGATTAATTCTAGTTTGAAGGTGAGCGGATACCAAAAACAAATCTATTCTAGAAAATAAATTATGCCTAAATGAATAAAACGAAAAATCTTTTTCTGTTGGATTTAATCTTCTCCAAATTTCAACTAAATTCCAATCTTTCATCAAAGATGCCATTTGCACAGCCGTCTTCGATTTCTTTATACTTTTCGGAGATTTATCCAATAATGGATCTGAAACACAGTTAAAATCCCCTCCAATTAAAATGTTTTCTTTAATCTGATTTAATGTCAAAAAAGCTTCAGATATAAATTGTTCATCATCTACATTAGGTGCATGAATATTCAACAATGTCCATGATTTTGCAAAAATCTTACAATTCACTGTTAAAACTCGACCAGCTGTTTCAGAAAATGATTCCAATTCAAACTGTGTTTTCTTATGAACCAAAATCGCCACTCCTGGCGCCTTAGAGTTAAAAGAAGGAGCAATTATATGTCCTACCCAATCTCTCTTCAATTTTGTGTTCTTTTTCAGTTAAATGTGCTTCTTGCAAAAAAGCAATATCAATCTTCATCTTTTTAATATAAGCCAACACATGTTTACGTTTAATCAGATTATTCAATCCCTGTACATTAAAAGTCGCAAAATTCAAATTAAGACATTTTATACTAAAAAAAATTTCTATTATTTTCACAATTCACACGTAAATAGCAAAAAAAGGCTCCCCTCGCTCAAATAATAAAAAAAACCTCTAAAATAAAAATAAAAAAACCCCTACAATACATTAAAAAAAACAATTTTTTTCCCCCCAAAACTACACCAATGTAGCAACTCCCCAATTAATTGGGTGTGGTAAAAAAACCCACCAGTGGCAGATGACCTTTGAAAGTATCAGAGTCATCCATCCCCCCAGTCGAACTTCTCAACAATTGTCCATCTCAATCATATTCCCAATAATTCCAGACCCAAATATTGTTCCGGATCTTCAATATCAATCAGACTCCTTGACAATTCACCCTTCTTTCCATTCTCATTCCTCTTATTAGACGTCTTCCTCTTAGGTGACAATGGGTGGTCAGCTCCCTGCACATCTGGCAAAGAATTAGCAAAAATTAATGCATCATGATCACTCTCAAAAAACTGAGATTGAAAGTTCCCATAGAAAACTTTCAACACGGCGGGGTACCGAAAGGTAAACTTGTACCCCATTGTCCACAAGACCTCTTTTGCTGAATTAAATTCCTTGCGCCTCTTAATAATCTCCTGACTCGGGTCCGCATAAAAAAACCACTCTACTGCCTTGGATCATTATTGGAATTTGATTTTGTTGAGCCTTCTGGACAGCAACCCGCAAAATCATTTCTCTATCCTGATATCTCAGACAACGAAGTAAAACTGCTCGAGGTGACTGACCCGGATAAGGTTTCTTCCTCAATGCTCTATGTGCTCTATCCAGTTCCAAACCATCTGGGAAAAATTCAACACCCAATACATCTGGGATCCACTTTAAAAAAAATTCACTGGGTCTGAACCCTCAATATCCTCCGGAAGGCCTTCTATTTTCACATTATTACATCGACCTTGATTTTCCAAAGAATAAATCTTCTTCAGCAATTTTCTCTTCTGAATCTCCCATCCTACAAAGGAATCTTGCATTTTTTCTATTTTTTCTCTGTTCCTTCCACTTGGTCTCTACAATCATGAAATGCCCCTTCAATCTTTTTAAAATGATCTTGTACTGTGACCACCACTTTCAGATATCTGTTAACATCAGCTTTAACAACAGTCATCTTTCTTTACAGATGACATTTCTTCACAGATACTATTCATTTTAACTTTCATGTCCATAAATCCTTGATCCATTTGTGAAGACATCTGTGATGACTAATTGTCCATTTGATGAGCAATCCCTTCCAAAATTGTAAAACCTGCTTCAAAACCAGATTCCCCCATTCCTCCTTGAGGCCTACCTTCTTTAACTGCAATGCCTGAAACAAGTTCTTCCTGTCTCCATTCTGACAAAGCAGGACTTCCCTCCTCCTCTTCACCTGCGCTTGTCTGGACCCCCACCAATGCTAGGTCGAGTTGTCAGCTGGGTCCCCCCACAGCCCAGACCCTCTCCAACAAGTCGCGAACTCATTATGCACTGCGCATGCCTGACAATGCCACTGATCGTGCAGGCGCGTCTTCCCACGGGCTTCCGCGCATCTCAGGGCTGCCAGGCACAGTTGCGGGGTCGCGCTGAGTCATCAGAAGATGCCGCTCGGCTGTGTTACCCGCGAGCCTGGCATCACAGGCGTGCGTATTAGAGTTGGCCGGGCGGACAGCGGTGCCGGCGCCATCTTGCGACCGCAAGACAGGCGCTGGCATCATACTTATCCGGCCAGGAGTTCTTTGTGCCTTGGGAGCTGGATCCGTTGACTATGTGGCTTCAGCTTGGTAAGTAGGCCTCAATTCTTCAGCACTCTTGTAAGGTAGTTTCTTTTGTAATTGAGCTTTTGGTTTCTTCACATTAGTAGTCATTTTCTTCCTTCAATCTTCAAACACCTTTAAAAACTCTTTTTAAAACTTTCCAAACTTTTTAATTTGGGCATTAATTATTTCAACTGCGGGGAGGTGGAATTACACGTCTTCTTCCTATGCCATCACGCCACCCCCCCTCCTGACAACATTTTCAAGAGCATAATTGAGTGTCCTGTCTGGCGGCAACATAGATATGGTGGCTATAAATCATCAGACCTTAAGTCAATGCAGAGGATCATTAAAACAACTGAGAAGATTATGGGGTCTCCCTTTCCTTGATGGACTCCATTCACTGGAATGTGTTGCTTAAATAAGGTTCAAAGGATCACTGAAGATCCTTGCCAACTATCATATCTTGACCTACTACTATCAGGAAGGTATGGGAGGGTCAGAACTATGAGGCTGGGAAATAGACTGTCACCTTGAGTCTCTTATAAATGAAACAAGTAAATTATTCCTGAATACTTATACATTTATGTTTGATTTTGTGTATATGTGTGGTTATTATGGGCTGTCTATTCTGTGTATAAGTTGTGGTTTGAAGTCTGGTTGTATGTATACAGTCAGATAATAATAAATTTGAAGAGGCTGCATATGTGGGATCCAATAAAGAAAAGTGAAGGCAGATAAGGGAGGGATGATAGATGCAGCCAGTTGGGAGAGGGGAGAGAAGTCTCCATACTGCGTGGATGATATGAAGATGGAACCAGGTCATTGAGGAGTACAAAACTGTGTGAAATGGGTGGGTAATGGGAAAATCTGCGTGGATCAGATTGAGAGAATAAACACAGGGAGTATAAGCAAATTAAGTGTTCATACCATTTGGTTGGAGACAATCCAGGGAGAATATAAAGGGTTGCTCTGCTCTTTTGGGCTCACCGCAGCAGTTGGGAAGGCTGAAGGCAGACCAGTCAGTCTGAGAATGGAAAGAGGAGTTCAAGCAGCATTCAATCAGGATGTCAAGATGGCCATTGTGAACATATTCTGGGCTTTTGGCAAATTAGTCACCTGGTCTATGTTTGGTCTTTTCAATGTAGAGGTGTGTTGAGAAAGAGGGTCAGGTTCAGTGAGTTCACAGAGCGATGAGTCTGGACACAAGGATTTGTAATCACAAGTAACATTTAATAACACAACAATTTATAAAAGAATGTGGTGAAAATCATAATGGGAATAAAACACACAATTTATAAAAGAGTGTGTTGGAAGATCGTAACGGGAATAAAACACATGCGCACAATTTTAAAAAGCATGGAAGACACTATAAGCAGGGGCTCTGCATACTCACGGACCCAGGATCAGTGGATGTGTGGCTCCATTGCACACTATAAGCAGGGGTTCTACACACACTCCCAGACCTCTGATCAGTGGGAGCGCAGCTCTATTACAGGCTATAAGCAGGGATTCCAAACTCCTGATCAATGGGAGCAGTGGCTCTAATACAAATATGATATATAGCAATACTGCAGCTCGGCTTCAGTGCAATGCACATCTTAACCTGCGACCTTTCCAAAGGAGTGACCTGGCATGGAGCGCTGACCAGGGCTCGGGCAATGAGGCAGAGACAGCAAATGTGCTGTGCACTCATGTTAAATACAGAGTTAATCTGTGCTGCTAGCCAATAAAGATGCTAGATGATTTAAATTAGCCAGCGGCAAAGTGTGCATAAATTATTGACTGAAGCTCAACCTTGACTGACAGGTGATGTGACTTCTGAGTAAGTTTCAGATGGGGAGGATACATGACCACCTGGAATATGGGCAGGGAGGTCATGCCTCCTCCACACATAACATTCCACCCCTCGTAAACCACATCTGGAGTCACAAAGATAACAATCGGTGACTCCATGTACATATTATAACTAGAAAACAAAAAGTGTTTAAAACAGCAATACTAATCAAGGGGATAAATATATACACAAGTTCCTTCCATATGCTGGACAAGATACAGAATCAAATTCAATGACATCCCCATACCAGCACCTTCCCCACCCCCCCCCCCCCCCCACCAATCCACCACTGTGTTACTGATGGAGTGGGGTGCTGTGGGAGCTGCAGTGTCAGGGGAGGGAAGAAAAAAAGGAGTTTGTATCGTTGCTGACTTGTATGTCTGGTTTCTCTGGCATGACTTGCACCCTAACCACCAATGTCTGCGAGAAGTGCAAGGTCATCCATCAGGTGCCAGAGACCACTCTTGGCCTGCGCGTCCCACACCCTGGTCCCTAAGCACAGAGCCCAGATACCTGTCGCTATGCTATCCAGTGGTGGGGCAGGCTGGCAGGAATGCATCCAGCATGTACCTAGAGTGCCCCGCTTTCCTGGGCTATCGTTTGATACCAGGGTACTGTTGCTGCTCGTATTTTCTTCACACGGGCGCCACAAGTGCCTGTGTTGGATCCCTGTAACGATAGCCAGGAGGGGTCAGGACTGAAAGTTCATAAATTTAGTGTTTTTAAATAAAAGTTCCCAAAGTTCCCACTCCAAGAGGTGTTTTCTCTTACTATTAAAGGGAGGGCTAGGGCGACGTTCTTACACATCTATTCAATGACACTTCATTTGTAAACTAACTTTAATGGAACAAAAAGTACAAACTTCCAGGACTATTGTTTGATCAATGACACTCCACCTGCAGACTGTAACATTGAATCTAAAAATTGTTAACTAATTTCCTGACAAAACTTATAAGATATCATTGCTACAGCAGCTCAGGGTGATTGGAAAAAGACAAAAAAAATACAAAAGGTCCATTACAAAGTCCACACTCTTAATGCGAATCACAAAAGATGCAGTTGAATGTCAAATGGTAAGGTTTAGCTGGTGTTGTGCCCACTGTTGTCAGTGGCATTGGTGCTGAAATCACTGATTCGATTGCAGTATTCTGTTGAGATGAGCATTTCGTACACCTTCACATCGAGAAGAGGAATTGCTTGAAGGATAGTTTTGTTGGGGAGGGGCGGGGGAAGAGAGCTCAACAGATAGATTAATCAAGGGCAGCCTCTGATGGGGAGCACCAGAATGGAGGCTCGACCAGATCAGAGTGGGCAGCCCATGGGAAGCTCCACTCCCATGGGGATTACCTTTGCAATGCTCTTTCCAGAGCCCATATATGAGATATCGACAGGGTAATGTTGCCGACCATTCCCTGAAGACTCAAGTGGGAGCTCTTTGTCTGTGTACTCTGATCCCTCCAGGGGGGTAATGGCTTCCCGGACTACCTTCCCAGTTGCCAATCCCGTGAGGAACAAGACCATCCCTCTAAGGTCAGGGTGTGCACCGGTAACTAAATAGCCTGAGAAGGTACCAGTCACCTTCATGCTCCCTGGCCCCAACCAAGTGTCAATTCCCTCCTCTTGCTGGATAGTGGCTTGGACTTTTCTTCAGTCAAGCTGCAAATGAGAGTTAAGGGCTACTTGCATCTGCTGTGTTTCAATTAGCTTGGAAGCTGCTTCCATGATTTTAAATTCTAAATGGCTCATGTAATGATAGTGATCGTGGATGTAAGGCAACTAGCAATGCCTTACTGCTCGATTATACTTGGCTGCCACCATGGGCTGACACAGAGCAGGAGACTCACAGCCTCATGGCATACCTCGTGCTGTTCATATCAACTCTAAAGAACCTTTTCCTTCATCTATGTGTGGTCTAAGAACTCACACATACAAATACAAGATGAAACATGGTGTCAGAAGTGGGATGGAGGAAATTAGAAGGAAATAACTTTAAATGGAAAATCTAAAGTCAGCAAAAGTGAAGAGAAGCGAACACAGTGAAAAATGCAAGAATTACATCCATCAGAGGTACAAGGACTGCCTAAAGAAAGCTCTTGGTGCCTGCCACATTGACCACCGCCAGTGGGCTGATATCACCTCAAACCGCGCATCTTGGCGCCTCACAGTTCGGCGGGCAGCAACCTCCTTTGAAGAAGACCGCAGATTCCACCTCACTGACAAAAGACAAAGGAGGAAAATCCCAACACCCAACCCCAACCAACCAATTTTCCCTTGCAACCGCTGCAACCGTGTCTGCCTGTCCCGCATCGGACTTGTCAGCCACAAACGAACCTGCAGCTGACGTGGACATTATCCTTCCATTAATCTTCGTCCGCGAAGCCAAGCCAAAGAAAGAAGAAAACATCCATCCGTGAAACTTCAGTTGACAGGTAATGTGGCTGAAAATTGGAACAGATTTAAACAGTATTTTGGATTGTATTTAGTGGGATTTGGAGTTGACAAGAAAAGTGATAAAGTGAAAGCTTCAATTTTCTTGCATGTTGTGGGTGATGAAGCCCTAGAGGTGTATAATAACTTCATATTTCCTGCTGAAGGAGACAAAATTAAACTGGAAAAAATAATGGAACAATTTGAGACATACTGCATACCTAAAAGTAACATGGCATTTGAGATGCACAGATTTTTCACATGTGTGCAGAAAATGGAAGAAAGTATTGATCACTGAATTGAGAAACACAAGCAAAATGTGTGAATTTGGTGGACTGACTGACTCGCTGATAAAAGACAGACTTGTGTGTGGTATTCCAGATAATAATCTAAGGGAAAGACTGCTAAGAGAGCAAAATCTGGACCTGGAAAAAGCCAGAGCACATTGTAGAGCTGCAGAAACTGTAAAATTGCAGGAAAAAGAGCTGTTCAGTGAAACTAGCTGCAATGTGGATGCAGTGAGCAAGAACAGACATAAACTGTTTAACAAAAAGCACGCCGAAGTGGAAAGAGAGGTGTGGCCAGCGAACAAAAATGAAAGGGACAATCGAAAGCCATGTCGTCGATGCGGAACACAACACCTACCAAAAAAGTGTCTAGCATATGGTAAAGCATGCTGTATGTGCAACTACAGCAAGCATTATGTCCTTTGCTGTAGGAACCAAGTGCAACAAAGCAAGGTTCGTGTAGTAGATGAAAGGAAGATAGAGGAATTCTATGTAGATGTTATGATTGAAAACAAGAATGAAAACAGAAACTAGATGTTGAGATTAAAAGTGAATGACATATATATTTCAATTAAATTGGATACTGGAGCACAAATTAATGTAATATCAGAGACTGATTTTAAGAAAATTAAACCGAGACCAGAGATGTATGGAACAAAAGTGAAGGGGACAGGATATTCAGGTACCGATATACCAATGCAAGGAGAATGCATGGTTAAAGTGAAACACAAGGACAAAGAGAACATGTTAGTATTCATTGTGGTACCAAAGGATGTACAGGTCATACTAGCTTTAACAATCTGTGAGAAAAACTGAACCTGGTAAAAAGAGTCCTTGTCCTTCAGAGTCTAGGCTGACTTCCAGGAGAACACATGATCAGAGTGGATAAAAGCGTGCCACCAATAATACATCCATGCAGAAATGTTCCATTTGAGCTTCAAAAAGCAACTAAAGGCAGAGTTGGACAGGATGGAAAGCCTGAACGTGATTCAGAAGATAGATGAGCCAACAGAATGGGTGAGTTCACTCATTGTTGTGGACAAAAAGAATGGAAAGCTTAGAAATTTGCCTGGGTCCAAGAGATCTAAATAGAGCAATAAAGAGCCAATACACCACACACCATCTTAACACCAAAAACCTGTGCAGCTTTGAGTGTCCTGTGGATAGACAGCCAAAAATCTCTGTTGTTCCACACTGCTCAGAGTCCTGTCATTAACAAGCTGCTGATCCAGCTCTATATTTAATTAACATCCCTCTGGCAACCTTCCAAACTATTCACCATGCCACTGACTCTTGTGTCATCTGCAAACTTAATAACCCACTCCACTTAGTCATCCAAATCATTTGTACAAATTGCAAGAGAAGGAGCATCAGAACAGATCCTTGCGGACCACCACTGGTCACCGACCTCCATGCAGAATAGGAACCATCTACAACCATCCTCTGCCTTTTCTGGGCAAGCCAGTTCTGTATCCAGGGAGAGGGTGCAGAGGAGATTTGCCTGGATTGGAATCCATGCATCCTTACTTTCTGAAAAACTTGCACAGGGAACCTTGTACAAAATAAGCTTAAATGGTAAATTTTATTTCAAGTCTGAAAAATGATGAGTGTGAAAAATTTTCTTTAGTTTGTGTTTACAAATATCCAGATCTCCTGAGGAAGTCCAAGTCTGACCCAAGGAAGGCTATCTTGGGACCAAAGAGGCAATTCCAAGGAAAGCTAGAAACAGAGTCATATACTCTGTGGCAGGGGTAACAGGCCATAACATCCGACCTGTAACATCTTTGGGTAGGGCAGTGGATGATCGGCAGGAAAAAGAGTAAAAATAAAAGGATCCTCTTCTGGTTGGCTACTGGTTACCAGTGGTGCTCTGCAGGGGTTGGGGTTGTTTGCATTGTATATAAATGATTTGGATTATAGAATAGATGGCTTTGCAGATAATTTTGTGGATGATTCCAAAATAGGTGGTGGGGAGGGTGGTGCTGAAGATACTGAAAGGCTACAGAGAGACTTGGATTAGGCAATGGGCAATGAGGTAGCAGATGAAATAAGAAAGTGTAGAAGAAATAGATGGGCAGACTATTATTTACATAGGGAAAAAAATATCAAAATTCAGAGGTGCAAAGGGATTTAGGAATCCTCATGCAAGATACCCTAAAAATTAACCTCCAGGTTGAGTCGATGGTGAAGAAGGCAAATGCAATGTTGGCATTTATTTCTAGAGAAATAGAATATAAGATCAGGGACGTAATGTTGAGACTCTAAAGCACTGATGGGATCTCACTTGAAGTACAGTGTAGGGGTTTCTTTGAGAAAAGTCATGCTGGAGTTTGAGAGGGTTCAGAGAAGATTTACTGGAGTGATACCAGAATGAAAGGGTTAGCATTTGAGGATTGTTTAACAGTTCTTGGACTGTACTCATTGTACAAAAGGATAAGGGGGGACATCATAGAGGTATTTTGAATGCTGAAAGGCCTGGACTGAGTAGATGTGGCAAAGATGTTTCCCATGTTAGGGAAGTCTTGAACAAGGGGGTACAACTTGAGGATAAGAGCATCGATTTAAAACAGATGAGGAAAACTTTCTTTAGTCAGAGGATTGAGAGTCTGTGGAACATCACAGGTGGCTGTGGAAGTGAGGCCGTTGATGTATTTAAGGCAGAGATTGACAAGCATTTGATTAGAGAGGGCATTAAGGGTTATAGGTGAAAGCCAGGGAGTGGGGCAGAGTGGGAGGATGGATCAGGTCATGATTAGAATGGTGGAGCAGACTCAATAGCCAATATTTGCTCCGATATCTTGTGATCATAAATGGCTGTGGTGCTTCACTACATGATGAGCAAAACACCTTTCATGCTCATTTTGAAAGGGAGAATTCAACTCTACCAATGAGAATCCCTACAGAAGCTGGCAATCTAGTAATATCCATCTCTGAGAACAACATCGGAACATCTTTCAAGATGATGAACCTTGCAAGACATCAGTCTCTAATGGCATACTTGGCAGGATAATGAAAATCTGTGCCAACCAACTAGCCAGAGTGTTATCTTCAATCTCTCATTGCTGCAGTTGGAGGTTCCCACCTGCTTCAAATGGCATCAATAATACGGTGCCAAAGAAGAGCAGAGTGAGCTGCCTCAATGTCTATCAGTCAGCAGCCCTCACATCTACTGTCATGAAATGCTTTGAGGTTGGTCATGGCCAGAATTGACTCATACTGAAGTAAAGACCTTCCTAGACCCACTGGAATTTGCCCATCACCAAATTGTTCCACAGCGGATACAATCTCACTGGCTCTTCACTCAGCCCTGGATCACCGAGACGATAGCAACACATACATCAGGTTGCTTTTCATCACTTATAGCTCAGCTTTCAGCATCATCATCCCCTCAGTACTGGTCAGCAAGCTTCAAAACTGGGCCTCTGCACCTTCCTCTGCAACCTCCTCATCGGAAGATCATTCAGTACAAATAACTATAAACACAGACGCATTCTTAGGCCACTGTTCTACTGTCTCTACACCCACGACTCGACACATTTCAAATGCTATCTGCAAATTTGCCAGTAACACTACGGTTGTTTGCAGAATCATAGATGGCAATGAAGTGTACAGGAGTGAGATACGTAGATCGTCCTGTGGCGTGCATGGGGAGAGACTGCTTCACCTGAGTGTATTTTTCAAAAGTGGCACCTTTTTGAACTGTGGGCCGCCATTGTATCACAGGAGACTGAGCAGTGAGCACACAGTTCAAAAAGATGCCACTTTTGGGGGTCGTGGCAAGATGGCGTAAGGAACAGATGTGCCTTCCAGTCCTCTCCTGACTCTAACTTATTGTTTTGTCTTTAAGTGCTCGTTAAAACTTTTTAAAAAAGTTTATAAATAGTATGAGGTGTTGAATTAATACCTAATGGTACATTTGTTAAAAAAAAGTAAAAAGAAACATCAACAGATTGTCAAAAAATTATATTTTCTGAAATTATCTGAGCCTGCCTGTTTACAAAAACCCACGACTCAGCGTGAAATGGATCCAGGAAAACAAGCGAAGAATTCGGCCTTGGAGCTCCGTTCTGATTCCGTAAGTCTTTCTGAAGGTCGTTTTCAGCTGCCTTTAGAACAAAGGGCTGGCCGGATGCCAGTATTTCAAACAATGTCTACTGAGACTTTGACTGCTGAATTAGCTGGGGCGCCACCAGTTGGAGAGTTAAAGAGTTGTTATTTGACAGCTATACCATCAGTTACAACAGCTCTTCCAGATACTGACGTAACAAAGCTTTTAAAGGAGGTTTGGATCAAAGATAACCCTGATCATCAGCCTCCTGATTCTTCTGGGGGGTCTGTGGCAGGGGCTCTTACACGGAGTCAAACTGCAAGAAAAGCTACTAAATTAAAAGAAGGGATAGAAGGTCCTCTGATTCCACAAGAACAGCAGGATCCCACTATGTCTGGATCTACTGCTGTTGATATACTTTTCAAGAGTCTTGAACATAAGATATTTTCTTCAATGATGCATTTAGGTGATTCTATGATTAATCTTATTTCTAAGATTAATGCATTGGTGGATGTCAATACTCAACAGATGGCTGATTATGGAGCTTTTAAAGTCGAAACTATTGAAAGACTTGAGATGTGTGATCAAGGATTATCTGATGTACAAGATCAATTGCAAGATGTGAATAAAACAATTGAAACGCTACAAATTCAGAATAAAAATTTAGCAAAAAAGGTTGATTATTTGGAGAACCAATCTAGATGGAATAATGTGAAAATTGTCGGCTTTCCAGAAGGCATAGAAGGGCCAGATCCAAGAAAATTTTTTACTGAATGGATTCCACAAGTGTTGGGACAAGATAAGTTTCCTGAAGGTTTAATATTGGAACAGGCTCATAGAGCTTTGAAAAGGAGACCTTTTTCAGGACAGAATCCAAGACCTGTTTTGGTTCGCTGTTTAAATTTCTGTGATAGAGAGACCATTTTACGTATGGCTATTAGAAATGCACAGCAAAACATATCTCCTTTGATGGTTCAGAGTAATCGTGTTTTCTTCTATCCGGATTTGAGTCAGGAAATTATGTTTCAACGACGTGAATTTAATTCTGTGAAAGAATTATTGTGGAAAAAAGGGTATAAGGCAACATTTAGATACCCTGCAGTACTGAAGATTTTTCAGGATGGATATCAACCAAAGTTCTTTGATAATCCTAAAGAAGCTATGGATTTTGCTCAGTCTTTACCAATTACGCAATTCCAGGAACGACGTAGTCCTCCACGGTCTCCAAAGAGGGCAGAGCTGCAAGAAGGGAATCTGATTTCTGGAAGAAATGGAAGAAACGGTGGTCGCAATGGCAAAGTTGATTAAAAGAAAATTTTTTTTAAAAAAATTATTATTTTTTGTTGAGAAGATTTTAAATAGTGATGGGAGTTGGGAGAGGGAACTGGGTGGGCACCAAATTCCAGAAGTCATCAGCTGCGTGTGAGTTATCTCACACCCAATATTTTGGGGGAGTTACCGCATTAGGTGGTTTAAACAGGAGCAGGTAATTGTGACCTCCGACCTGTTTTTTTTTTCTTTTTAATTTTTGGGTTAGGGAGTGAAGCTTTTTTTTTATTATCTTTTTAAAATAATTAATTTATATATATATTTCACGGTGGCCAGTGGAGAGCTCGCCATATAATACGATCTTGGGAAGGCAATGGTCCTCCATTCTGGAGACGTGAGCCACCCAGCGCAGCTGGATCTTCAGCAGCGTGGACTCGATGCTGTCGACCTCTGCCATCTCGAGTACTTCGACGTTAGGGATGAAAGCGCTCCAATGAATGTTGAGGATGGAGCGGAGACAACGCTGGTGGAAGCGTTCTAGGAGCCGTAGGTGATGCCGGTAGAGGACCCATGATTCGAAGCAGAACAGGAGTGTGGGTATGACAACGGCTCTGTATACGCTTATCTTTGTGAGGTTTTTCAGTTGGTTGTTTTTCCAGACTCTTTTGTGTAGTCTTCCAAAAGCGCTATTTGCCTTGGCGAGTCTGTTGTCTATCTCGTTATATATTTATATTTATAAGCTCACACCAAGACACAAGAGAAACTTGTCCGTGAACTACTCTTTGCAGACAATGCCGCTTTAGTTGCCCATTCAGAGCCAGCTCTTCAGCGCTTGACGTCCTGTTTTGCGGAAACTGCCAAAATGTTTGGCCTGGAAGTCAGCCTGAAGAAAACGGAGGTCCTCCATCAGCCAGCTCCCCACCATGACTACCAGCCCCCCCACATCTCCATCGGGCACACAAAACTCAAAACGGTCAACCAGTTTACCTATCTCGGCTGCACCATTTCATCAGATGCAAGGATGGACAACGAGATAGACAACAGACTCTCCAAGGCAAATAGCGCCTTTGGAAGACTACACAAAAGAGTCTGGAAAAACAACCAACTGAAAAACCTCACAAAGATTAGCGTATACAGAGCCGTTGTCATACCCACACTCCTGTTCGGCTCCGAATCATGGGTCCTCTACCGGCATCACCTACGGCTCCTAGAACGCTTCCACCAGCGTTGTCTCCACTCCATCCTCAACATTCATTGGAGCGACTTCATCCCTAACATCGAAGTACTCGAGATGGCAGAGGCCGACAGCATCGAGTCCACGCTGCTGAAGATCCAGCTGCGCTGGGTGGGTCACGTCTCCAGAATGGAGGACCATCGCCTTCCCAAGATCGTGTTATATGGCGAGCTCTCCACTGGCCACCGTGACAGAGGTGCACCAAAGAAGAGGTACAAGGACTGCCTAAAGAAATCTCTTGGTGCCTGCCACATTGACCACCGCCAGTGGGCTGATATCGCATCAAACCGTGCATCTTGGCGCCTCACAGTTCGGCGGGCAGCAACCTCCTTTGAAGAAGACCGCAGAGCCCACCTCACTGACAAAAGACAAAGGAGAGAAAACCCAACACCCAACCCCAACCAACCATTTTTCCGCTGCAACCGTGTCTGCCTGTTCCGCATCGGACTTGTCAGCCACAATCGAGCCTGCAGCTGACGTGTACTTTTACCCCCTCCATAAATCTTCGTCCGCGAAGCCAAGCCAAAGAGAAGATATATATATATATATATAAATAAAACTTTTTTTTTAGTTTTTGGTTGTAATTTCAAAGGGAATTAAGGGTTTTTTCTTTTTTTGGGGGGGTTTCTTTTTTTTCTCTCTTTCTTTTCCTTTTTTTGTTTGTTTCTTGTTGTTGTGTTTTATTGAGTGTAAGAAATGTCTAAATTGAAGTTTGCTTCTCTTAATGTTCAGGGTTTAAATAATCCTATTAAGCGTAAGAAAGTACTTGCTTATTTAAAATAATTAAAAGTTGATGTTGCTTTTTTACAGGAAACTCTTTTAACAGATAAGGAACATTAGAAAAACAGCAAATTGAAATTTTTATTGGTATTAACTGTAATTCTGTTTCTAGTCATTTTGTTTTATGGGATGCAATGAAAGCTTTTTTGCGAGGCCAAATTATCAGTTATGCCTCTAAAGTAAAGAAGGAGAGAATTAAAGAGATTGAAGACTTAGAGGAAAAGATAACTGCTACTGAAAAAGAATTTCAAAAACATGCTACCGAAACGCAAAAGAATCAGTTAACTAATTTAAAATTTAAATATAATGAATTACAAACATATCGGTTTGAATGTTTAATGAATCGAACTAAGCATAAGTTTTATGAATGGGGTGAGAAAGCTCATAAAGTTTTGTCATGGCATTTCAAAAAGGAACAATTATCTAGGATTATACCAGCGATTAGAAAAAAATCAGGTATTACTTTTAATCAAAAGGAGATTAATGAGGAATTTTGTAATTTCTATAAACAATTGTATACTTCGGAATGTATAGTTGTAACTGGAGACGCAATAGATTCTTTTTTGGAAAATATTAACTTGCCACAATTGAATCAAGAAGACAGACAAGAGTTAGATAAACCTTTTACAGAAGATGAAATAGAAAGGGCAATAAGAGACATGCCGAATGGAAAGGCACCTGGTGAAGATGGGTTTTCTATAGAGTTTTATAAAGTTTTTTATGCTGATGTATCTTCTATTTATAAGGATGTATTACAACAAACTTACAATACTTTTCAATTACCTGAGTCTTGTTCTAACGCAATAATTATGGTTATACCAAAAAAAGATAAAGACCCTTTACAGGTTTCTTCTTATAGACCAATTTCATTGTTAAATGTAGATTATAAAATTGTAGCTAAAATTATGGCTAATAGATTAGCTCAATATCTGCCTAAAATTATACATGGTGATCAAACGGGATTTATAAAAAACAGGTATGCGTCAGATAATATTTTACGGTTAATAACCTTGATAAATAAATCTAAATTTCAGTTGAATTATCCAATAGTGATTTCATTGGATGCAGAAAAGGCTTTTGATAGAGTGGAATGGAAGTTTCTGTTCAAAGTACTTGAGAAATTTTGTTTTGGTTCTTCATTTATTGGGTTGATAAAGGCTTTATATAATAGCCTGAAGGCTAGAATTGCTGTTACTGGCCAAATTTCAGAATCTTTTAGTTTGACAAGATCTACTAGACAAGGATGTCTGTTGTCACCTGCTTTATTTGCTATAGTTATTGAACCTTTAGCACAATCAATACGTCAAAATGAAAATGTTAAAGGTATGAGAGTTCTGAATGAGGATTATAAGATTAATTTATTTGCTGATGATGTTTTATTATATTTGGTGGATCTGGATATTTCTTTACCTGCAATTCAAGAATGTTTAGAAATTTATGGCCAATTATCTGGTTACAAAGTAAATTGGGCTAAAAGTGAAATTTTACCAATTTATAAAGGTGATTATTCAGTATGTAAAAATATTACAAATTTGAAGTGGACTACACAAATTAAATATTTAGGAATTAATGTTAATATGGAATTTCAAGAATTATATTCAATTAATTATTTTCCTTTAATAAAAAGGATTAAATTAGATTTGATTAGGTGGAGGGATCTACCTTTGGGTTTACTAGGGAGGATTAATACCATAAAAATGAATATTTTTCCTAGAATACAATATTTGTTTCAATCAATTCCTTATTTAAAAAAAAAAGTTTTTTTAAGGATTTATATAAAGTGATTAGAGAATTCTTATGGAAGGGAAAATTTCCGAGAGTAGCAATGAGAAAATTGATGTGGGATTTTCAATTTGGAGGTTTAAGATTACCGAATTTTCAGCATTATTATGAAGCAGCTCAATTCAAATTTCTTAGTGCATTAATGAATATGGACGACCCACCTAGTTGGGTAAAGATAGAAATGGCGGTTATTTTAGAAAAATTTCCTCATGAGTTTTTGTTTCGATGGAATAAAAATTTATTACGAACTTATGATGTGCCAATATTGAAACATTTATTGAATTTATGGACAAGTAAACTTAAAAAATTGGGACTTAAAAATATATATTCTGGAAGATTGCCATTATATAATAATCAACTTGTTCCTTTTACGGTCTCCAATGCCACTTTGAAACAATGGGAAAAGAAGGGAATAAAAAATTTATCTGATTGTTTTTCTGAGGGTTGTTTTTGTTCCTTTGACGAATTACAAAGGAAATATGGTATTAGTGCAAATTCTATATTTGTATATTATCAATTAAGATCTTTTGTAAAACAGTTATGTGGTCGACATATGATTTTATTGCCTGAATCTAGTTTTGAAGAATATGTACTTTCAATACCAAAAAATGGATATATATCTGATTTGTATTGTATTGTACAAGAAATTGATAGTAAGAAAGACTGGGATAAAGATAAGTTGAAATGGGAAAAAGATTTAGGACATAAAATAGCTGAAGAAGCTTGGATGGAAATTTGTCAGAATAGTATTCGGAAATTAATTAATGCTAGACTAGCGATGATTAATTACAATTTCATTCATCAGCTATATTTAACGCCGGAGAAATTAAAAAAAATTGGTTTTAGTAAGTTGGATTCTTGTTTTCGTTGTGATCAGACGGCCAATACTTTTTTGCATACTGTTTGGCTTTGTGATCGATTGCAACAGTTTTGGAAAGGTATTCAATCTGTTTTTAACAGTTTATATAATATCCATCTTGTATTAGATCCCGATATATTTTTATTAGGGAACATGCAATCATTAATCGATTTAAGTTTAGAGGATTATCAGATTTCATTTATTTATTTAGCTTTAGTTGTGGCTAAGAAATGTATAGCACTTACTTGGAAAGATAGAAATATATTAACTTTAGATAAGTGGTATTTGGAAATGAAATTTTCTTTGACTATGGAAAGGATATCTTTTTCAATTCAGGATAAGATGTCTTTTTATAAGTTAAAGTGGACTCCGTTTGCTAATTATATGCATTTAAGTTTGATTTAAATATATGTTTAAGTGTGATATTTTAGTATTGACAATTTTTTTTGTTGTTGTTGTTAGAATTTTTTTAGGTTAAGTTTTATCTCTTTTTTGTAAGTGGGTATTTTATTAACTCTTCACTCTTTATTTTGGGGGGAGGGTTGGACTAATTTTAAGTTAGACTATTAATATTGAGTTACAATTAACGGAGGGTTATTTTGTGTAGTTTTCTGATGTAATATTGTAATCATACCTTTTTAAATGTTTTTCTATTTTTCTTTAAATGTAATTCTTTATTGTATTCATGTTATAAAATTTTAAATAAAGTCTTAAAAAAAAAGGTGCCTCTTTTGAAAAATATACTCCAGGGGAGCAGTCTGCTGCTGGCATCAGGGGAGGAATAGCTCTGAAGGTATTTATTTCTCCTTGGGTTTCAAAATTTTAATAAGTTAGTGATAAAAGGTGTAAGTGTGATTTTAAAAAATTATATAAAGTTGGAAGGGCAGGCAGAACATCAAATTATTGGCTACCCGTGAATTTTGTGTTATCCATCCTCCTCCTCCCCCCCACCCCCGGTCTAACAATGCCAAAAAATCAGTGTTGTCTGCCATTCAACCACTGACTCACTATCTGTTAAGTGTCGTGGTGCCTTTTTATTATGTTGGAATCTAACTGCACCCCTGGGATCATCTAGTTGATTGGTGTCACAACAACAACCTTGAACTCAATATGAGTAGACCTGAGGAACTGATTGTTAACTTCAGGAAGGGGAAACCAGGAGAACACAAACCAGTCCTCAAGGGGTCAACAGTGGAGAAAGTAAAGAACTTCAAATTCCTGAGTGTCATATTCTTGTTGGTCCAAGGTTCATGTTGTTCTAATAATGAAGTCTTGCCAGTGGCTACACTTTATTAGGAGTTTGAAGAGATTTGATATGTCACCAAAGATCTTGCAAATTTCTATACTGTGGAGAGCAATTATGCTTCTGGTGCATAATTGTATTCAACACTGAGCTGAAGTCAATAAACAACAGCTGCTCAAGAGGGATTTATTTCTAGGTGGGTCAGAGTAGAGTGGAGGGATAAGGCCATAGCATCATCAGTGGAGCAGTTCCATCTGTAGGCAAATTGAAATGGGTCCAGTATCTCTGGAAGGCGAGCTTTTATGCATCTCATCACCAGATGCTCGAAACATTTCATAATGGTGGAGGTCAGTGCCACGAGGCAGTAGTCATTAAGGCCTGTTACTGTCGCCCTCTTTGGGACCAGGTTAATGATATACAAAAGAACATTTGTTTAGAAATTTTATAACTGATGGTGATCACTTTCACTCCATGTTTCATCATCTCTGGCCATTGTCCACTTGTTCTGCTTAACTTGAATACTTAGTATTTTGGTGTCCAGCATTGATTTCAAAAATTAATTTTATTTACAACGTGAACGATTTCTCATTCTTGAACCTGAAGATGAGACTGTTGGCTTAAAAAACAATTCTCAATTTGTGCACTTGTCCTAACTCCTATTGCAAAACCATGTCTAATTTAGATTTGAACCTTAATTTTACAGCTTTAGTGTTTTTTTTTAATCCTTTCAGAGGATTGGAGTAAGCAACAATGACATTTCGGTGTTAATTTACATGAACAGCAAGATAGGATTGCATATTCTAAATTGACTTCATTGGATCAAATTTTGATTTTATATTAACGTTGTTAATATTCACATTTAGATAGCGGAGGTGTAGTGATGACATTACGATTTCGTGTGCTTGGAGGGAAGGCAAGCCATATGCGTGTTCTGGAGATGCCAAGAGACAAACATCGATCAGTGGTTGTCTGCAATGTTCACTTCCTGGATGGTAGCATGCAGGGTTTCAAAGTCAATGTGAGTATCTGATGCAGGGACGTTATCTGAAGCCTTCACCCCAACAAATGCTGTTCTGTGCGCTCATCTCCAGAGCATTTGTTTTGTACTAATTCCCAGTATCTGCATTCTCTTGTCTGTTTTGTGTCATGATTACAGAAAAATTGCTAGCTTACTTTGAATATATTACAAAACTACAAATTTGACAGAAAAATAGTATAACTTGAGAACATTATGAAGTGAATCATTATTAATTTTTGTTGAAGACTTGAGCAACTGTCATTTCAGTTACAGGAGAGAAGCCAAAACAATTTTTTTCTCCGATTCTTACAAAGAACATAAAAACTATAGCACAGTACAGGCCCTTTGACCCTTCATGTTGTGCTGACCTACATATTCCTATCAAAAAAATAACTAAATGCTCCCTACCTCAAAACCCACTATTTTTCTTCCATCCATGTGCCTGTCTAGGAGTCTCTTAAATGCCCCTAATGCTTCAGCCTCCACCACCACCCCTGGAAAAGCATTCCAGGCAGCCACAACTCCCTGTGTGTTTAAAAAAAAATACAAAAAAAACCTTACCACTGATATCTCCCCTGAACTTCCCTCCCTTCATCTTGTACAGATGTCCTCTGGTGTTTTCTACTCCTGCCCCTGGGAAAAAAGATGCTGGCTGTATACCTTGTATGAAGACTATAATGTAGTCATTCTGTCAAAAGTTCATACTAAATTTGGAAATGTTTCCTGCAGAATGAAGGAACCTTGATGCCTACTCTTTGGTTCAATATATTCATTTTAAAATTGTGGCAAAAACTCTTGAATTATTTAAAACAAACCTTGACAGTCAGTATGTGTAAAAAGTTCATTGTCATATACATGAGTACAATGTACAGTGGAATTGGGATTTTCACTTGCTGCAGCCATCTAGGTCAATAAGATATACCAACAACAGTAGTGCAAATTAAATTACCATAACATGCCATAAGACAGAAAAAGAGATAATAAATATAAAGTGATAGATTTAATATTTACAGTTGCAGTTCCAGAAATAACACATTAGCAAAGTAAATCTGAAAAGATCATCTTGGAGTAAATCCTTTGAGGTATCAAAAATATTTTGAAAATAATTTAAGAAAATTAAGCCAAGAGAAGATACTTGAAAAATTATTGGTTGGCCAATATTAGTTATACTTAAATGAGGAATATGTTTTATTATGAGTCTGAGTGCAGCCAAAATCCAGTAACTTCCAGTAGAACGGCTAGCAGGTGATGAAGACTATTCATATTTGAGAAATTTGTATTTATAATTGTTGATTGTAAATTCCAAATTGCACAAATATCTTGAAATCACTACTAATTTGTGTCAGCAAGTCACCTTTGTTCAATCAAGGAAAATTTATAAAAAACCTGGTGGATTTGCTGGCCTCCAGCGTCTATCCCTGCCAGTTCCTGGTACCAAATGTGTTGCATTTTATAGGGTGTCATGGATCCTATTGAATCATAAAATTATATTCTAACCAGAGAAATGGTATAAAATATTCTTAAGGTATAAAAATTGTATTATTGGTGAAAGTATGGCAACCAAAATTTTGTTTTAATATTCTTAAAATACTCACCCAAGGAAGCTGAAGTGTTAATTCTCTAACTCTCGGGGGAACATTAATAACACCAGCACCATTTATTTATGTTATGTATTTAACAAATTAAAATGTCTAAAGTCCTTCAGACTAGGGTTCACAGGGGTCGTAAGCAGGAGATCAAAATGAGTACTGAAGAAAGTAAAAAAAGTAAAGTGGGTTGGGGAGGTGGTTTCAGTTCTTCAGGATTTAAGATAGCTGATTACATGAAGGAAATTGTGGTTATGTGAGGTCACCAGCAGGATCCTTGAGATGGTCGAGGTTATGGAGGCCACCAGATGTTGAATAATTGCTCAAGTCTATCCAATCCATTTTAAAAAATCGCAACACATCAAAATTGTGGCCAATTACCATTGAATGTACTTGTTTTTCCATTAGCGATGTGATAGCTCCTCACTAGTTTCCTGCTCCTAGTTATCAAAAATATCAGCAAAAAATATTAATATTAAAATGAATAATAATCAAGAGGTAAACTCTCCATCAGTCTAGTTGGAAAATATGACTGCTTGGCCAAGAATATTGCTGCGTAAATTTGTTCGGACAGGAACTGAGCAAAATTTTTGCTGCTTTATTTACATTAATTCACTGTTGAAATCTGAGAAGGTGACTTTGTTGATTAAGTAATATTCTATCCACAATACATCAAAATGAGGCATTTGGTGCCAGCATGAGTACATAATGCATTCAAACATGCTGAAAGATGACATAAGGTTCTATCAAGTTGGTTGAATGTCCTAAATGGAGTTCAGCTGCTTCAGAGTTGTTTGGTTCGGACTCATTCCAACATGCTTTAGACTGGTCATGAGATTTCAGTCGGTGAGTTGCAGGCAGCAGGCTATCAGGTGTCAGACTTGTCGGAATGGTCATGCGAAAGATTTAGATGTGTTTTAATTGAGTTTTCTGTGAAAAATATCAAAAAGACGGATAAAATCTTAGAAGTAAGAATTTTTCAACAAAAAATGGACAAAACAAGGACTAAGAAACCAAGGCAGCCAAGAACAAAAATTGAGGAAGTTTCTTTCCAGCCAGGAGCATCGAGCGAAACCCCAAAAGGGAGCGGTGTAAGAGTGGCCTTGGGACCAGCGGACCCTGACGGAGCTGGGGAGTTGGGACAAGAACTAAATATTATCCTGGAGAAAATGGAAAAATTGAGCAATCGATTTGCAAGCGCTGAAACTGTAATGAGAGACATGATTGAAAGGATGACTGAAATTTAAAAAATCACTGAAGACTTAATGGAAAGAATGAACCAAGCAGAAGTAGACTTGGTATAAACACAAGATAAGCTAAAAGCTTTGGAAAAAGATGAGAAGAAATGGGAGTCAGGCAGACAAAATCTGCTGGACAAGATCGACCACATAGAGAATTTTAGCAAATGAAGCAATGTGCGAATTATCAGACTGAAAAAAGGAATCGAGGCAAGAGATTCAGTGAACTTCTTTGAAACATGGATCTTGTGAGTGCTGGGAGAAGACAAATTTAGAGAAAAATTACATATCGAAAGGGCTCACGTGACCCTCAGACACAGGAGAGCCAACAATCAGTTACTGCAACCAGTCCTGGTAAGATTTTTGAGTTACCAGGAATGGGAGACAATTCTGGGAACAGCATATGAATACTTTAAGCAACATAAAGGGCCTCCTGAAATTGACCATGAAAATGTGCTATTTTAGATCTTCTTTGATTAAGCAAAGGAAGGAGTTTGATGATGTAAAAAGATAATTGCGTTCCAAAAACTTGAAATTTTTGATGATATACCCCACGTTTCTGAGGGTCAAAGTAGCAGAAGGTAATAGACTATTTTTCAAGACTAAGACTAAGAATGAGGTGGAAGATTTTCTGTGAGCTTTATAAAAAGATTAAGGTTGCCAAAGAAGACGGTGAATAATGTTTAAATCGGACTAAGTAAAAGTTGTATTTTTTTTTAAACCGTCTTGTATTTATTGATGAACAGTAAATTATTTTGAAATGTTCACTGAGATCTCAGTAAAGGGTGAAAACTTAGAAGAAGTAGTAGCAGGGTGGAGAGTCCAGTCTAAGGGGGGAGAATGGTGCCCACTATTATTAAAAAGGTGGTGCTAAAGGGAGGGGTGGTTCTTCCTCAAAAGAATCAGCGGGCTTTTTTTTAGGGTTTCGGGGTTTCCTGTTTATGTTACCGTCAAGGCTGGGACATTGTATGTTTTTTAAAGGGGAAAGATCATCGTATTATTTAAACAATTGAAAAGGTTTTATTTTTTTTTAATTGTTTAAAAATCAATATGGATAGAACATTAAATTTTATTAGTCTTAAATATTAATGGAATAAATAAGAGAGTGAAAAGGAAGTGAGTCTTGGCACACCTAAAAAAAATTAAAGGCAGATATAGTCTTTCGACAAGAAACACATCTTACCAAATTTGGCTCAAAAGCAAGAGGTGTAACGATTTTAATTAATGAAAATATAACAACATACCTATGATTAGAATATGGCAAGAAATAAATGAGCATAATGGAAAACAAAACGTGTATCATTAAAAACACCATTATGTAAAAATATGTTGCTGTCTATGAATCTGGGTAACAAAATATTGAATTCATGGTATAAAGGAAGAAGATATATTGATGACTTCTGTGGAGGGATCTCTTAGGTCTTTTGAACAATTAAGAAATAAATATGGAATAGCTAATGGGCCTTTGTTTTGTTTTCTCCAGCTAAGATTGGGGTCAAATTTGGCGCCACTTGAAATTAGTGAAATGGAACAAATGATTTGGCTGGGGAATTGTAATGGAGGATTAAAACCATGTACTCAGATGCTTTTTGCTTATGTGGAACTGACGACACTGGGTCCACACACAGGTCACCTTACTTTCAGAACTAGCAGATGTAATTAAACTCAGCCATGGGGACTTATCTGAAGATACACTTTGAAATGGAATTCCACCGTGAGGCCCAGGGAAAGCAGTTGTCAAATACGACACTCTGAAATTGACGTATTGGTCACAACCTGTCTTGCTCAAGAAGTTTTAATGAGTCCTTGTATCTACGAGATAAACCAGGATATCATAGCATCCTGCTCCATAATAATTAATCTTCTAAATTGTAGAATAGTATGCTCAGCTTTGATTTTGACTGACAAATGTTAGAGGGAGTGGGTGCATGATTAATTGTTTTTGGGGTATAAAAGTCTGTGGTCCTGCTGCTGAAGTTTAGACTCTCCGAGGGGTGGGAACACCCCTTGTCAAGAAGGAAGAACAGCCAGAGTCCGAGCAACGTCCCGGTCGGGGGAGGTGGAGAAGCTGCTACCAGCGCCCTGACAACCTACTACAAGTGTGCAGTTGTTGCCTCGCTTCGGCAGTTGGGACCAGTCCAAGCGTTGATAAGTATAGTTGGGAAGGGCTTGCATATTGTAGTGTGAAATCAGCTTTTGAATTAGTAATAAACATTTGTATAAACTAAACTGCTCTCGGTGTGTGTGTCTATTTTCTTTCGGTAGCTAAAACACTGTGACCAATCTAAAATGAACAAAATGAGAGGTATAAGTTTACCCAAGACAATATACCTAAATTTATAACCAAGATGTACTATGATCTTCAGAATGAAAGTGCAAAACCAAGTTTACAGAGATCGAGGGAGAGATGGGAGTCGGATCTAGGTGTTGCAATAATGGAAAGATGTTGGTCTGATTGGTTTTTGGAGAGCATAACATCAATTATAAATACAAGGTACAGATTAGTACAATATAATTTCCAACACCAATTATATCTCACACCACAGAAATTGCATAAACCAAAAATGTGAAATATTGGAGATATGTTTTAGGTGTGGGACCGAAATAGGAATGTTTTTACATGCGACATGGTCGTGTGTAAAGGTGAGATCTTTCTAGCAGGATATTACTGAAATATTAACCAGAATAATGGGGGTGGCGTTCATGGGTGACCCGGAGCTTTATCTTTTGGGGAAACTTTATTGAAATAAGCAATAAATTAATTAAATTCTAAATTTAATTTGTTAAAATAGGCTTAGCAGTGGCTAAGAAATGTATTGCAATTACTTGGAAATCCAACACCCTTCTACATATAGCACAATGGACTGCTGAGATGAATAGTTGCATATCGATGGAAAAAAATTACATACAACTTAAAGAACAAATATGACATATTTATCAAGATATGGTAGCCATATTTGGATCATATAGGAGTCCAATTATAACTACAATAATAATAAAAAAAAAATAGATGCTGCTATAGTATAAATACAAGTGACTTCCCATTGAGAATTTTTTTTGGTCAACATAAATGTGAGCCCTGACTGTGTGTGGATTTATATTGTGAAAAGGGGAGGTGGTAGAAGGGTTGTTTTGTTTGTTTTTTTTGTACAAAAAAGTTTTTATATTTATATACTTTGATATTGAAGAGTTTACTGTGTAAATTAATGGCAAAAAAAAATTCCCAGACTTGTCACCACTATTATTAAAATTGGTAGTTTTACACACAGTGAAGAAGGTTGTACAAGGTTAAGACAGGATATGTATCAACTGGGAAAGTGGGCATGACGATGTTTAATGTAATTGAACTCTGCCAGGTGAAAAGTGGTACATTTCGAAAAGTTGATTCAGGGCAGGATGTGCACTGTGAATGGCAGCTTCCAAGGGAGTGATACTGAAAAGCAAGCCCTTGAGGTTAGTGTAGTTTCATGAAGCTAGTGCCACAGATAGAATACTGAAGGAGGCTTGCTTTTATGAGCTGAGGCATTGAGTATGAGTTGGTGTTGCCACTGAAACAATTGTGCAAATCATGGGTTATGCCATAGTTCAAGTATTGTGTCCAGTTCTAGTCACTGTGTAAAAGGAAGGATGTGATTGAGCTCGAAAGGGTATAGAAAAAATTAGCAGAGGTATTGCCTGGGCCGAGTTATCAGGTAGGCATGGATTGTGTTTTTTCTCTAGGCTGGAGGAGGCTGAGAGAGATCTTAAAGTTTATAAAACTGAGGGTATAGATATTTCCCTGAGTAGAGAGGGTCTGAACCAAGAGGACACTGGTTTCAGCTTTTGGATTTGTTTTCTCTCTTTAATCTGTACTATTGTACTATGAAATACCTGTTCAGCTGCAACAAGGAAAATTATGCGTTATGTATACTGTGCATTGTATATGACAATAAAATTGTTATCATTATTCTGCAACGTCATCTGCATCTGGTGCTCATAGCCTTTTTATCGCATGGGAGTGAATCAAATAGCCTGTTTATTGGCATCTGTCAAGATCTTGGAAGCTGAGATCTGTTTGGCTCTTCTTGTTGAATGTGAGTACTTCAGCCTTTACTGAATGAATGAACGCTTTAGCAGTGCTATGATGCAACCCTTGGTGCTAATTGATCTTCCTTTTCATTGTAATCCTATACTCTGTAAATTCTGCTCTTTACTCGGCAGTATGAATGTTACAGATAATTTGTTGATCTATTTTCAGAAGAACCCTTCTCACTGTATTAGGAAAACTTGTACAGTGAGAGAGCTGCTTCCTCAGTAGCTCTATCACAATTCATAATTAGGTGTGGGACCATTGCAGAGCTGCCATCTAACATGTTGAGCAGCCCTTTTGCAACCAGTCTTTTGCTAACTTTTTGGTGTTACAGCAAGTGATCCTACATTGAAATTCCACTCTGTTGTATGACATAATTTTTGATAGGCTTTTTGCTGCCCCTTGCATGTCATTCTACCCTCATTGAGCTGGTTACCAAGTTACCAATTTAGTTACCATGGGGAAATTAATGGAAAATTTTCAGATTTGTAAGGAAAATTGCATCCCATATAATGGGTGGTTATGCTCTCATTATAAAATACATTGTTTTGATTTGCAGAAACAAGACACTGGTCAAGTTTTGTTGAATATGGCCTATAAACACCTGGAGTTGCTTGAAAAGGAATATTTTGGTTTACAGTTTATAGATGATTCAATAGAGTGTCCTGTGAGTATACCTCTTGATTATGATTTATGTGATGCATGTATTTTGTTACTAACTTCAGTGGAAAAACTAACATGGATTCACTAATTTCATGCACAGAGGTGGCTTGAACCGAGCAAACCTATCAGGAAACAGCTTAAAGGTAAGTAGATTGACCTGCGGTAACTACATGTAGTTAACATAAACTTGATTAATTTAATTTAACTGCACAATGTTAATACTGCAGTAACATTTAAATAAATCATGAAACAAGCATCTACTAACCATATCTAATATAAGTATGCAATAATGAAAGGAATATGTGACTCTAAGGAAGCAGATTATACTTTTGAAAGAAAACTGGGCTCTTTCTTTGCTCTCCCAATACTATAAATACTTTTTAAAGTTTGTTTTTTATCTGTCCTAATGAGAAGGATATAACTAGAATATTAAGGAAGCAGTGAGGATGACTACATAGAATGTTTGGATAAATTAAACCTCTTTTTCTCTCGCACTGCAGTCCTTTAGGCTTTTTGCCAGAAATTAATGTCAGCACAAGCTGTCCCCACTTGCTTCTGGCCTATATGAGACATACATTTGGCCCACTTTGACATGTTGAACATGCGTTACCCGTTATTCCTTTTCATTTTCATTCTCCCATCAACAGCCCCAGATTCTACCACTCACTGACACTCTTGTGGTGTTTAACAATGCCCATTCATCCTACCAACTAAGTGTTTCTGGGATGTGAAAGGAAACTGGAGAACCTTGAGGAAACCTGTATGGTCACAGGAATGCCGGGAAAACTCCACGCACAGATAACATTTGAGTTCATAATTGAACCCAGGCCTCTGCCTCTTTACTACCCATAAATACAAATTTAGGTTTCGTTATTACGTTGGCATAGAATCATCGAAATTTGTGGCAAGATTGGAAGCCGTTGAACTAGAGAAGCCCATTTGATTAATTCCATTTCCCAGCTCTTGATCATCAGCCTAGAGGTTATGGTACACTTGAGTACAGTACATTGTAAGTTTCTTCTTCTCTCCCTTCTGGGGATAGTGTTCAGGAAATGATGAGAAATCATTTTTATTCTCTCATTTTATTCACTCATCATTTTATGCATTTCAATTTTCCTTGATCTCTGTGGCAAAGGAAATCCCAGCTGAAAAGATCTTGCTTCATAACTTTAATTCTCCCCCCACCTTGGGGAAGGTTACTATAAGTAGTCTTGGCATCATTTTATACAATCACAATCTTCATGGAATTTAGTAATTTGCACTGTGGCTTGCACTTGGAAAATTCATTTGGATACCTGCAGCAAACCCTTGAAATGCTCCAAATAGAGTTTTCTCATGGGAAAAGATTACTTGGTGGTTGCAGTAAATAATCTAAGGACATTGTGAAAGGAAAGTGATATCTCCCCTTTGCTTTTCATTGAATAGGTCCTTTGATTATTTATATTAGTTATCCACAGTCATCTCCACCTTCCCCCCTCCCCAAAACCTCTCTCCCTCCCCTGTCTCTGGCTGCCCAGAACCCCTGACACATCCCACATTGAATATTCAGAAATTCCAAGTGGAGGAGGACCATTTGAAACTAATGAGAAACTCCAATCCACTCAATGGATCTGTATTGAAATGCTGTGTAAATAACGAAGGGAAGAGGCGACATTGCAAGCTGCCTATCCACTGTGACATCTCCTGCCCAACCTCTGGAAGGGTCTGCAGTTTTGGCATTGACCTCATTAGCTACTTCATAATTCATAGAACTGATGAGAAATAAATTGTCCTTGATTCTGAGGGACTGTCTAAGAAGGAGGTGATACTGTAGGTCAAATATGCAATCTTCCCTGCTGAAAGTTATTATATTTGAGTGTTTATTTTTAAAGTACACACATTCATTGTACTAATCATTGAAGCTTTGGATAATTTGTAGAGTGCTTCATGTCTCTCAAGCTTGCAATAGAAATTTAGAGGCATTTGACAGCACTTCCTTCCACCCTACATGAACTGCCTTGTTGAGCACATTGTTGAAATTGCATTCTGCAGACCAGACTGCAGAACTCCTCAGCACATCATTCTTGAAATCTTGGTCAGACTATTATACAAGTGTATAAATGCTTAGTGATATTATTACATCTTTGGAAATCTATTGGTGGTTGCTTTTATCTAACCACTTTGTCCCTGATGTAACCTATCTTAAATTCTAGAAATGGATCATGCAGATTTGTTTTCCCCAGTCCATCCCAGTTTGGAATTGAAACAACTGCTCTCTCCAGGAAAGCTTTTGTTGCACATGTTCATTTTTGTATCTGGTTTAGGTGGTTTCAAGAAATTGTGTTTTAACCTTTTTGAATAGCTTGATTCTATGTGGCCTGAATTGAATTGTAGATGCCAAATAGCCAAAAAAGATATGTGCTGTCAATGGTAAGAGTGAATCTCATTTCAGTTTGTGCTGAGTACCACCATGATGCACAAACTTTCTTGAAATCATGTACATCAAGTGGTAATTTAATTTAAATGAATGATAAAGCAGATGGTAAAATGGTCTTCTGACGCTTAGCTGAGAATCTGAACGATTGCACCAGGGCTGTCACAGACTTTATCAAAACAGCTGTGGATGAGTGTGTCTCCACAAAATTGTTCAGGGTTTTCCCAAACCAGAAGCTCTGGATGAACAATTAAATCCGGAACCTGCTGAGAACCAGATCACAGGTATTTGAGTCTGGAGATCCATATCAAAACACAAGGAGCGGATATGACCTGCGAAAAGCTATCTCCCAGACGAAGTGGAAATTCCCGATGAAAATAGATATGACAAGGGATACCCAATAGCTGGCGGGCCCTAAATGCCAAAGCCGACGAAGTAGCAGACGGCAAAGTTTCGCTCCCAGAGGGACTTTGCCTGATTGGCTACAGTAATAGTGAAGAGCCACCCTCCACATCCCCACGTCCCCTGATGATCCCATCCTGTTCCTATCTGAGGATGACGGGCATGCTGCTTTCAGGAGAGAGAATCCGAGGAAAACATCTGGCCTAGATGGAGTATTAAAAATCTGTGCTGACCACCTTAACAGTGTATTTCAGTATCTCTCTCCAGCAGGGCATGGAACCCACCTGTTTCAAACATGTGTCAATCATACTGGTGCCCAAGAAGAGTGCAGTAACCTACCTTAATGACTATTGACCAGTGGCACCTACATCAACAGTGATGAAATATTTTGAAGGGGTGGTGCTGAATTATATCAGCTCCTGTCTGAGAGGGTGCATGGATACATTTCAGTTTGCCTATCGTAGCAACAGGTCTAAGGTGGATGCCATCTCACTGACTCTACACAAAGCCCTGGAACACCTGGACAGTAAAGATGCATTCATCAGGATGCTTTTTATCGAATACAATTCGATATTTTACACCACCATCTCCTCAAAACTGATCATCAAATTCCATAAGATATTGGTGAGGCCAAATTTGGAGTACTGTGTACAGTTTTGGTCACCAAATTATAGGAAAGATATAAACAAAATAGAGAGAGTGCAGAGAAGGTTCACGAGAATGTTGACAGGATTTCAGGGTCTGAGTTACAGGGAAAGGTTGTGCAGACTGGGGCTTTTTTCTCTGGAGCGTAGAAGATTGAGAGGGGACTTGATAAAGGAGTTTAAGATTTTAAAAGGGACAGACAGAGTAAATGTGGATAGGCTTTTTCAATTAAGAAAGGGGGAGATTCAAACTAGAGGACATGGTTTAAGATTGAAGGGGGAAAATTATAAGGGGAACATGAGGGGAAATTTCTTTACGCAGAGGGTGGTGGGGATGTGGAATGAGCTTCCGGCAGACGTGGTCGAGGCGGGATCATTGGTTACATTTAAGGAAAGACTGGATCGTTACATGGATAGGAGGGGACTAGAGGGGTATGGACCGGGTGCTGGTCAGTGGGACTAGGAGGGTGGGGATTTGCTACGGCATGGACTAGTAGGGCCGAACTGGCCTGTTCTGTGCTGTAAGTGGTTATGTGGTTATATGGGACTCCACACCCCACTCTGCAATTGGATCATGGATTTTGTCACCTCCAGACCACAACCAGTGAGGCTTGGCTCAATGCCTTTACCTCAACAATGATTATGACTGGATCAAGTTTGAATCCCGTGTGGTTTGTAAGGAGTTTGTACGTTCGCCCCATGTCTGTGTGGGTTTTCTCCGGGGGCTCTGGTTTCCTCCCACTGTTCAAAACGTACCAGGGGTGTAGGTTAATGGGGTGTAAATTTGGCGGCACTGACTCGTGGGCCAAAATGGCCTGTTACTGTGCTGTATGTCTAAGTTTTTAAAAAAAATTAAATATCTACTCCATTATCTCCATTGGTGCTGGAGCACCACAGGGTGCATTCTTTGGCACCTGCTCCACTCACTTCACTTGTACAACCATGTACTCAGTATGACAGTAATACCATCTACAAATTTGCTGACAATATCTCAGTAGTGGATTGTATAAAGAAAAGTGATGAGTCAGCATACAGGAGGGAGATTGAAAACTTGGCTGAATAGTGGACCAACAATCACCTTGCCCTGAATGTCGTCAAAACGAGGAAGGTAAAGACAGAGGTTTACAATCCACTGGGGGATCAGAGGTGGAGAGGATGAGCAAATTTTAGTTCTTGGGAGTCACTATCTTGGATGATCTTTCCTGGACCCAACACACTAATGGCATCGTGAAGAAAGCATGTTAAGGCCTCTACTTCCTCAGGAGTTTGCAGAGGTTTGGTATGACACCAGAAACCCTGGGAAATTTCTACAGATGTGTGGTGGAAAGTGTACTGACCAGCTGTATCATGGTCTGAAATAAGGACACCAATATCTCTGAGCGTAAAGTCATAGACAAAAATCCTCTCCGCTATCGAGAAAATCTACAGGGAACTCTGCTGTTGGCGAGCAGCAGCAATCATGAAGTCTCCATACCATCCTGCACAAGCTCTGGTCTCGCTGCTGCCATCAGGATTCACACCAACAAGTTCAGGAGCATCTGCTACCCCTCCACCATCAGACTCCTCAACAAAAAGCTCAATCAGGGACTTATTTAAATACCCTTACCTCTCCACTTAATTGTGCAATACAAACAGAATTTTTAAAAAACCATTCAGCTTGTTTACATTATTTATCTGTTTACATGTATACGCTGTGTACTACAGTTTTTATGTACTACCAATAAGTGCTAATTCTGCCTCGCCCACAGAGAAAAGAATCCCAGGGTTATGTGTGATGTCATGTATGTACTCTGACAATAAATCTGATAGAGAAGATTTTGGCTTGAGCACAAGCCATGTTTTTCAAACAGTATGTATTTGGCAATGTGAGACTTGAATGATTGATTTGGATTTAAGCAAGAAAATCTGTCGATGCTGAGGTCAATTCAATACACACGATTGTTAGAGAAACTCAGCAGATCATGCAGCATCCATAGGAAGTAAAGGATAATCAACTTTTTGGGTCTGGGCTCTTCATCATGTGACCTGCTGAGTTTCTCCAGCACATTTGTGTATGCATTGGATGATTTGGATGCAATATCATTGAATTACAAGAATTGTGTTTATTAACACTAACAGTTATACATTTAACAAGAAATTTAAGAAAAAAAAATAAATGTTTGTTTCAACCTAAAATATTTCAGGAGATGCACTAAATTTTCGAGTGAGATTTTTTGTAACTGATCCAAATTCTCTGCAACAGGAA
Organism: Narcine bancroftii; assembly: GCF_036971445.1. Taxonomy (NCBI): domain Eukaryota; kingdom Metazoa; phylum Chordata; class Chondrichthyes; order Torpediniformes; family Narcinidae; genus Narcine; species Narcine bancroftii. The sequence goes on along the minus strand of NC_091469.1, from coordinate 355,598,191 downwards.
CAGACAAGGTAGGCTATGTGCCTGTAAGTACAACTTATAAAATCATAGTTCAATATAATGCACATACTGAACTTCTGAATGTGAATTTTGCAGCAGTCGGTTTAACAAAAATCAGTTAACTGTTCCAGTGCCCACAGTCTAAATATTTGGCAAGTTCTTTTCTGTTTCAAATCGTATAATAAATATCTAGTTCTTGAGACTTGAATACAATACTTTCCACTATATATTTGAAACTGAAGTTAAATAAAATTGAACAAAATAGTTATGCACTTGATTTTTGTCCAACAAATCAATTATTTTCAGGTAGCCTTGGAATTTTACAAAGATGATTTGCTATTTTTCAGTTAGTTTTGCTGTGTGGGGGGAATCACCAAATGTTGCACCATCATGTCGGTTTCAACCACTTTCTGTACAGATATATAAACAATGATTTACAAGATTGTAGAGTCCATTTTTAAAAATGAGGTTTCAAGGTACTTGAAAGTGCAAGATAAAATAGGTTTAAATCAGCATGGTTTCCTTTGGGAAGGTATTGCCTGACAAATCTGTTGGATTCCTTTTGAGGAAGTAACAAGCAGGGCATGCAAAAGAGTCAATAGAGGTGATTGGTGGTGTTACACAGGGATTTGTGTTGGGTCTGCTACTTTTCACTCTGCATGTAAATTATTTAGATGACTTAATTGATGGTTTTGTGGCCAAGTTTGCAGATGTTACAAATATTGAAAGGAGGCTGGTACTGTTGAGGAAGCAGGGAAACTGTAAAGGGACTTGGATATGTTGGGAGAATGGGCAAAGAAGTGGTAGATGGAATGTGGTGTAGGGAACTGTATGGTCATGCACTTTGCAGGAAGGAATAAAGGTGTAAACTACTTTCTAAATGGTGAGAGAATTCAGAAAGCAGAGGTACAAATGGACTTTAGAGTACCAGTGCAAGATTCCCTAAAGGTTAACTTGCAGGTTGAGTCAGTAGAAAGGAAGACTAATACAATATCAGCATTCATTTTGTGAGGCAGAAATATGAAGGCAAAGATATAATGATGAGGCTTAATAAAGTGTTGCTCAGACCACATTTGGAGAATAGCAAGCAGTTTTAGACCCAAAAACTAAGAATGTGCTGGTTTTTGAGAGGGACAAGAAGAGGTTTACGTGACTGATCCCAGGGATGAGAATGTTAATATATGAGGAGCATTTAGAACCATGGAACATTACAGCACAGAAAACAGGCCCTTCACCCTTCTAGTCTGTGCCAAACTATTATTCCGTCCAGTACCACTGACTTGCACCCATTCCATAGCCCTCGATACCCTTCCCATGCATGTGCCTGTTCAAATTTTTCTTAAATGTGAAAATTGAGCCCACATTCACCACTTCAGCTGGCAGCTCGTTCCACACTTCCACTACTCTGTGTGAAGAAATTCCCCCTTGTGTTTTCCTGAAATATTTCCCCTTTCACTGTTAACCCATGTCCTCTGGTTTGTATCTCACCTAACTAACCTCAGTGGAAGAAGCCAACTTGCATTTACTCTATATATTTTGATATATTTAGATAATAATTTTGATTACCACTGTCAAATCTCCCCTCACTTTTCTACGCTCCAGGGAATAAAGTCCTAACCTGTTTAACCTTTCCCTCTAATTCAGTTCCTCAGGTCCAAGCAACATCCAAGTAAATCTTCTCTGCCCTCTTTCAAACTTATTCATATCTTTCCTTTAGTTAGATGACCAAAACTGTACACAATTCTCCAAATTTGGCCTCACCAATATCTTAAACAGCTTTACGATAATATCCCAACTCCTATACTCAATACTTTGATTTATGAATGCCAGTATGCCAAAACCTCTCTTAACAACCCCATCTACCTGTGATGTCGCTTTCAGGGAATTGCGTATCTATGTTTCCAAATCCATCTGGTCTTCTGCACTTCTCAATGCCCAATCATTTGCCATGTATGTCCTTTCTTGGCTTTTCCTTCCAAAATGCACACCTCACACTTGTCTGCATTAAATTCTTTCTGCCATTTTTCAACTGGTCCAAATCTCTTTGCGAGCTTTGAAAGCCTTTCTCACTGTCCATAATGCCTGCAATCTTGCTGTCATCTGCAAACTTGCTTATCCAATTTGTCACATTATCATTGATGTAGATGACAAACAACAATGGTCCCAGCACTGATCCCTGAGGCACACCACGAGTCACAGGCCTCCAGTCTGAGAAGCAATCATCCACCACCATTCTCTGGCTTCTCCCATATTTGAGGGTTCTGGACCTGTACTTACTGCAGTTTAGAAGAATGAGGAGGAATCTTGTCAAATAGATAGAGTATTGAAATGCCTAAATAGAGAGGACATAGATAAGATGCTTCAAGTGGTGTGAGAGTCAAGAAAAAGATGGCACAGCCTCAGAATAAAGGGATGACCCTTCAAAACAGAGATGGGGAGAAATTTCTTCAGTCAGACGGGGGATGAATCTGTGGTATTTATTGCCATGGACTGCTGTGGTGTCAGTCATTTGGTATATTTAAAGCATGTTGACAGGTTGTTGATTAGTAAGGGTGTTAAAGGATATGGGAAGGATGGGGTTGAGAAGAAAAATGCATCAGTCGTAATTTAAATGGCAGAGCAGACTTAATAGGCCTAATGTCCTAATTCTGCTCCTAAGCCTTATAAAGCAATCCAATCTGTCATTGGTTTTCAGTTAGTATTCACAAAACATGAAGCACCTCAAAACTGAACAATCAAATTACTTGGAAAATATGATTGAATTTGATAAACAAATAGTTTTTAAATTTCTGTATTCTTTTAGAAACATTCAGTAAAAAATTCTGCTTGTCACCTAACCTTGGTCAGATTTTTGAACCCCTGTTTCAGTTTTTATTGATGATACAATTTGCCTTTTATTCAAGTGATAGATCTTCCCCCTTTACCTTTCTGACATCTTTTCCATGTCTGATTTGAATCTTATCATCTTCCATGAGCATTCTCTAATAGCAATAATTCAACTGTTCATCTAAATGCTGAGAACTGCTTAAATTTAAATCCTCTTGATGATTTCACTAGAAAACTTAATCTGCAATCTCATTGTTATGGGACCTAACCTGCTGAAGGCAATGTAGCTCTTCATTATAAAGAACATTTTTCCCTAAATGTAAATATTAGGGAGAAAACACTCAGCATTTCCATCATCTTAGAATGACTATTGGTTAATCATTTGTTCCAAACAATATTGTCAGTGGCAACAACTGACTGAGTTGTGCAAGAGACTTTGCCTCCAAAATTAAAAACTTTTGTCCGTGCGTGTTAAATGTGTTCCTAATACAGTATTGCTGTTTAACTGTATATTGTCTGAGCTAAAACATTTGAAAAGCCAAATGCGTCGAGTCATTAAAATACTTACTTTGCGAATGCCTTCTGTATTTGTAAGTACCTCTATGCTTGTGTTGATTTTAGATTTTTGGTTTTTCAGGCATTTATATTTTTTACAACTGAAGAAGGAACTTGTTGATGGAAGGTAATTATTTTAAAATGCCATTCAAATTCTTTAAACAATAACTTTGGACAGATCCAAATTCTGAATCTGGTTTCCACTGAATTTGATTACTTTCCATTTGAAGAGTTTGTAAGAGTAGTTTAATTGCATTTTTATATACTGTACCAAAATAAGTTGTCTAATCGGCAAATGCAGATGCACCAAAATCCTGACTGTGAAATAGCAGTGTCGTTTAACTACTCGTTTTTCATAAAGATATTTCAACCAATCTTTATGTCACTGAATTAATGTTCTGGGATATGATTTGTTTTGTGTTTATCCTAATTTAAAACAAAGTCAAATATCTTGGATTGGACTTTCACGTTCTGAATGTGCAGAGTAAATGCAACTGCGTTTGTATTCCTAGTGCAATTGAACCAAATTTTGAAAGTGGGATGTAACACATTGCAATATTGTTTTACCCATATTTGTCGAAGAATAAAATAATATTCAGTTGAGTTTTAGTTTACACATTCCTGTGCTTAGGAACTTTTTTTTTAATGCAATTAACACTTTTCAGCATGCCTTGCATTTCATTTATCCCTTTTTAATAAGCCTCAGTTATTGCTGTGGTTAAGACTCTGTGGCCAGACATAAAACTCTACTCCATAAACATTAGAAATTGGTATACTTGCAGCTTAAATCTATTAAAATAAACTTTTGGATTTCCCTTGGTTTTCATCCCAAACGTACGAGAATCAAATTCAAAGTAAATGCCATGATACAAATACATAATGTTTGGGACAGATTCTTTTTTGTTTACTTGCCCCTATGCTCCACAGTTTTAAATCTGTAATCAAAGAATTCACATGTAATTGAGCACATTCCAGATTTTATTGAAGGTTATTTGTATACATTGTGGCAGCCCTTCACAGCTCCCCTACAGGACCTCACGAAATGAAGGACGAACGCGATGATCCAGCAGGCTGCACGAGGCCCGCAGCGCTGCCTTCCAATTGGCCACAACCAAAAGAGCTTAACTGGCCTAAGAGGGAAAGCGGATCACAAACACACCAATCATTGCTGAGAGGGTTTTGACTATGCCCCTCAGCTTGAGAATAAAACCAGGGCTGTGAGCCCAATAAAGCTCAGCGTTAACTAAACTCAACTCGGTTTGTGTCATTCTTCCTGGGAACAGCGTGTTCTTTCTGAGCTAACCTGCATGCAGCTATAACTTTTCCTGTGCTATAGGCTCTGCAGACCCATAGCTTGTAGCAGCCAGCTACAACATTTCATTTTGACCATGTACAAATTACACCATAGTCGTCTTGTTTCAGGGCACCATAATGATTGGGACATTTGGCTTCACAGGTGTTTGTGATTACTCAGGTATGTTTGATTGCTTCATTGGTGCAGGTATAAGAGAGCTTGGCTTGCTTCTAAGCTTTTGATCACCTTTGGAGGGCGTAGTTGCCATTTTTCAACTCGAGGACCAGAGTTGTGCCAATGAAAGTCAAAGAATTCATTGAGGCTGAAAAACAAGAATAAACAGTAAGAGGCATTCCCCAAACCTTAGGATGACCAAAATCTACTGCTTGAAACATCATTAAGAAGATAGAGCATACTGGTGAGCTCAATAATCACAAAGGGACTGGTGTTCCAAGCAAGGCCTCCACTGTTAATGGCAGAAGAATTCTCATCATAATGAAGAAAAATCCCCAAACACCTAACCTACTCTTCAGGAACCAGGTGTGGACGTGTCAATGACCACTGTCTGCAAACTTCATGAGAGGCTGCACTGCAAGATGTAACCTACTAGTTTGCCACAGAAACAGGATGCCCAGATAGCAGTTTGCCAAGATGCATTTAAAAGAGCCTGCAGAATTCTGGTAAAAGGTCTTGTGGACAGATGAGATCAAGATTAACCTGTATCAAAGTGATGGCAAGAGAAAAGTGTGGTAAACTGTCAGACATATCTTTATGGATTTTTCTTCATTATGAGAATTTTTTTTGACATCAGCAGCTGATGTCTTCCTTTGCAGTTACTGAACGCACCAGCATGCTCTTTTTTCTTAATGATGTTCTAAACTGTTGATTTTGGTCATCCTAAGGTTTGGTGATGTCGCTTACTGTTTTTTTTCAGCCTCCTAATGGTTTCTTTGACTTTCATTGGCACAACTCTGGACCTCATGTTGAAAAATAGCAACTGCACCCTTCAAAGGTGATCAAAAGCTTAGAAATAAGCCTAGCTCTCTTATACCTGCACCAATAAAGCAATTAAACATAACTGAGTACCTGTGAAGTCAAATTTCTCAAACAAGTTGGCGACACGGTTAGCATAACGATTAGCGCAATGCAATTGGGACTGGGATTGGAATCCTGTGCTGTCTGTAAGGAGTTTGTCCATTCTCCACACATCTGCACAGATTTTCCCCAGGGGCTCTGGTTTCCTCCCACTGTTCAACACTTATGGTGTAGGTTAATTGGGTGTAAATGGGCGGCAAGGACATGTGGGCCTAAATGGCCTGTTTATGTGCTGTAGGTCTACATTTTTTTTAAATTAAATTTTAAAAATTAAAAAATTCACTCAACCTATCCTCACAAGGCATGCTCTCCATTCCAGGCAGCTTCCTTGTAAATCTTTTCCTTTCTGTTGCACCATCAGATTAGATCTTTGAGGTATTGTTTTCAAATTCTCTTTCTACTACTGTTTTTAAATCTGTTTAAACCATTTCTTAGAATTCTTCCCTGTTGTTTTGTAGTCTTGAATATCCATTTCTTATACCATGCATTTCATTGGAATGGTCACCTTGTTAAAGATAATATCAAAGACAGCTGTTTGTCCTGTCCAAGCATTTTTGCTTTCTTCAGATTGTGCTGGTCTTTCTTCTGCTCAAGAATAGCTGCCAAATACTTCTCTCTTCCATTGCCAATGCATATTGGTAGCATTTCATTTGTTTATGTGCAGCCCAAAGAATTTCTTAATATTCTTTATCTTGAGATTTCCTGCTTCACACACAATCTGTAAATGATTTTGCTGCAAATATTGGTTGGCAGTGTTTAAATTTTGTTGCTTGCTAGCTTATTCCAAATTTACAGTACCAGTGACCCTGGTTTGAATCTGTAAGGAGTTTGTATATTCTCCTCGTGCCCACATGGATTTCCTCTAGGTGCTCAGGTTTCCTCCCACCCTTGTGTGGTGCAATTGAATGGCATGGACTAATGGGCCAGAAGGACCTGTTACTGTGCTGTATCTAAAAAAAAATTGGGTGAGTGGAGTGTCTGAGTTTTCCAAGATTTTATTTTTAATTTAATGAAAAATAGACCTTTCAGAAAAAATTATTCTGAATAATAAAGGAATCCAGTCAAAGCTTCTGCCTACTATTAGATTTGTATCCATAAATTTCCATAACTGTACATTGTACATTCATTTATATTTACACCGTTTCCACCACTGTAGTGCCTTATCATTCCTCCCCTTCTGTTGTTTGAGGGGCTTCCCCTTGGTCTTAGCCCCTCAATGCCTAGTAAAGGAAAGACCCTAGACTGTGGTCCCTCCTCACCGCTCCCTTCTGTTGGCTTCCTCAAGCCTCAGTGCATCCCTCAGCATGTACTCCTGTAGCCTGGGTAGGGCCAGTCAGCAGCAATCCTGGACTGACATATACATGTGCTGAAAAAGCAACAAGCTTTGGGCTGACCAAAGTATGTCTTTCACTGAGGAGACGATCTTTGAGGAGTTCTCTGGTGTGTCTATGGGAACAGCTCATAAATCAGACATTTCTCTGTCACGCTGCTTCTGGGGATAACCATAACAGCGACCCTTTACATCCTTGTCCACACGCTCTTAATGAATCTGCATTGTGCAAAGAGATGGGCGACTGTATCCACTCCATTGTAGTCCTCTCGTGGACAACATGCATTGTCGGTTATGTTCTGGTTTTATAGGAAAGATCTGACTGGGAGGGCACTGCTCACCATCAGTCAGGCCAAGTCCTGGTGCTTGTTTGTGAACATTGGTGATGAGGCATTCCACCAGATAGCTTGGATGATCTGCTCCAGGAACCACCCCACCATTTCCATCAAGTCCCTGTCTCTCAGTAACTACCAGACAATGGGGGGTGAGGGTGTACCCAATGTGGCCCTCATCCTAATGACCACCTTTGTGTGTGGCTGCATCAGGCTATGCATGGGACTAAAACCAAGGGTACCAAGTTCTGTGATGTGGGGAGATTCTACCTGTCCCAGTATTGCAAAGGATGGGCCTGGCACCATGGCCATGCAATGTTCCAGTCACTTGGTCTTTTCCACACCACCTGTTGGAAAAGTTTTTCCAGATAAACACCTTTGACCTCAAGGCTATCAGGCAGTGGTCAGCATGAAACGTCCTGCAGGCATTCAGTTTTTCCAGCTATGAAGGTTGTATTGCTGGGGACGTTACTGAACAAGACCTTGGTCTATGCCTTGGAGCTCTCATTCTCTTCAACTTGCTGTTAGTTTGTGTAATGACTAAAACTTTGTTTGGATGAGCAAAATTACTGTTATCGATCAGCATCTACTCCACAAAAATTAAACATTGGTTTTCTGAAGATTTGTCATCAGTTAATTATATTCATTAATTTATGTGCAACATCTTAAATTTTGTTCTCAGTTGTTCCATAAAATTGAAAAACCTCCACATATTCAAGGTGAAGGTCCAAGATCAAATTTGCACAGTTGTGAAATCAGTCTTAAGGAAAAATATACTTGATCTGACCTGGACTTTTTTTTTGGTCGAATAGTTTTGACAATTAGATCTCTTATACAGTCCAGATTAATCATTGATCACATTTGTTTGATAGTATGACATCCAAGTTTGTGTCTGTTCCAGATTATCTTGTTCTCACAGTAAAGCAGCCGTGCTTGCTTCCTATGCAGTCCAATGTAAGTAGTGAACTTGTAGTTTATCTTGGAAAAAATTTGATGTAGTGTGTGCATATGCAAATTATTGCAACAAGATTATGTCCATAATCTTGAACTTGAAATTTCATTTGTAAATTTTTATATTGAGTAAACAAGTACCACCTCCTAAACAATGGATTTGCTTTCAATCTGAGAATAGGAATTTTCATAGTCATACATCACAGAACAGGCCCTTTGGCCCAAATCATAGATGCTGACCAAGTTTGCATTCTAGTCACATCCTATTTGCCTGGATTTGGTCTGAACAGTTCCTAGCCATAAATCTGTCCAAATGTATTTGGAATCTCAAAATTGTATTCCTGTACATTTTATAGGATTAAAAATGTTTCATGCAAAAGGAGCAAATAAATAGAATAACAAAATCAACAAAAGTATTCAAGTAGTTGCTGAAATATTGCAGAGAATATATGCATTGGCTTGTTTTTTGCATAAAGATGCTGTTAATAGTTACTTAAATAAATAAAAGACTGTGGAATGCTGACTATCAAATTGAATTAACACTGACTTAAATCTTGCAGCTGAACTTGGAGAATACAATCCTTCTGAGCATCATCCTGGTTACATTGAAAGTTTCCTTTTTATACCTGATCAAAATCAAGACTTTCAAACCAAAGTGATGTCTTTGCACAAGCAACACAGGTAAACTCAAAGCTCTTGTTTTGAATTAAAGGAAATTTGATAGTTCAAAGCAAATTATTTGGCAAGCTTTCTTAACTGTAGTGCTTAAGATTTTTGGTACTAATTTTGAAAGGAACTGATTTAAAAGAAACCATTGCTCTTGAAGACATATTTGTTAGAGTATTTCACTCTGTGACTTTAAAAACTCCACTAGCAAATCTGGCTGTTGAGTTTTGGAACACTTGTATTTTCCACAATATGTTAAATTTTAAAAATCTGGAGTGATAGAGATGTCACCAACAGAAACTGAAATCAGAGAAATTAACGTGAGGAAGAGAAGACTCTCATTTGTGAGGGTCTATGTTGAGTCAAGTTGATGGACCCCTTTTTGCTGATTTGTTATATATATCATGTATAGCATCTTTGAAGTCCCATGTTTGTCAGAGATGTTTAAACTATTGACAATGCATTGCAAGCAAACTGTATTTCAAAGGCATTACCATTGAAGAACAAAGATATAAAGCTTCTAAACAGGATGCAGTTACATTAGTATGGGTGAAGTATTGTAATGGTCAATGGAAATTGTCCACGAATGTAATTACTTATCTTAAAACGTTGCTTTGAAAAGGTATCAACAAATAGGAAAGCAATTGATATTTCATTATCTGAAATTAAATAATTTTATCAAACACAAAAGAAAACTGAATGAAACAAAAATGAATTCAGAAAGGTTGCTGTCTTAAGTCTTTTGCTGTTCCAGTTCATTCATGACATAAGAGCATTGCAATGTTATTTTTAATCTGCTCCCGTTATCCTGTTGAGGTCTCAAACTAAGTCTGACGTTAACACTTTAGTATTTGTTGTAGATATAAACTGATTAATTGCTGCATAGCAGTGAATAAATTGCAACTTGATAAAAAATCTTTTGGAGAGATCTTTCAGTGCTTTTGCTGAAAACTAATTACATCCAAGTCCCAGGTGAGAATTTTTGGTAACATGGCATTTTGTCAAAACAGTTTTTGATGCAGTGAAATTAATTGTGTGCTATTAATTTCTTCTATGATAATTTTCAGTCACAATGCTAATTATTTTGTTTTTCCTTGGCAAAAAATCTTTTAATTTATTATTTTATAGAGACCTTAAACAATCTGAAGCAGAACTTGGTTATTTAAATAAAGCAAAAGCCCTTGAATTTTATGGTGTGGAGTTACATAATGCAAAGGTAAGTTCAAATGATTTGTGTTGTATTTCTATTTCTTTTTGGGATTGTTTTCATTTGGTAAAGGGGTTGCTCTCCCTGCAGCAACATTTATTTTCAAGCCAAATTAGAATGCCGTCTTGAGTTTACCTTCTTGCTAGAGCTATTTAATTTAGTGCCAACATTTTCTTCTTTGACATTCATCAGTATGAATGAAACATCTCTGATACAGCTAGATTAACTTTTTGAAAAAGGTACCTCTTGAGCGGTGCTCAATCATTCCTTTTGTTTAGTTCAAACAGTCATCTTAAAGATGCAGGTAGATCCATGGATATTGTAATATTATTCATCTTTAGACTGAACTGTACCTGATGGAAAATTCCAAATATTCATTGATGAAACAAGTTTAAAAGTTGGCTCAAGGAATAGCGTGGGAGAAGTGTATTTTGATTTGTCTAGCAGATGGTATTAGTGATGGGGAAGAAGGAACCTGTTATTTTGGAAAGGACCAACCTGAATTACATTAAGCCCAAAGTTGAGCAAATCAAATAATGGCAGTGGGTAGGAAGGGTTGTAAATTAAATAAGTGAGGGGGACTCTGGGGAGAGTAGAATATTAAAGGAAAAAAAAAACTACATCTGAATGCACAAAGCATTTATAATAGGGTCAACAAATTAGTAGTGCCTGATGTAAATCATTGCTACGAAAGAGATATGGCTCTTGGGTCACTGAGGCTCGGAGATAATATTCTGTATTTGGGAAATTCAGATAAAATGGAAATTGAACTGGAGTAGTATTGTTGGCAAAGGACAAAATGCAACATTGAGAAAGGACCCCAAAAATTACATCAATTCAATCTGGGTAGATCTTGGGAAACTGCGAGGGGAGTAAACATTAATGGGTGACTCTGGTAGGTCTTCAATGATATCAAACAGGATATTGAAGCCTCATAAAAAAGTTGCAAGTTGGTGACTTTAGTCTCTGTATATTTTGCTCATGCAAATTAGCATTAATGTTGTGTACTGGATTGTCTTTGAGACCAGTATGTTAATGAGTATATGTGGGAACAGGCGACTCGGGATAAAGGGACTATTAAGATCTGAGTAATGAGTTGGCTATGACAGATTGGGAGCTTCATTGAAAAGCATGATGGTGCCAATGCAATGGTTGACGTTAAAGAATATATGCAGGAACAACAACGGTTGCAGATTACTCACTGCTGTAAAAAGAGAAAAATTGATCCAACCATAGCTAACAAAGGACAATGGGGATAAAATTAGCTGCCTCCGTGTCCTGAGGGCTATTTGGGGGCTTTGAGACTATTCCCAGCATAATTATAGTTCCCTTTTCTGATTTCCACCCACACCAACTCAGTGGACATTCCCTCTGCAGCATCCTCCCTTTTAATAGCCATGATACTATCCCTGACCAGTAATACTACTCTTCCCCCTGTTTCCTACCTACCATCCAATCCCACCCTTCCTCCAGCCAAATTTCAGTAAATCACATACTGATCCATGCTCTAAGTTCATCCCCTTTATTCCTAATACTCCTCATGTTGAAATAGGCACATTTCAACCCCTTTAACTGGCTGCCTTTGTTTTCCCCCCTGCCTGTCCTTCCTCACCAACTCAGAGCACATAACATCAAGCTTTTGTCCTTCTCTCCTAATCTCTGCCCTCACATTCTCATTCCTACTCCCCTGCTAAACTAGTTTAAACTCTCCCCAACAGCTCTAGCAAACCTGCCCGCCACGATATAGGTCCCCCTCCAGCTCAGGTGCAGCCCATCCTTTTTGTACAGGTCAGACCTTCCCCAGAAGAGATCCCAATGATCCATAAATCTGAACCCCTGCCTTTGGCACTAACTCTTCAACCACGCATTCATCTTCCACAACTTCCTGTTGCTACCCTCTCTGGTGCTGGGCACTGCCAGTTACCTTGAGATCACCACCCCTGAAGACCTGCTTTTTAAACTTCCTTCTTCAGGATCTCATTCCTACTCATAAATAAATAGATAAAGCAGAAAGGCAGAGTTTTAATGGTAAGAGAGTAGAAGTAGCAATGTGCAATGTACACCAGGTACTGACAGCAAACATGTAAGTTAGGAAGATAAAACATAATCTGCTGGAGGAACTCAGTAGGTCAGGTCAAGCAGCATCAGTGGTTAAAAAAAGATTGATATCTGGGCTTGATCTCCTTTTTCAAGACTGGGAATGAGAAGAGAAGCTGGTACAAAAAAGCTGCAGTGGGAGAAGACAAGTTGAACTGGTGAACCATAGAGGGGTGAAGCATAGCAGAAAGGCAGCAGATTAGCAGATGGCAGACAAAGGGTACGAAAAGCAAGAGAAATAAATGAGGGGAAATGGAATGGATGATTAGAAGACACAAGTTGCCAGTGCTGGAATCTGATAAGAGGTGACAATTGGGGTATTAAGAAAGACCAAACAGAACAAAATTGGGGTGGTGGAAGAGAGTGCAAAAATCTAGTGTGGAGATAAGAGTGGAAGGAAGTTGGAACCAAAGTGGATGGGAATATTTTTTATTGCTATTATACAAGAAAAACCACACAGATATGTGGAGAACGTACAAACTCCTTACAGACAGCATGGGATTTGAACCCCGAACACAATCGCTGCTGCTGTAAAGGTGTTGAAGTAACTGCTATGCCAACTGTGCCATCCCATGACTGCATTTGGTTACTCTGATTAGAGGAGAATGTATGCCATTTCAGCTCGCCTTCCCATTCCCCACCAAACTATCTGTCTTAGGCTTTCTCTGATGCCAAGAATAAGGCCAAATGAAAAATAGATGAACAACATGCCTGGACAGTCTACAGCCCAATGATGTGAACATGAAACTTTATAATTTCAGGTTTTCAGTCCCATCTCCTTACATACCAGTTCTGCTCTTCCTCCTTACCAACCTTCCCCCACTACTTCTGGTTCCACTCCCTTCTACCCTCATCTCCCTGCTGTGTTCTTCCACTTTCTCCTCCCCATTTAGTTCCATTTGGTCCCTCATTATACTACCATTGTCACCTTCTCATCAGATTCCAGTACTGGCAGCCTTTGTCTTTGTATCACCCATTCCACCCTGCATTACTGGTGTTCTTCCACCTGACCCTTTTGTCTGGCATCAGCCAATCTACTGCCATGCTTCACCGCTTCATGGTTCACCCATCCCAAAGCGTCCTTTTCCTCTCTCTCTCTCTCTCTCTCTCTCTCTCTCTCTCTCTCTCCCTCTCCCTCTCCCCCCAGCCCCCCACAAAAAAAATCTGTCCTCTTTATGCTGGATTCTCTTCTCCACATTCCCAATCTTGATGCTCCAGAACATCAACCATTATATTTCTCTCACTGATGCTGCTTGGACCCCTGAGTTTGTCCAGCAGGTTGCTTTTAGCTTCAGATTCCATCATCTACAGTCTTTTGTGGGCTTTCAGTTAAGAAAGCAAATGGCAGGTTTGTCTTCATCATAGTGGTTTTAATGCAGGTGCAAAAATGTTTGACAAAAATTGTGCAGAGCCTGAATGAGACCATATCTGCAGTGTTGTTGTTTTGGTTTCTTTCCTCAAGAAAAGATGTCCTTAACATAGAAGGAAGGGAAAGAAGTTAATCAGACTGATTCCTGCCATGCTGGAACTGTTGTAGGAAGACAAATTGCATTGTCCAAACTTTTTTTGGATGTTGTATGTGCATGCATATATGTGTATATATATTTTTTGGATCGCTATATTAAAAACGGTCTTTGATGAGTAGGGTGCACTTTGTCTGTGTATGTGCACTGTGGTCTGGAGATGCGCTGTTTCATCAAGTTGTTTATGTACAATCACGTGGCAATAAGCTTGAACCCGAGTTTAGAACAATAAGAAGGGATTGCAACGTGCAAATCTGACATAGCTTTCAGGCTGATATAGGATGGATTCTTCTGATGACTGTGGGTTCTGAAACAGGAGGTCATAAACTTGGTAATTAATATGAGACATTGAGGGCTGAAGTGAGGATAGCTTGAATTAGTGAGATTCTCTGCTGGAGCTAAGTGGCTGGATATATTTAACAAATGAGATGAGTTTCTAGGTACAAAAGACATTTTTAAAAATGTGGTTGCCCTACAAGCTGGTGGGTGGTTCTAACGAATATGATCAATGGGCAAATTTCACTCAGGGGTCATAAAAAGGCCAGGACATGATTGACTAGAGTTACAAACTAACAACTCTCCTAATTATTTTTGGGAGTAAAGGGACTTTGTTCGGACCAACACAGAAACAGCAATGGAAAATTCACCAGACAATGATCAATTTCAAATAATAGTTTTTTAAATTAAACTATTAATAACATATCTTACTTAATTCTAAACTTTAAATTTAACCACACTATACAAAAATGTAAATGTGTGTGTGTGTAATAAATTCCCATTCTGAAAAATCAATTTTAAAAGTTCAGCCTCATTTTAGTCTTGAAGGTCTTAAATTTTCATTTCAGAAATAATTAGAAAATGCTTTTAAACATCACATCTTCAGGTCTCTTTACTCACATTTCTTCCCTCTTTTCCATGAGATAGGGAATGTGGTTATTTTTTTCCACAATGAATTCGCAAACCCAAACAAGGGTTAAACAAGTGTGACTATTTTCTTTCACGATGAATTCACAAACCCAGACATGGGTTAAATGAAGTGGCCATACAAAAATAGACCCAGTAGAATTTTGTCCTCTTTGCCAAAGAGACAGCGAAATGGTCTTCCTTATTTCAAAAGCCACTAATTCTGATAGACAACAGACTACACAAAAGAGTCTGGAAAAACAACCACCTGAAGAAACACACAAAGATCAGCATGTACAGAGCCGTTGTCATACCCATGCTCCTGTTCGGCTCCGAATCATGGGTCCTCTACCGGCATCACCTACGACTCCTAGAACGCTTCCATCAGCGCTGTCTCCGCTCCATCCTCAACATTCATGGGAGTGACTTCATCACCAATATCGAAGTACTCGAGCAGGCAGAGTCCGCAAGCATCGAATCCACGCTGCTAAAGACCCAACTGCGCTGGGTGGGTCACGTCTCCAGAATGGAGGACCATCGCCTTCCCAAGATCGTGTTATATGGTGAGCTCTCCACTGGCCACCGAGACAGAGATGCACCAAAGAAGAGGTACAAGGACTGCCTAAAAATATCTCTTGGTGCCTGCCACATTGACCACCGCCAGTGGGCTGATATCGTTTCCAACCGTGCATCTTGGCGCCTCACAGTTCGGCGGGCAGCAACCTCCTTTGAAGAAGACCGCAGAGCCCACCTCACTGACAAAAGACAAAGGAGGAAAAACCCAACACCCAACCTCAACCAACCAATTTTCCCTTGCAACCGCGGCTGCCTGTCCCACATCGGACTTGCCATTCACCAACGAGCCTGCAGCAGACGTGGACATACCCCTCCATAAATCTTTGTCAGCGAAGCCAAGCCAAAGAAAGAATTCTGTGTTACCCTTTTTCCAGGAGTAACACACAAACAGCACCTATTCTGGTTACTATAACTCAACCCTGTCTTTCACAAGGTTTCAACTGCTGTATGTTGCAGGGTTTTGACTTCTGTCAACGCCAAACTGAACTCAACTAAAAATGTCTGAATTCAAAATAATTCTCTAACTCTTGTATCCAATTACATCATCAATGAGGTCAGTTCCAATTCTTTGAAATCATGTGATCAGTTATTGGAATTTTAAACAGTTGCCAACCCCAGTTTCTTGTCAACCATGTGATCTGCATACATCGGTCTTGTTGACGATGCGACTCCAAAAGATTACCTATTTCAAAGGCTTAAATATATTATTCACCTGGCTCCGAGTTTCATTTCCCTGGTTCAAAAGGCCTTAAATGGTTTAGCTTAAAAAATGGATGACTTCCTTCAGCAGTTCTTACTGAGTACTTAGATACTTCAGTTTTTAATAAAGCAAACACTCTATTGTTCTTGAATAATTAAAACCCACTTCAAATCCATTAGCTCTGTCTTTCCAAGACACATTGTCTCTGAAAATGAACTATCTTCTCAGAAAACAATGGTTCTCTGTAAATGTGCTATGACCTGTGTGTGACCCACAATTAGCTTACTAAGAATACAGATGTAATATTTTAACTCTATAATTTATTTTATTAAGACATTATATATGAGAAATATAGTTTAACATTAAATTTAAGGTTAATACATCCATTAGCAACAGTAGACAGGGATGTCTTCATATAAAATGCAGATTGTATTTGAAACATAAAACAGTACAGCACAGACCAAGCCCTTTGATCCTTGATAAGTGTATAGAACATAATGCCAAATTCAATGGAATCTTTTCTGCTTGGACATGATGATTTTATGCATATTCATTTATCTATCCAGAAGCCACTTAAATACTACTGCACTATAAACACATATCTTCAAGTGTTTGATATGTCTTTTACACCAGGAAAAGCTTCTATGCCTCATTATTTTGAAAACTTCAATAAAGTCTCCCCTCTGCTACTCTTTTTGTTTTATTTTTGTTTTTCAGCCTCATAATGGCTTCTTTGACATTCATTGGTACGACTTTGGTCCTATGTTGAAAAATGGCAACTACAGACTCCAAAGATGATCAAAAGCTTAGAAGCAAGCCTTAATCTCTTATACCTGCACCAATGAAGCAACTAAACATGGCTGTGAAGCCAAATGCCCCAAACATTATAGTGCCCTGAAATGAAGGAACTATATATAAAAAGTGCTGTAATTTATACATGGTCAAACCAAAATGTATACAAATAACCTTGAATAAAATCTGGAATGTACACTTTAATAGCATGTGAATTATTTGAATAAAAATCTAAAACTGTGGAGCATAAGGACAAATAAAGGGAAAAAAAAGTGTCTTTGTCCCAACCATTATGGAGGGCACCATACAATATTTATAACTGCAAAGTTTAACAATTCCCAGAGGTTAACCAGAATCCTCCACAGATTACTTAATAAACTTTGAGAAAGGTATTTCAAATCAAGATACACCAGGTCTTGAAACATGGACTATCTAAATTTGGATTTTTACTTCAACAATCAAGGACGTTGATCCATATTCTCTACATCTACACTGAGACATGTTTAATTAGGTTGTTATTGCACTGTTTGTTGGCTCTGCATTCCCATAATGTGCATAATTATTCACACTGTTTCAGCCCATTGATTTTTTTTTCCATTGTTACATCCAGACTTGAGGATCAAAGTGCTCTCTTGTACATTTTAATGCATCTATTTATGTCATGCTCACCCTCCAGTAAAGGTTCGATTTATTTGAACTGAGCTTCTGGGTGTCGTTCTTTTGAAGATTTTATCTCATTGCATTGATGTATCTACTCGGTCTATACCTCTGTTTTGTCTCTGAAAAACACTTGTTTGTTTATTTCTTTCAGAATCAAGGAAATTTAGAAGTAAAGATTGGAATATCATCTGGAGGCATTGGTGTCTATAGAAATTTGGCACGGATCAATTTTTATCCCTGGTAACTATTGCTGCTCTTCACTGATAAAAAATGTGGTGTAAAGTTCCTGTTATTTGTCATTGAATAATGCTTCTTTGGAATACATATTTTTTTATTCTGTATTAAGTGACTACTTAATTTGTTTCTTCTAAAAGCCTAGACTCTCTGGTGGGTTGTGTTACATTTAAGACTTGACTGCCATTAACTTATGGCATTTGCAAGAACCCTTCTGTTTATTCAGGAGGGTAATTTCCCAATTTAAATAATGAGCTACTTTCTCTTAAATATGCATCAATTTTGTCACAGAAGGGGAGCCATGTTTAATTTTTTAAAAGTGGTGCAATCCCAATTTCAGGATTGCTGCCTGTACCACGCACCAGTGAAGGTAGGGATAGGAAGCTGTGACAGATGAATGTATGGGTGAAGAGTTGGTGCAGTGAGCAGGGATTCAGATTTTGGATCATTGGGATCTCTTCAGGGGGAGGTTTGACTGTACGAAATGGACAGGCTGCACCTGAACTGGAGAGGGACCAATATTTTGGCGGGCAGGTTTGCAAGAACTGTTTGGAATGTTTAAACTAGCTTGGAGGGGGGGATGGGAACCAGAATGTGAGTGCAGTGAATATGGCTGAAGGTGGAAAGAATGATGCAATGAGTTGTGGGTTTGTGAGGAAGGGCAGGCAGGGGAGGAAGCATAAATGTAGTCAGTTGGAAGATTTGACTATTACAATGCAAGGAGTCTTAGGAATAAAGGAGATGAATGTAGACCAAGGATCAGTACACGGAATTACAATGTTGTGACAGTTACAGAGACTTGGCTGGTGGAAGGCCAGGATTGGCTGATGCATGTACCAGGGAGTTTAGAAGTTTTATAAGAGATATTGGATTAGGGTTAAAATCAGGGGAGGTGGGAGTTGGGGAGTAACCTTACTGGTCAGGGATAGCATCACAGCTGTAGAAAGGGAGGACACTGTGGAGGGAGTATTTACTGAGTCATTGTGGTGGGTCAGAAATAGGAAGGGAGCAATCAATGTATTAGGAGTAATCTGTGACCCCCCCCCCCCCCTCCAAATAGCTGTCAGGACACTGAGGAACAGAGAAGTAGGTAAATTTTGGAATGGTTCAGAAATAACAAGGTTGTTATGGGAGACCAACTTCCCAAATATTGACTGGTACTTCCTTATTACAAGAGGAGCAGATGGAGAAGAATTTGTCATGTGTATCCAAGAAGGATTCCTGACACAGTATGTGGACCAGTTGTCCAGAGGAGAGGCTGGGTAATAAACATGGTCAGGTGACAGACCTCTAGGTGGGGCACCATTTCGGTGATGGTGCAACTTCCTAAGCTTTCGCATAACTGGGGAAAAGGATAAAAGCAGACAAAATGGTAAAGTATTTAATTGGGGAAGGGCTAATTATGATGGGATGGGGAAGGAACGACGGAGAGTAAATTGGGAACAGAGGTTGTCGGATAAAAGCACCGAAGTAATATGGAGAATGGTTTAGGGACCACTTGTGTTGGATTCTGGATAGGGTTAGGATTAGGGTTGAGACAGGGAAAAGGTGGTAGGAAAAGGGAACCATGGTTGACAAACAGGTAAGGCAGCTAGTGAAGAGGAAGAAGGAAGCATGCATAACATTAAAGAAGCAAAAAAAACAGGAAGGGCTCATGAGAATTGTATGGTAGCCAGGAAGGAACTTAAGAAAAGTGTTAGAGTTAGAATGGGACTTGAGAAGACCTTGGAAATAAGATAAGAAAAGCCCTCAGGTTTTTGTTCTATGCTCGCGTGAAGAACAGAGGATGATGAAAGTGAAAGTAAGGCCAATTGAGGATAAAGGAGTCAACATAACTGGACGTGGGACATGTTTCAGAGGTCCTAAATGCTTCGGTATTCACCAGAGAAAAGGTCCTTGGTTAAAGTGAGGTCAGAAGAGAATAAGCCTAAGTGCTGGACTATGTTGAGATTAAGAAAGAGGAAATGCTGGATTTTAACATTAGGACTGACAAGTCCCTGGAAATGGATGTGATATACCCCAGGTTGCCATGAGAAGGGAGGGAAGAGATTGCTGGGGTATTGGCAATGATCTTTGTATCATCCTTGGCCATAGGGAAGGTACTGGAGAATTGGACAATGACAAATGTTATTTAAAAAAAAGGATAATGGGGAGAATCCTTGGAATTATACAGCAGAGAGTCTTGGATCAGTGGTGGGCAAATGATTGAAGAGGATTCTTGAGGATAAGATTTATGAGTATTTAGAGAAATATAGTCTTCTCAGGGATAGTCGGCATGGCTTTGTAAGGAGAAGGTCATGCCTCAAATTGATGAAGGTAGGCTGGTAGAAATGTATATGGATTTTAGTAAGTCATTTGATGCATGGGCGACTCGTTCAGAGAGTCGTGACGCATGGAATCACTGGAACCCTGGGTGTGTGGATTCAGAATTGACTTGCCTGCAAAAAGCAGGGAGTAGTAGTGGTTGGAAATTATTCTGCCTGGAGGTAAGTGACTAGTGCAGTTTGTCAGTACGTTTGCAATTGATACTAAGGTAGGAAATGTGGATAGAGTTGAAGGATGTAGATTACAAAAGAATATGGAGAGGATACAAAGTTAGACTTAAAAGTGACAGATGGAGTTCAATGTGGATAAGTGTGAAGTGATGCATTTTGAATGTCAAACTTGAAGGTAGAGAACATAATTAATGTAGGATACTTAAGTTTGGAAAAGCAGAGGAACCAGATGGTCCAAATCCATACATCTCTTAAGGTTACTACACAGTTTGATAGGATAGTTAAGAAGGCCTGTGGGATGCTGGGCTTCATTAGTCAGGGAATTGAGTTCAGGAGTTGTGAGGTAATGTTGCAGCTCTCCAAATCTCTGGTGAGCCAACACTTATAGTGTTGAGTTTTAGTCACATTACAGGAAAGATGTAGAAGCTGTAGGGAGAAAGCAGAGGAGATTTACCAGGATGTTGCTTGGGTTGAAAAATGTCAGATGAAGCAAGGTTAGCTGAGCTAGGTTTTTTCTCTTTGGAGCGAGGAAGGATGAGATGTTACTTAATAGAGGTCTACAAGATTATGAGAGGAATAGATAAGTGCCTTTTTTCCCAGAGTAGGGTAGAAAGCACCAGAGGACATCTGACAAAGTGAGGAGAGGAATGTTCAGGTCAAGAATCTGTTTGCCTGGAATCCATTGCCAGAGGTGATGGTGGAGGCTGGAAGAACAGGGGTGTTTAAGAGACTCTTAGACAGGCACATGGATGAAAGAAAATATAGGGTTATGAGAGGGAGGGTTTCATAATTTTTTTTTCCATAGCTCAGCACAATATCATGATCCGAAGGGCTTGTACTGTAATGTTCTATAAGCCTCTCCCAACTGAAAAAAGTCAATTGCTTGATTTCTTTATGAAGCTGAATAGTTTATAACAAAATGCTTTAAATACCTTTTACAGTGATATCAAATATTTTCAGGTTGTCTGATTAGTTATAAAATGTCCTTCAGTTAGTTCTTTCCCTTTTGCTGCAGTGTTTACTAGGTCATTGTGAGTCAACACTCATTTAGCTTGAAGGAAATGGTAGACCAGGGGTGTCAAACTCAAATTCACAGAGGGCCAAAATTAAAAACTTGGACTAAGTCGTGGGCCAAACTAAATATTTATTGAAAATTTTCAACAACATTTGCATGTTTTCTTTCAATATATTAAAATAAATGTTTAATAATTTGGTTAAACTCTTTCCAGAAGAAGCATTAACAAATGAGAAATAAAATATTCAATAAATAATATTTCTCTATAGCCTTTAAGCTCCTTTTTCACAAGCCAACAAGTCAAAAAAATAATAACTTGCTTTAATGAAAATCCAATCTTTCAACTATGAACACTCCAAAGTTAACCAAAGAAAATATTAATCTAAGCTTAGCTGGCTACACTGTGATTTACTCTGATGCACCTGGGTCTAAACCAGATACTTGGCATCTCTTCTTAGATGCAAGTTCATCAAACTCTGGGGTCAGAGTTTGCCTCCCACCTGTCTTGAAAGGTCCTGTTTCCTGTCTTTCGTTTGGCCATTTTTCGTAAGGGGTTTATTACATGTGAGTTGGGCGACAGGTCGCAGATGCTAATGAAAGTAAAGAGAGGAGGTGGGGGCGATTAGCGGGCTGACGCCAACGCATTTGCAAAGCATTCTGGGATTTGTAGTATTAGCTGCGCGGCGGCCAGCGGGCCAGCTCTAATACATATTTGATATGATCTTGCGGGCCAAATATAATTATATCACGGGCCAAATTTGGCCCGCGGGCCTGAGTTTGACGTGTGGTAGACTGTAAAATGTATTAAAACAATGATCATCCATTTTACATGATCTGTTCCAACATTTGAAAGAATATTTAAGATCGAAGAGTTATTGGCATTTTATTGCTAATGATGTTTTGGGAACTAAAGTATTCAGTTTTACAGGTGAATAATTCCTTTCAGGGTCAATATAACCAAGATTTCTTTCAAGAGGAAACGCTTTTTCATTCAGCTCAGACAAAAACCTGTAAGTATTAAGAAGCATTTTCACTGTGTAATGCAACGAATACAGATACAGTTGCTGATTTTCATCTAAGCATTCTGTGAAGATCCTAACTATGGTGAATGAATTTCAAATGTTGTTTCTTTCAGATGGTATTTGTGAATTAGTTGCTGGTGGTTCAGAATACTTTTATTTATTATGTAAATTAACAAGTCCCCTAAATATAAGTATTGTTTTGTTTCAGTGAAGGAAGGAGAATAGTGCTGACCACTAGTCAGAATTGTGGTTATATAGCATTGTAATCAGTTACATCAGCCCATCTACACTACACATCAACAACTCTGTCATTGAAAGAGTGGAAAGCACCAAGTTTCTTGGAGTTCACTTAACTAGTAACCTATTGTGGACACTCAACATCTCCTTACTTGTCAGGAAGGCACAACAGCGACTGCACTTCTTGAAAAGACTGAAGTGGGCAAGCTACCAACCACTATTATGTTAACCTTCTATAGGAGCTCTGAAAGCTTCCTGGTTGGTTGCATCACAGTGTGGTATGGTTGCTGCAGAGAAATGGATTGGAAGTAAATCCACAAGACCATAGGAGTGGCAGAGAGGATCTCCCTCCTCCCCCCCACATCCATCTCAACCTTTCCCATCTCTGTCCCTGTCTGAATGTTTTTTGAATGTTACAGTGTGCCCCTCTCTGGTAGCTTGTTCCATGTACCACTGAAAAAGGCACATCTTTGGTCCCTTTTAAATCTTTTCCCTCTCATCTTCCATCTCGCCCTCCAAGTTTTAGATTCCATTATGCTGGGATGAAGACTTTAATTATTTACCTTTATATGTGTACCTCAAAACTTTATAATCCTCAGCCTCGTGTTCTAGGGAGGAAAGTCTCAACTAATCCAACCTCCTTTTTAATTCCAGCATGCCAGCTCTGCTAAAATTCTAATGAGTATTTATTGTAGCCTTTCCATCTTAATGACATCTTTCCTGCATTTGAGTGACAAGAAATGTACATGATACTCTGTGTAATCTCACCAACATGTTACAGTTGAAACATGGCATCTGAGCTCCTGCACTTAAAATACCTGACAGATGAAGGCAAGTATGCTCAATTCTACCTGTGCCACTACTTTTGAGGAGCTTCGACTCTGTACCCTTAAGTCTTTCTGTTCTACAACCATCTACAAAGCCCTACTTTCTCTGTGCAAGTCTCAACTTTGCAGAGCTTGGCTCCTCGCACTTCTGAGTTAAATACTATCTGCATACTTTTCCTGATCGACTAAATCCTGATGTAATCTCAGATCTTCTTCACTGTCTAGTTGATGGTCGGAGCATACCATGTCAATGTACACTAAAATTTTGATAAGCCAGCCGCTACTGGACTGGCAGATCCTCTGAACTATTGAATCTTGCTGCTGTTCCAAAATGGTTTCATTTTATTTCACTATTTTTCCTGGAAAATCAGTCATTTTAAGAGCAGGAAAGTTACAAATGCTCCATGCAGAATTCAGTCACTGATACTGGCTTCTGGTGTTCCTGACTTCAGTCCAGATCCAAACACAGTCTGTATAATGAGCCTGCAGATCTAACTTCTCATGCCACTTGCACTCGAGACCCTGATTCTTATTGTCGATATACGAGTGAACCATATTGCGAACTGTTAGAATATACGAACAATTGAACACTGAATTATCAGAGTTTTACTGTATCTTTGAAAACTTGCATTGCTTTGCGATTAGTTCTTGAAAGTGTTCACTTTTGCAAACTAAACACATGCCAACTGTAAATAGCATGATGCACTATTTATACATTTCCATCAAAAGACTTTTGCAAATCTGAACTTTAAGAAAATTGAGGTAAATTTGTTATCAAAAGTTATATGCAGAATGAGATAATTTAATCTTATGTTGGTACTTGTACAAATTAATATTTTTCAAAATTTATGGTGTGAGGGTTGTGGTAAGAACTGTTCCTATTTTAAAAGCCATGAATTCCACATGAAGCTTGTTAATTAATGTAAATTTGTAAAATTGTCTAATTGGCAGAATGAATACCAAGACAGTGTTATTGGATTTAACATGCTAAATTATAGAGCATGTAAAATCCTTTGGAAATCTTGTGTGGACCACCACACATTCTTTCAAGCAAAGCAGTCACCAACTCAAGAGAAAAAAATACCGACAGACCATGTGATGCTTGGGCACAGAAGCCAAAACAGGTTTGGTTGCATTCATAATTCTTAAAGTATATACTGTGTACCTGTATAGAATGGTGATCTTCCTATAAGTGCAACAATCTTCTTCTTCAGTGACACTCCTGTGTTCATGAAGCAGAAAATATTTTAACATGATCATTATTTATATGGGTTACATCGTCCACTGCAGATATTGCATAATGAATACTGTCTATTAATTTGCATGTGAAAAGGCTTAAAGTAAATGTTAATAATCATTTAGCTATTTATATTGGTTTTCACCCAAACAATGCATCTATCTGGATTTTCAATCTACAGCGGAAAGACAAAGCAGAAAGATTTTTAATTCATACTTTGTTCATTAGTGTTGATCAGCACATACATAGCAACAAAATGCAAAAGTTAGAAATGAGCAGATGTTCATCTTGGCCATGTTTAACAAACAGTAAGGTTGTTGAGTGATATTTTTTTAAATTGGCACTTAACTCAAGATGCAATTTTTATCCCTTTAACTTGCTCACTCTCACTATCTATCCTTGTCTCTTCCCTCCCATGTTTTTTTTTATCTTGTTTGACCAGTAAACATTCTGCAATAGCTTGGTCTTTCACTATACTTGTGCTATTTGAGTAGAATCTAATGATGTGGTTCAGTTCCATCAGTGAAAATCACTTTGGCAATCCTTTCTGATGTCATTGACGAAAGAAAGAATGGCTAGTTTACCATTTGCTGGATTCCTAATTGACAAAGAGTTGCAATGTGTGCCTCTCAGCAGAACTTGATTGAGTCTGTTAAACGGTTAATGGATATTGGTGGGCCCTGTTGCTGGCAAACCTCCTCCTCCTCTGTTAATGAAAATGAACTTGTTTTCTCTTTTCCCGTTCTTACTAGAACCTGAAGCGTTAACCATTTCTTATTCAGTGGGTGCAACCTTACCTCTTTAGTGTTTCAAGATTTTTTAAATCTTTACCATAGAAACTGTGCATGGAAAATCATGTGACTGGCTCCTGCATGTGTTTTTGATGTTAAAAAGAAAGTTGGCCATCTCTTCTCCCTCCACCTCAAACACTTATTGCAGCAAAAACTCAACAGAAATGTGATCCAATCATGACTAATTTTAGATGTTCATTATATTTTCCTTTATTTGATACTGATAATGGCAAAAAGAGCAGCAACTTGAAGATGGGAAATCTTCAGAATCCACCAAAAAGACTAAAACATCATTGATTTAAAAAGGGAATACAAGTCAAATCTGGCAAGATATAAACTGCAAGAACTTCTTGATGTGTATTCAGTATGTAAAAAAAAATTATTGTGGGACCCTCACAGGGAATCGAGAGAAAATATTTTAAGGATAGGGAAATAGAAGCAAAACTATTTTGTACCTTCAGAGAAAAGGAATTGGAGAAATTCAAATAGATGGCAAAGTCCTTGGTCATGGGATGTATTAGAATGAAACACAAAAGTCTGCAGATGCTGTGATTGTAGTAAAAACACAAATGCTGGAGGAACTTGGCAGGTCTCACAGCATCCATAGGAGATAAAGATATATCACCAACATTTCAGTCCTGAGCCCTCCCAGCATTTCTGTGTTTTTACTGAATATATAAGAGACATTGGTTGTAAACACTATATAAAAGATTTGCACTGGACAGGGTGTAGATCATTTTCTCTGGAATGTTGACTGCATGATGTGGGCTGACTCCATAGGTTACCTTTGTTTTCCTTGGAGCAGAGGAAGTTGAGGTGTCTTAATCCATGAAGATATACAAAACTGAGAAGCATAGAGAATATATTAAGAAGCTTTTACCAAAGGCAGGGGTGCCTTTGGCTAAAAGGCATTTCTTTCAGGTGAGAAGCAAGGGGTTTAAAGGAGAGGCCTATGAGATGACTTTTAATAGCAGCTTGGGATCAAGCCCATGAAGGAAAAAAGAGATTCAGGATTTGATGTTATGTGATAAACTGGATTTGGTTTGGGAGCTTAAGATGAAGGAACCTTCAATAGGTAGTTTGGGAGGGAGAAGCTAAAATCTGATGTATTGGTATGACAGTTGAGTAAAGGTAAATCAAAGGCATGAAAGAGGAGCTGCCCAGTGATTAGAAGATTACCTCACTAGGGAAGACATTAGAGGCAGGGGTTTCTGAGAGGCATTCGTAAGACACAAGATTGTTTCATCCAAAAGAAGAAGCCCCATTCTAAATTGAGAGAGAGTTAACCGTGGCTGACAAGGGAAGTCAAAGACAGCATTGAACCAAAAGCGAGGGCATTTAGTATTGCAAAAATGGGTGTAAAGCCAGAGGATTTGAGTAGCTTTTAAAAATTGACAGACAACAACCAAAAAAGCAACAAAGGAAGACAAGGTCAAATATGAAGATAAGCTTACAATAATGAAAATAAGGATAACCATATAACCGTTTACAGCACGGAAAAAGGCCATACCATACCGGTTGACTTGAACAACTCCACTAGCTCCTCTGCAAACTCCTGAGGAAGTAGAGGCTTTCTTCATGATGCCATTGGTGTGTTGGTTCCAGGAAAGATCTTCCGAGATAGTGACTCCCAAGAACCTAATTTGCTCATCCTCTCCACCTCTGATCCCCCTTTTCTGATTTTCTGGAAGGAAAGGAAGTCATGTGTGCAGTGGAACAATCTCCATTGACCTGCAGTTACTAGAAGTTTTTCAAAATGTATATAGATAAAAGGGAAGCAAGAACTGACTTCTGGAAAATGGCACTAGAGAAGTGGTTATGGGGAACAAGGAAGTGATGAATGAACTGAATAGGCATTTGTCTTCACTGTAGAAGGTACAAACAATGTCTGAAATTCAAGAGTAAGGGGACAGAGTGAATATTGGTGCTATTACCAAGGAGAAGATGCATCCAATAGTCATTTGTTAAGCTTAGAGAAATTGGAATTCTGAATAGCTCTGAGTGATAGGACTTTAGACCATTAGATTTTAGATCATTAAGCTTTTGCTGTACAATTTTATAATTCTAATAGTCAGGTAGTCCCTGACTTGCGACCTATGCGACTTGCGTCCATCCGCACATACAACTGAAATTTTTTTTTTTAATATAGAAAATTTATACAGTTTATGTTGTATTTGACATAGTATAACAGGGATACAGGACATTTAAGAACCAAAATGTGCATACTTACTTCGTTACTCGGCGTCCCGGGGTCCATAGGCTTGGTGCGGCCGTCTTGATTCCTATGTGCATGCACAAGTTTTCGGTTGGCACATGTGCGGTTCATGTATTGGAGTTTGGTTGACACATGCGCAAGAATTAAGGACACGAATTCAATATTGTTAGGGTATTTAACCTTCGCACATGCACCAACCATACTCCAATACACAAACCCACCATGCATGTGCCAACTGATGACTCGTGCATGCACACAGGAATCAAGATAGCCACACCCAGCCTAAGGAACCCAGGATGGTGGCTGACAAGATAAGTATACACATTTTGGCTCTGACATGCCCTGTATCCCTGTTATAGTTTGTTAAGTACAACATTAATTGCATAAATTTTATATTTTTTCTTTTTTTTTTAAACACATGCATAATTTCGACATGTCCATTCTGAGATACGACCAATCCTTCAGTCCAAATTACGGTTGTAAGTTGGGGAGTACCTTTATTTCTTTGAGTCAAGTGAAATGTTGAGAAATCCTCCATGACACTTGGGACAGACACTTTTTTTTCTTTTATTTTCTCCTCTGCTCCACAGTTTTAAATTTGTAATCAAATAATTCACATGTGTTTTAAGTGTACATTCCAGAGTTTAATCAAGAGTATTTGTATACATTTCAGTTTGGCCATGTACAAATTACAACACTTTTTATACATAGTCCCCTCATTTCAGGGTACCATTCAGATATATCATTAGTTGGTGAGTATCTTCTCGTGATTCTATGCCAGGCTTCTACTGCAGCCATCTTCAGCTCCTACTTATTTCTGGGGCTTGTCCTCTTAAGTTTTCTCTTCAGCCATTCAAGAATCTTCCAGATTTTGCTTTGAAAAACTGTTGCTTTAGCAGTACATTTGGGATCATTGTCTTCCTGGAGGATGAACTGCTGTCCAATGAGTAGAGGCATTTGCTTGAACTTCAGCAGTTAAGATAATTCTATGCACCTGATAATTCATTTTGCTGCTGCCATCTGCTGTTACATCATAAATGAAGATAAGTGCACCAGTACCTGTGGCAGCCATACATGCCCAGATCATAATACCCCCACCACCATGTTTCACAGATGAGGTGGTATGCTTTGGATCTTGGGCAGTTCCTTTACGCCTCCACACTTGGCTTTTGCTGTCTCTCTGATACAGGTTAATCTTGGTCCTATCTGTCCACAAGACCTTTTTTGCTGTCAGCTCTTTTAAATACTTGGCAAGCTGTAACCTGGCCATCCTGTTTTTGTGACTAACTAGTTTGCATCTTGCAGTGTAGTCTCTGTATTTTTGTTCATGAAGTCTTCTGTAGATAGTAGTGATTGGCATATCAACACCTGCTTCCTGGAGTGCTTCCGATCTGTTGGACAGGTGTTTGGGGATTTTTCTTCAGAATGATGAGAATTCTTTCAGCAGTGGAAGTCTTCTTGCGATTACCAGTACTGAGCTCACCAATATGCTGTTTCTTAATGATGTTCCAAGCAGTGGCTTAGGCAATGTCTCTCACTGTTTTGTTCTTGATTTTCAGCCTCATAATGGCACATTTCATTTTCATTGGCACAACTCTGGTCCTCATAGAAAAATGGCAACTACAGACTCCAAAGATGATCAAAAGCTTAGAAGCAAGCCTAGCTCTCTTATACCTCCACCAGTGAAGCAAGTAAACATTCTGAATAATCACAAACACCTGTGAAGCCAAATGTCCCAAACACTATGGTGCTTTGAAATGGAGGATCGCTGTCTAAAAAGTTCTGTTTTTTCAAAAAAAAGTACAGTCAAACCAAAATGTATACAAAAAGAGCCTTGAATAAAATCTAGAACATGTATTTTAATCACATGTGAATTGTTTGATTACAAATTTAAAATTGTAGAGCACAGTGGGAAAATAAAGGAAAAAAATCTGTCATTGTGGAATCCACTGTATATGAACACCCAAGTTCCTGTAACCATTAAATTATAAAATTTATACAAGGATGTCTTGTATTCTGCGATTCTGTGTCATTCTCCCAGTGCTTCTTTGTCCCAGACATTATGGAGGGCACTGTATGTTCAAGAATATTTACTATTGAAAAAAATTATTGAAATATTTTGACATGTACAGAACCAGTTCTGATGGAAGTCCATTGACCCCAAGCATTAATTTATTTACTCCTTCTATTGTTATTTTTCAATAATAAAATAGAAAATGTTGGAGATCCTCAGCTCATCAGGCCACATCTGTAGTAAGAGAAAGAGTTTATGTTTCAGGTCAAAGATCTTTCCCCTTTACAGAGCAGAGCATCTTCAGATTAGGTTTTCCTGGAAGAGAAGTGGATCTTTTTGATGCTTTTTAAAAAAAATCATGGTATGGCTTCTTGCCTTTCCTGTTTGTCTGGGTTCTAATTCACCTCAAACTTGAGGTATTTCTGCCTTAATTTGTCAACTATAAGAATAAATTGAGTGCTGTTAACCAACTCAAAAAAAAGAACACACCTCACTATTGTATGAATTCATTTCCTATCTACACTGATATTTGCTTGATGTTGGTTAAAAAGTCACTTAACTTTTTTTCATAGTGTTGCATTAAATTTTATAAAATGGGAATAAATTTTAATTACTCAGAATTGTAATTCTTTACCATGGAAATTAGATATTTAAAAACTGAAAAAATTGAATATTTAAGATTTCCATTTTATTTGCCACAGGCCAATCAAAAATCAGTCTTGCCATCGTGTCATTGGTGGAATGGTGTGGAATCCAATATTAAGGAAGTCAGTATCGATAGAACAGTTGGAAACCAAAAGTCTTCCTTCTCGCTCTCCACCATCTACACCTGATTGGTAAATAACTTTTACAAATTACTAAATTGATCAGCATGTTTAATAATTTCATTTGTATAAGCTTAATTATTTTTGTATGAGACAGGACCTCCTGGCAGTAGTAGATTGGGTGCAATTTGTTGGAAGGAAACCAACATAAAGAATGGGGGGGGCGGGGGGAAGGGGGGGAGGTGTTAAAAAGTGAGATGGTTCAGAGGTGGCATGTCCCCTGTGTGGATAAGAAGCCGAATTAGTAAGTTTAGAAACCCTTGGGTGAGAAAAGATATTGAAGGTACGATTAAGGTAAAGAAAGAAGTGAAATTCTGGTTTAGGAGAGAACTTATAGAAATTAGGAAGGCTAAAGAGGGCCATGAAATGAATTTGGCAAGTAGAATTAAGGTATTTGAATTGTATCACACTTGTATCCCTTAACTCCACACATTGATTACCCATTTTGGTCCCTCATGGGACCAATTTGTAGCTGCCCAATTCTAACATTCTGATAAGTTCTCTGTTGGAAGGCAATGTTCTTTGGAAAGACAAATTCTGGAAGGATATTTGAAGCTTATTGAAGGGATGTTATGTACAAAGACATTGGAGTGAAAGCTGATAGATCCCTGTCAATGGCAACATAGGTGGGAAAAGACAATTGATATGTTTGCTTTCATGGGCCAAAATACTGGAGTAGAAGATTTGGGATATCAAACTTCAGACTTGTTGTCAGAGTACATGCATCTCATCACGTGCAACCTTGAGATTCATTTTTCTGTGAACCAGGCAGAATTTCTATTCATCAAGAGTGCAAAAACTGTACTCAAGAAACGATACACATACAAAAGAGAGAAATGTAAATAAAGAAAAGTGCTAAGTGAGAGTCCTTAAATGAGCCTCTGGGTCTGTTGTTTAGGAGACTGTTGGTAGAGAAGTAACAGATATTGCTGAACCTGGTGTTAAGAATCTTGTGGCACCTATACCTCTTTCCTCATGGCAGCAGTGAGAACAGAATGTGTTTTGGGTGGTGTGGATCCTTGATGATTGCCCAACAGCAGCATTCCAAGTAGATTTTATTGATGGTGGGGAGAGTTTTGCCTGTGATGTACTGAGCTTTGTCCACTACCTTTTTTAGGCTTTCTGCTCAAGAGATATTGGTGCTTCCATATCAGGTTGTGATGCAACCACTCAACATGCTTTCCACTATACACCTGTAGAAGTTTACCAAGGTTTTCAATGTCATACCAAACCTCCGCAACTCCTAAGAAAGTAAAAGCGTTGATGTGTTTGTTCACAATGACATTCGTGTGTTGGGTCCAGGAGAGGTCCTCCAATAGTGACTCCCAAGAATTCAAAGTTTCTCATCCGCTCCATCCTCTGATCACCCAATGATCACTGAATTGTACACCTTTGTTTTTCTCCTGAAGTCCACAATCTTTTGCTTTTGGTGACTTTGAATGCGAGTTAGTACACCATTCAGCCAAGTTTTCACTCTGCTTTCTGTACGCTGACTCATCTCCCCATTTTATACCACCCACTTCTGTGGTGTCGTCAGCAAATTTGTTGATGGTACTATTGACATACTGAGTCATAAGTGTAAAGCAAGTAGAGCAGGGGGCTTTGAATGCAGCCTTGTTGTTCTCCAGTACTGATGGAGATTGTGGAGGAGATGTTCTTACCAATCCTCACTGATCGGAGGTGAAGAAATCCAGGGTCCAATTACACAGAGGAGTATTGAGGCCCAGTTTTGGAGTTTGCTTGGAGGGGGTGATGGTGTTGAATGTCGAACAGTAGTTGATAAAGAGCATCCTGATGTATGCGTCTTTGCTGTCCAGGTGTACCAAAGATTTGTGTAGAGCCTGTGAGATGGTAGAACTGTGGCTGCGGTAGGCAACAGATTGTTGTCGCTACACAGATGGAACCTGATATGCTTCAAAACACTTGATCACTGTGGATATGTGTGCCACTGGTCTGTAGTCATTTAGGTCGGTTACCACACTCTTTTCGGGCACAGGTACGGTTGAGAACTATTTGAAGTAGGTGGTTATCAAACCCTGCTGGTGTAAGATGTTGAAGACATTTGTAAATATATTGGCAAGTTGATCAGCACAGGTTTTTCATACTTGGCTGAGTACTCCATCTGGACTGATGCATTTGTGCAAAACATTGGTGTCACAGCTCTTTGCGTATTCTGGTCACCACACGAACATGAAGGATGTGGTAGCAATAGCGTTGGTAGAAAATGTTCTCCAGAATGAGGCCTGGAATGGAGGGACAAAGTTGCACGGAGAGATCTGATAGGCTGGGTTTATTTTTAGTGGAACATGGTTTGATGGGTTCCCTTAAAAGTTGATTAAAATTGATGTGAATAGATGTGATAGAATGTTGTGTTTGTCCAAGAGTAGAAGATTCTAGAGCTACAGATGGAGTGGGAAATGTAAAGGTGATGTGAAGGCAGTATGGTTTGCATAATGCCACACGATTACATTGCCAATGAATCCAGCTCTGAAAGGAGTTTGTTCATCCACCCCATGACTACATGGGTTTTCTCTGGCTGCTGTGGTTTATTCCCACTCATAAAACTGGAGGTTGTAGGTAAGTGTTTTGGTGACATGGGCCAAAAGGGCCTGTGCAGTGCTGTATGTCTAAATTTAAAAAAATATTTCACTAAGGCTGGTGGTCATCTGGAATAAGCTGTCAGAGGAGGTGATAGAGGCAAGAAGAGTTACAATGTTTAAAAGTGATTTGAACAGGTCATTGTCTTGGAAGATGTTATCGTAATCGAGCCTACTCCATGTAATGGGATGCAAATCTATTCCGAGCAAATGAAGATAGGATAGATATCAAGGGTGGCAGAGATGAGGTGGATCAAAAGGCTTGTTTCTGCACCCAATGATTGCAACTAGAATTTTGAAGACTTATGAATGGTGGTTTTTCCATTATGCTTGACAGCACACACAACTTTACAACTAGGCACATTTTCTAAATTGAAACCATCTATTTTCCAAAATTAAAATACCAGATGTAGAATTGTCTATTTTGTTATTGCACAGCTAGTTGAGGGCAACACTCTTGGAGTCAACTATTGTTCCTCTCAACTATGATGAGAAGTCTCTGAAGAAAATGTGAGAATAGATGAGAGCAATTACTCTTTCAATCTAAATTGTACTAATATTTCACAGAATGTGACTTGGGTGATGTGCAATTGGACCGAAGCCCTTATGAAGATTGAATTTTACTTGCTAAAATTCTGACACTAAAATGCTTTAAAATTCCATAGAAAATGCATGCATTTAAATGTAGCCTTTTGCTTGTCTGATGTGGTACAGGTATACTCCGTTTTACGAATACTCACTTTCAAAATATTTGCTTTTACAAAGAAACCTGTGTTCATTTTTACAAATGAATTTGAATGGGTTTTCACTTGTACGAAAATAGCCTTCAATAGTAGTGAATGGGTCTTCACTTTACGCCATTTTGGCTTATGAAAGGTTTCATAGGAATGCTCTGGTTTCATCAAGCAGGATATACCTGTAGTCCATTTGAGTGCATTAAATAGATAGATTAATTAAATATGCTAGCAAAGTGTTGGTTGTACCACACATGGAAAGTTATATAACTCTTGGCCTTTCAGAAAAGTTAAAGGAACCACATTTTGTATAATTTTCTGACTGAGAACAAATGTCACTCGACTGTCAGTAATCAAGATGTAAAGAATTCATGGGTGTAGGTAACAGAGAACTGGAATAGAAGCTGAATTAAATAAATCTTCCCAAAGTTTTTTTTTTTCTCTAATGGCCCCATCTTTCCAGAAATGTACTTTGTTTCCACCACAATGTGTGCTTCACAAGTGGAGGTTAGTTTGCCGTTCTGGTCGTCACATTACAGGAAAAATATGGAGGCTTTGGAAAAGGTGCACAAGTAGTTCATCAATGTGTTCCCTGGATGAGTGTATGAGCTATGGAGAGGTTGAGCAAACTCTGACTGTTTTCCTTAGAGCATCAGAGGCTAAGGGATGATGTGAAATAATGATAGAGTAGATTGTCTTTCTCCCAGGGTGGAAATGCCAAATATTAAAGGGCATAGCTTTCAGGAGAGAGGGTGTAAATTTAAAGAAGATTTGCAAGACAATATTTTAAACATCAAGTGGTACATTGCTAGAATATGATGCCAGGGAAGTGGTGGAACCAGAGGCACATTAACTGGTAGGGAACGGAAGATTAGACCTGGTGTCAGCAGATTAAATTAGCATTAGGTTCAGCACACATATTTCAAATTCAAAATCAGAATTTATTGTCGTGAACAAGTTATGAAATTTGGTCTTAATGAAATTTTGGGCTAAAGGCCTGTCTCTGTACTATGTTTGCAAAAAAAAAGGTTTCAAAGGATTCCTCTTTAGCACAATCTCAAGAATTTTTTAAATAAAATCTCAATATTCCATGAAGACTGCAATAACCATTTTCTGAAATGAATTTGAAGGCCTCGTCTGAACTTTCAGGAGTGCATAGCTTCTTCCATTTAGTGGTCCTTTATATAGTTTGGCAACTGCAGAATTAATTTCGACAAACAAGTTCCTTTTAGGTGCTGCTTTTAAATTATTTCAATTTGTTTCTTATAACATTTTTTTCTTGCTGTGATGCTATTGAGTGACCTGCTTAAAATAATAAAAGGCTTCACTAATTTGTTTTGCTCATAGGCCAAGTCCAAGAATAAGGCACAATGCTCAAAAGCCACGACATTCCTCAGCAGATAACCTGGCCACCGAGATGGCCTACATCACAGAGAGTGAAGAGGTGTTTTATAACTACAAGGTGAACATTCCAACCAACACAAATAATGTTGATACAGAATTGTACCGAAAATCTGCATCACACAGCTGGTATGTTCTTTGAGAGTTTTATCAAATAGTAGAATTAACTGTTGTAAAGAAATCTGTGGGTAAAACTCTGCCCAATTTGAATATTTTGAATAGGAAATCTTCAATGAAAATAAGGACCTTTAATTTGCATTTTCATCACAATAAACATTTTCATTTTTGACATTACAGATCATGAATTTTTCAAAATTTTGTGAATGTGAGTTGACATTTTGTTCACACCAAATCTCATGCCATGTAATATGTGGGATCTGTAGCAGAGGTCTGCCTGCTGGAGTGATCTCATTTTTGTCGGGCTCCTGTTTCTTCACTTGCATTTTGGATTGCAAGATGCAGGATTGTTTTCTCTTGCAAACAGCATGGCATTGCAAAATATCCCCATTACAACTTACTTCAGCGATCTCAGGAATGTTTTTCACTTCTGTTTTGACTGTTCGAGAGGAAACTATTTCCTGTGTTCTGTATCTCCATATTGAAGCCAGGTGACCATTGGGGAGCTTTGGTCAGCTTCTTCTTAAGAAGAAAGAGAATAAGCAGATTTTGTGGGTTGCTATGCAGACTTTAAGAGAGAACTTTGTCCATAAGTATTAACAGAAATGTTTTAATAATATACAAAAAAATTTCAAAGAAATAACTTGAAGGAATAGAATATTTCACTAGAACATATGAGAAACTGTGATCAATGTTATTTATTAGGTTTAATGGTTTTGCAAAAAGATTAACCTTGAAGTCTTCAACTGGAAGCAAATTCATTTGAGTTTATAAGGAACTAAGTGAATAGGAAACAGAGACAAGTAAGTGAAAGAATATAGAATCAATCAGATTCTTTTAGGAAGCAACACTTCTTTTTACTGAAGGCAATCCCATGATAGATTGGTGTGGGGTTGAACCTGCTGGATGATTAAAGATACTGAGGTTGGTTTTATCAATTTTATTTCAGTGATTAAGTGTGAATCAAAATGCAGTTAAAACCATAAAACACTGCAGCATAGGACATTGCCCTTTGGCCCATATTGTCTATACCGAACAGTTATTCTGCCTCATCCCATGGGCCTGCACCTGGACTGTAGCCTCGTATTCATCCCATCTTTGTGCTTATCCAAATTTTTCTTAAATGTCAAAATCAAGCCCATATTCACAACTTCAGCGGGCAGCTCTTTCCACACTCTCACCACCCAAATGAATGAAGAGGTCCCCCCTCATATTCCCCTGAAGCATTGCACCTTTCACTCTCAACTGATGTCCTGTCAGTCCTGTCTACTTACACCCCCACATAATTTCATATGGCTGCTTCAAATCTATGGCGCTCCAATAAAGTCCTAACCTATTCAACCTATCCTTACAACTGAGTTCCTCAAGACCTGCAATGTCCTTGTAAATTTTCTCTGCATTATTTGTTTTATTTTTTTTCCCAGTGGGTTGGTGACCAAAACTGCACAACACTCCAAATCTGAACTCACTGATATGAGTCACAACTTCAACAGAACATTCCAGATCCTGTACTCAATTCTTGGATTTCTGAAGGCCAATATGCCAAAAGGTCTCTTTATGACCCTATCAACTTCTGATGCCACTTCAATGAATTATGTATCTGTATTCCCAGATTCCGCTTCTGCACTCTGCAGTTCCCCAACATTTATTGTGTACTTTCTTTCCTGGTTTGTCTTCACAAAGTGCAACACTTGTGCTTGTTTGCATTAAATCCCATCTTCCATTTTGCAGCCCATTTTTCTAACTGGTCCAGATCCCTCTGCAAGCTTTGAAACTATTTCTTGCCACCCACTGTACTTCTAATCTTAGTGTCATCTACCATCTTGCTGATCAAATTCATCTAGATCATTGAGAGAGATGACAGATAACAATGGACCCAGTATCAATCCTTGAGGCACACTATTGTCACAGGCCTCAGTCAGAAAGGAAATAATCTACTACCATTCTCTGCCATCTCCTGCAAAGCCAATGTCTAGTTTAATTTCCTTCTTCATCCAGAATACCAAGTGATGAGATGAAACCTTATTGACCAGCCTTTCATATGGGACCTTGTCAAAGATCTAAATAAAGGACCATGCAGACAGCATACATGATCTATCTTTCAGCAAGTTTCCTGGTAATCTCCTTGGACTATCTCTAAGATTGATTAAACTTGCAACCACGTACACAACCATGTTGACAATCTCTAATTGGCCCCTATCAATCCAAATACTTCTCGTCTCTTAAGATACTTTTAAATAATTTACCCACTTCTGATGTCAAGATCACCAACCTATAATTACCTGAATTATTCTTGGAGGCTTTCTTAAACAATATTAACAATCCTCCAATCCACTGGCTATTTACCAGTAGCTAAGGACATTTAAAATACCTCGGCTTTGGCTTGTGAAATTTCTGTATTCACCTCCCTGACGGTCTGAAGGAATATCTTGTCAGACCCTGAGAATTATCTCCACTCTTGCCTCAAGATGGAAAGCACCTCATCTGTAATCTGATTCAGGTCCATGACACTCTTTGTCCGCCTCCTAAGTAAATACAGATAAATGAAAACTCATTTAAGATCTGTCTTTTGATTTCATGCATAAATAACCACTCTGGCTTTCAATTGGAACTATTTTGTCTCTTGCTATCCTTTTGCTCTTAATATATCTTTGAAATACCTTTGGATTTTCCTTCACCTTGTATGCCAGAATCATGTCATGCTACCTTTTATCCCTCCTGATTTCTTCTTGAATTGTTTTCTTGCATTTTTTATCCTGAAGTATCTCGAGTGTTCCTTGCTGCCTATACTTGCTATGCACCTCTTGAATGAGGGCTTCAGTATCTTGTATTAACATTGTACTTTCAAAATTTCACCTTTTTGAAGACCTCTCACTTCACCAGAAAACAATGTCCCAATCCAGACTTGCCAGATCCTTTCCATTGCCATGAAAATAATGCTTTTTCCAATACAGAAGCTTCACCTGAGGACTTATCCTTTTCTAAAGATTATCTTGAAATCAATGGCATTATTATCACTATATCTAAGTTGTTCCCTTGCAGACTTCTGTCACCTGCCTTGCCTTGTTTCCGGATAGATCCAGTGTTGCATTCTCTCTCCTTGGGACCTCTATATGTTGATTTAGGAAACTTTCCTGAATACACTTGCTAAACGCGTACCTGCCCATCACTTTTATAGTATGAGAGTCCTCGTGTCCTTCTTAAAAATATTTAGTGACTACTTTTAGTTGAGAATTCCAGTTTCACCACCTCTGAGTGAAGAAACTTTTCATCTCACTCCAAAATGCCCTGTCCCATGTCACTTGTGCTCCCTTATTCCTGAACCCCTCCTCCCTAAGCCAGAGGAATTGTGCTTTCTGCATCTACCCTGTCACACCATGTCAAAATAATGCATGTTTCAATGAAATCTCCTTTCATTCTTCTAAACTCTGAATACTGGCTGTGTCGACCTAATCTCTCCTCATTTGATTGTCCCCATGTCTAATGAATCAGTTGATGAACCACAAAACCCTTTGTTTTGGTAAATACGACATTTGATTTACTCATCCAAAACACTGATGGAAAATGTGGGCCAAGGACTGACCCCTGCAGTATTTCATTAGCCATGACCACATGCTCTTGAAATATCTAATTATTTTGCACTTTCCTATATATATCTACGATTTTCAGTCAATGCCAATATACTTCAGTGCACCAAACAGATGTGCTTTTATTTTGCACATGAACCTCTTGTGATTCTCCCTTGCCTGCTCCACCAGTTGCATCTCAAAACAAAGCTCCAGTGATTTTTATAAATGCAATTTTCCTTTCATAAATCCATGACTTTGAATTCCAGAGAAAATTTTTGTATCGTATCGCCTCATCCTTTATAACAGACTCAGCATTTCCTTCCTATTAATGGTAGATTAATTGGTCTATAGATCCCTGTTTTCTCACTCCATCCTTCAGTCGTGTGAAGAAACAAGAGAAATGGGATATTCCTCGGAGTAAAGAATATAAAGGGACATTCGAAAGACGTGATCAAATTGATGAGGTTTTTATTGTCAATACAGAGCAATGTGTCCACCCACAGAATGACCAGTCATTGAAGAATACAGATGTAAGGTCATTGCCAAAAAAAACAAGGATTTGAAAAGAGACACTTTGGATGATGATGATAAAGAGTTTGTCATTTCATTGTACAATGTATATATGCATTGAAATTCTTATCTGCTGCAACCAAACAGGCATTTTAAAAGAGGCAATAGTAAACATGATTTGAATTGAAAAAGGTAAAAGATACAAAAGCTGGATAATAAATATTCAGTTATCCAAGTGTAAATTTTTTTTTTACTTTGCAACAGTGCAGACAGACCTTGTCTGATGTCAGAACAGTCCATGATTAGTGTAACCCATGATGAGTTGTCATGGTTAGGAAATGGCTGTCTGAAAATTAGTGAAAGCACATCTTAAATTTTCAAAGAGTAGAAAAAAATAACTGAAAAAAATAGAGACTGTGGGCAATAAAGCCTATTAATTAGACTCTTTTCATGCAGCTCTGATGGGAATTATCAAAAATTCCCTTTCAGAACTATTAAAATTCAACCTCAGAACCAGAACCATACAATCAAGCTTCCCTGTTAATAATGATGTCCTAAGATCGCTGGCAGACCTTGGAATTGGAAGAATCAGCAGTCTCCACCGGACCGTGGGGTCTTTAAACAGCTGGCACTCATGCAAGTTCATCACCGCGGGAGTTTTAAACAGCCAGCATTTGGGCCATTTAAACTTTGTGGGACTCGCAAACAGCAGATGCTCCGTACATTTAAACATTGCAGGAGATTTAAAAGGGCATCACACGGACCATTTAAACACCGCGGGAATTACCAGCAGCAGACCACGGGCATGTAAAGAAGACCCGACCATGTGGAGGCAGAGGATGGCTACAGATTAAGCAGAGACACCGGGCACTGAGGCTTCCACTCCCTACCATCCTCCTGGCCAATGTACAATCCTTGGAGAACAAACTTGATGAATTCCAAGCCAGACTTCAACATCAAAGAGACATTAGGGAGTGCTGTGTGATGTGTTTTACAGAAACATGGCTAGACGTGGCCATTCCAGACACGGCGTTGCAGCCTAAGGGTTACACCAATGGTTTTCAAACCAACCCCCTACACTCATATTCCACCTAAAGCAATCCCTATGCCATAGGTGCTCCGTGATTAGTAAGGGATTGCTTAAGGGGTATGTAAGAGAAAGGTTTGAAAACCCCTGTTTTAATTGTACATAATTGACTCGTTATGTGCATGGTTTCATAACTCCAAAGGAAATGGGCCAATGACAATTTTTATGAAGCAAAGTATTTCAGTAATAATTGGGTTTAGAGCAGTGGTTCTCGACCTTCCCTTTTCACTCACTAATTACAGATCCCCTCAAAAACAGCAATTCATATATACGGCTGCTCTTCATAGACTACAACTCAGCCTTCATTATTCTCTCAGTGCTGGTCAAGAAGCGACAAACTCTGGGCCTCTTTACCTCCCTCTGCAACTGGATCATTGACTTTCTTATCAGAAAACCACAGTCAGTACAAATTGGAAACGTCTCCTTCTCACTGATTATCAACACAGTTGTACTCCAGGCTGGGTGCTTAGTCCACTGCTCTTCTCATTTTACACGCATGACTGTGTGGCCAAGCACAATTCTAATGCTATCTACAAGTTTGCTGATGACACCACAGTAATCAGCAGAATCTCAAATGGCAATGAGGAAGCTAACAGGAGGGAGATAGATCAGCTCTTCGAGTGGAATCAAACCAGCAACTTTGCACTCAAACCGAGGAGATGATTGTGAGCTTCAGGAAGAAGTCAGGGGAACACAACCCAGTCCACATTGAAGGCTCAACAGTTGAGAGGGTCAAAAACTTCAAATTCTTGGGTGTCAACTTCTCTGAGGATCATTCCTGGAACCTCTATGTTGATGCAATCACAAAGAAGACTCATCAGCAGCTATACTTCGTGAGGTGTCTGAGGAGATTCAGTACATCACCAAAGACTTAAACTTCTACAGGTGTACAGTGGAGAATATTCGGACTTGTTGCATTATTGCCTGGTATGGAGGTGCCAAATCTCAGCACAAAAAAAAACTGAGAGGGTTGTTAACTTGACCTGCAATATCACAGGCCCGAGACTTCACTCCATTGAGTAAATCCACATGAGACGGGGTCTTTATTAAAAAAAAAGCAGCCTTATCCTAAAAGACCTCCACCACCCAGGCCATGCCCTCTTCACTCGTTACCATTGGGAAAAAAGTACAGGAGCCTAAAGACGAACACTCAGTGGCACAAGGACAGCTTCTTCCCTGCTCCCATCAGATTCCTGAATAATCAATGAACCAAAGACACTGCCTTACTTTTCATGCACTATTATTTTTATATTTATTGTTGTAAGGTGGTTTCTAATATGAATGTTTACACTATGACGCTTCCTTAAAACACCAAATTTTGTGACTTGTTCATGACAATAAATTCTGATTCTAAATAAATTACTCTTTCAAATTCTTTCTTTGGCTTGACTTCGCGGACGAAGATTTATGGAGGGGGTAAATGTCCACGTCAGCTGCAGGCTCGTTTGTGGCTGACAAGTCTGATGCGGGACAGGCAGACACGGTTGCAGCGGTTGCAGGGGAAAATTGGTGGGTTGGGGTTGGGTGTTGGGTTTTTCCTCCTTTGTCTTTTGTCAGTGAGCTGGGCTCTGCGGTCTTCTTCAAAGGAGGTTGCTACCCGCCGAACTGTGAGGCGCCAAGATGTACAGTTTGAGGCGATATCAGCCCACTGGCGGTGGTCAATGTGGCAGGCACCAAGAGATTTCTTTAGGCAGTCCTTGTACCTCTTCTTTGGTGCACCTCTGTCACGGTGGCCAGTGGAGAGCTCGCCATATAACACGATCTTGGGAAGGCGATGGTCCTCCATTCTGGAGACGTGACCCACCCAGCGCAGCTGGATCTTCAGCAGCGTGGACTCGATGCTGTCGGCCTCTGCCATCTCGAGTACTTCGATGTTAGGGATGAAGTCGCTCCAATGAATGTTGAGGATGGAGCGGAGACAACGCTGGTGGAAGCGTTCTAGCGTTCTAGGTAGAGGACCCATGATTCGGAGCCGAACAGGAGTGTGGGTATGAGAACGGCTTTGTACGCTTATCTTTGTGAGGTTTTTCAGTTGGTTGTTTTTCCAGACTCTTTTGTGTAGTCTTCCAAAGGCGCTATTTGCCTTGGCGAGTCTGTTGTCTATCTCGTTGTTGATCCTTGCATCTGATGAAATGGTGCAGCCGATATAAGTAAACTGGTTGACCATATTGAGTTTTGTGTGCCCGATGGAGATGTGGGGGGGCTGGTAGTCATGGTGGGGAGCTGGCTGATGGAGGACCTCAGTTTTTTTCAGGCTGACTTCCAGCTTTCAAATAGCTGTTGCACAAATAAACAGAGTTGTCAGGAATAACTTGAACATTTTTGCATCTGACTTCTAATTTTTGTCAGGGGAATATGATGATAATAAACAAACTCATGGAGAAATGCTGCCTGAGCTGCAGAGTAATCCCAGCATTTTCAATTTTATTTCAAATATTCAGCACTTGCAATACATGTTATATAATTGGTGTAGGGTTTAGCTTTGGCATTTGGAAGTGTTAGAAAGTGACCAAAGACTGCTATATTTTTGGAAGCTTGAACATGGAGTGCTGGGTAGACCTCCCCGAAATGTATTCTGTGTTCATCCCTGAATACTGCCTAGTTCCAGACTCTCAGCAAAACACTTGCAATTATAAAATTAAATATTGTAAGTAATATAACAGATTTCAAGAAATTATAGAAAACTATATAATGCATGATTAGATGATAAAACTACCATGCTGTGCTGTAACTTTTGTACTTTTCATGATACAAGTTTCTTTTATTGTCATGTTATAAATCAAATGTAATATTATAGGAAGATGCGTTTAGTCTGCTGTAAGGCAGACAAAAAATTGGCTATCAGCAGAAATTTGCTGGCGCTCCTTACAGTTGGAGAAAGAAAATCAAAAGAGCATCACTAGTGTCCATGAATTCACCACCAGCACTCCTGCAGCCACACTATTGGTAACCCAAGCTCCAGATCCAACCTCCAGTATGATCAAGAAGCCTTCTGCGCCCAAGGCCCCTCGGGATCCTCTCCTGCACTCGGAACCCTCTTGCATCCTAGTTCTGATAGCTTGTACCCCTTCAGCCAGACTCCAGCCGTCTGCAGCCTGCCACCTGTGCGTTCTTCAGCTGCAGAGCCCAGCACTAGTATGACACTTATCACTGTATTGTAAAGTCATCTTCTCCTTCTCAAACAGTGTTGGGGGGTTGTTCTCTCTATCTCTAGTGCCCATTTCCAGTCCTGTGCTTCCCCGGAATCTGCAACCCCTCTAGGCCACTGCCAACACAGGCGCCATCACCTTGGGCCTAGTATCCATGGTGGCAGGATTTTAAAATAAAAATGCGGTTGGGTCCTTTAACAGCCCTTTGAAAGCCTGTTCTTGGTTATCTGTCATTGGACTGGGCTTTAGAATGCTGTGTGTCTCTGCTCC
Organism: Narcine bancroftii; assembly: GCF_036971445.1. NCBI lineage: Eukaryota > Metazoa > Chordata > Chondrichthyes > Torpediniformes > Narcinidae > Narcine > Narcine bancroftii. Next base: position 355,554,342 of record NC_091469.1, on the reverse strand, counting down.
CTGATCTCTCTGGGTCTGCACCATCTGACCAGAACCACCCTTTAATTCTTAACTGACATAACTCCCATACAATTAGCTCTAACTCAAAATCTGAATACGATACATTCTGATGTTGACTTGTCTATATAAGTTAATTGGATCTGTCTCTAGTTTCACTGTCTAAGTTTACCTCTGATGAGTTTATTGTCATATTCATTATATAATGTGCATATGTCTGAAACTCGTACTTGCTGCAGTCAAATGGGTACATGTAAACAAAAACTGTTATAGTAAACTAATTAAATTAAGTTAAAAGAGTCCAACACAAGATAATAAATATTTAAAGTAATTCACCATAAAAAGTGACTTGTAATAATGCAGACAAGGGGAGGATCAAAAGTTCAATAGCTATTGGAAACAAACTATCCTTGAGGTACTGATTTTCAGGCTTCTGTGCCTTCTGCCTGAAGATAGCAGTAAGAAGAAATTGATCAGGGTGATTTAGGTTCTTTATGATGTTGGTTTCTTTCCTGAGGCAGTGCTTCATATTGATGTCTGCAATGGATGGGAGGTGAGAACCTGTGATGGAGCTGGCTAAATTTGCTACTTTCTACATTACTGTGCAATTGTGGTGCCAAACCAGACTGTGATGCAACTAGTCAGTGTACATTCCACAGTGCTGCTGTAGAAATTTGAAAGAGTATTCAATGACATAATAATCTTCGCAGACTCCTTTGAAAGTAGTGGTAATGTACTTCTCAATCTTCCCTCTTAAGGAAAGGTCTTCTGAGATACGAACTCACAGGAACTATTTTCATACAAAAGTTGTGACGGGGAAGCTTAATGGTGCCTGGAGATGTAGCTCCTATTCCATGGAAGTTCTGTTGACAGACTAAAAAATTGTTCGGTGAAAATAAATGTTGTGAATTTTATCTTTGATCTGTCTTTGAGAAAGGAAGGAAGTTGAATGCAAATAGCAGCTTTCTTTATTTTGTCATATATAAATGCAGTGGGGCCTTGTCACATACCGCATAGATTTTTGGTCAGAGTTAAACTGTAATCCTCAAGTTCAAGCTAAATCTTGAGTGATTAGAGGTGAAGATTTAAGGATGCAAGATAAATGCGTGGGGTATGGATAAAGAGGAGAGATAAAATAATAAAAGACAGCCCAACATGTGCATTTATTTTAATGGAAATAATTGGTAAGGCAAAACTCATGCACAAGTTGGATTATATATTTTAAGTCTATTTGGTTTAAATGTATTCAAGGTTGTTGTTTTCATATTTCAATTTTTTTTGTGTCTATAAGTGAAATGTAAAATTATCAAACATTGATAACTCAATTGGTTTGAAAGCCAGCAAACTTGAAACCTGCTTCATGAGCAAAACCCAATAATTTCCCTGGGATGGGACGTCATATGATCAGTAAGATCCCAACATTGCTCTTTGCCTGAATTAACAGTTCCAGGACAGCTTTCCTGTGATAAACTTCATCCTGTGATCTGCTCCAGGTGAGCAATTTTTTGATAGGGGGGTCAGGTAGCATCCAAGGAGAGAAATAATCAGTCAACCTTTTTGGTCAAGATTTTTTATTTTTGAGACTCCATGACATGCAATGGAGAATGAGGCCTGAAGCTGTGGCAGAGAAAATGCCTGAAGACAATGATGCATGGTGTCTGGAGGCAGAAGCCTTTTTCAAGATTTGTATTCAAGTTCTCCAGCTCCCAGGGCAATTTGAAATAATAGCCTCACAATACCAATCAGAAACAGTAATTCAGCCGCATGTTAAGGTCATCCACATGTATAAAATTGGGGCGAAGCAGCAAGAATAAGAGAGCTTGATATATAGTGAAAGGATTAGAGGGAACATGAAACTTGAAATGTTGACTGGCCATTTCTACTCATGGATACTGTCTGACCTGCTGAGTTCCCCCACCCATTTTTTATTTGCTTAAGATTTCCACCCAGAAAATGTCAACACTGACCTGAGGAACGAATCCTGATATATTACTCCTGCATTGTCTTTTCTCAGAAAGCCTGAGAACTCCATCCACTGTGGTGTATCCAGGTGTCAAACAAATGTTTATGCCTGATTTTTTTTAATTACAAAATTCTCCAGTTCTTAGATGCCTAACCCAAGTTTTGGAAGAATCAGAATATCCAACAGCTAGAAATAAGGTTGGTGCAGTGGTGCAACCACTGGTGCTGATGTATGACAGTTGTAGTGACTTGTGTTTAATTCTGACCTTCGGTTATGTGTTTGTGCTATTGGTATGATCTTGTGCAATTGAATGGGTTCCTTCTCAGTGTTGTTTTTTTCCCTCATCCTTTGGTTGATGTTAATAGGTCAATGTCAATTGCCTTTGGTTCAGATGAATGGTTGGAGATTAGAGAAGTGTTCATGTGCATATGTGAGAAAACGTGTTGCAGGAAAACAAGTAGAAGAGTAGGACTTAAACAAGAAAGTCTGCAGTTGCTGGGTTGAGTGTAATACACAATTGTGCTGGAGAAACTTGGCAGATCACAGAGCATACAGAGGAAATAAAGGGTAACCAATGTTTCTGGCCTGGGCCCTTCATCAGATATAAGCAAAAGCAGGGATCTGAATAAAAAGGTGAGGGGAGGGAGAGGGAAGGGAGGAATGGGCAAGGGGAAGGGCATAGGCTAACAGATGAAAGGTTACAGGTGGGAGGGTAGAAGGGAAAAAAAGCTGAGAAGTAATGGATAGAGAGGGCCAAGGAACTCTCTGATGGAAGGAAGGAAGTGGGGAGCTGGAGGGGAAGAAAACAGGGGTAGGGAAAGAGAGAGACCTGGAGAGGGGTTGAAGAAATTTGAGATGCCAATGCGAATTCCATTTGGTGGAAGACTACCAAGATGGAATACAAGACATTGTTCCTCAAATTTGAGGATGGCCTCGTTGGCAATACATTAGGCTATGGACAGACACGTCAGTGCATGAAACATGATAAGCTGCAGATGCTGTGATTGTGGTAAAAACACTGAAATGCTGGAGGAATTAGCAGCTGGTCTTTTCAGCATCTATAGGAGACAAAGATATGTTGCCGACGTTTTGGCCTGAGCCCTTCTTCAAGGAAAAATCAGAAAAGGCAGAAGCCGGATAGATCAGGAGGTTTCAGAATTCAACAATGGGGGAGGGATCCAAACCAACCAAAGGTGTTAATTTCATATGATAAGGGACTAGGTAGAATTTATCATGTCTGTGTGAAATAAAACAGGGAATGGAGAGATGTCAGGGGAAGCAGGGGGTGGGGTTAATGAAAGCCAGAGATGTTGATATTAATGCCAACTGGTGCCCATCAAAAGATGAGGTGTTGTTCCTCCATTTTATGTCTGGTCTCAGTCTGGCAGTACATGACACCATGGATAGATGTGTTGGTAAGGGAATGGGATGGAGAATTTAAGTGGGTGGCCACTGGGAGATCCATGCTATTGCAGTGGACAGAGCTGAGGTGCTCTTCCAGTCTGCGTCCAGTCTCTCTGATGTAGAGGAGACCACAGAGGGAGCACCGGATTCAGTAGATGACCCCTAGTGAAATGCTGCTTCACTTGGGAGGACTGTTTGGTGCCCCGAATGGTACTAAGGAAGGAAGTATGGGCACAAATGGAGCATCTCCTGCGGTCACAGGGGTGGGTCCCAAGGGGATGATTGGTATGGAGGGAGGAGTGGGCAAAGGAGTCCCCGTGGAAGGTGAAGATGAGAATATATGTCTAGTGGTTGGATCACATAGTAGGTGGTGGAAGTGGCAGAGGAAGATGTGTTGGATGCAGAGACTGATGGGGTGGTAGGTAAGGCCAAGAGGAATCTTCTCCTTGTTGCGCATGGGGCAGAGCGGGCCAGGGCAGATATGTGGGTAATGAAGGTGAGGGTTGAGCTCATGGTGGTGGAAGGAAAGCCACGTTGTTTGAAGAAGGAGGACATCTGTGATGATCTGAGAAGACCTCATCCTGGGTGCAGATGTGATAGAGGGAGGAGTTGAGAGAATGGAATGGAATCCTTACAGGGGACAGAGTGTGAAGAGGTGTAGTCGAGGCAGCTGTAGGAGTTGGTGGGTTTACAGAAGATTTCTGCTGAGAGTTTGTCTCCTGAGATGGAGACAGAGAGATCAAGGAAAGGAAGAGTGATGCTAGAGATGGACCAAGTGAATGTGATGTCGGGGTGGAAGTTGGCAGCAAAATGGATGAAATCAACGAGCTCATCCTGGTTGCATGAGGCAGCACCAAAGTAATCATCGATATAGCAGAGGAAGAGTTGAGGGTCCTTGCCTGTGTAGGTTTGTAGCATGGATTACTCCACATAGCCAACAAAAAGGCAGGTATAGCAGGGACCCATGTGGGTACCCATTGCTACCCCTTTAACCTGGAAAAAGTGGGAAGAGTCAAATTATTGAGGGTGAGGACAAGTTCTGCCAGCTGGAGGAGGGTGGTGGAGGACAGGGATTGGTTGGTTCTATTGTCCAGAAAGAAACAAAAGGATTTGAGGTCTTCAGTATAGGGAATGAAGGTGTATAGAGATTGGATATCCACAGTAAATATGAGGTGATCGAATTCAGAGAACTGGAAGTTGTTGAAGTGATGGAAGGTGTATGAAGTGTCTCGGATGTAGGTGGGGAGGGACTGGACCAGGGGAAACACAACAGTCAAGGTAAGTGGAGCCAATTCAGTTGGACAGGAGCATGATGGGTCTGCCGGGACAATTGGGTTTGTGAATCTTGGATAGGGGGTAGAAATGGGCAGTATGGGGTTGTGAAACAATAAGGTTGGAGGCTGTGCCAGGGAAGTGATTAGAAGTGATGAGTTCAGAGATGGTGCATGATACAGTGGTTTGATGAGTTTTGGTGGGGTTCTTTTGGAGGGGTAAGTAAGAGGACATGTCTATGAGTTGCCACCTGTCTTCAGCCAGATAAAGGTCAGTGTGCCAGACCACAACAGCACCACCCTTGTCTGCAGGTTTAATGGTGTGGTTTGAATTGGTGTGGAGGTCAGGCATTCCAAGAGGTGAGTTTGGAATAAGTGAGGGGAGTAGTGAAGTTGATATAGTTAATATCATGGCATGTCAGTGCAGCAATGGTGTGTGAAATTGAAGTGGTTGAAGCTGTTGCAGTGGACAGAGCAAAGAATCTCAGCAAAGAATGGCACTGCTGTATTTGTGCAGAAAACCATCATTTGGGCCATTCACCCCATTGTCTATTGTCAGGGGAAGTGTGGGAAAACCTGGAGGCAGTCCGAAGAAGATTGATCAGGCAAATTTGTGGAGTGAGGGAGTTCCCCTAGAAAGAAAGGCTTGATATTTGATGGAGCTGAGAAGAATGAAGGTTGACCTTATTCAAACATGAAAAATCCTAAGAGGGCTTGGCAGGGTAGATGTTGAGATGTTTTCCACAGTGGGAAAGACTCACACAGGAGGATTCAGCTACAAAATAATACTCTGAGGATAGTGAATCTCCACAATTATATGCTCTTGTGGGTTGTGGAAGCCAGATAATAAGATAGAGAGACAGGCAGATACACTGATAGATAGACAGATAGATAGATATATCTAGAGATCTCTCTCTAATGATCTGGCATCCACAACCCACAAGACAAATAATATATATCTGTGCAAGGTTAGCACAACTCTATTACAATGCCAAAGAACCAGATTGAAATCTGATGCTGTCTGCAAGGAGTTTATGTTTTTCCTGATTCTGCATGTGTTTTCTCCAGGTGCTCAGGCTTCCTCCCACATTTCAAAGACATACAGGATTGATAGGTTAATTGGATGCATTTGGGCTTGTGGACCAGAAAGGGCCTGTTATTGTGTTGCATCTCTAAATTAAAATATTTGAGATAGATGTACAGCTGAAAGATAGATGGAACTGGCACTGCTGAGAAGTTTGGCTGGAAGGGCCAAGTTTTCCACAATGCTCCAATTTTCTTGTGTTCTTGTTATTTTGGCAAAACATACCTCTTAAATCTGATAGGCATTTTTAAATTCCATGGTAGTATAAATCTGATGATTTATGGTATTCTATGGTCTGTTTGACTTTTGTTTTCCAAGTCAGTAAACACTTGCATATTCCTTGTTCCTCAACCTCTTTCTTGATTAGTTGCACTTTTAACCAGCATATGATTATTGACCCCCACCCCCATCAAACTGCTCAGTGTTTCTCTCTTTGTAAAAGTTCATTGCTCACCTTTGGTTGATGATGTCCATTTTCAATTTTTCAGTTGAGGATTCTATGGAATCTGTTCAAGGACAATGAATGGATCCATTTGATTGCACATCTTAGTTTCACTGAGCAATTAATTGACTATGATCTTACCGTACTTTGAAATGATAGGAATTGTTACACTGTATTTTATTAATTAAATAGTTTTCAATACAGAGGGCTGAAAATTCCTAATTCATCTCCATTTTTCAAATGTATTTAATCTTGAAATTCTCTAAATGTGTAAAAGAATAATCTGGAACAGTGTTACTGATGAATTGTAAGGTATAATGGAAAAGGCAATACATTTCTCAAAGTCAGTAATAATAACTTTATTGTCATATACATTGTACATTGAAGATATGCACTGACATTTGTTCTTGCTACAGCCAAACAGATACTTCATGAAAAGGAAAAAAAAACTACAGTAATATACAAGAATTAACAAAAAGACAAATACAAATGTTAAACGTTCAGTTATTCTAATTCAAAAGAGGTGACTTTGCAGGAGTGCAGAAAGTCTATTTGTGTTGGAGCAGTCCATGATTAATATCACAAGGTCGTGTAACAAAATTTGATTTTGTCTGTAAAACAGCTCTTCCAACCAGAACCCTCTCTTCAATGATAATTAAAGCAAAAGGATGTGTCTGCTTTCACACATTTAGTAAATATGAATTTAGGTTTAAAAGTGAAAGTACTCTGGGTAAAAGTTCTGAATGATATGAAAGCTAATCTCTTGCAGGTCGGAGGAACAGCTATCACCAAAGTAAGTTGCCAGTTTATCTACACAGTAAAAAGTTAGTAATTGTGTTAATTTACTATGATTACGAATGATTACGTGGAGAAAAATAGCAGGGTGTTAGTTATGCATGTGGTCATTAAAGTTATAATAACTGGAAAATTGAGGGGATTAAGAGAGACTTGATCTTTAAAATTTATTTGCTGATTTATGGCTGCCTGGTGTTTGCTTTGCACAAATTATATTTTGCCCATTGTTGCATAATTATTTTTTAAATTTCTAATAAAATTAAAGTGTGGCCTTTATCCATAATAGAAATTTTAATATAATGAGAATTAATCCCTTTGTTCAAATTGCTGTTCAATCATATTCCTATAAAAATTAATTTTAATATTTAAAAAAATTAATTTTATTTCTAATATTTTCTTTGTTCCCTTTGATTAGGTTTTCCTTTCCCAATCATTTCTTTTTGAACATGATATCATCCTTCTGTTGTTCTTGTTTCTTTCTGAATATTTAAAGCATAATGATTGAGGAAATTTACTTCTGGTCCCACCATTCATTTAATTCTGGATATCTCCTTGTTCAGTATAATCTGCTTGCAATTGCAGCAAATAACAAAACAGTGACAGTCAAGCCACTGCAGGTCATAAAAGCACGCTGATTTGAGCGGAATTTCAGTTCAACTGATTTACTAATTCAAAATCGCATGCTTAAGAGGCCCGCACTTCCCAGCATCCCTTGCACCCCGCGGGGAGGAAGTGATGCCGGTTTTCAGGCCAAGGCCATTCTCTGCACTGAGAGTCCCCACACAGAACTGCCCATGTCCACTGGTCCAGTTTGCCTGCCACGTGGTGAGCCGCTGCATGACCTCACCCCACCAGAACCAGCGATAGGAGGCGCAGAAACCGTAATCTGTACACTGTCCATTTAGCGTAGCCGGCCTCAACTCGTACGAGTGGCACCACAACTGGTCGTTCAATGTCCAGGAGTGCTGGTTTGTGATGGTCAGTAGTAAAAATCTCCTGACCATCAACGTCCAGAACACAGGTTGTCCCATTAGGGTGCACCACCTTGAAGGGTCCTTAGTACGGGCACTGCAGAGGTGGTCTGTGCACTCCTCGGTGAATGAAGACGGACTGACTTACTCTGCTGCAGGTCGCTAGACATGAAGGAGGGCACTGCTCCATGGTGGGACATCAGTATCAGAGCTAGTGCCCCAAGTTTCTCCCAGAGCTTGGTCACGACCTCTGTTCGTGTTTCCTCTTGACTATGAGGTTAAGGCGCAAACTCACCGGTAACTGTGAGCAGGGAGCAATAAATCAGCTCTGCTGATAACATTGCCAGGTCTTCCTTGGGTGCTGTGCGGATACCCAGTAGCACCCAAAGGAGCTCATCTACCAAGTCTGGCCCCTGAAGACATGTCATCAGGGCTAATTCAAGACCCTGTGGAAACATTCCACCAGGCCACTTGATTATAGATGGTATGCAGTGGTCCAGTGGAGCTGGGTTCTGAGGACCTGCACCAGCGTAGACCATATAGTCAAGGTGAACTTCACTCCCCCCTCCCCCCACTGTCTGAAGGGAAGTGGGCAGAGAGCCCAAACCGAGCCACCCAGGTTGTAATCGGAGTCCTGGCACACGTCTCTGCAATCGTGTCAACGATTGGGACAGCTTCTGGCCACCTTGTGAAACTGTCCACTATTGTAAATAGGTACCTTGCTCCTCTCGAGACAGGAAGTGGGCTGACGATGTCCACTTTCTCATGCTCTAATCTTCTATGCGTTGTCTGTAAAGACTGAAGTGGTGCCCTTACAGGCCTCTGGATTTTGGAGGTCTGGCAGTGTGTGCCCGACCTGTTTGCATAGGCCATGCCACACGAACCGATCTGCGATCAGCTGGACATTTGCCTGGATGGATGGGCTAAACCGCATAAGGCGTCAAAAACCTGGCACCTCCAAGTGGTCAGGACGATGGGCTGAGGTTGTCCAGTGGACTCATCGCAAAGGAGCTTGTTACCTCTGAGCCCAATGAGTACATCCTCGAGGCAGAGTCCAGTGACTGCAGTTCAGTATGCTAGTATTTTGCTGTCCACCTGTTGCATCTCTGCTAACACTGTGTAATCCACCCCTGGAGACAGAGCATGCAGCTACTGGATGGATATCCATGACATTGCATTGGCCACCACGTTGTCCTTCCTGTAGATGTTCTTGATTGTGGTGGTGAATTCGGATATGTAGGTGTAGATTGTGCTGCTGTGAGCTCTGGTCCAGCCCTTCTGGTTTGGGTATCATGGCTTAAAGGGGAAGGACGCTGATTTCTGCTCCTATGTCTACCCGGAATCTGAACCCAGGGTGTCTATCCCAGATGTATAGGAGACTATCACAATTGCCAGCTGCCGTGGCCATTAGCGACAGCTGACTCTTTCATTTCCCTGGAATGAGCATGGCATTCGGCATCGGCAGGCCCTGGATCCTCACCTTTGATGATAACACCAAGATTCAGAAATGGTATCGTCTCTTGGCGTGGGTGTTGAAGGTTTTTCCACTGGGATGCAGTGTGACTGGGCTTTTGGTTGTGACGCAGCACAAATCCTGCCATTTTGTTTGGTGCACCACAAACCGTCTGCATGAGCAGCTACCTTTCACAGGTCAGAGAAGTCCTCATTTGCTAGTAGGAAGTTGATATCCTCTGGTATCTGCTCCAAGAAGACCTGTTCTAAGAGTAGATGTGGCTTTTGGCCATCTGGTGGTGCCAGCATGTCACTCATCAGGGCTGACGGTGCACAGTCACCCAGGCCATCCATATGTAGCAATCGCGTGGCCCTTTCATGGCTTGAGAGGCCAAATGTGCTGGCCAGCAGGGCCTTGAGTGCTTCATACCTGCCAGTCTCCAGGGGCTGCAGCAGAAAGTCGATTATTTGGCTCACCGTTTCCTGGATGAGAGCAACCACCAATTATCAGAGACAAAGTTCCTGACCGGACCTGGGCCTCTACTTGTTGAAACCAGACGAAGGGCTGAGTGATCCAAAAAGCTGGCAGTTTAAGCGAATCTGCATCCTGAAGAGCTGAGTCATTCACGTTGTCCAATTGTGTCTTTGTGTCAGGTCCAAATACTGTTGGACATTCAGGATCACCAATGTGGCTGTAAAGCTACTGCAAGCGAAAGAAATACGCTGAGTCGTGTGAAGTTTCAGTTCAACTGATTTACTAATTCAAAAATCATGTGCGTAAGAGTCCTTTGCTTCCCAGTTACCCTTGCGCCCTGCGGGCGGAAGTGGCGTCGGCTTCTGGGCTGAGGATTTTCCCCACACTGAAAGTTCCTGTGAATGCCACTGACTGTAAACCCACCCGCGACCACTGGAGCCAGTTCGCTTGCTGCATGGTTGATCCTTCACAAAACAAATATTGTTCAAGCTGCAAGGTGCTAACCCATAAGAATTGGGATCAAGAATTGAACAGATAGTAGGTTTTGTGGGAGAGACCAAGAATCCTGCAAGGTCTGCTACCTCCCTGGTGTCGGGGACTGTGATATCTCGGTTTGAGTTCTCTAAATTCTCAGGAGGGAGAGTGAGCAGCCAGAGGTCGTGGTACATGTAGGGACCAATGGTGTGGGTAAAAAGGATGAGGAGGTCCTGCAAAGAGTTTAGGGAGTTAGGTGCAAAGTTGAAGGACCTTCAGGGTTGCGAACTCAAGAGTGCTACCCACGCCATATGCTAGTGAGGCTAGAAATAGGAAGTTAATGCAGCTGAATACATGACTAATGAGATGGTGCTGGAGGGATGGTTTCAGCTTTCTGGATAATTGGACTCTGTTCCAGGGAAGGTGGGACCTGTTCCAATGGGACGGTTTGCACCTAAACTGGAGTGGGAGTAACATCCTTGCAGTTAAGTTTGCTAATGCTGTTCCAGGGGGATGAGAACCAGAGTGTTAGAGCAGATAGTGATGTGGAGAAGGATAAAGGTCATGCGAGGACTGCATGTATGGTCAGAAATCAAAGGTTCGTACGTGATGGAAATGATCTCAGGTGTATTTATTTTGTCGATAAAGCAGACGAACTTAGGGCGTGGATTGGCATGTGGGATTATATTGTTCTAAGTGAGACTTGGTTTCAGGAGGGCCAGGACTGGCAGCTCAATGTTCTGGGGTTCTGTTATTTCAGACATGATAGAGGGGAAGGGAAGGAGAGGCATTGAGTTGAGATTCTAAATTGGAGAAAGGTCAATTTTGTGGAAATGAGAAAGGATCTAGGAAGAGTGGATTGGGATAAGTTGTTTTCTGGCAAGGATGTGTTCTGTAAGTGGATAGCCTTCAAAGGCAAATTTTGAGAGTGCAGAGCTTGCATGTTCCTGTCAGGATTAAAGGCAAAGTTAACAGGCATAGGGAACCTTGGTTTTTGAAAGAGATTGAAGATCTAGTAAAGAAGAAGAAAGAGGTGTATAGCAGGTAAAGCCAACAAGGAGCAAATGAGGTACTTCAAGAGTATGGAAAATGCAAGAAAATACTTAAGGAAATCAGGAAGGCAAAAAGAAGACATGAGATAGATTGCTTTGACAGATAACGTGGTTAACTCAAAGGGTTTCTGCAAGTATGTTAAGAGTAAAATTGGTCTCGTAGAAGATCGTCTATGTGTGGAGCCTCGCGAGATGGGGTGATCTTAGTTATTTTTGCATCAGTATTTGCATCAGGAAACTCTCATAGGGTATAAGGAAGGAAGGGAAACAAGCAGTAGTGGCATGGTCCTTGCAGTGAATAAAGGGAGATAAATACCCTGGGCCTGATATGTTATTCCCTCAGACCTTGAAGGAGACTAGTGTAGAAATTGCAGGATCCTGGCAGAAATATTTAAAATGTCTTTAGCCAAGGGTGAGGTGCCAGAAGATTGGCAGGTAGCTCATGTTGTTCCATTGCTTTATAAAGGCCCCAAAAGTAAACCTGGAAATTACAGGCCAGTGAGCCTGATGTCTGTAGTGGGTAAATTATTAGAGGGTGTTCAGAGAGATATACAAGTATTTGGACAGCCAAGAGCTGATTAAAGATAATCAGCATAGCTTTGTGCATGGTAGATTGTTTTTAATAAATCTTAGAGTTTTTCAAGGAGGTTACCACTGATGCTTTTGATACCCCACTGAACAAAAGCTGAGAACCTGAAAATGGATAACTTTCCCTCATCCTCTCATCCTTTCTCATGGTCGCCCACTTGGTATCTACCCCTGTGACTGCAGGAAATGCCACACATGGTCACACCTCCTCCCTTACACCATTCAGGGCCATAAGCAGTACTTCCAAGTGGCCTTCTCTGCGTCAGTGAGACTGGAAGATAATTATGTTGAGTACCTTCTCTCTGTATGCTGCAATAGCAGGGGCATCCCAGTGGCTAGTCATTTCAATTCTGCACACCACCTTGACAAGTCTTTCAATGCCTTTTGCACTGCCAAACCAAGATTGCCAGGAAAATTGCCAGCAAGATTGCCACCTATATTCCATCTGGGCACTGTCTAACCAGATGACATTAACATTGACATCTGTTTCCGTTGGGCCCCTCCTCTCTCTGTCTCCCCATGTCGCTCTGTCTTCCCCTCTCACTCAGTCTCCCCCTTTCACTCTGTCTCCCCCCTCCCTCTCTCTCTCCCCCTCCCTCTCTCTCTCCCCCCTCTCTCTGTCTCCCCCCTCGCTCTGTCTCCCCCCTCACTCTGTCTCCTCCTCGTTCTGTCTCCCCCCTCGCTCTGTCTCCCCCTCTCTCTGTCTCCCCTCACTCTGTCTCCTCCTTGTTCTGTCTCCTCCTTGTTCTGTCTCCCCCCTTGCTCTGTCTCACCCCTGCTCTGTCTCACCCCTGCTCTGTCTCCCACCTCGCTCTGTCTCCCCCTCTCGCTCTGTCTCCCCCTCTCGCTCTGTCTCCCCCTCTCGCTCTGTCTCCCCCTCTCGCTCTGTCTCCCCCTCTCGCTCTGTCTCCCCCTCTCGCTCTGTCTCTCCCTCGCTCTGTCTCTCCCTCGCTCTGTCTCTCCCTCGCTCTGTCTCCCCCTTTCTCTGTCTCCCCTACTCTCTCTCCCTCTCTCTGTCTCCCCCCTCTCTCTGTCTCCCCCCCTCTCTCTCCCTCTCTCTGCCTCCCCTCTCTCTGCCTCCCCCTCTCTGTCTCCCCCTCTCTGTCTCCCCCCTCTCTCTGTCTGCCCCTCTATCTGTCTGCCCCTCTATCTGTCTGCCCCTCTATCTGTCTCCCCTCTCTCTGTCTCCCCCCTCTCTGTCTCCCCCTGTCTCCCACCCTCTCTGTTTCCCCCCCTCTGTCTCTCCCCCATCTCACCCCGCTCTCTGTCTCCCCCTGCCTACCCCCTATGCCCCACCATTCAGAGAGCTATCCCCCCCATATCATTTCCCAGATTTTTTTCTCTTCTGCCTTTCCCAGCCCTATCCACCTGTGACCTAAAACATGAAAGTCTGCAGATGCAGTGATTAAAGTAAAAAATACCATGCTGGAGGAACTTATCAGGTCAAAGAGTGCACTTTACATAGCTAAGATAAAATGCATAAACAACGTTTTGGAGATGAGCCCTTCATCAATGTAAGAGCAAAATGTAGACAGGTGCCTGAATAAAACTGGTGGGAGTGGGGTGAAGAGAGGGCAGGGGGAGGATCTCACACCCACAGGCAAGAGTTATGACCTCTTGTCTGTGGGTCTGTGTTTCTTCCCCCATTCCTCCCCCAAACATGGTGACGCAGCTGGAGCTGCTGGAACAGCAGCCACTGCCATGCAGCTGGAAGAGTGGGGACCAGAGAGACAGTGCTGATCTGCGGGGTCCAACCACGTGCTCCTGAAGATAACAGCTCCATACAGGCTTTCCAAAGGAGCCAATAGTGTTTTTAATTAAAATCCTGCAACTGCGGAGTCAGCGCCCAAGATTGCAGTTCCTATGCTTGTTTATTGATTAATGAGAAATTAAGAGGAGAATGAGAACTCCACCCAGAATTTTTCAAGCTTCCTTTGATGTCACCATGTTTTCAGATGACAGGAGGATGGTGCTGGTATGGATCAAAGAGAGTGGGGAATGGAGACACAGTGCTGCTCTGTAGGGTCCAGTTGTGATTGCCACAGTGTTTCTTTTTACATGTGCTTGGCAGCAGATCATGAGGGGTTATGGTCTCCAGGGCAGAAGCAGAGCGCCCCAAGGGCACCAGAAATGAGAGGACACTCCCCGTTGAGATAGAGGCAACACTTCAGAATGGTGACCATGGCAGCAGACCAACGAGGGACTCAGTGGTTGAAAAATCCAGACAGGCTGTGGGCTGCTGGAGACTGGCTCAAGGGAACTGGGTATCGGAACTGGGATTTGAGAGGATGATGATGGCAAAAGGGGCTCCTGGAGGCTTCCTGATCGTATCAGATCTTTGGATCTGGAACTCAGTTTAACAATAGATCAAACGGGTCTGAGAGGCTGCAGAAGCACTTGAGGTGACACTCAGTGCCTCTTAATGTACTCTCTTTGCTTCTCTTATTGTAAGGGGCACTGGAGAATACTCATAGTGACTCTTCAAAGAAAATTTAATGTTATATTTTCTGTATTATAAATGGCAATAAAAGAATCCTGAATAAATATTATTCAGGCCCTTGCATGCTTTTCGCTCAGGCCCAAAACTTTGGTTAGGTATCTTTACTGTGAAGAACTCTGCATGATCTGCTGAGTTTTTGTGCATTTTTGTGCATTAAAATCTGTCTTTCCTAAGTACTTCCTCCTAGTTAATCACAAGACTGTGAATGCTAATGTGTTACTACCAACACCACTGTCACTTGCAAATTCACTTTTTATGTGGGACCTTGTGCAAGTCCAAATAAAGTGAATGGACAGAGAGGTGGGTAGGGAGGGATGAGTGGACAAGGAGTCACAGAGTGAACGATCCTTGCGGAATACAGAAAGGGGTGTGGAGAGGTAGTTGTGGCTGGAGGAGGAGTCCAGTTATTCCAGATAGAAATGACAAAAGGTGATGTGCTAAAAGTGGATGCTGGTGTGGTAAGAGGTGAAGGCCAAGGGACCACTCCCTGTTTGGAGGGATTAAGTGCCCTGGATTGTCATCCTTCCACCGCCTCCTACACTGTCCACATTTTACTATCTATCTCTCCTCTACACTAAATCCTTGATGAGTTCCAACCATTGATAATTCTTTCTCTCCCATTACTGATGGATCCACTGAGTTCCTCCAGCATATTGGTATTGATGAATAACCCTAGGTTGACAGATGCATATGTGATGAAGAAGAAAACTGGGAATGTAGGTAATCTGAAATTAGCAAATTCAGTGCTCATACTATTGGCTTGCAAGCTACTGATCAAAGCATGAGATTTTATTTCAATTTTGTTATTTCAACTTGCATTTGACTGGTCTGTAGCAGTGGAGAAGCCTCTTAAGATGACATGCAGTCGGGAGATTGGGATGGCCATGACAGATAGAGCGAATCCGTTGCCTTGTCTCTACTTGATATCAACAATGCGGAGGAGCTAAATAAAGTGTTTAGGCTCCAAACATTGACCATTTTTTTTCTCCACTGATGATGGTTGATTTGCTGAGTTTCTCCAGCAGTCTTGGTTAATTCCTTCTTTGAAACATTCCTCCTTTACCACATAAATTCATGAGTGTTATGAATTGTGTCTTTGGATGTTTGCATGTTGTCTTTCCGGCTGATATATTGGACCATTTTCTTTCACCTAACCCCCAATCCTCATTCCTTTTTAATTCTATTAAAGTTG
Organism: Narcine bancroftii; assembly: GCF_036971445.1. Classification (NCBI taxonomy): domain Eukaryota; kingdom Metazoa; phylum Chordata; class Chondrichthyes; order Torpediniformes; family Narcinidae; genus Narcine; species Narcine bancroftii. The sequence continues at coordinate 355,538,682 of NC_091469.1, read as the reverse complement.
CTTGTTTTGTACTCACTGGGTACAAAATTATGTCATACTGTCATACTATGATCATGACTTCCCAGGAGATTTTTTTTCTGATGTTCCTTCTTAAACCTACATCATTACATTAGGTTTCAATGTGTGCTGCAAGTTATATTCCAGCAAGCTCTGGGCCAACTTCTGAATCTTCAAAATTCAATTTATTACCATGTAATAAAAACAGTGTCATATTACACGAAATTGCCTTTTGTCTGCCTTATGGCAGACAGATTTGCTATCGACAGCATTTGCCTGAAGCGCGTCTAACAGTCAGACAAAGAGAAGCAAAAGAAAGTTACCCCCCAACCCCTGAATCTCCAAGTGTCCGTGGATTCGCCTCCTACGCTCTCGCAGCCTCCGCAGCCACACAGTCCAGTCCAAACCATCAGCAACCCAAGCTCCAGATGTGGACCTCTGACACGATTAGAAATCTTTCAGTGTCCTCTTCCCTCTCTCCCAGTTCCAATACTGCTACCACTTCAGCCAGTCTCCAGAAGCCCACAGCCTGCCTCGGTTCCTATCCTCAAATCACCAACAGCCCGCTGCTTGTGTATTCCTCAACTGCAGAAGACACCTCACTGACAAAAGGCAAAGGAGGAAAAACCAAACACCTAACCCCAACCAACCAATTTTCCCCTGCAACCGCTGCAACCGTGTCTGCCTGTCCCGCATCGGACTTGTCAGCCACAAACGAGCCTGCAGCTGACGTGGACTTTTTACCCCCTCCATAAATCTTCGTCCGCGAAGCCAAGCCAAAGAGAGAAGAGAAGCCCTCACTGTTGCGACATCGTGAACACCATCCCTTGGGTCATCTTTGCTTCTCCTTCTTCTCAGATAGGGGGTGGGGGGGGGGGATGGTGGTCTCCCTGATTTCTGGTGCCCTTCACCTGTCATCTGCTTCCCCGGAGTCTGACCACCCCTTGTGGCTGCTGCTGATCTTAGACAGGGCCATCTTGGGTTACAGACCCCACCATCACGGGATTTTAAATAAAGCACCTATAACAGGCCGATTAAAGCTGATAGTCAGACTGGGCAGTTGGACCCCGCGTGAGTGCTATGTCACCACTCTCTGTGGATCTGCAGCAGCAGCAGGGCTGCCATTTTCTAGCAAAAGAATGAGGCACTTAGAAATAAATTGAGTAAGGTTGATGGGTTGCTCCACTAGAGTTGGCCTCTCCACATGCTCAGTTAACCTTGGATCTATTCATGTGAGAGTCACATTTATGTGGTAAAACCTAGGTGATGGCTGAAGCTCAACTGGCAATATTTTTCATTAACTTGTAACACAGAAGGAGGCCATTGGGTCCATGCTGATTCCCAGCTGAGCAGCACCATGAATTCCACTCTTAATTTCTCTTAGATTTTTTACATTAAGAGGGCCATAGTAGCAAACCCTTTCAAACTTCCAGCCCACAAGCCCGTGCTGCCCAAATACACCAATTAACCTACAAAACTCCGTACGTTTTTGGAGGGTGGGAGGAAGCTGGAGCACCAGGAGTAAACGCATCGAGGTCAGATGGAGAGCAGGTGCTGTAATGTTGTGCTAACTTATCTCATAGTAATTTATTATCTTTCACGTGGCGATCATCTCTTCTCTGATTTATATTTTGCCATTTAGCCACTTAACCTGCAACATATCTTTGAGATTCAGGATGAAATTACTGCACCCAGTTGAAACCTACTTTGCAGAGCACGCTGACTCCTTACAACAGCATCATTGTCAGGGTTAGACCCCAATCTGCAGAAATGTGAGGCAGTTCCATTGATGTTCTGTATCCATGGAATGTCCTGAAGGCTTCTGGTTGAGGTTGGAACTTTGCAAACCTAATAAAGTCTGAGGTTTTATGAAATCTTTCACACATCTCTGATCAGCCAATAATAGTTCTAATATCTTTTAAAATATAAGATCTGTATTTATCTTTCCTTTACTATTTTGGGTATCCTCCCAGGTTTCCATCCTGTGCCAAGTCTGATAAGTGCAGGATGACACATGGGGTTTCTTCCATGTTGTGCTGGAGAATTGCAGCACAACCTGATCTTGCTTCAACTCCACGTGAAGCCCAATAATGGAGAAGAGTGTCAGATGTACCAGCATCTCCTGCTCAGCTTGTTCCACACTTGTTGGAAAGCCACATTAATCCATAATATGTTTAAGATTGGTGGTTCCAAACACCAGTTTGATTTCACTCAACCTGGTTGATCTTCAGAACATTCAGAACAGACCTTCATTGGGATGTAAAATCATTTTTTGTAAATTTCTGCTGGTCCCATCACATTTCAAATGCTATGGTGATCCATTTCTATACTGTACTCTTTCAGATTATCGTCAGTGTACATACATGACATCACATACAACCCTGAGATTCTTTGTCCTGCGGGCACAGCAGAATTACCCCTAATGGGTAGTTTAAAAAAATGTACACAGCTTAAACATGTAAACAAACAAAAAACTAAATATCATAAATATAAACAAACTAACTGTGCAATTCAGAGAGACCAAAGAGAAAATCAATAAAGTGCACAAGTCAGAGTCCTGTGAACAAACTACTGCTTTGTGCAGTTCTGTCATGACCATTTTGTTTTCATTCTGTGCTCTGGATAATTTAGTTATCTTTCCTGCATACTTGCATCAACCAGTCCAGCTATCTCGAGCTTGCTTGAAATGCTCTGTCTTCTCCATGATCTTCTCATAAAATTAGGCTTGTCAGAAAATTTTACCCACTTAAATTAATTATCTCCCTTTCTAAATGTTTGAGAAATTATTGTTTTTAATTTATGGAACAGAGTTGTCACCTTCATTAATGCAATTTAACCTGTTCATAGGACATTTGGAGGAGTGCAAGAGCAGTTTGCTGATGCCATCAAAAGCCAGCGACGATCACTAACATGTTCAGTGAATGGTGTAGACAATAACATCTCAAAAGACGATCTCAGGGTTTCCCACCCGCTGGCTGGTGTTGATTTGCAATTTCTTGAGACCTATGAATCGATTGCACCAGGAGCAAAGGATGATGAAGAGGCTCCGTGCCAATATTACTGTGATTACAAGGTTAGCAAAAATACATTTAAAAGCAAATTCTATTTAATATTTTCTCAGTTTGTAAAGCAGTTAAAGTTGGTGGGAAGAAAGCAACATCTTGCAATAATACGAGTTGTTAATTCTTCATTTTAGTGTTCTTGATGTCCACTGATCTGCTTGTATCTATTTTTTCCTTTGATCACTATATAGCACAATAGTCACTGGAATTAGAGGGTGGAAGGAGATCACAGAAAACTATAAGAATAATAGGATCATAATATTTGGTGATTGCAACTTCCCTCTTATCGACTGAGTCCCATAATACAAAAGATTTGGATGGGGGAGAATTTATGAAATGGCTCCAAGAGAATTTTCTCAAACAATAGAGGGTGAAACAGTGGATCTCCTCTTGAGATGAATGGCAGGATAGTGACTGAGGTGTTGGTAGGAAAGCACTTTAGAGCCAGTGACCATTAATTTGAAAATAGTTATGAATAAAGTTGAGACTGGTTCAGGAGTTCCCATCCTAAATTGGGGAAAAACAAATTTTTATGGTATTAGACATAATCTTGCAATGATCAACTGGGATGGGCTGTTTGCATGTAAAGGGGGAATGTGACAAGTGGGAAGCTTTCACAAGAGGAAAATTTCAGGGAAAGCATGTTCCTGTCAGTTCTGAGAACGGCTGGTAATTTAGGGAACATTGGATGACCAGAGAGATTGAGGACTTGTCAAGAAAAAGGAGCCCTACATCAGTTTTAGATATTCTTTCAGCAACATAGAGGAGTTTACATAAGAGATGTGAGGGAGAGATGTGAGATAGCTCTGGCAGATAAGGTCAAGATAAATTATAAGAAATATTACAAGCAGCTTTAAAGGCAAAAAAGTAACTAAAGAAAGAATAAGGCTCTTAAAGATCAGCAAGATTGTCTGTTTGAGGAGCCATAGAAGGGTGAAGTCCAAAACAAGTACCTCTCATCTGTATTTATCATGGAGAAAGATATGGATGCAAGGAACTAAGGAAACAGTGACGGCTTGAGGAGTATCCACCTTGCAGAAGAGGAGGTGCTGTGGGTCTTAAAAGGGAGATAAATCCCTGAGGCCTGTTCATGTGTACCTTCAGGTTTGGGAAGCTTGAAAAAAAAATTGCAGGAACCTTGGCAGAGATATTTGCATCGTCATTAGCAAAGTGGCAAATGTAACACCTTTATTTAAAAAGGCTGAAGTGTCCCTTTAAAGCTTTTTTCCTCTCAGCTCTAGTTTGAGATTCTCCTTCCCTGGGAAAAAGACGATGGCTGTTTACCTGATCCATGCTCCTCAGCATTTCATAGATCTATACCAAGGCTCCTCTTCAAATCCAATGCTCCAGAGAGCAAAGTCCTAACCTTTTATAATTCAAGCCTCCCAGTAACATTGTTGTGAATCTTTCTTGCACCCATTCCAATTTAATAAGATGTTTTCAACTGCTGGGCATGCCATCTCACCAACACGTTGTACAATGAGAACATGACATTTCTGCTTCTGTACTCAGTTCCCTGACCAAAGAAGCCAGTGAATAATGGACCAAGCAGTGATCCCTGCAGCTCAACATTTTCTCAGACTTGTCATATGTGAAACAGCCCTCCACTACTTCCTCTGTCTCTTACCATCCAGCCATATCTGTATACAATTAGCCATTTCGTACTGGATCTCATACAATCTGACCTTCCAATCAGCTAATCATGTGGGTCCTTGTCAAAGGCCTTGTAGTCAACTGCCCTCATGAATCTTATCAGTCACCTCTTCAAAAAGACTCAGTTAAGTTCATGAGACACAAGCTACAATGCATAAAACAACGTTGACTATCCCTGATCAATCCTTGCCTTGACAAATGCAAATAGATCCTGCATCTTAGAATCACTTCCACAAACTTGTCCACCACTGATGTTACGCTCACAAATTTGAACTTGTGACTTCTCCATTGACGCTGGGGCAAAATTCTACACTTGCCATTCAACATCAGATTAATAGATTTACCACACCCATTGAGCAGTTTAAGAAGATAGCTCTACATCAGTTTCCAAAGGGTAATTGGGGATGGTCATTAGAAAAATTGAGGCATAGAAATAAGCTTTTGCACATTTGGTGCCTGTCATGTGCTTGTGCCAGTCTCATTTCTACCAACCCCTCTGCCACAAGCTTGAGCTTGAATTGTCAATTTTTGTCATCTGCAATCTCATGTGGCACTTTGGATATTCGAGTCATACAATACAGAGAGAGAAACTTCAAGCCACCAAATCCCTACTAATCAATAAACATCATTTGTGCTCATCTGAGATGAATTACATTTTGTTCCTGACAATCCTGTCAGCTCTTCACTCCACACCACCACCCCCCCCGCACCCCCAAGCCTATTTCTCAACAACTACAATCAATTTACAGTGGCCCATTAAACCTACCAACCCGTGTTTTTATGATGTGGCAGGAAACCAGAAAACACAGAGGAAAGCCCACACAATCACAAGGTGACCTTTAAACTCTGTTGTCAGAACTGCGGATCAGGATTAACTCTGGGCTGCTGGTACTGTGAAGAAGAAGAAACTGTGCCGGTAGACTAGCTTACCGATGGGCTACACCAAAGACTTTGTCAAGATGGCAGTGATATAACTACAATGTAGTATGCAGAGCCCATGACAATTTCTGTAATATGAATTTGAGGCTCTATTGTTAGATGACATTTGAGCTGCATTGGGAACTGGATTATGAGATCCAGAAAGAAAAAATGTAGCAGGTCAATCAGAGGCTCTGACCTCCCATCCATTGAATGCATCTATGTGCAGCACTCTCTCAAGAAGGCAGCCAACTTTATAAAGAACTCCCATGATTCAAATCATAACCTTTTATCATTGCAACCTTGAGGCAGAAGATGCAGAAGCTCTAGGATCAAATGCAGTTTCTTTCCAGCAGCTCTCAGGCTCTTGAACTAATCATGAACTGCTCTGACACTAAACAAAATTGTCCACATTACTGCAAAGTCACCTTTGAGGAACTAGGTCATTATTTTGGAGCTTTTGTGTGGTTTTTTTTCCACCAAGTTATGTTTAGCTACAGCAAGAAAGAATTTTGGTGCATTTGTACATTGGACAATGCATATATGATGATAAACTAATTACCCTTGACGTCGTCATCATTATCAGCAATTAGTTGATCCTCGCATTGCAGAAATGGTGGCACTGCTGGAAACACTAATGGCAGCGCTGCTGCTGGTGCGGACCTATGAGCAGCAGAGATGCAGAGCTCCAGTAGTGTCCAACCACCCAGTCATTTGCCGTCAGCTCCGCACAGACTTTCAACCGAAGTTAAAGGAGCCCACAGTTGTTTTATTTAAAATCCCGAGACCACGGAATCTGCACCCAAAATGGTGGTGCCTCTGATCGGCAGCAGCCATGAGGTGTTTCAGACTCCAGGGAAGAGGAAGACTGGTGCAGAGCACCAGAAAATGGGGAGACCATCCCCCATCTGAGAAGGAGAAGCAGAGAGATGACCCACAGGACAACAAACATGGTGGCAGACCAACAAAGAGACTCTGTGGCTTAAAGACCGTGCGTGCGTGTGTGTGTGCGCATGTGTGTGGGCTGCTGGAGACTGCTGTTGGGAGACTGGTGCCAGACTATGGACTGCTGGGAACTGGCTGAAGAGGTGCCAGGTATCAGAACCGGAATCCAAGGGGGTGCCGAAGACACTGAAGAGTTCCTGACTGTGTCGGAGGTTCAGATCTGGAGCTTGGATTGCCAATGGTTTGGACTAGACTGTGGCTGTGAGAGCCCTGGAGGCGAATCTACAGACACAGTGACTCTGGGGGGACTCTCTTTCTGTGACTGTAAGAGGCGTTTCAGGTAATTTCTGCTGATGCCAAATCTGTTTGCCTTACAACAGGCAAAAGCAATTTCATGTAATCTAACAGTGTTTTATTACAATGACAATAAATTGAATCTTGAAATGGAATTTACCATCGCTTCCATTAAGGAAAAGATGTTACCAGGCTTGAGAGAAAGCTGTAAGCTGTGCAGTCAAATCGTAATTCGTTGTTCTCTGCAGCAAATCATAAATGGCTGGATACTCTTGTTCTTGCATCCAGCTGAGGCTTGTTGCTAAATTGTAAAATGGAGTGATAATCCAGTTACAAACTTGTGTTATCCTCTTCCTGGATGAGGGAGACTTCAGACACTTGAAAATAGACAAATATAACTGATATTGACAGAGTTGCTTGCCATGGGAATATTAAATAAATCATTGCCAGGATCTTTTTCAAATGTTGCTTCCCATTGGCTGAAGAGTTACTTCCTGAATTACAGAATTAATTCATAGAATGATCTGCACCATCCAACACCCCAGGTTCCTGCATTCATATGTAAGTTTCTGGTACTGGTGGGTTTGAATTATGAAAGGCTGGGACTTGATGAAGCAGAAGAGGTTGAGGGGAGCCTCGTGGAGGGTTATTAAATCATAAATTGTGTAGATAAGGTAAATAGTCTTTTACCATGGTAAGAGAGTCTAAAACTAGAGGGCATAGGTTTAAGATTTGATGGGCAAGATTTAGAAGGACCTGACAGGCAAACTCGTGTGCCGTCTTGGTCATTATCCACTGCATCTCCTTTGTATAGCCTGCTTGTAGTTTACTCAAAAAAATTGCAGTCAAGTTTGTCGGGCAAGGTTTTCCCTTGAGGAAACCATGCTAACTTTGATCGATCTTGTCATGTGCTTTCAGCTACTTCGTAACCACATCGTTCACCACCAAAGCTAGGCTAACATGTTCATAACTTCCTTTCAGCTGCCTCCCTCCTTTTTTAAATAGCAGAAAGACTTTTGGAATTTTCCAGTCCTCAGGAACCATGCCAAAATCTATTGACTCATGGAAGATCATTTGTAATGCCTCTATGTGGAGGAGTTGCCAGAGAAAGCGGTTGTGGCACATACAATTGTAATGACTAAAAGGCACTTTGACGAGTACGTGGATGGGAATGGTTTAGACATATGGGCAGAATGCAGAAAAGCTAGCATGGGTTGACAGCTTGGGCCAAAGGTCCCATTGTAAAACTCGGACTGTGACTAACCCAAAGAGAAATGGGGAAAGCAACAACAATTATTGCTCATAGTACTTGCTGTGTGATATTGTAATGAAAAATGATAGACTCCAGGTAATGTGGGCAAATTCCCATATTTTAATAACCATCCATCAACAAAGTTAAAGTTCCGGTTTATTGTCAAAGTACAGGTATTCCCCAACTTGCAACCCATGCGATTTAAGTCCATCTGCACGTAAGACCGAAAAAAAAATACACTCAACTTCGTCATGTTCTAAGGTAGAAAACCTTTTGGGCGGATTTAGGGAATTTTTTAGAACAAGTTATAGGTACAGTATTCCCATAAAACCCATATTTATTCTTACTGGGGAACATAGAAAGAACAAGACCCAAGTTGAAATTATCAATTGATCAAACCAAATTTGCTAAAATAGCAGGAGTGAGAAAATTTATTGCAGTGACTTAGAATTCATATTCACATTTTGGAATGGGAAGATGGAATGCAGAAATAGAAAGCTGTATTCCTTTAGAAAAAATTACATCTAATTTGAGAAATAAATATCTCATATTTTTACAAATTTGGAGCCCATATATGAAAATATTAGGTATAAATATGTAGAATTGTCCTTCCAGCCTCTCTAGTCCTGTGTTAACCTTCTTAAAATGAAATGACCATATAAGATTAGTTTGATTCCAATGTGTTGGAGAGCAAAACTTCAGGCAATCCAAGGCATCATACGATTTCTTTCTTCCTTATTACTTTATTTTACTATATATTATCTATTATATATATAATTTTTTTTATAAGGATGGTGGGGATTGGGATAGGGAGGGAAGGTTATAACCATCATGTAACAAATGAAATTCTCTTCTATTTAAACACTCGTGTAATGATTTATTAATTACATATCTGGAAAAATTTAAATAAAATAAAAGAGATAAAATTTACGGTTTATATTTAACAAACTCTAACAGGACTACAGAGCATTTAAGAGCCAAAATGTGCGTACTTACCTTGTTAGTCTGCGTCCTGTGGTCCATAGGCTGGGCGCGGCCATCTTGATTCCTGTGCTCATACGTGAGTCTTCAGTTGGTGCATGCGTGGTTCACGTAGTGGACTTCGGTTGGTGCATGCGCAAGAGTTAACTCCAGTATGTGAACCCACCACACATGTGCCAACCGAAGACTCGCGCATGTGTACAGAAATCAAGATGGCCGCACCCAGTGTACGGACCCCAGGATGCCGAGTAACAAGGCAAGTATGCATATTTTGGCTCTTGTATGCCCAGTCCCTGTTATAGTTTGTCAAATACAACATAAACTGCATTAATTTTATTTTTTTTAACAAATATACACAATTCTGTCATACATCTATTCTGAGATACGACCAATTATTTGGTCCGAATTATGGTCGTAAGTCGGGGAGTACCTGTTACATGTATGACTTCACAGACAAACCTGAGATTCTTTTTCATGGCCAGGCAGAATATCTACTGATCGTTAGTGCCAAATATCTACTTTAGAAAAGCAGAAATGCTGCTCACAAACGCCAGTGTTCCATGTAGATTTTCTCGATGATGGGGGGGAGTTTTGCCTGTGATGTACTGGACTTTGTCCACTATGTTTTGCAGGGCTCTCTGCTCTGAGGTGTTGGTGGCCCCGTAACAGGCCCTGATGCAGCCAGTTAACACACTTTCCACTATATGCCTGTAGAAGTTTACCAAGGTTTTTGATGTCATACCAAACCTCTGCAAACTCCTGAGGAAGTAGAAGCGCTGATGTGCTTTCTACAAAATGACATTAATGTGTTGGGTCCAGGAAAGGTCCTGCAAGATAGTGACTTACAGGAATTTAAATTTGCTTACCCTCTCCACCTCTGATGCCCCAGTGATCACTGGATCATACCCTTAAAGGATTAACTGTAGAAAGGCAATGGCAAGCATTTAAGGATCACCTGGATGAAATAGAGAGCTTGTTCATCACAGTTTGAAAAAATAATAACTCAAGGAGGGTAGTACATCCTTGGATAACCAGGGAAATCAGGGAGAGTATCAAGTGTAAAGAGGAAACATATAGACTAGCCAGGAAAGACAGAATACCAGAGGATTGGGAGAAATTCAGAGTTCTATAGAGGAAGACAAAGGGATTAATCAGGAAAGGCAAAAGAGATTATGAGAGAAAGTTGGCAGGGAACATAAAAAATGACTGCAAAAGTTTTTATAAATATGTAAAGAGAAAGAGACTAGTAAAGACAAATGTGGGTCCCTTGCAGTCAGAAACAGGTGAATTGGTAATGGGGAACAAGGACATGGCAGACCAATTAAATAACTACTTTAGTTTGGTCTTCACTAGGGAAAATATGAATAATCTTCAGGAAATAATAGGGGACCATGGGGCTAATGTGACGGAAGGACTGGGGAAAATAAGTGTAAGTTATGAGGTTGTGTTGGATAAATTGAAGGGATTAAAGGCAGACAAGTCCCCAGGGCCAGATGGTCTGCATCCCAGAGTGCTAAAGGAAGTAGCCCATGAAATAGTGGATGCATTGTTGATAATTTTTCAAAACTCTTTAGATTCTGGAGTAGTTCCTGAGGACTGGAGGGTGGCTAATGTAACTCCACTTTTTAAAAAGGGAGGGTAAGAGAAATCAGGGAATTATAGACCAGTTAGCTTGACATCGGTAGTGGGGAAAATGTTAGAGTCAGTTATTAAAGATGTGATTGCGGCACATCTGGAAAGTGGTGAATTCATTGGTCGGAGCCAACATGGTTTTATGAAGGGAAAATCGTGTCTGACTAATCTTATTGAATTTTTTGAGGATGTAACTAGTAGAGTGGATAGGGGAGAACCAGTAGATGTGGTTTACCTGGATTTTCAGAAGGCTTTTGATAAGGTCCCACACAGGAGATTACTATACAAACTTAAGGCACACAGTATAGGGGATATGGTATTGAGGTGGATAGAGAATTAGTTGACAGAAAGGAAGCAAAGAGTAGGAATAAATGGGTACTTTTCGGAATGGCAGTCAGTTACTAGTGGGGTCCCACAAGGCTCAGTGCTCGGACCCCAGTTATTTACGATATATATTAATGATTTAGATGAGGGAATAGAAAACAGCATTTCCAAGTTTGCAGACGACACGAAGCTGGGTAGAATTGTAAGCTGTGTAGAGGCTGTTAAGGGTGTGCAGGGTGACTTGGACAGGTTGGGTGAGTGGGCAAATGAATGACAGATGCATTATAATGTGGATAAATGTGTGGTTATCCACTTTGGAGGAAAGAATGGAAGGGCTGAATACTATCTTAATGGTATCCAATTAGGAAAAGGGGAGATGCAAAGAGATCTGGGTGTCGCTGTGCATCAGTCATTAAAAGTGGGCAGGCAGGTGCAGCAAGCAGTAAAAAAAGGCAAATGGTATGTTGGCGTTCATATCAAGAGGATTCGAGTACAGGAGCAGAGAGGTATTGATGCAGTTATATAGAGCCTTGATGAGACCTCACCTGGAGTATTGTGTTCAGTTTTGGTCTCCTTATCTGAGGAAGGACATCATTGCCATGGAGAGAGTGCAGAAAAGGTTGACCAGATTGATACTAGGGATGGCCGGACTTGCATATGAAGAAAGGGTAGAATGACTGGGCTTGTACTCGCTGGAGTTTAGACGATTAAGAGGAGATTTAATAGAAATGTTTAAAATTCTTAAGGGATTTGACCGGCTAGATGCAGGAAGATTGTTCCCAATGTTGAGCAAGTCTAGAACCAGGGGTCACAGTTTAAGGATAAAGGGGAAGTCCTTTAGGACTGAGATGAGGAATAATTTTTTCACTCAGAGGGTGGTGAATTTATGGAATTCTCTGCCACAGGAAGTGATTGAGGCCAGTTCCATAGCTATAGTTAAGAGAGAGTTAGATTTAGTACTTGTGACTAGGGGGATCAGGGGGTATGGAGAGAGAGCTGGAACAGGGTACTGAGTGGATGATCTACCATGATCAAAATAAATGGTGGTGTAGGCTTGAAGGGCCAAATGGCCTACCTCTACACCTATTTTCTATGTTTCTGTTTTCCCCTCTGGCACATATGGGCATTGGTAAATCCCGGGAAAGTGAATTTTTCGTTTGCTTGAGACTGCATATTGCGTGATTGGCAAACTAACAGCGAGTGCGCCAATTTTAAACTTCTGTATTTTATACCTATTTTGCTATTTTTTTTGGTCGCCATTTGTTTGAGGCTGCATTTTTCTTGAAATTCTAGATAACAGGGGTTTTACTGTATTGGCATAAAAAGGGAAAATAGCAGGAGATGGTTGTCATCACCACTGTTGAACACCAAGACTGTTCTGAATAAAGTTGACAAAGGATGCTGAATTTATCCCAGGTTTGTGCTTAATGGCACCAAGGAAAGGAGGAAAAGATGAAATACAACAAAATAAACATTTTTTTTTAAAATCATGTTTAAAAGACTGATAATTAAAGATCGGAAGCTTTATCTGTTCACCCATCCCAGATGACTGGTGATATGAGTTTCAGATGGATTATTATATTGTATGCGATTTATTCTCGTGTTTGATAAGAACATAAAAGGAAATCTGAATTGCTTCTCATGTCTGTTTAAAATAGCTCATATGTGGTTATTGAGCATGTTTCAATTTCAAGAACACTTTCTAACTTCCAATCCAAGGGTAAAGTACATTTTCCTCTTCTCAATTCTAAAACTCTGCCTTCTAGTTCAAGATTATCCAGCAAGAGAAAATTGCCTCTTGGCCATTATCTTCTCAGTAATTGAGAAGCTATTATTTCTTTATGTGATTGCCACTTGTTTTTCAAAACTCCAGTGAGTGAGTGAGTGTCCTCTGAGTGCAGCGCACATAGATGTCAAAGTTAAGATTAAACATTAGAACTGTAATGTTGCTATAGAGTGTGACTTAATTTGAAGTGGAATGTATTGTGTAGCACATAAAAATGAATGAAATAATATTGGCAATTATGTCTTGTGTAATGATTCTTGTGTGGTAAAGTTGAGATTCTTGCTCTCTAGAGTGATGTGGTGAGTCATGATCGTAATTTGCTTTTGGTTCGAATGATACCAGATGAAGAAGGAAAATTTGGCTTTAATGTAAAGGTAAGTTGAATAAATTCAACCTTACAAAAGGTTTTGTGGTTTAAACAGTAAATAAAGAAAAAGCTTTTAATGCAAAATCATCCTTCTTGGTTGGATTGATATACCTTGGTATTAAACTCTGTATCCTTTCTGTATCACTTTTATTTCCTTTTTGAGGGAAGTTGTGTGGAGGGCATGTGTTTCTCAACTAGAAGAGCCTTTCCACCATTAGAACATAGAACATTATAGCCAGGGTCATTATGCCCATTAGCCCATTATGATGTGCCAACCTATGTAAATCTATTCTACCACAATCTTATCCTTCCTTGCCTAACACCCATAACCCTTTATTTTTCTTACATCCATGTGCCTATGTAAGTGTTTCTCCCTATTTTACCACCACCACCCCTGGAAATGCCTTCCTTGCATCCACCCCCTGTGTGTGTATATATATATATATATATATATATTCCTCCACTCACCTTAAACAGGTGTCCTCTATTGTTGATCTGAGCATAAAAGTTGCTGGCTGTCCACCCAATCTTTTCCCCTCATAATCTTGTATACAGTACCTATATTAAGTTGCTTATCTTTCATTGCTCCAAAGAGAATACCTTCAACTCTGTCATCCTTGCTTCTTAAATCATGTTCTCCAATCCAGGCAACATCCTGGTGAAAATGCACAAATGTTAGAGGAACTCGTCAGGTCTTGCAATGTCCATAGGAGGTAAAGATATCCAACCAACATTTCTGACCTGATGTATAGTGTTGATTATTTATCCTTACCTCCTGTGGGTGCTGCAAGACCTGATGAGTTCCTCTAGCATTTCTATGTTTTACTACAGTAACAGCACCTGCAGATTTTCATGTTTCACAACATCCAAGTGAAACTCCTCTGCATCCTCTCCAAACCATCTGCATCTTTCCTGTAGTGAACCAACCAGACCAAATATTTGTAAAGCTCAATATCACAGCTGTTGAAGTCAATTCCCCACCCCCCCCCCCCCAAAAAAACTAATGAAGACCAAACTACACCATTTTGGCCACCTGATCAACCTTGGACTAGATTCCATGATCCCTCTGTTATTCCATACCATAAGGAATCCATCTGTTAACCACATACCCTACCTTCAAGATCAAATTGTTTAGTTCATGCTTGTAGGATGTAGGGTAAAGGTATTTCTCCTCTGGTTTTGAATTTTTCTTCAATTAATTTGCCTTTTTTGTTTGATGTAATTTATTAATTTCAAGACTTATTATAGGCCTAACATTGTGATGATCCAGTTGGCACTGCTGAATACAGTCTTGTGATTAAGTTTACAATGTGGTTCTTTTAGTGTGGAGTCTGTGTTCTTCCAGTGATGTGCAAGTTTCCTCTGAGTGCTCTGACTTTCTCCCGCATCCAAAAAAATATGTTGGCAGCCTAACTAGTATTGTAAATTACCCTTCGTGTTGGTAGGTTCGAGAAGATTTTGATGGAGGGGAAGTTGATGGACATGTGAGAGACGATGGTCATGCAGGAAAAAAATGAGATTGAAACTGATGAACTCTCTTGAGTTTAGATTTGATTGATTTCCATGTCATAAGATTACAAGAAATCTTGGTGCATTCCAATTTAAATTTTTAAGATGAGTAATGATGGAATAATTTTAATAATTTCTCTTAATTAATACTGGTACACAATCCTTTATCCAGACATCTAAAATCCAGCAAGTGGGGAGAGAGACGGGAGCGCAAGTCGGGCGGGCGAGGGGGAGAGACGACAGCGCGGGGCGGGCGAGGGGGAGAGACCGGCAGCGCGAGTCGGGTTGGCGAGGGGGAGAGACCGGCAGCGCGAGTCGGGCGGGCGAGGGGGTGGGGGAAAATGGCAGTGCGACTGGAAGAGGGAGTGGGGTGGATACGGCAGCACAATTCGGGTGGCTTTCTGAAATCCAAAAAAATCCAAAATTCGGAACACACTGTCTCCCAAGGGTTCCTGATAAAGGATTGTGTACCTGTACTCTTAAATACTGAGTTAAAAGTTGTGAACAGTAGTTTTGACAGATCCTTGCAGGGTTGAATATCCAGTGAATGTGGTCAATTAATCTTGAATTTCTATGATAGCTCATTTATTCAACTAAACTGATTTATATAATTGGATTCAACTGTAAATTCCAACAATTTCTTTGCTAATATTTGCAATATATTTTTTAAAATATTTTGGAATGCAAGATTTAGAACAAAAATGTTTTTTTTGTAGATACAATGTAGAAAAGTTGAATGAAATATGGATTGTTTTTAACCACATTTGTGCACGTAATATTAAAGCTTTAAATTTCTGTTCTCTTAATATTTTTAACTCATTCCACTTGCAGGGTGGAGCTGATCAGAAAATGCCTCTTATTGTCTCGAGAGTAAGCTCAGGATCACCGGTGAGTAAAACCTTCCTTGAATTTCCATAAATCTGTGTTTACTCTACATTCTGGCATTCCTTTTGATAGTTTTCTGTGTTAAAGAGCCAAAACAAGCTTGTTGATATCTGTCTAAGAGTGCCTCTTGGTCCACCACATTGGTGCTGATCTTTTTGCCCATATACACTAATCCCATTTGCCTGCATTAGCACCATTATCCTCTATGCTTTATCTATTTAATCTTATTGCAATGCTTGTTTTCAGCTTGGATATCTGATTCCAAATCAATTATTCCCTGGTGAATTAAAAAAGTTTATCTGCCCATAATCTTGCATACTTCTTCCAATCACCTTTCGCATCTTTCAATTCAGAGAAACCGAGTCCAATCTAACCAATAACGGAAGTACTGAAAATCAAAGCAACAAGCTAGTTACTCTCCTTTTATGTTAAAATCGAGCAACTTGGAACTAGCATTTCCATGCAAATTAGTTTAGCACACTGGTTTCAATTCCCATGACTTCTAAATGCACCATTTAAAAAATGTGTTTATATATACTAGTCCCAAATGGAACAAAGCTCACTTAAGACTGATTTACTGGCAGAGCTGCTTCTCCCACTGAAGATTTTCACTATTCAGCTGGAGGACAACCTCAAAATCCGCAGGTTCAGGATATGTATTTATCTTTTAGCTCAAAAAATATTTTTTTAGATGTCGGCATGACTTTTATTACCTGATACCTAGCCTTAGCTGTTCCATAAAGTGGTAGTGAACCACCTTCTAGAACATGGCAGATCTTCTAGTTTAGGTTCTTGTCGGTTTTCAGAGAGAGATTTGTTGTTTCTTTTTAATCAGTCACTTCAGTGTCCTGCTGACAAAACTTGCCCCTTCAGGTTTCTCCAGATGATAATCTCTTTCTTACAGGTTAACACTGAGTTCCTTTTTGTTTCTCTTATTCCAAGTGAAATATTAGGCAGCCAGTCCTCTCCTCTTACATGAACCACAAGGGCTTTGACCAGGCTGTCTTTCAAAATGGGGCATTCTACAAGCTTGCGAGCTTGTCCTCTTCTAGTCCCAGCTGCTGTCTGCTGGCTGTAACACTGTACAACTCTCTCTCTCGCTCCCTCTCTCTGACACAGAGAGAAAAGCCTGTTTGACCCTGCTTACAAAACCACATGACCCTCTTACAACAGCAAGCTCACCTCCAGACAATATGTGGCTCCAACAAGCTCTTTCAACTGTTGCCTTTTGTAAACAACAATCCATTAGTGAAGTCTCTTGAGCACTCTTCAAAGCTCTTGCAAAAGCTGTGTAGCTGATATGTCTAGCGTGGGCAGAGCTCCAGTATTTCAAGTAAGATCTGTTTTCAAGTGTTTGTGTGCAACCTACTCTAACAAACCTTTCCCAATTTATCTCCCAAAAACATATCGATATCTGTCACACTTCTAGTCTGTGCCAAATTCTTATTCTGCCTATTCTGACTGACCTGCACCCACTCCATAGCCCTCCCATCCATGTATCTGTCTAAATTTTTCTTAAATGCTAAAATTGAGCACGCATTCAACTGGAAATTCATTCCAGTCTCCCACTACTCTCTGTGTGAAGAAATTCCCGTAATGTTCCCCCTAAACCTCTCCCCTTTCACCCTTAATCAATGTCTTTTGGTTTGTATCTCACCTAACCTCAGGAGATAAAACCAACTTGCATTTACTCGATCTATACTCATCATAATTATGTTTATATCTTGAATCCCATGTGCCTTCACCTTTAGAATCAGCCTATCACACAGAACTTCGGTAAAAGCTTTTCAGTCCACAAAAGCCACATCTGCCAGTCTCCCTTGAATTTTCTTAGTTAACTCCTCAAAAAAAACTTTGTGAGACAGGATTTCTCCCACACAAAACTATATTGATTCATCTAATCAATCCCTGCCTTTCCAAGTGAACACAAATCCTCTCCCTCTAAAATTTTCCAATCACTTCCCTACTCTTTGATGCAAAGTTGATCATGTTGTAGTTTGTTAGTTTATACCTACTGACTTTTTTTGATTAAGGGAACAACATTCATTATCCTCCCGTTATCTGTTTCCTCACTCCTGGCTACTAAAAATGCAAAAATAGTTACAGTACTAGTAATCCCCTTCCTTGCTTCTCATATCGTCTTGGGATCAATTTTATCAGGCCTGGCAATTTATCCATCTTAATATATGGCAATATTTCTAACAATTCCTCCTTTCTGACAAAGATGTGTTCCAGAACATTAGCATACCCCTTCTTTAAATCTCCAACTTCAAAGTTCTTGTTCCTAGTTCCATTTGGGATTAATATCAAAAACAGATTATTTTAATGCTGCATTTAGAAGTCATGGGAATTTAAATCAGTTTGCTAAATTAATCTACATGGAAATACTGGTTCCAATTTGCTTGAGCTGATAAATGACTGATTTAAACATAAAAATAGAAGAAATGGTATTTTGTTGCACTCTTAAGCAGGTGATTTATGACAAAAATTCCTGGAGTAAAAGCCGCTTGTTATTTGAAGTAAAATCTGTATTCTTTTCAATAAAAAATTAGAGTTCAATTCACAATGCATAAACTGAAAATTAGACCATAGATTGCTCCTGTATTAAATGAGTTCGGTTCTTTTTCTGTTAATGAAGACTGCTCCAAAAAGTTGTTTTTGTTTGAAATATTTTGACCTTTGTTGTGTAGGCTGACATTTGCACACCCAAACTGAACGAAGGGGATCAAATCTTGTTGATTAATGGCAGGGATATCTCTGAACATACACATGACCAAGTTGTTATGTTTATAAAAGCAAGCAGAGAATCTCACTCCAGAGAACTTGTACTTCTGGTCAAGCGACAAGGTAACCAATTGTTGAACTTGTTAATTATTATATACATTTACTTGGTTCTACTTGAATAGTTCTTATTTTCTAAGAATTAATTCCAAAAGAATTTTAAAAATTTAATACATCACCCAGCTTGCACAAATAGGAAAGCCAGAAGTAGGAGCATGGCGATCAGTGTCTTGAGCCTGTTGTGTAATTTTTAAAACCATCCAATCTTGACATGAACACGGCTGATCTGATCATTCCTACTAATGGATACAAGCAACAGCCAGAACTTGTATTTCTTTTTAATTTTTCCTCCTTTTATCCTTGGATTTTCTGAAGATGAATAACAAAAGGCTTTACTAGTTACTTAGAATGGGAGCAGAATCCTAAAGGAATCAAATATTTAACTGTAATGCTTTATTATAAAGGGATTTCAGAGTGTAGATTAACTAAGTCCAGCTTTATTTTTTTTAAAGACCCTGGGCAAGAAATTGAGATTGTGCCCATTTTTTGGGGATACTGAATGCTTTGTCCTCAAAGTGGCATCTGCACCACTTGATTACTTCTGCAAATTTTGGATGATCTCTTTGCTGTAGCATCTGGAAATATTGTGCTATTCTTCACTGTTGCCCAGATCAGAATCAGTTCACAGATCTATCTCCAGCCAGCATCTATAATGCACCTCACCTCACAGTTTATCCTCCGTGGATGTTTAGAGGTGCTAGTTTCATTGCAGAAAAACTGGCCTTTCGCCTAACCTAAGCTGATGAAGCATTTTGCCTGTTTGGCCCATCTCCCTTTTTATTTCATGTACCTGTCTAAATGTGTTTTAAACTTCTGAATCATCCACAGTTTTACCATTTCTTCTGGCAGCTTATTCCAGATACTCATAATCCTCTGAGTGAAGAAGACCTCACTCAGGTCCCTTTTAAATCTTTTACCTCTCACCTTAAATCTATGCCCCTGCCCTGGGAAAATAACTGTAGCTTTTTATCTTATTTATGATCCCTATGATTTATAAGGCTCTCTTTTAGCCTCCAGTCCCCCAGGGAGATAATCTCAGCCTATCCAGCCTTGTCTTGTAATTCAAGCCAACCAATTCCAATAACATTTGTAAATCTTCACTCTTTCCAAATTGATCACATCTTTCCTACATCTGGTAATCAGAACTGCATAATATTCCAAGTACAGTCTCACCAAAGCCTTGTACATAATGCCACTGCCCTGACCAGTGAAGACCAATGTTCCAAATACCTTCACCACCCTGTCAACTTGTGCTGCTACTTTAATAAAATGATGAACCTGTACTCCCGAGCCTTATTGTTCCACAATAAACAGATAATATATACAGTACAACTCCAATTATCCAAAATCGGATTCTCCAAAATCCTAATTCATCCAAAAATTTTTATTGTCCTTGTTTCACGTAACTCCCTTCCCTCTCTCTTTACCTTCCCCTATTGAATTTTCTCTCCAACTCTCTCTCTCTCAAATTGTGGGCCACTGTCTCCCAGCTGTAAGTGGTCGGAATAATCCCTTGTCCCAGTGGCATCAAGGAAAGCAGCCTCCTAGCAGCAGTGGAAATGTCAGGCTCTGGTCAGCAGCAGGGACATCAGGCTCCCAGCAGGAGCGGGGATGTCGGGCTCCTGGGCAGGAGTGGGATTTCGGTAGGGAAGAGTTGGTGATCGGCGGCAGCCAGCGCTTTTTTGGTGAGAATTAAACATTATTTTAATGTTTAAAAAGTATTAAACACTGTTAGAAGTGATTTTCTGTTGCTACTGGGCTGGCTTTTTGCAAAGAAATAACCAGTTCTCCGGAAAAAAAATAGTTTATCCACCATAGGCCCAGCCCCGAACATTTCGGATAATCAGAGTTGTACTGTACTTATTTAGGATCTTCTCTGGCTTTACACATAGACTATTTTGATCTTTAAGGGGCTCTATTCCTTCCTACACTTCAACCTTTCTCATTTGCTGGAGCTATCTCATAACCTCTCCTTGCCCTCTTTGTTTCTCTCTTAAGTAAGCTATATAATCTATATTGACAAAAGAATTTGTTTGAAATTAATTATTAATGACTCCTTTTTCTTGACCAGTGGTTACCTAATATTGCCAGTGTGGTCTTTTAGTACAAATATACTTTACCTGTTTTTCAAAAGCTATCCTTTGCAAGACACTCTTTGTAAGACACCCTTTTATTGCAAACAATCTTTGCAAGATTCTTCTAAATTAGCTTCGCAAGAATTGTGGACCAGTCCTATCTTTATCCATCATTTTAAAACTAATGGAGTTATGGTCACTGGTCCTGAAGTGCTCTCCTATTTCATATCAGTCATTTGTTCTTTTTCCTGAAAGGAGATCCAGTGTTGTATCTTCTATTTGTGATATCTATATATCTCTTGGAGCAATTAATAAGTTCCGCCCCATCCAAGCTCCTTTTCTATTGATATAACTGCTCAAACCATCCTTTCATTTTGTCCCTTGACAATGCATCGCTACAGAATTGTGGTCAGCCAAGATGATTTGCACGTCTACGTTGACATTCCATGTATTTCATTGTTTTCTGCAATAACTTTATTAATCACAAAATGATTTATGGAGCATAAAATAGTCTCTTCAATAAAATTCTTATTAATTATAATAATTGTTACCAGTACGTAAATTGTACAATGTACATATGCTCCAAATTTCTTGCTGCAATTGAACAGGTGCTTTTGTAAAAAGAAACAACTTTAAATCAATTAAATCACTGAATTAAAAAGATAATAAATACACAAAAAAAAAGTTATCCTGGTGCATTGAAAAAAGGACTTGGCAATACTGCAGACAGCCGTATTATTGATTAGTATTTATTATGCAAAGCATTCAATTAGTTTTGATCTGCACAAATGCTAAATGCAACTATTTTTATTATTTAACATAGAATCAACAAAACATGGAAAATGCTATCCTTATTTTTAGATTAAACCTTTGTTTTTGCTTAAAACTTAATGGTACTTGTATTGCATGTGATGCTCAGTGATGAGAATCATAATTTCATGAACACAGTGGTGTTTCTGCCTTTTAAAATCACCAAATCAATGGGATTTTTATGATTTAATAGAATAATTAAATGCTTTAGAATGAGCTTTATGACCCTTATTCCTGTTCCCACTCTTGAAAAGAGCAATTTATCATCCAATTTCAAATGCTTAACCTTTGAACAAATAATATTATGGTTTCTGTATTCACAGCTGGTTTTGCTATGTTCTAGTAAGTCTAAATGGTTATTTGTGTGTATGAAAGATTTTCATTTCAGTCGCTGTTAATAAATTGCAAAGAGATTCGTCCTTTACTGAAATTTTAAAAATGCTGCAAGTATTCAGAAGGTCAGACATAGTCCCTCAAAAATCTGAAAGGAGTTGGTACGTTCTCCACGTGACTGGATGAGCTTTCTCTGGGTGCTCTGGTTTCCTCCCACCTTCCAAAGACGTATGGGGTTGGTAGGTTATTTGGTCACATGGGTGTAATTGGATGATGCGATCTCGTGGGCCCTTAGGGCCTGCAACTGTGCTACATTTCTTTTTTTTTTAAAATCCTTAATTGGAAATGGGGGAATAAGAGAAAGCAAGTTAGTTTTTAGCAGCAGAAAAGATGGGGAAGGAATGCGAGAACAAACGAATATCTCTGATTTTGGTGAGCCCAAATGAGTTAATGCAGCTGGTGGAGTAGCAGTTAGATTGAGATGCTGCTTTATTTGTGTAATGTGTTGTTAATTGTCTTTTGAATGTCCCAATTTACCAGCCTCCACCATCACCCCCAGTAATGCATTCCAGGCACCCATCACTTAGGGTTTTTAAAAAAATAGTTAACGTATATGGTTTTGTTGGCCAAGGAAAAAGGTGCTGGCTGTCCGCATATCCAAGCCCCTCACAATCATGTACATCTTTTCATTTTTTTGTTGCTCCAAAGAGAAAAACACTAGCTCATTCAAATTTGCTTTATATATTATGTTATCCAATCGAGGCAGCATCCTAGTAAATCTCTGCATTCACTCCTTCCCGTAATGAGGCGACCTGAATTGTACACAATGCGCCACGTATGGTTTAACTAGAGTTTTACATAGCTGCAATTTTACCTTGTGTCTCGTGAACTCAATCCCCTGATTAATGAAGCCAACATGCCTCTTAACTACCTTATCGACTTGCGTGGCAATCTTGAGATATCTTTGGCCTGGACTCCAAGATTTCTCTGTTCCTCCACACTGGTAAGAATCCTTCCATTAACCATGTATTCTGCCTTATGTTCGGCCTTCCAAGTACATCATTTCACAGATATTTGGATTGAACTCCATCTGCCAATTCTCTGCCCAACAGTGCATCCTGTCTATTTTTATTCATCAACTTCTTTTCAACTCTCTGGGTGAGTTTAGACTTCCAATGTGGGCATACATTTGGCAGGTTAAAGCTGATGAGCAGGAAATTGACTAGTACCTATGCTAAGTAGCCTGAGGTCTGAATAACTGATGCAAGGTTTAGCATGAATCAACTGCACTACAGTGTTCTTTTGGCGCTTCTTTTGAATGGCCTCTGGCTGCCAATGGTAGTCGCTGATTATATTCTACAATGCTAGGCACCTACGGTATTAGTGCTTGATGTTCACATGTGAGTTGTGAATTGGCACCTGTTCTTTTGTTCATCACCAATCCAAGAATAAGCTATCTAGAACTTCTAAAGTCATATCTGCAGGTATTCTATTTATATTGCATTGATACCAAAATTATTGAAAGTCAGCAATTTTATGTGTATGCAAGAAGAAAAATATTTGTTTTCATTGCTTATTTACAAGTTGCAAGCAATCATTTGGAGGAAAAAATGGAAGATGGAACAGTTTTCCATCATTTCCCCAGTAATTCCGTAAATCCTTCTGGTGCTGAATACGGTGATTCATTGGAGGAATCGATGATTCAGCTTCGGCAGGGACTTGAAAGTGGAGCTTTACTGAATCAGTTTGATGTAAGTTTGTTCAGTATGTTTTAACTTTGTGATTTATGCATTTGTATTGTTTTCTCCAACAGTAGATTTGAATGTAAAACAGTGCTGCATGCTATCCATTTCCTGTTTTAATTCCTGTTTGACTGTGTGACAAATCTAGATTTCTTTGCTATATCCTGGTTTTTTTTTTAAATAACTTCTGATGTAGACATTGTAAAATGTCTGAAAGGTCTTGTGGCTAACCTGGTTTGTAAATTTAAGATTTTTTTTAAGCTTGGCTTTTGATCACAATTCTTTCTTGTTTTTACAAGATGGAGATGGATACATGTGCATTTCCATTTTTTTTACTGCACAGCTAAGAAATGTATCCATGCATTGGAAATGGAAGTGATTTATGCAGCAAATTATCAAATATTTTTGATGGGATGAAAATTGATCCTCAACAGAACTTTTCTAAATTGCAATAAAATTATAATTTTGGCATTTTTGAAGTAAAGCTTTCAAAAAGATGTGTGGTGCAAAACAATGTGCAAAATATTGTAAGATAGTTACCAAATGTAAAAGAAGAATCTAATCTCAAAATTACTCGTGTTTTGATTGGATGTGGCAAACTGAGGCAAAAGTGTTTGAATGTTTAACAGATGAGTATGAAACTGATTTATTCTGTGGAGATACACGTGCCCACAGAAGTTGTTGATGTCAGTGGACCTGAATTGGTTCAGTGTAAGTTTTCCTTTTATACTTGCTATTCAAAGAATGGCATATGTGAAATGCTGCAAGATAACATGGTGCTGCCCTGTATTATGAGATGGAACAAAAAAACAGTGGCCACAGGAAGATAAAAATTACATCCATCACCTAGCTTGAGATTGAGCAAAAACACAATAAAAATTCAGCAACCAAATTAAAAATAATGCTTCTCACTTTGCAGCAATTGTACAGAAAAAAACCTGGTTTAGTCATCTCGTTTGCGAAGATGACAAAGAACATGGACAGAAACAGATACAAAGACGTATTACCATGTGAGTTTTCTGTGTGTATTCCTCAGTTTATTTCTGAAAATAACATATTGACTTTCAGAAACATTCAAAAACCACAATGGACCTACCTAAAACTGTACAATACTGGAAACACGTATTGAATGGAAAATACACTGCCAATTTAAAAAAAAATCTTTACCAATGATTTCTCCTGCTCAGTTGAATGAGATCGCAACCCTTGGGCCAGATTTAATGCGACACAAGGTCAGTAGGCTGATTTGCTAGTGGCACAAGGGAGTTCAGTGGTGCAGCATGGGCCAAGCAGCAGGGCAAAGATACTACCAGAGTTGAGGCTCATATTTCTTTTGGAACCCTGAATTTCCATAGAGAATACCAACATTCATGCTGGCTACAAGTGGAAAGATCTAGCCCACTGTTTCATTTGGTAGTAACTTGATGTGGTCATTTTTTTAAATTTTACAATACATGAGAAATTTGCCTTTGAACCTCAGGCAAATTTTCATGACAGTGTGGCAGAAAAATTTGGAGAGCACCAGCATTAAGATCTTAATTTTGATTTGTTTTCTTTTTTAAAACAGATGATGTCACAAGGGTTGTATTAGATGGATCAGAAGATTATATTAATGCCAATTATGTAAATGTAAGTATTCACCTTGATGATATTGAGAGTGGAAAATCAATACATTGAAGAAAATGTTGGCTTTATATTTAGTTATACGGTCCAGAAAGCCCCTCAGGTTGGTTAGATGCTCAATGAGGTAATCTTTTCAAGAGCAGTGGTTGAGAAAAGTCATCTGTTTGACCTGCTGTTTATCTGTAATTGAGTCTGTTTGGCACTGGAGGATTGCCAATTTAAATTGGTGTGCAATGCAACCATCAATCAGCAGAGAGATCCAAACTCATGGCCATCCTGCCAACATGCAGTCAAAATAAATACTATTGTTCATTTTTTGGAAAGATAAGTGGGTATTAGTGGCACATTGCCTTGAAGCTCTCACATCAGTGGCATAGAATGTAAAAAGCAGATAAAGATCTTTATTAAATGTGGTACATTTTTGAGTGCAGTAGGGCAGCAAGGTTCTTTTCCAGAGAAAAAAATTGGGCTTTTTCTTTATATGGTCCTAATGGCCTATTGAACAAATTGGATGGAGAATTCAAAATAAAAAGCATTTTGCCCAACCAACCAATTTTCC
This sequence comes from Narcine bancroftii, assembly GCF_036971445.1. Lineage (NCBI taxonomy): Eukaryota > Metazoa > Chordata > Chondrichthyes > Torpediniformes > Narcinidae > Narcine > Narcine bancroftii. Next base: position 355,513,094 of record NC_091469.1, on the reverse strand, counting down.
CCTGCAACCGTGTCTGCCTGTCCCGCATCGGACTTGTCAGCCACAAACGAGCCTGCAGCTGACGTGGACATTTACCCCTCCATAAATCTTCATTTGCGAAGCCAAGCCAAAGAAAAATGGTTGTATGGATAATTGCAAGATGATTGAAGATATTCAGCATTATAGTCCTCAGTGTTATTTTTGGATACGTGTGCGTGGGGGAAAAAAATAAAATGCTGGCTGCAATTTGTAATTCTAAGCACAAAATAAATGAAACAAGATTGAATATGTGGAGGGACTGATGCCAATGTTTGAACAAAACCAGAAAGTGTACTCTGTTGATCAGATGGTGTCTAGAGAGGGAAAGAGAACCAATATATGAGATTGATCACCTTTCATCAAAATTTTTAACACTCTGTAGGTTGTGCATGATTGAATCTTTTCCAAAATGTTCTTTTTTTTTCCAGATGCTGTAAATCTGTGTATTTTACTTTTGTATCATCGTTATCAACGTGACCATTGATCTTGGAGCATGTTTGGGTTAGGAATTAGAATAGATTGCAGTTTAGACATGAAAACCAGATGTAATATAAATAGTTTGGTTTTTCTTCATCAGTTTGTCATCCTGGGGATCAGTGTGTGTAATTGAGGTTTTTTTAAACAAAACCTTCCCTATCATTAGTAGATTATTTATTCTGTTCTCTAGCTGGGCATTACAAGTGAATATGAAGTGAGATATTTTGCAATCATCACTCCATTGATTTGTAACTTCATTCACCCGAGTAGAAGTGGAAATAAAGTGTAACCAATATTTCAGGCCAACGGTCTTTCCTGTTTAACTAGTAGAAGTAGTTCCCAGTTGATCTTCCATTGACATTGTTTTCCTTATATCTTCTATGACAGGTACTGAAACTAAGTATTCAAAGCAGTTCAATGGAAAGAAATTTTCAGGATGCTTGGAATGAGGCTTTTTAAAAAAAAATTCAACATCTGATTTCCCAAAATGGTTTACAGAATAAAAGAATGTATCATACAATAGACCTTGTCTCCTGGATTCTAGATGTTCTTTGAACTTCAGTTAACTATGTTAAGCAAATGCCCTTTATTTCATGTATTTTATTTTTATGAGAGAACCAGATATATTCAATATTGCCCATTCTGTTGTTCTTCACTAAGCCTAAGATTCAGGGCTAGTCTGATATTGTACAAGACCATAGAAAATAATATATTTGACTACAGGGATGTAATTAATTAACAAGAAAACCAGAGTATTAGTCATCTGTTTTATGAGATCAGGCCATGGTATTGAAAGAATAACTGAAAATGAATCTAATAAAGTCCCTGAATGCCAATTGGTATAAACTGGGATGACCCTATCTCACCAGGACTATACTGAACAAGCTTTTCTTTCCTTCTGTTTGCAAGTGTTATGAGGGGGAAATGAAAGTATTAGTCCAGTCCAGTAGGCAATACTGCCATTTGGCAGGCCAATTGCAGGGCCATCACAAGATTAAAGATACATCAGGATGCATGAAGATTTTATACTCATTTCATCTGCCGTTATTGCATTTTCAAGATTATCTTTTGGGAACTCAGTCTTTGCTAAATCGTGAAAATGATTCTTCGACTATTCAAAAAAACTTTTTCAGTTTTATCTCTAAAAAGCAAAATGTCTATTTTAGCAACATTAGCATGTAAGATGTTGAGATTAACATGTATCATAGCATTGCAAAATTAACAGGCTGACTTTAACATTTATCTTTTTTCTTCCAAAGATGGAAATCTGTAATACTACGATTCTAAATAAGTATATAGCAACTCAAGGTCCACTTCACCATACCTGTCCACACTTTTGGCAAACTGTTTGGGAACAAGGATCATCGTTAATTGTCATGTTAACAACATTGACAGAAAGAGGACGGGTAAATGTTAACTTTTTCTATATTTGATGTCAAAGAAGTTGGAGGTATATTTGACATATCTCCAGCAAAGATTATCCCTTTGCTCAGCTGCATATTTAAAGGTTTTCCAACTTGCGCTGAGTCGCTAAACTATACACAAGAAAATATATTTTTGATTCCAAGTCTGTGGACAATAAGGAGTAAAATTTGGAACTTGGAACTTGATTAAAATGTTATTCTGTAATATCTTGAGTTGTTCAGGAAAAAAAAATTAGTCCAATGAAGAAACTTTTGGAAAAGATGCTCCATTGGAAAAAATATTTTTTTTTATTATAGTTTTCCCTAAAATTAATTTTATTGAAACTATTGAATGACTCTGACATAGGAGACTCAGGTTGAGTTGCAGAAGAGTTTATTATCCTGGATGTATTTGCAGTGAGTTTTAACACAATGGAATCAACAGCCAAAGTACAGTATATCTCCGATTAACCAAAATTGTCAGGACCGACCTATTTCAGATGACTGAATTTTTCAGATAATTGGTCATTTTTATAAACAGCCAAGTTTCAACAGCTAATCATTTGTATCAATATGTAAACAACAAGGAAAGGCTTTTTAAGCATTAAAATAACATTTCATTCTCACCAAAAAAATGCTGGCTGCCGCCAATCCCCGACATGTCTTCATTGTACTGCCGATCACCGAGACCTCCCAACCACCGCCACCGATCCCCAATACATCCCCACCATTGCCAATGATCTCCGGAGAGGCTTCCCAGGCCGGTGGAACACTCACTGGCGAATCGGCGGGATGCTGCCTCCCCATGGGTTTGTTTCAGCAGGAGCTGTTCCAGCTTCACGGTTCCTATTGTTGGAGGCCGACACCGACCCAGTCTTTGCCTGCACACACACACCGCCCCACCCCCCCAACCGCCACTGGCGATCACCGACAGTGCCCCACCGAGGTCCCATTCCTGCCCAGGAGTCCAAGGTCTCACTCCTGCCCGGGAGGCTGCTCTCTTTGATGACACTGGGACAAGGCTGGGACGACAATGGCACACAGTTTGAGAGGGAGAGTTGAAGAGAAAATTCAATAGGAGAATGTAAAGAAGAAATGGAAAGAGAGAGGGAGGGAGTTACCTGAAATGAGGGGAATTGTCACTCTAATTTCATGGCGGTGATTTTTTTTTTAACTTGTGAGGTCAGTTCAGCTCTGAAAAATTTTCAGACAACTGATGGAATCTGATTATTTCAAATATCCTCATTTATCAGAAATTTGTTGGAGGCGAACTGACATCCTTTCCAGGTCCATAAAAAATTTGGATACATAAGGATTTCAGATAATCCGATTTAAGATTATCAGACTTGTACTGTAGTTGGTGTAATCAGAGATGATTAAGAGCCATTTTGACATTTAATAAGACAAGGAACAGAAGGATACAGTCCTAATGTGAGCAAATGGATAGGCTAAAAGACGGGCATGGACATGGTGGGCTGAAGTGCTTAATTCTGTGTCATGCAATTCTATAACTTACAATTTTCTGGGGAATTGTGAACATAGACTTGGATTGTAGTCTGTAAACCCCATATCCAAATCAATGCATTAATGGTAAAACAAAAATCTGACATACACATGATTTCATTAATTTTTGAGGTTTTTTTTAATTAATGGTTCAGTATTCCCACCCTCAAGAAATCTACCACTCCCTCTTCACCTTCCCAACATCTTGTACCTTTTCCTTCAAGCTAATTTCTACCCTGTAAAATGATTGAGACAAAAACATGGATTTTACACGAAGTAAAATATTATATTTTAAATGTATTCCTTTATTTTATTATGTTACTTTGTGTTTTTCCAAAATTGCAAGTAAATTTTCAAAAATTTAGTCTTCTTCATGTTCTTTTCATTTATTTGTTTGTCCAAATTCTCTACCATTTAAAAACATGTTTGATCTTCTACATCACACGATCTTGATGCTCTAGCCCCATATACTTTTGATTCCTGTAATTCTAGAAAATTTATCAAAATAATCTCCTGATTGTGGTCAGTTACTGACCCTCCTAAATCCTCCCAAGGTGAAGAATGACAAAGATTTGCCACCTGGAAAATGAGGAAATTCCTCTTCATATCAGTTCTAATTGCCAATCCTTTATTTTGAGATTGACCCCTTAGTTCAAGTTTCTCAGTGCAAAGATGCATCCTCCCCACACATATAGGTGAGCATGCACATAAACACAGAGGGGTGGAGAAGGAATAATCAAATTCCTCCACTGGGGATATTGACTATCCATCACCTATCTTTCCCTGTCTCCCGTCATTCTGCCTCCTTCATCTCCACCTCTCTCACATTGCAGTCTACTCATACACATTAAGCCTATTTTGATATACAAGCTTACTAGTGAGTGTGACAAGCTATTTGATTTATTGGCCACATGGAGAATGATCAAAAGTAATCAGATATGCAAAAAAGGATTTGATTTTTTTGCTCCAGATTCCAGCATCCCGGTTTAAATTGTAAAAGTAAGGATGGCAAGGCTGGTGGTTGCCAAAATCAGGGAAAACCTAAATAAACTATGTAATTTTTAAAAAAAACTTGCTTTAATAATATAAAGGTTTTTATGTTGAGCCATTCTAAATGAAAAGCCTGTTTTTTTTTTCCCCCTCTTTGGGTCATCCAAAAATATTAGAAGAATTAGAAGTTGCAATTTGCTCGTTTTTTAAATATTATCAATGACCATTTTATTTTCATTGTGTTGCCTATTATGCACAGAAAATGATAGAACATTTTATTACGTAGATTTGTTAGCAAGCTGGTTGAAGTTCTGCAATTTTAATTTGATTTGCTTTTGAGTCATAGCTGAATTTTTGAGGTTGGAAACAGCTGTTGTTTATAAGCAGAGTTTAAAAAAATAGTTCCACATGTAATACAAGAATTTGACACTTTTTTGTTTTAAATGTGTTTCCCCATTCTCATGCTGATTTTCTTTTTATTAAAACTTGACAAAGGAAGTAGATGGCATATGCAAACACTCTTCACCATCTTATTTTGCAGGCAAATTCATGTAACAATTTACTCACAATAAACAAATAATGGGAAGCCCTTCGAAAGGCAGTGCCCAAAGAACTTGTGCATTGTTACCAAAAACAGTGGAGGCAATTGAAGCTCATGCTCGGGCTGTTTAATGGAGTATTAAATGAGAACTTACCGGTTCGAAATTTGATGATTATTATTTGAGAAATGGAAGTGGTGAGATAATATGAGATCCCAATCCTTGAATCTCGAAAAAGATGACCACTGGTATAATTCTATGAAAAGAGCATTTTTTTGTGAGGCATACATGCAACACTAGAATCTACTTTAACAACGTTCAAAGTAATTACGGGAGGATGAGGAGGGCATTTTATCTCACCACTCCCATTACTCAAATAATAATCATCAAACTTCAAAGTTCTTGTTTAATGCTTCATTATTTTTCGTATTGCTTGTTGGTTCGCTAATATGAGATTTCAAAGCTCAGTGGTCTCCTTCTTGCATGGTCCAAAAGATCATAGGATAGATAGATCAATAGGCCTCCAGTATGTGGCACAATTCAATCAGCAGCCTGTAAAATTGCTGCAGTGAAATTTTGCCCCTCTGTCCTCAGGTTTATTGTAAAACCTGTTAAATGTTCTTTAATTTGACCATCCCGCCTGACGGATGATATCCCAAATGGGGACTTTCGCTCTATTTATGAGGAACCCGAGGAATTTAATTTCTCTGGTTGGGCTGAGGACTGATTTTTCTGGGTGTATAATAAATCCCAGTTCCTGCAGCAGCGCTGTAATGGTGTTCACTGCTCTCTGTGTTTCGCCCATTGACCTGCAGATCACAATGATGTCATCTAAGTAACCCATTACCATGTGTCCCTGAGCCAGGAGAAAACCTGTTTCAGCAATTTGGTAAATGTTCTAGGCGCAGAACTAAGTCCATTAGGTAGTACCTAATATTGCCACAATTCACCCTTCCAAATAAACTTCAGATACTTTCTCGAGAGCGAGTGTATAGATACTGAATAATAAGCATCCTATCAATTGACGGATGCCATAAAATACGTAATAATAGCATAATGGAGTGATTCATGTCCATTTAAAAATGTTGTTATAAAACATACTCATTTAGGTCAGATAAATCTAAGAGCACTCTCATTTTCCCCGTTTCTCTTTGGTCTTGTGAATATGTTTGAGACAAACTCATTCTCTTCTCGGCATCAGCATTCTATTACATTTTTACGTTCTAAAGCCATAACCTCTTTATGTGTTGCTTCCATGAGCTGGGGGCTGCGTATATAATTGTATAAACCCTTTCTCCTATCCAGAGGGAATTTCTGTGGGTCACTCAATTTGAATCCCATAAACTATGCTGTACATTAACATCAGTAGTAAGATTACACCATTGCTAAAGAACATCATTAATCGACCACCTACAATCTTATTATTATAATTAGAAAATGCACTCAACTATCTATAGGTGGTGCTCATTTTCTTGGCGCGCTTGGCTGGCGTGGCTCGACCTCTGAGAAGAGCTTTGGGCAGGAGAATTCTGCTGCCACTGTTTCCACAGAGGGCTTTGCCATAAAGAAATGCCTGTGTGGTGGTGCCATCTGGAGGGATATCCTCCCTTAAAGTCCCCCACGTCCCTGTGATAGGGATGAAACCTAGCAGTTGCTCTTGCCTGCACTTCTCTAGCTTCTGACCACTCCAGCCGCTGCCTCCTGCTGCTCATTCAGGTCCTTCACCTGCTTACTCAGATCATCACCAAAGAAAAATTTAGTGACAGGATTAGCGGGTTTACATAAATGAGCATACCAAACATTTAGACTAGGCTTTATCAGCTCCTTCCAGAAGGCATTCAGTTCGTAATTGACATGGGAGAGCAACCCCAGCGGATCTTGTTGTGTCTCTGTTAAATCTGATGACAGTGTTTGGGCAAACACAGTGATACTTTTAACCAGAGAACCCTGTAATCTTTGCAGCTTCATGTCCTTGGCTCTTGTGGGGATGTTCAAATTGTCTCATATTGCTGAGTTTACTTTTGGTATATCCAGCAGAGGGCAATTGGCTGAGCAGGGGTTTTTTTTAATCAAATCCTCTAGCACCGTCTCTTCGTAAACCTTAGATACTAGATATGATATTGACCCTGCAACTTCTTCATTGAGGGTTTGCCCAATGCCCCTCGGTACTGCAAATTTTGCTGCGATTAATGGAATTTTTCTCTCATCTTGACCAGTGGGTGTTGTGTATCGGGGATTAGGGGACTCGATTTCCTCATTTGGCCCCTCGGGTTCTCCCTCGTCCTATTCATATTGGAAATAAGATTCCTCCCCCGCTCAAAAGGTGCTTATGGTTTATTCATGATTACTGATATCTTGCCTTCCAACTTGACCAGTCTTAGCAAGATCTCCTTATTGGTCGTGGGCTCTGCACTCTGGCAGGCTTTTGCCATGGACCCCGATCGAGTAGGTGCCCATGGATCGGAGAACCTTACATTGCCTTTTCTCAGGCTCTTTGTGCAACTGGTAGTCTTCTTCATCCGATGAGTGGATCATAAAGCAGCCAGGCCTTGTCTTACTAAGTGAAGGCACCGCCTCTTCACTGCCGCTAGAACTGAGGAGACATACCCTCATTGAGCTTGCCTCCTGCGGTGGTATTTCTGTATCACTGCCAGACCCGACAGACTCCAACTTCAGCGAAGCTAGGTCAGTGCAGCCAAACTTAGGTCCCACCCTCCACAAGGGTTGGCCACTGTCGACTGATCCGACCCCAAACAGAGTTAGATTGGCTTGCCTTGACTCAACCCTCAACGGAGGTAGGTCGACATTGCCGCTTCTCAGCAGGTTGACTGATCCCCGGCAGGCCCACTGGTTCTTCGGCACTTCGATTGCACTGTAGGACCTCCATGAGCTTGGGGCCTTTTTGCTACGCTCCTTCCTCACCTCAGGGCCTGGGAACCTCCCATCGGCTGCTCTGGATCGCTTTTTGTTCACCTCCTTCGAGGGAGAGCCTCCCTGGGGTTTGCGCTCGGCCTCCATATGTTTACTGACTTTTTTTTTATCTTTTGTTGGCACTCAAAATAACGCCCATGCTGCAAGTCAAACATGAATTGGCTACACATGCACAAATGGGATCTCATATTAGCGAACCAACAAGCATTACGAAAAATAATTAATCTTTTGAAGGCCTGAATTTGCTTGATTTCAGTAGCCTCAGTGAAAATCAATGATATTCACTACTTTTAAGGCCTTCAGTGGATTGAAGGAAAGGTTATTTGGAGATCAAGACCAAATATCACACAAAATATGTGGTCTACTGGACAGCTGTTGATGCTTTTACACCATTTGAGGCCTGCAGTCTACAACAGACATCTGGAAAAACACCACCAATGTTATCTCCACAAAATTTTACAAATTCGTTGGAATGATATACCAATTGATGTCACCTCCCAAGCCAACATCCCCTGCTTTAAGGCTTCAGTTACTCTGATCATGGTGTTGTACTGGCCAAATTTGTTTTTATGCCCAGCACCAGATTCTCAAACAGACACTGTGTTCCAAACCTTCCCATTGAAGGAGTTATTCAGGTGCACAGAAAAAAAAAATTAAAGGATGTGCTCAAAGTTTCTTTAAAATGCAGTATTCTCACTGATTCCAGGGAATCCCTAGACCATGACTGCTCAATGCAATCCTAAGCACCTATGACAAACTGCCGTCATTGACTACAGCTCTGTCTTCAATACCATAATCTGCAGGAAGATAATCCCCAAACTGAGATCTTGGCTTCAGCAACCTCCTCTGCAACTCCATCCTTTGCTTTTAGTGTAACAGCCTACAATCAATGAAGATGGGTAGCAACATCTCCTTCATGATCACACTCAATACCATTATTCCATAAGGATGTGTACTCGGTCCCCTAATGTACACTATGCTCACAACTACGTAGCCGAATACTGTTCCAACTCCATCTTTATTTTCACTAATGCTACCACAGTTGTATGCTAAATATTAAATAATGAGATTCTGGTGCCAAGATGGCTACACAAATCTTTGGTGAGGTCACACTTAGAGTATTGTGTTCAGTTCTGGTCGTCTCATTATAGGAAGGATGTGGAAACTATGGAGAGGGTGCAGAGGAGATTTACCAGGATGTTGCCTGGATTGGAAAATGTTTTATGAGGCAAGGCTAACAGAGCTAGGACTTTTCTCTTTGGAGTGTAGAAAGATGAGAGGAGACTTAATAGAGGTCTACAAGATTATGAGAGCCATATGTAGAGTGGACAGCCAGCATCTTTTCTGTAAGGCAGGAATAGCCAACACCAGAGGACAAATGTACAAAGTGAAGGGAAGAAAGTTTAGGAAAGACATCAGGGGATGGTGATGGAGGCTGAAATGTTAGGGACATTTCATAGACTTAGCCAGGCACATGGATGGAAGGAAAATGGAGGGTTACAGGGTAGGGAGGATTAAGTTTTTTTTGTAAGGAATATATAGGTCAACACCACATTGAGGGCCAAAGGACCTGTATTATGCTTCAGTGTTCTTTGACCTATATCCCAATTGCAGTAAGACAAAGGAACTAATCACAGACATCTGGAAAGGAGATGGAGCCCACTCTCTCTGACAATGTCAATAGTGTTGTTATGGAAATGATAAATAGTTTCAAGCCCTTGAGAGTAAGCATTTCCATTGAACCAGTCTGGACCAATAATTGATGGTCAAAGCCTTAGGAATTTAAACATGTCCCTTAACAGCTTCTGCAGTTGAAAACATCCTAGCTGGATGCAACACAAAGTAGAAGGGGAGCTGTTTCACCCAAGATTGGAAGAAGCTGTAGAAGGTGACTAATCCAATTCAGAACATCATTCAAACTCCCCTCCCATCTATCAACTCTAAGCCTCCTGCTGCATAGAAAGGGGAGCAAATGTACTGAAAAATCTGTTCAACCCTGGACTGTTCTCCTTCTGTTGGGGAGAAGGTTCAAGAGGCTAAATAGCACAACAGACTTAAACCGATCCTTGCAGCTATCAGGATTTTGAATGAACCTCTCAACAGTGATATCATGCTGCTCTTGATGTGTATTAATTAATTTTTCACTGTGACGCTTATGCTCTTCCACTGTATGGCTGATTGCATATTAGACTTGCTGGACTGGTTACAAAATAACCCTTCTCACAATATCAGATACAGTACAGCTCCGATTATCCAAAAATGGTAAGTCGGATAAATGATCTTTTCGGATAATTGGTCATTTTTAAAAAACAGCCCAGTTGCTACAGCAAATTACTCATATCAATGTTTAAACAACAACAAACAAAAAGAGAAGGCTTTTTAAGCATTAAAATGATGTTTCATTATCACCAAAAAAAATGCTGGCCGATCACTGAGACCTTCCAACTGCCACTGCCAACCTCCAACATGACCCCTCTGCTGCTGCTGATCTCCAGGGAGGCTTCTCGGACTGATGGAGCAGGCTCCTGTTTCTCTGGTCACCGGAGCTCCCAACACCCAAATCCCAACTCTGAATCCTCCCCTAGGCCTACCACACATGCACACAGAGGAGTCCAGTGTGCATGTGTGATAGTAGGCCAAGGATGAAAGGGGGGGGAGGGAATGCCACTGAGCCTGAGGTCCCACTCCTTTCTAGGAGGCCACTCTCCTTGATGATGCTAGGACAAAGGATTCTTCTGACTGCTAGTTTGAGAGGGAGATTTGAAGAGAAAAGTCAATAGGAGAAAATGAAGAAGAAATGGAAAGAGAGAAGGGAGGGAGTTACCTAATTTCATGTAGAGTGATTTTTTTTTTCAAACTGTGAGATCAGATTGGCTCTGAAAAAATTTCGGATAAATGATGATTTTGGAGAATCCTATTTTGGATAATTGGAGATGTACTGTATATTAAGACAATAAACTCTTATTTTGAATTGGGATGATAATGAGAAACTCAAGACCGTGCATTAGGACCATGGAGGTCCTTCATAAGAATTTGGCCATATGTAGATGATTATTTGGTCTTATTTTTAGTCTCAGAACTCACAAACCTCGATAGAAGTAAGTTGTCCTTGATTTTGAGGGACTGCTAAAGGAAGGTCATGACTGTTGAACTTTATATTTTGATAATGTTTATTGTCATAAACATTATGCAATGTACATAAGCCCAAAATTCTAATGTGCTGCAGCCGAACAGGTCCTTGTAAAGAAAACTGTAACAGTAACCATTGAATTAAATTAAGATGCAGTAAATATATGAGATAAATATTCATAGTAATGAGAGCCAAAAAGTGATTGCAATGGTGCAAGCAGTGCATTAATGTATGACCAAGGGGAGGTTCAAGAGTCTGATAGCTGTTGGAAAAAACTTCTTGAACCTCAGTGCTGGTTTTCTTGCTTCTGTACCTTCTACCGAAAGCAGCTGTGAGAATTGTTACCAGAATCTTTTATGATGTTGGCTGCCTTCTTCAGGCAGTGTCTAATATAGACGTCTGCAATAGTTTGGAGGTCAGTGTCTGGGATGGACCTAGCTTTGCTTGTACCTTATGTGACCTCTACATTCCCAGGCAGGCTGAGATGCAGCCAGCCTGTATACTTTCCATCGTCCATCTATAGAAGTTTGATAGGATCTGACAATGTGCTAAATCTCCTCAGACTTCATAGAAAGTTGAGGCACTGGTGTGCTACCTTCACAGATGCCTTTTGTGCTGTCTCCAGGAATGGTCTGAAATATGGATTCCTAAAACGTTGAAGGTTCTGACTCTCTACCTCCTTCTCATTAATGCAGACGAGAGTGGGGTCCCTCTGTATCTTCCTAAAATCAACAATACACTCCTTGGTGACATTGAGAGCAAGATTGGTGTTCTGGCAGCACTCAACCAGGTTCTCGATCTCCATTTTTTCCAGTTGTTCAGCCAGAAATGTTAGTGTCATCAGCAAATTTGTAGATTGAGTTGGAGCTGAACTTAGCTGCACATTAGCAGCATAAGGTGATTCATTCCAATAATGGTGATGAATAATAGTGCAATTTGACTGAAATATAAACGTATCATCAACCCTGTGTTTGTGGTGTGGCTTCCTGACTGGAGTGGAATTAATTTGTAGGACAAACATGAAGTAATTTAAGCAGGCATCATCTTCATTCTGGAAACATAGTCAAGCCAACTGCACTACCTGAAAAACACTTGAGTCTGTTTGGAAGACGATCTCTAAATTGTTAACTTGTTCACAGAAGGATACAACGATTCTCTATCCCTACTGTATAACACTACCTTCCAATAATTAAGATTTCTGACAAGATCTTTGAAAAGGCTGACCACTTCCCCCATTTCGGGAGCCACTTCTGAACAAAGACAACTTCAGTGAAAAATTCACTATTTTCGGTGCACTAACAAGGTTTTGCACTGTCTTGAGAGAAAGAATGTCTGAAGATCAAGATTTCAAATCCATGGGGGCATGCCACGTGATGATGTGGGGTTAGACTTATAATCCCTGCTCTCCTCAAAAAAAGTTGAGAAAAAGTGACAAAAAAGGTTATAAAATTTACAGGAAATATATGGAAGAGTTGTCTGAAGACATATCGAAGACATTAACAATGCCACCAGAGAAGGATAAAGAACTTACTATTATACAAGAAAAGGAAGAGAGGCCTACCTTAAGAAAGGATCCTGGAGCTGTCCATAAGGTAACATACAAAATAGAGAGGCCAGAACCCGGGGAGACCTTGAACACTGCTGCACAAGGTTTCCCCCGACGATGGCCACCAACATCTGGTGAAGTCGCGCATGTGCAGAGCACAAAAAAGGGAGGAAATTTTTAAAAAAAGATTCCAGACACTAACAGCTCCATTGAGCAAGAAGAAGACCTGGAAAAACAAAGGAATGACCTGCAATCAAGAAAAAAGTAGAAAAAGATGCAGAAGCTTCTTTATCCTCTGGTGAATTAAAGCAAATGTTAGATTTTTTTTTGACAATCTATGGAAGTGTTAACCGAAGAAGTGAGGAAGAATGGTGATAAGATGGAACTATTAATGCAACAGGTGGACACTAGATTTAAAATAGTGGTTGGAAAAATTAAAGGGAATGAATTTGAGATTCAAAATTTTAAAGATTAAAAGAAGAAAGCAGAAGCAGCTGCAAAGCAAGATCAGTTAATGCAAAAACTGGACATTTTGGAAAATTTTAGTAGACGCAATAATATCAAGATTATTGGACTTAAAGAAGGGGACGAGGGTGAAGACTTGAAAAAATTTCTGCAACGGTGGATACCAGAATCTTCGGGTCAGGCTGCACTTCAAGGTGATTTGGTGATGGAACGAGCCCATAGGGCGCTGAGACCTAAACCTCAGCCTGACCAAAGGACCCATTCAATACTTGTCAGATTCCTTTGATGTGAAATAAGAGAGAAGATATTGGAGCTGGCAGCGAAACAAGCTCAAGAAAGACAATCACCGTTGATTTAAAATGGAAAATTTTATATTATATGAAAAAAATTAAAGTAGATGTGGCTTTTATACAAGAAACTCATACAGAAATAGAACATATGAAACTAAAGAGAGATTGGGTAGGAAGGGTATTCTCTACTTCATTTAATTCTAAATCTAGAGGAGTAGCGATATTAATAAATAAAAGTTTATAATTCGAAATACTGGATGTAATGACTGATAAAGTGGGGAGGTATGTGATGATAAATTGCAAAATATATTCTGAATATTGGACCTTGATAAATATATATGCACCGAATGCAGATGATGAAAATTTATACAAGATGTTTTTATGCAGTTAGCTAATGCAAAAGGGAAAATAATTATGGGAGGAGACTTTAATTTTACCTTTGATTCCAAGTTGGATAGATCAGGAGGAATTATGGTTAAAAATAAGGTGATAAAAGATATGAACATTTTTATGAATGAAATGAAACTATTAGTTGGGTTAAGGCATGATATACTAATCTTTCTGCTCGGGTGGTGATGAATGGGCAGGTTTCGCTGGTATTTAATTTGTTCAGATCAACTAGACAGCTGTCTGCTGTCACCAGCCTTATTTGAATTAGTTATGGAACCTTTGGCTCAAGCAATAAGGCAAGAAACTGATGTTAAGGGAACTACAATTGGTGAACAAGAGTATAAAGTTAATCTGTTTGCAGATGATTTGTTGATATATCTACCTTATCCTAAAAGTTCTTTAGTACCGTTACAAAATTTGCTGATTTCGGGGTATAAAGTCAACTGGGGTAAAAGTGAGATATTACCAATATTGGATGAAGATTATTCAGATTGTAAACAGCTTATGAAGTTTAAATGGTCCAGTAAAATTAAGTATTTAGGAGTAATAGCAGATAAAGAATATCAAAATTTATACAGTTTAAATTAAATTAAATAAGATTAAACTTGATTTAAATAGATGGAAAGAGTTGCCATTAACTTTGATTGGACAAGTAAATTGTATAAAAATGAATATATATCCTCGTATTTAGCATTTATTTCAATCTATTCCAAGTGCTAAACTGAAATTTTTTTTAAGGATTAAATAAAGCAGTTTGTTTGTTTCTATGGAAAGGTAAATTGTCAAGAGTTTCAAGGCAGAAGTTAACTTAGGTATGATTTAGGTGGTCTTCAGTTACCACACTTACAGAATTATTTTGAAGCGGCTCAATTAAAGTTTAATAGGTTGTTTGATATTAATCAACCTCTAGTATGGGCGAAGGTGGAGTTGGATCAGATTTTTGAGAGAAAAATACATCATTTTGTATATAAATGGAATCCATCTCTTCTACAGCAGTATAAACTGCCAGTTCTGAAACATTTGATGGGTGTATGGTATAAGCAAAACCAAATTATAGGAGCGAAAGATAAAATTTCAGCTAAGACACCACTATATCAGAACCAGATAATTCCACTTTCTTTGAATAATCCTTATTTGAAAGACTGGGAATCAAAAGGTGTGATATTAGTGGAGGATTGTTTTGAAGCAGGTATATTTCTTTCTTTTAATAGATTTAGAGAGAAGTTCGGTATATTACCAAACACTTTATTTGCTTGCTATCAAGTACGAGATTTATTGTTAGAACATTTTGGACGAGAGTTAGTATTACCTGGTCAAACGAAATTTGAGAAATTAATTGTTGATAAGGGGAAGAAGGGATTTGTTTCGGAAATGTATATGTTACTACAGGAAAAGATGACGAAGGTTGATATATATAAAACAATAGATAAATGGGAAAAGGATCTATCCCTATATCTTTGGAGGAGTGGTCTAACATGTGTGTTGACAGTGTTACAAAGTTAATCAATGTACGATATAGTTTGGTTAATTATAATTTTTTACATCAGTTGTATTTAACTCCTGAAAAGTTGAAAAAATATGCATTTAGTTCTTCAGATTTGTATTTTTGATGTGGAGAACAGACAGGTACTTCCTTACATTCAGTATCGGAATGTACAAAAGTCAGACCTTTTGTGGAAAAAATTAAGTTTTTGCAAGATTTATTTAAGATAGATCTACAGCTTGACCCGTGGGTATGTTAATTGGGTTATATGAATACATTAACGACAGGTTTGCGACTGGATAAATCTCAGATTTTATTTATACGTTTAGGACTGACAGTAGCTAGAAATTGATGTTGAACTGAGTATACAAAAGTGGCATAATGAAATACAATCATGTATTTACTTGGAAAAGATAACATAATCTGCAGAATAATCATTCTTTTTTTGTTAAAACGTGGAGTTTGTATTTGGAGGGAATGGGCTTGGATGTTACATAAATGTTTTTTTAAAAAAGATGTAGAAGGATGGCACACCAAACTGCAACCATTTAAAACCTGATATAATTGTTTTTTTAAAGCTCTGAAGGGGGGTGAGTTGTTGAGGGTGGGTTAGGTGGGAGGGGGGTAGTAGGGTTTTTTTTGATAGATTATATTATATATGTTTATTTTGTAAAATTCTTAAATAAAATTTTCAGAAACAAAAAAGCAGACTTTGATTGCCTAACTTTAAAAATTATTATAAAACAGCTCAACTTAGTTTTTGTCGTCTTGTTATCAGGCCGATGAAAAGATTGCATGGGTGCAAATTGAAATGAGTAAAATAGGAGAAAGTAATTCTGAACACATTTTATATAATTGGCATGAGGGGTTATTAAAAGGAAAATCAGATACACCAATTTTGAAGTATATACTTAAAATGGAGTACATGTAGAAAGAGGAATGAAGAATTATCAGATGGCTAAAATGATATTAAATCAAAATCCTTTAATTCCTTTTAAGATTAATAATTGTTATTTTGATGTTTGATATAATTGTGGAAAAAAAAATAAGGGATTGCTTTTTGGGATCAGTTTTTTGACTAATTGAAAGATAAGTATAATATAAAACAACACTTTTTTTCTTATTATCAACTTTTTACCTGCAGAGTCCACCACGCCCCCATCCAAACTGCCCTAATGAGAGTTAGTTATGGTTTAAGATTGTTATGTTAACTGCAATTAATTAATTAAAAGATAGATGTTTATTAGGCAGGCTTTTTTTCTACTTTTTTTGGGAAGGGAGGGGGAGAAAATATATAAAAACTGTATTACTTTTGTGTCATTTTTATTTTTCATATGTTAAGGATAAATACTGTATATGTTTTGACGCAAATGGAAAATGGCAAGTATACCGCCCTCAAAAATCTACTCCTGGGGATATTTGGCCTTACTTCCCAGCAGCGTGCTTCCAGGCTCTTACACCTGGATTGGTTGGGGGATCGCAGCCCCTCAGCCCTCATGGACGAAATGCTGGCCCTGGCGGAGGATCACGAACCGTGTTTCCTCTTCCGCCAGATATTCCTTGAACAGATGCCTAAAGATATCCAGCTCCATCTGTCCGAAGAGGACTTTTCCAACCCCCGCAAGGCTGCAGCCCGGGCAGATTACCTCTGGCACGCAAAACAGGAGAACGAGGCAACCCTCAGCCAAGTCTCCAAGCTGGGGTCCCGCTGTGTGCAGGATATCCCCAAGCACAAGCCGGAGGAAACCCAGTCAACATGGTGCTTTTATCACCAGCGCTGAGGAGTGAAAGCCTACAAGTGCCGTCAGCCCTGCGACTTCCAGGGGAACGGTCAGGTCAACCGCCGTTGATGGCTGCCACGTTTGGCCACATGAACAGCCTCCTTTACATCAGTGACAAGTCCATGGACCGCTGGTTCCTGGTTGACACTGGCCGACCTGAGCGCCCTCCCCCCTACAGCGTTGGAAACTCAAACCCGGACTCCCGGTCCAACCCTGCGGGCTGCCAATGGTTCTTCAATCAAGACCTATGGCACCCGTAGGCCACAGTTACAGATTGGAGATGAAAAGTTCACTTGGAGGTTTGTCCTGGCCTCAGTGGGCACCGCACTGTTAAGGGCTGACTTCCTAAGGGCTCATGGTCTGCTGGTGGACGTGAGGGGCAGGAGGCTGATCAACGCCCGCACCCTTTGCTCAGTGCGCCTGGGCACAGCGGACGATGACAGACCCAAAATTGCCACGGTAGCCACTGCCACAGGCGAGTTCACCAAGATCCTCAGTGAGTTCCCTGCCATCCAGAGCCACACTTCGACGTCGCCTCCCCCTGCCATGGAGTTTTCCATCACATCACCACAAAAGGCCCCCTGCTGCATTCCAGAGCTAGACGGCTGCCACCGGAGAAGCTAAAACAGGCAAAGGAGGAATTCTCCAGGCTCCAGGAATTGGACATCGTTTGACGGTCAGACAGTGCTTGAGTGGTGCCACTGCACATGGTCCCAAAGTCATCAGGGAGTTGGAGGTCCTGCGGAGACTATCGACAGCTAAATGATGCCACAACTCCAGACAGGTACCCGGTCCCCCATATCCAGGACTTCGCAGCCAACCTCCATGCCACACAGTTCTTTTCAAAAGTCAGTCTGGTATGTGGATACCACCAGATCCCAGTCTATCCCGATGACATTAGAAAGACCGCCATAATCACCCTTTTCTGCTTGTTTGAATTCCTCCTGATGCCTTTAGGGTTGAAAAATGCGGCCCAGATGTTCTTGCGCCTCATGGATGCAGTAGGTAGGGATTTGAACTTTGTCTTTATCTAACTAGATGATATCCTGGTAGCCAGCTGCAGCCGCAAAGAGCACAAGGCCCATCTCCGTACCCTGTTCACCCGGCTGGCAGAATTCGGCCTCACGGTCAACAAGGCCAAATACCAGTTTGGAAAACAGACATTGCAGTTCGATTGGCACACCATCTCAGCGTCTGGGGCAGCTGCAGCACCAGAGAAAGTGGCAGCTGTCCAGCGTTTTCCCAAACCCTCCTCCCTCAAGTGCCTGCTGATCGCGACGAAAGACCCTGGCCTGGTAGGAGGAGGCAGACGAGGACCTCACTGCAACGAAACAGGCCCTCTCAGAGGCAACTTTGTTGGTGCACCCGCGCTCAGAAGCACACACGGCAATCCAATCTCAGTTGACGCTTCCACAATGGAGGTCAGGGGAGTACTGGAACAATGGCTGGACGGGCAGTGGTGCCTGCGGGCCTTTTTCAGTAAGCAGTTGCAGCCACCAGAGCTTAAATACAGTGCTAGCGACCGGGATCTCCTGGCGCTGTACCTGGCCATCCGCCACTTCCGATACTTCTCGGAAGGCAGAACTTTCACTGTTTTTACCAATCGCAAGCCCCTCACCCAAGCACTGGCTATGGCCAAGGAACCGTGATCGGCCAAGCAACAGCGCCACCTATCCTACGTGTCCGAATTCATTACAGACATCTGGCATCGAGTGGGCAAGGACAATGTAGATGCGGATGCGCTCTCCTGCCCGGCCATCAGCACGCTAGCTCCCGGCCTCGACTATGCGCAACTAGTGCAGGCCCAGCAGCACGACGCCAAAACTCAAGCTCTCCGGACTGCCATCTCAGGTCTCCAGCTTGAGGATATCCAGCTTTCAGACTCTGCTCAGCCGCTGCTCTGCGACACCTCCACCGACTCACCGCGCCCGGTTGTCCCACAGGAGTGGAGGGCTACGGTCGTCAGTTCTATCCATGATCTCGCCCACCCCTCAGTAAAGACTACCATGCGTATGGTGGCACCGTGATTTGTCTGGCATGGCCTCAAGAAGGAGATGCCAGTGCTAACCCGCAACTGCATCAGGTGCCAGTTGTCTAAAGACCACAGACACACGCAGCCCCCTGTTCAACATTTTGACTCGGCAATGCGGAGGTTCCAGCATATCCACGTCGATGTCGTGGGTCCCTTGCCGGTGTCCAGGGAGTCGCGGTACCTGTTTATCATAATGTTCAGAGCAACTAGGTGGCCGGAAGCCATCCTAGTCCATGAGGCATCAGCCGAGACCTGTGCTTGAGCCCTGGTCAGCCAGTGGATTGCTTGTTTCGGCATGCCGGGGCACATCACAAGTGACAGAGGCACCCATTTTACATCTGCACTATGGTTGCAGCTGGCAAGGCTTTTAGGGGTAATACTGCACCACACCACGCCTACCACCCACAGTCTAACGGGTTGGTAGAGAGGTTCCACCGACACCTAGAGTCTGCTCTGATGGCAAGGCTTTCCGGCCCTGACTGGGTGGATGAGTTTCCCTGGGTTCTCCTTGGAATTAGGATGGCGCCTAAGGAGAACCTGCAAGCCTCTTTAGCAGAAATGGTTTACAGCGCACCACTCTCCCTGCCAGGCAAATTCTTTGGCCCTGAGGCCGAGACGACTCACAAGGAAGGTGAATGGCTCGCGGACCTCCGTAAACGACTGGGCAACCTAACCCCGCCGCTCCCATTGCACCACGGCACCCGACCATCCCATCGACCAAAAGATCTGGAAGTGGCACAATTTGTGTTCATCCAGAGAGGACCACAGAGGGCCTCGCTGCAGCACCCATACAAAGGGCCGTACAAGGTTCTCCGGCAGTCGGGTGGGACCTTTACTTTAGATGTGGGGGGCAGGGAAGAACTGTTTACTGTGAACCGCTTAAAAGCTGCTCATTTGGACATCACAGCTGGTGCAGATGGCCGTGCCCAAGCGCTTGGGCTGGCAGCCAAAGCGACAGAAAGCGTAGCCAGTTCTGGTGTGGGGGGTTGTGTGGCAGCGCACATCCTCATGGCAAACTGGCCCCGCTTGTATCGCCATGTTGCGGGGCAGCCATGGGGAAATGGCGTCATCAGAGGCAGTGATTATGATGTCACAATGCACTAGGTGACTGAGCTCATGCTGCTCTTAAAGGGGCGCACTGAATTTGAATAAAAACACTCGTTAATGACCATCGGTGTGGCAGCAGTGATTTCCTTCAGCTCCTGCAATCGTCACACTTCACTAACTTTTAGATTGCTTTTTTTTCTGTTATAGGTGAAATGCCACCAGTATTGGCCAGATCCTCCAGAAACATGTAAATATGGAAACTTTCAGGTGACGTGTCACTCAGAAGATTGTAGCATCGCCTATGTTTTCAGAGAAATGACGCTTGCTAATTTAGAGGTAATTATCATTGAGCAACTCATTTGGTGACATCCTGTAGATGGGGTGACTAAAAAACGATCAGAACCATATTCTTTTGTGCAGGGTATGACTCCAAATACTGAAAGAATTCTTATTGATGCCCATTGGCCAGTTTTACCACATTTCCAAATGCTATCTTGATATTAGTCACTCACACTCCATCTCTGGAAATGTTTAGACAAAGCCAGTGATGTCTGACATGCAATAATCCTGGCAAAACCAAATCTGGGCAGAGCCAAGCAGATTGGAAGACCAAATGCTATTGAAATCAAAAGACATAGGAGCAGAATTAGGCCCTATGTCACAAGTCAGCTTACCCAACATCCAATCCAGAATTGTCTTTTTCCTAGTCAGCTAAATAATTTTTCCTGGGATCCAGCACTAAAATGATTTTCCCCAATCTGTGTATTGAAATCCTCCATGATATAACGTTACCTGTTTTGCCTGCCTTTTCTACCATCCCTCTGTATAATTGTATCTTGGCTACTGATTGGAGGCCTGCACATATCTCCCATCAGGGTCTTTTTACCCTTGCAGTTTCTTAACTACCTACAGGGATTCTACATCTTCTGATCCTCTTTCCAAGGATTTGCTTCTGTCAACAGAGCCAGCCCACCTCCCCCTACCTACCTGCCTGTCCTTATGATGCACCGTGTAACGTTGGATGTTTAGCTCCGTTACTTTTACTTGGATTAGCTCTTTATTTTGTGAACAGGGCTGCTTATCATCGTTGGCTGATAAATGTCACTGTTATGCCTGTAGCGGAATGGCTTGGATCTTCAATGCTACAGTTGGGATGATGTCAGATTCTTGGCCTTTATTGTGTCTAATACACAGTCATTTCTTGCTATCGTGTGAAATGAATCGAGTTCAATATAATAGATAACAAAGAAACCATCATGATTTCAATGGCTTTTGGCTGATTTAGAAGGCCAAGGACACTATTTTGCCACTTGAGAAATAGTTTGTGTGCAAAAAACAGTTCCACTTTATGTCAGTGAGGTGAGAAGAGGACAACAGTATGTGGAAGATGTATTGGATGAAATAAGCAAATAGCCTCATGCATGGAATAAGTCATTTATGGCAAACCCCTTCCCGCCCATCTTGGTCAAAAATAAACATTGATTCAGCCCACTTCCTGTTTTTTGGTCCAAAGACCAGCGAGTAATGACTCATCTGCTTTCCTTTCACCTATTGTTTGTATGAAACAATGGCAGCGCTGCTGGAGCTACTGTAATGGCAGTGCTACCGCTGGTTTGGAGAGCGGAGACACAAAACTGCTCAGCAGGGTCCAACCACCTGGTCCTAATTCCAGTCCTCCGTACAGGCTCTAAATGGGTTGTTAAAGGTCCCAATAGTGTTTTTAATTAAAATCCTGCAACCTCGGGGTCAGGGCTTAAGATGGTGGCGCTAATGATCTGCAGCAGCCACAAGGGGTTGCAGACTAAGGGAGCAGCATCCGGCATCGGACACCAGAAGTATGGGTCACATATGGGGAGAACCACCCCCCCTCCCATCCCCATTGAGAAGGTGAAGCAGAGGAGACGACCCAACAGAACAGGGACCATGGCAAAGGACCAGCAAGAGATTTAGCGGCTGAGGGACCCACACAGGCTGTGGGCAACTTGCAGTTGGGAGACTCACACGGGCTGTGAACTGTTGGCAACTTGTGGTTGGGGGGTCCACATGAGCTGCAGGCTGCTGGACACTGGGTCATGGGATCCAGGTATCAGAGTCGAGATTTTAGAGGGTCCTATGGGCAAGAAGAGCTCCTGAAGCATCTTGGGTACTGAAGGCTTCCTGATTGTGTCAGAGTATGGAACTGGAGCCCGGGTTGCCAATTTATGAAACAGGGATCTGTGCAGCCGCAGAGGGTGTGGGAGCACTGGAGGTAAATCCATGGACACTCAGAGACTCTCAAGAGACTCCCTTTTGCTACTTTGTCTCATTTATCATATGGGGTGCTGGGAAGTGCTAATACCAACTCTTCGTCTGTCTTACAGCAGACAGAAGGATATTTAGTGTAATATTACAATTTCTGCAGCTGTCATTGGCCCAACATTTTTCAGCTGCTTAATCAATGACCTTTCCATATAAGGTCAGAGGTAGGAATATTTGTTGATTGCACAATTCCGGATTCAATTTATTGACATAGAAATAAGACAGTGTCATATTACATGACATTTCTTTTTGTCTACATCAAGGCAGACAAATTTCCCACCGGCAGGAATTGCTAAAGCACCTCTTACAGTCAGACTTAGAGTTAGAGAGAGAGAGAGAGTCATCAAGTGTCTGTAGATTCCCCTCCAGAGCTTCCACAGCCCCCGCAGCCACACAGAGTCCAGTCCGAACCAATAGCAACCTGAGCTCCAGATCTCAACCTCCAACATGGTCAGGAACCTTCCAGGGTCCTCGGCATCTCTTGGCATCCTGGTTCCGATACCTGGTACTCCTCCAGCCAGTTTGAGCCCGTCTCCAGGAGCCCACAGCTTACACGGGTTCCTTGCCTCAAGTCACCAGCAGCCTGCCGCATGCACTGGTCCCTCAGCTACAGAGCCCCCTCACTGGTCCATTGTCATGGTCACCATCCTCGCGGGTCGTCTCCTTCACTTCTCCCTCTCCCTCTCAGGTGGTGTGTGATTTTCCCTTCCTCTGGTGCCCTGCTCCAGTCCTCTGCTTTCCCATAGTCTGCAGCCCCTTGTGGCTGCTGCCAATTAATAGGTGCCACCATGGTCGCAAGATTTCAAATAAAAACCCCTGTCGGCTCCCACAATGGGCCGTTCAAACCCCATGTGGAGCTAACAGCAGTTGACTGGGCGTCTCGACCCCGCGGGAGCGCTGCATCTCCGCTACCTCGCTCCCCCCAGCACTGTTACTACAGCATCTCCGGCATTGTCACCATCTACATCTTCATGTTCAGTTCCATTCACTGCTCCTCAATGAATGAAGCATTTTGTGCCTGTGTGTGGAAAGACAGGCCCAATTGGCCTTGGAGCTGAACAACAAGGTCCTAATAAAAAATATTATATCTTTCATTTTAAGTCAAACCAGGCAGCACTTGCATGGTGAATGGTAGAGCCCTGGAGAGTGTTGGTGTCCAGTACATAGTTTCCTGAGAGTGGTGACTTAGCTTGATAGGGTTATGAATAAGGCATTGAGCATGCTTCCCTTTACTGTGCAGGGTATTGAGTGCAAAAATTGGGACATAAGGCATTGCTGAGACCACAATTGGAATAGTGTATGCTCTTCTGGTACCCCAGGTGTTGGAAGGCAAGCAATAAATTAGAAATGATGCAAAGGAGATTAATCAGGATGTTGTCAGGACAAGAGGGCTTGAGTTCTTGGGAGAGGTTACGCAGTTGGGTTTTTAATTCCTTGGAACATAGGAGGCTGAGAATAGACCTTTAGAGAGGTGTGTAAAATCATGAGAGATATGGATAACACAAATGCGGTCATCTCTCCAGAGTAGACAATTCTTTTACGAGAGGCCATAGGTTTAAAGGTGAGAGGGGTGAGATTCAAGAGCGACGCAAGTGGAAATTTTTAAACTAAGATGATAGTTCATGTCTAAAACAAGTTGCCGGAGGAAACTAAGCAAGAACTTTAGATGTATGGATATAAAGGTTTTGAAAGAAATGGACTAAGGTTCCTTTAGTGTTGCGTACCTAAATAGACATCTTTATAATGGGAGACAAAAAAAATTCTGGATGAACTTGGCTCGTCAGACAATATCCATGGGCAGAAATGGTCAGTCAACAATTCAGGACTGGACCCTTTATCAAGACTAGTTTGAAGGGGGGAAAGAGGGGAATGGGCCTGGTGGCAATGAGATGGAAAATGAGGAGATGGGAAGAGGGAGACCACAAATAAGGGAGGAGGGAGTTATTGTAAAGTTAGAGTGGGGAGAACTTTTACGATCACCAGGAGATTTTTTAAAAAGATGGAAACAGATGGGGAGTAAGATTTACCTAACATTAGAAAAAAAGCATTCAATCTGAGGTTTAAATTTTAATGATGTACTGTTCCTTTAGTGAACATTAGGCCTCAACCTAACAATAGATGAGCCTGAGGACAGACCGGTCATTGTAGGAAAGGTTTGAGTAGTTAAAGGAAAGGTTTGGGGAGTTAAAATTGTTGACAATAGGAAGATCAAGTTTAAAGCCACAAACAACATGGTTATTCAGTGAAGAGGTCACGCGAGGAGGTCGTACTGAATGCAACAAATGCAAATGATTAGGTTAGACCATATGCATGTAAAACTGCCTGGCCTGGAAGGTCTGTTTGTGGCCATGGATGAATTTGAGGGAAAGTTGTAGGGTTAAGTTTTGCACTCCCTGCAATTACAGCAAGAAGTACCTTGGGGGATGAGAATGGAAGGGTTGATTATGGTGTGTTAGAGAGACTTACACCTTCAAAAAGCAGATAGGAGAAGATGTGGCTCCTCATGGAATTTGATAAAAATTGTCTCCGGAAACTAGTGGGGTGGAAAATGAGGACCAGAGCGACTCTGTCCTTGTTCTGCTATGGGGAGAAGTACAAAAATAGGGGGATGAGGGCAGAAGTACAAGAAGAGATATGGGTATGGGCTCTATCAATGAAAATAAGGATGAGAGAGTGAGTGTGTGTAATATTGCTCCTTTCTTGATAAAGGATCCAGACTGAAATGTTGACTGTGGAAGAACACCCATATTATATTTGGTATTATCAGCAAACTTGGAAATATGAAATTTAGTCCCTTCAGCCAAATGGTTGATATAAATTGTGACTAGTTGGGTTCTAAGTATCGTTACACATGATTGTTTTCCCTGGAGTGAAGGAAGCTGAGGGATGAACAGAGATTCATAAAATCATGGGGGCCAACGATAGTTTTTTCCAGGTGAGCCTAAACCTAAAGGGTATAGCCTTGAGGTGAGAGGGAGAGTTAAACAGGACTTTAAAGAAGGGCAAGTTTTTCATATGGAAGGTGGTGGATTTGTGGAACAAGCTGTCAGTTGAAGCAGGTACAATTACAATATTTAAAAAAAAACATTTGGACAGTATTGGAATAGGAAAGGATTGGAGAGATAGGGCCAAGTGCAAGCAAATGGAATTGCCTTAGGACAGCATCTTTGATGGCATGAACTTGTTGGTCAAAAGGACCTGTTTTCATACTGTATAATTGCATGACACTGACCTTGTACCACCATACCTCTGGTGGCCTCTGCTTGTGTGACTACTTGTTTATTGTAATCTTTACTGTTTTCCCCCCATTTCCATTCATATACTGCACAGAAAAAAACTTTTTTCCTAATTAGGGAAATAGAACAGGAATTACTGGTTTCCAGGTGATGTTTCAGCCATTCTTCTTGGCCATCTTCAAGAGTGTCCATTTTAGGATGGTCAGCAAGCAATTCTTAACTTGCTGCCCTTTCAACCATTTCCGGTGATGGGTGCCACCCACTGTTTAAACTTGTTTTGTATCATCAGCTGTATACTCCTTCGGGTATAGGCAGAATTCTGAAGTAATTTTTCATGAGTTATATAACACCAAAAGAATGCTATTAATTTGATCTGACTTCTGTTTCTTTGTTGCAGACAGGACTGGAACGTGTTGTCAGTCATCTTCAATATGTAGCATGGCCTGATCATGGTGTTCCTGATGACTCAATGGATTTCTTTGACTTTGTGGCTTTTGTGAGAAAGAAACGAATCGGAAGGGACAATGAACAAGTTATTGTACATTGCAGGTACTTATTTTCTTTTCAGTTGGAAAGACAATTTTGCATGCTGAACAAAATGCTCTCATGCTGATTTTGATTGCAACTAAAAAGATGAATACCTGACAGCACCTCTTTTGTCTTAATAATAATGAAGCCTTGTCTTCGGGTGGAGAATGATCTCTGTGGTATGGTTTAATGTACTGATTTCCAGGATCTATTTTAACATTGTTAATGTTTATTTTATCACAAGCCTTTTATGACTCCTGAGTATAATGGCTTTATGCATGGTAGTCATGTTTAATGAATCTTATTTAGTTTTTCAAGGAGATAAACAAGAAACTAGATGAAAGAAAGGCTATGGATATTGTCTACATGGACTTTAGTAAGGCCTTTGACAAGGTTCCGCATGGGAGGTCATTTCAGAAGGTTCAGGCACTATGTATCCTTGGAGAGGTTGTAAACTGGATTCACAATTGAGTGAATGGGAGTGGTAGTGGATGATTGCTTCTCAAACTGGAGGCCTGTGATTAGTGGTTTGCCTCTGGGATTGGTGCCTGGATCATTGTTGTTTGTTGTCTATATCAGTGACCTGGATGATAATTTTGGTAAATTGGATCAGCAAGTTTACTTATGACACTAAGATTGAAGGTGTGAACAGCAAGGAAGACTTTCAAAGCTTGCAGAGGGATCTGTACCAACTTGAAAAATGTGCCAGAAAATGGCAGATGGAATTTAATGCAGACAAGTGTGAGATGTTGAAATTTGGATGGACAAACCAAGGTAAGACATAGACAGTAAATGGTAGGGCACTGAGGAGTGTGAAGAACAGAGGGATCTGGGAATACAGATACATAATATGCTGAAGGTGGCATCACAGGTAGGCAGGGTTGTGAAGAAAGCTTTTGGCATCTTGGCTTTCATAAATCAAAGTATTGAGTATAGGAATTGAGATTTTATGATGAGGTTGTATAAGACATTGGTGAGGCCACACTTATTGTATGTAGTTCTGGTCACCCAGCAGAAGGAAAGATATCAATAAGATTGAAAGAATGCAGAGAAGATTTAATAGGATGTTGCCAGGTCTTCAGGAATTGAGTTACATGGAAAGATTAAACAGGTTAGGACTTTATTCCTTGGACCATAAAGGAATGAGGGGAGATTTGATAGAGGTTTATAAAATTATGACGAGTATAGACAGAGTAAATGAGAGTAAACTCTTTCCACTTAGATTAGGAGAGATAAAGAGGACATGGCTTTAGGGTGAAAGGGGAAAGGCTTAGGGGAACATTAGGGGGAACTTCTTCACTCAGAGCATGGTGGGAGTGTGGAACGAGCTGCCATCTGATGTGAATGTGGGCCCAATCTTAAGAATAAATTGGATAGATACATGGATGGGAGAGGTCTGGAGGATTATGGAATGGGTACAGGTCAGTGGGACTAGCGAAATGATGTTTTGCCACAGACTAGAAGGTCTGAATGGCCTGTTTTCTGTCCTGTGGTGTTCTATGGTTCTATAATTAATAATGCTTGTATTTTAGCATTTAGTACCACATGCATTCAAAATATCATTGATTTGACTCGCCATTTCCAGGGTAAATATTGCATGTGAACTAAATTTAAATTCAAAAACATTAAACCTTTGTGACTTTGGGTTTACTCTGATTCTTGTAGTTGTTTCAGCATTGTATAACGTTAACTCATTGTACATCTTGACATTTTTGACTTAATTTCATTACTTAAACTGTTTATTTTGCTCTTATCCTATAAATTTAGATTGCTAATTTGTGCTCACCATTTGGAATTTTTCAATTGAACATATTGAAATTACAGTACTCTGCTCTTACTGAACTTTTATTTCCTTCTATTGCTTGATGTGTTTTGCAGCTTTTATTTTATGTTCGTCATGGCAGAGTCTGTAATGGCTTTTGCCTTGTTTGTCATGTCACTTCCCATTTGGATGAGCTGGTCAGAAAAATCGTTCTTTCTTTTTAGTCAAACCATAAAAATAATAGATGGGAAATCCTGTGTGTAGAGCAGTCAAATGGTCTCCTAAATTTTTTGTGCCTCTTTCCTATTCCCAGCCTGATGTCATGTGTAAAGTGTAATTAATTACTTTAAAATGTTATTTGATAAATGAAGACTGATGTCTTTATTTTTGTACACATATGTGAATCATACATTTTAAATCATGATTTGTGTAAATTGATCTCAGTTGTTAAAGTGTTAACAATATTAAATGTAATCCTCAATTTGCAGTGAATTTAAATCTTAGTTGTGTTTTTTTTTTTGCAGTGCTGGAATTGGTCGAACTGGTGTTCTTATTGCCATGGAGACAGCAATCTGCTTGATTGAAAATGGCCAACCTGTGTACCCTCTTGATATTGTTAGAAGAATGAGGGATCAGCGAGCTATGATGATACAGACATCGGTAAGATTTGGGTAATAAGTTTGAAGAAATAATGAAGATTTTTATTTTTAAGGATCCTCAAGCAACATTCAAGAAAATTTTCAAACCAGTACACTGTGAATTTTGGTCACTTTTTCTGTTCCTACAAAATACAAATATCACTCCCGCTCCAAATAAACCATGCTCCATTGGCTGACTGAGAAGACATGTAGGTAATTGGATCTCTGCCCTCACCAATTATCATAAATTGTCATTTCAGTACTAATGTCTTTTAAGTGATCTTCTTACTCTCTCTGCTACATGCTTAGTGCAAATAATTCTGCTACATCATCTTGTAGTTACTATTATGTACAAATTATTTCATTTGGTGTCTTCCAGAATGCTACATCAGCAGTGTTGTAAGTCACTGATTAAAATGACATCTAATAAAATTCTTCAAGAAATCATTCAACCTGCAAGCATAGAGCATCTTTTGACCACAAAATGGTGCCAGAATCTTTATACATGGCAATTATTGAGAAATGTTGTTAATCTTCAAACTTGACCTGGTTGTAAATTTGGAGATGGCACCAAATGGTGACATAGTGGATAATGAATAGCGTTATCTAAGATGACAAGATGGTCTTGATCAGGGGTGGCTAACCTTTTAATTTTTAATTTAGACATACAACATGGTAATTTTGGCCCATTGGTACGGTACGTACCAAGGGTGTAAGTTAATTAGGCAGTGTGGATTCGTTGACCAAAATGGTCTGTTACCTTGCTGTACGTCTAAATTTAAAAGGTTGGCCACGCCTAAACCAGATGAACTGGGAAAGTAGGCCAAGGGATGGCAGATGGTATTTAACTCAGGCAGGGGGCTATGTTGTATTTTGGTAGATTAAACCAGTGCTGTTCTTGCCGTTGAATGGTAGATCCCTGGGGAATGTTGAACAGAGAGTTTTAGATGTACAGGAACACAGTTTTTAAAAAAATTATATTTATCATTGTATCAATACAAAAAAATTCAATAATATAACATTAATCATTTAGTCAATGCATCATGATACAATAAAAAGGACTTTTAAATTTTTCTCCCAAACCCCCCTCCCTCCCAAAAGAAAGAAAAGAAGGAAAAGGAAAGAACACCTATTGCTATATATATATATATAAAATCACAAAAAGTTAGGTTGCAGGTGCAGCAGGTTATTAAGAAGGCAAATGTAATGTTGGCCTTCATTGCTAGAGGAATTGAATTCAGGAGCAGGGAGGTAATGTTGCAACTGTATACGGTACTGGTGAGACTGCACCTGGAGTACTGTGTCCAGTTCTGGTCTCCATATTTGAGGAAGGATATAATGGCTTTGGAGACGGTCCAGAGGAGGTTTACTAGGTTGATCCCTGGGATGAAGGGGTTGACTTATGATGAAAGATTAAATCATCTTGGATTATATTCGCTCGAGTTCAGAAGAATGAGAGGAGATCTTATAAAAACATATAGGATTATGAAGGGTATGGATAGGATAGATGTAGGAAGGTTTTTTGAGCTGGCCGGGGAAACTAAAATGAGAGGACACCATCTCAAGATTCGGGGGAGTATATTTAGGACAGAGATGAGGAAAAATAGTTTTTCCCAGAGAGTAGTGAATGTTTGGATTTCTCTAACCAGGGAAGTGGTTGAGACTGCCTCATTAAACATATTTAAAATTCGGTTAGATAAATATTTGCATGATAGAGGAATTAGGGGATATGGGGAGAAGGCAGGTAGGTGGAGTTAGGTCATAAATTAGATCAGCCATGATCGTATTGAATGGCAGAGCAGGCTCGATGGGCCATTTTTGGCCTACTCCTGTTCCTACTTCCTATGTTCCTATGTTAGCATATACATATTCGTTGATTGTTATTATAGTGTCTAATTGAGAGGAGTGGGTAAGGTGGAAGAGTTGGATACAGGAACACAGTTCTTGAAAAAGTGATGACATGGGTAGACAGTGGTGAAGAGTGAGTTTGTCTTTGTCGGGGCATTGAGTACAGAAGCATGTTACAAATGTACAGGATGTTGATAAGATTAATTGTGCAGTTTTGGTCACCTAACTATTGGAAAGAATAGAGAAAAGATTCAAAAGAATGTTGCCAGGAGTGGTAGACTTGAATTTTTCTTTCTTTTTAAAATATTTTTTATTAATTTGATAGAGAGAAATATTGCATGTATATATTGTTTAGATATTAATTAATTCTTCTTTTTTCTTTGGCTTGGCTTCGCGGACGAAGATTTATGGAGGGGGTAAAATGTCCACGTCAGCTGCAGGCACGTTTGTGGCTGACAAGTCCGATGCGGGACAGGCAGACACGGTTGCAGCGGTTGCAGGGGAAAATTGGTTGGTTGGGGTTGGGTGTTGGGTTTTTCCTCCTTTGCCTTTTGTCAGTGAGGTGGGCTCTGCGGTCTTCTTCAAAGGAGGTTGCTGCCCGCCAAACTGTGAGGCGCCGAGATGCACGGTTTGAGGCGATATCAGCCCACTGGCGGTGGTCAATGTGGCAGGCACCAAGAGATTTCTTTAGGCAGTCCTTGTACCTTTTCTTTGGTGCACCTCTGTCACGGTGGCCAGTGGAGAGCTCGCCATATAACACGATCTTGGGAAGGCGATGGTCCTCCATTCTGGAGACATGACCCACCCAGCGCAGCTGGATCTTCAGCAGCGTGGACTCGATGCTGTCGACCTCTGCCATCTCGAGTACTTCGACGTTAGGGATGAAAGCGCTCCAATGGATGTTGAGGATGGAGCGGAGACAACGCTGGTGGAAGCGTTCTAGGAGCCGTAGGTGATGCCAGTATCACCTAATTAATTATATTGCTTTGATATAATGCAATACAGAATATGAGTCACATATAAATTATACATAGTCTTGTATAATTCTTGAAAAAAGTAAAAATCCTTATGAGAATCTCACCTCATATTCTAATATTGAGATGAGCATGGTGATTATCTAATTATACCAATCTCTTCTAGTTGTAATAAAAAACAAAAATACGAAAAGTAAAGGAAAAAACCCATGCTAATCCAAGCACTCCCACTAAATACAATCACCAGTGTTACGAGCCCAGAGGACCCCAAAACCCAGCAGCAATAGATATTCACCAAGCCAAATGGATACTTAAACAAAAGTTGCTTTTAATTATCTTTAAACATGAAAATAGAATCAAACTTTAACTTATCTCCATTGACTTACTTAACCTAATTTAACCCCCGTCGAATTCTAAGTGCACGTGTATGTAATGTGTAAGTTCTTTGGACCAATCTCACTTCTCATTCCTCCAAGCTCGCTGGTTGCATGCAATTCTTAAACTGTGCACAGTATTTAACATTTATAAAGTTCACCAGGCTTTGCTGCTTGAAAGGTATATGGTTACTGCTCAGGAAGGTTCTTGCCAGTTTTCAGAGAGAGATTTGTTGTTCCAGGACATTCACAACTCCATCAGCCACTCCAGTGTCTTGCTGACAAAACTTGCCCCTTCAGGGTTCTCCAGATGATAACCTCTTCCTTTCAGTTACCACAGAGTTCCTTTTTGTTTCGCTTATTCCAAGTGAAACATTAGACAGCCAGTCCTCTCCTCTTGCATGAACTCCAAGGGCTTTGACCAGGCTGTCTTCTAAAAGGGGGCTTTCCATAAGATTTCCAGCTTGTCCTGTTCCAGTCCCAGCTGCTGTCTGCTGGCTGTAACACTATACAAGTGATCTCTGTATCTCTCTCTCTCTCTCTTTCTCTCTCTCCCTCTCCCTGAGAGAAAACCTGTTTGATTCTCTCTGCTTGCAAAACCACATGATCCTCTTACAACAGCAAGCTCTCCTCCAGACAATATGCAGCTCCAACAAGCTCTTTCATTGGTTGCCTTTTGTAAACAACAATCCATTAATGAAGTCTCTTAACCACTCTTCAATGCTCTTGCAAAAGCTGTGAGACCCTGATATGTCTAGCATTGGGCAGAGCTCCAGTATTTCAAATAAGATCTGTTTTAAAGTGTTTGTATGTAACCTACTCTAACAAACGTTCCCAATTTATCTCTCAAAATCATATTTATATACTCTGTCACACCAGGAAATAAATTGTAAGGAATTGACTATCAGCTCTCAGACATTGGATAGAAACCCCACCTCAGATCACCCCTGCCAAAGTAATCAAATTATGATAATAGTCCATGAATGGGCCCCATAGCTTGTCCCTGAGAGAAAACCTATTTGACATATCTCTTTAACATTATATTTAATTGTCTCCATACTCGAGACATTACATCCTGTATCCATTGCGTATGAGTTGCTGCTATGCTGTCTTTCCATCGTATCAAAATTGCTCGACTTGATTTTTAAGGGAGAGGCTGGATAGGCTGGGAATTTTCTCTCTAGATTGTCGAAGGCTGAGAAGATATTTATAAAAGTATGAGTGGCATAGATAAGGTAATAGCAGTTGAACAATTTTTTAAAAATCAATTTTTTTTCAAACATTGAAGGATTATCAAAAAAATAATGTGCCTCTCACCAGATGTCAATATTTATTGATAAAATTATCATTAACATTTCAGAAATCTTAATTTGCCTTGGCATAGAAAACATCCTGATATGCCAGAATTTCTAAAATTATGGCTTCCTCTTGAATGCTTTCTGATTTGTCTGCATGTCATTACAAAGGAGTAATTTAAATGTAACAGATCCATGTCAGTAAATAGGTCACAACCTCGCTCTTAATTCTAGCAGAAAGAATCTAGAATTTAGACTTTTGCAAGATGTATTAGATGGAGGGATCTGTAAATTTGTCTGTGTCAGTCATCCATCAAACCACATGCAGTGCTTTCTATCTTGTAATCAGACCTTGTTGCACAAGATGAGATCTAAAATTGGTTGTACCCTTGAGAGCTCCATGATGCATGGTTCCAAGTAGCTGTCTCAAATAAATCCTTCAGTGGTTTTACTAATTTGATTTCCCAGTTTACAAATTGATTAATGATCCCAATATTATTATTTCCTGCAGTACAAATTCTCATTGTTTCTTGGTAAATGTTATTACATTTCAATGCCCTGAAAACCAATCCCTACAGTGGTCCTTTTGACCATTAGCTTTCAAATTTTCTGATTACACTTTGATCTTTTGGATCAAAATTGTTCCTCTGTTATCCTTCTGCAATTGTGCATTATTAGGGTTTTATTGTCTCCTTTTCTATATTTTCTCTCCTTCCTAAAAAAAAATCATAGAATATTTAATTCTAAAGCAGCTGTTAGATCAAATCCATTTATTAATACCTGTATCATTAATTTTTCTGTTTAGTTGCAAATGTTTCAACATTCATATAAAACATTTGAATTTTAATTTTGCTATTTTGCCTTGATTTATTTGCTAATTCACAATTATTATACTTTAGCCATAGTTTCTTTTCATCTAAGAAAAATTGCTACTTACAATATGGCTGAAACCTCTAACTTTTTTAAAATAAAGTTTAAAGTCTTAACAGTATTAGTCTTCTCATTTACTGGAACATGGCTATTTATATATTCCAATGAAAAGGTCTCTTTCCTTGATATTGGCCCCTGTGACTGTTCTGAATTGAAAAAGACTTTTTAACCATTTAAACAAGGCTAATTTATGCAATATCAAAGTAACACCCAGGTGTGATTACTGTTGAGGTTTTGCTCTTTTTAAAAAAAAATGATAGTGTTTCAAACAAATCTTAGTTCCTTGCATATGTTTTTTTTTACATATACCATGACAACTGAAACGCCCTCCAACCTGAAAAAGTTTTGGTTACCTGTCACGTCAGATAACAAAACTTTGGGTCCATAGTCACAGCTGCAGAAAACAGACTGAAAGACAGCAATTGTGTACCTATTAATGAAGAAGGGCAAAACAGGTAAATAGGCATCTGAGTCGAACATCAGGGGTAGGAAAATTGTTTTGTTAAAAAGCTGAGGGACAAGATTAATGTATACTTGGAAAGGTAGGGTTGGTGTCAGAACAAGTCTAATTGGGAGAATTAGGATAACCACAAAGGGCACAAAACTTGGTCGGGGGTGGTGGTGGTGCCTACCTACCTACCATCAACCTCCTGTGCACCACTGCCGTCCCACTTCTCCCTCCCTTCAGCATAACAGACATATGTGCTGCTTATGTCGCATGGAGGCTCGTGACGCTAGCAACACTAGTGCTGCGGGTGGCGGGGGGGGCTCCCAATACCTCATTTTGGGAAGGGGGGTTCATGGCTGCAGGAAGGGGGTCACAATACTTCATTTGGGGTGGGGGGGCGCTGTCGTCTATGCACCCCTTGGCGCCAATCCTGTGGAAAAGTGGTGATTAAACAAAATGTAGTCAGCAGAGCTGAGGACGAAGATTTTGTCTAATTTGCTCAAATTTTTCGATGAGGTAAACATGTTCAGATAAGGGTAGTGCAATTGATGAACTTCACAAAGCTTTGACAAGTTTCCACATAGGAAAATTATCTTTAATACCTCAGCAGAGTACATAAAAGTCAGCAAGAGTTGATGGAAAGGAGGATAATTATAGATTACAGAATGATATTCATCATTTGGTAAAATGGAATTTAATCGTCATAAGTGTGAACTGAACCAATTTAAGGGCTAGTTAAGATCAGGAATGTACAAAGATGTTTCGGTCTTGTGGTATTGCAGAACAGAGGGAACTTGGTGTTTTGAATCATGGAGACATACAACTTAGAAGTGGGTCCTTGAGGTTCTACTTGTCCCCGTTGATCATGTCTGTTGATGCTTATCTCATTTGCCTGCGTTTTGCCTGTATTTCTTGATGTCTTTTCTGTCCAAGTATCTTTGCCTTTTAACTATTGTACAATAGTATTTGACCCTATTTCTTCCTTTGGCAACTTGTACCAAATATTCACCATTCTGAGTGGAAAAATCATTTCCCTCAAATCTCCTTTAAGTTTTTCCTCTCTTCTGCCCTTGGAAAAAGATTTTAATTTTCTCATTTGTACAAGTTCAAGATTCTGAAAGTAGCCATACAAGTAGGCAAGATAGTGGAGAAGGGATCCAAGTCATTGCCTTTATTAGGTAGAACATAAAACAGGAAGGTTATGGTAGAAATATAAAAAACATTGAAGAGGGCATAGGTTTTGTAATATGTTTGATCACCACATTATTGCATCGGAGAGGTTGCAGAGAAGATTCATTAAAATGGGATGGAACATTTCAACCATGAAGTTGGACTAGATTTGTTTTCTTTGGAACAGAGGACAGGTCTGATAGAAGTGTTCAAAATAGTTGGGAATATTTTCCCAGAGCAGTGTGCCAAAATAATGAGAGGACCATGGGTTTAAAATAAGGAGCAGGGCATCAGAGGAAGAAAAATGAACAGTGATTCCTGTTTTGTCTCCATGTTCAGGAAGACTAATTTTCACCAACACACTATCTCTCCCTTATTTGAATTTTATGTGCCTTATTTGAATTTTATGTCCCTGAAACAATGCCAGTGTCATTCTTAAGCATTACTACATCCATTACTGATTTTGCTGGCCACCACTTAGTTTCTATTATACCCAAAATTCTTCAGTCTATAATTAAGGATGGCAAATAATGAATCACTGCTTTTGCAGGCTTTCCAGCACTTCAAATTTGAAATATTCTGTACTCTCGTTTAAATCCACCTGAACCTCTACATTTTAATTAAATCTCAACTGCTAAAGAGCTCCCTGCTTCTGAGGAGTCTTTTACTCTCTTGCGCATCCCAACCCAATTTGTTCAAATTTGTTACCATCTTACTGTACATAAGCAACCATGGTCTCTAGACCATGGTGCACATCACATAATAATTGTACAATATAATATAAAATAAATATGTGTAAATATTCTGGATTCATTTGCTTGTTTCATTTATGAAAGAGCCAAAGTTACAATCAATCTCAGAGCCTAGCTGTCCTGATTTTGATGCTCTTGTACCTCCTTTCTGATGGTAGTATGTGTGTAATAAATGGTAGGAGTCCTCAATAATTCTTTGAGCCCTATTTAAGCTAAACTTCCAGTGAATGTTGTCAATAGAGGAAAGGGAATCCCCAGTGATTTTGGCTGTTTTGATGATCCTCAGTATTGATTTCTGGTCCAGTGCTTTGCAGCTACCATGCCACACAATGATGCAGCCAGAGAGAACAGACTTAATTGTACCCCTGAAAAGGGTTGTCAAGTTGTGGTCTGGTAACCTTGCCCTCCTCAACCTCCTTAAGAAGTGTAGATGTTGTTGCACCTCCCTGACTAATGTTGTGGGACCAGGGTAAGTTGTGCATTATCTGCATACCAAGGAACTTTGTGCTCTCCACTCTCTCCTCTGATGTGTTGGACAGTGGTCAACGTTTGTCCACATTATCTCCTTTGTCTTGTCCATGTTGAGACTCGCACCAACTGATGAGCCTCCGAACTTTATCCGTAACCCGAACTCATCGTTGCTGATAAGGCCAACTACTGTATTATCATCTACAAATTAAATTTTGTTCAAACTGAATCTGGCAGTCCTGTCATGAGTCAGCATTGTGAACAGCCCTGAGGTACACCAGTGTTCTCCACGGTGGGACTTAAATTTTTTTCAGTCAAGAAGTCCAAAATCCAGTGCAGACAGAGTGTTCAGTTCCTATGAAGACAGCTTATCCACGAGTCTCTGAGGTATGATGGTGTTGAACACTGAGATGAAGTCAATGAGTAACAGCCTGGCACACAATGCATCATTTTCTTGGTAGGTCATGGCAGAGTGGAAAGTCAAGGCTATTACATCCTCTGTGAACCGGTTTGGACAGTACGCAAACCGGAATGGGTTCAATGTTACTGGAAGGTATGGTTTGATGCATTCCATTTCCAGTCGCTCAGAACACTTCAAGATGGTTGAGGCCCATGCAACTGGGTAGCAGTCATTTGATGTTGCTGCTGGTAGTTTAGTCTTCACTTGTCTGCTATCATCCTTGATTTTTTTCCCCTCAGTCATTTCATCCCTCCAGGTTTCTCATTTCATGTAAACTGTCCTTCCTTTGAGTTTGTATCTTTCATTTGTCTCTTTGCAAAGAATCATTGTCATTGAGTCAAAGAATCCTTAAACATCTCATTAAACATTGTAATAAAACCATGACAGAAATTTTTGTTGTTAATTGTTAATGAATGACCACTGTTTGCACAGAATTATTTAATTATGCCCCATTGCCTTGCCAATGCACAAATATGTCGTATGTCATTATCCTGTTACGTCTGTGTTACAGTTGGATTTAGTATTTATCTCTTGCACTTAAATTAGATAATAAACATTTTACAAAATTGTAGCAATGTATATTTTTCCATATAATTTTAATGTGCTTTTGTCAAAAATAGATTAGTTCTTTTGTCTCTTTTCACTGTCATTGGAATGAAATTTAATTTTGGTGAGGTGACAAAGTGATCCTTGGAAAATGAGTCATAGATGTACCCCCTGCCAAACATTCATCTTGATTAAATTCCTTTGATAAGAGAATCAGTCAAACAGAGTGGCAGCTGCATGGTCCATCATTTGTTCATCGCTGCAACACCACATGTTGCATTTCAATTGTGCTTGTGGCATTTCAAATTCAATGCATGTGTGAAATAAACCTTTCAGGATATTGTCGAATACACTAAAGTGCTGGAGAAACTCAGCAGGTCATGCAACATCTCCAGGAACTAAAGGGTAGCTAACGTTTTGTGCCTGCACCCTTTGTCAAGGTCTGAGAAAAAAAGTAGGCAAGCATCTGAATAAAAAGGTGCTGAGATGGGTGGGGAGTGGAGGGAGAAGTGGTGAGAGGAAAGGGCAGAGGGAGGAGCACAGGCTAACAGGTAAGAGGTCATAAGTGGATAGAGTTAGGAGGGTAGAAGAGAAAAGCTGAAAAGTGATGGGCAAGGGGTAGCTCTGAATGGAGAGAGAAAGAAGTGGGGAGCTATAGCAAAGGAGATAGAGGGATATGAAAAAAGAGAGACTTTGGGGAGGGGGGGTTAACAGAGGTGGCAAAGTCTATATTAATGTTGGAGAATGCCCACACCAAATATGAGGTCACTTTCTTCTATTTTTTCAGGTAGCCTCGGTTTGCAGTGCATGAGACCATGGATAGACATGTTGGTGTAGGAATGGTGTTTGGAATTAAAATAGTTGGCCACTGGGAGGTCCCTGTTATTACAACAGACAGAATGAAGGTGCTCAATGAAAAGGTCTCCCATTCTGCTCATCTCTCCAATGTCGAGGAGGGCACAATGGAAGCACCAGATGAAGTAGATGATCCCTGCAGGTTCACAAGTGAAGTCTTGCTTCACTTGGAAGGACTGTTTGAGGCCATGAATGGTGGTGACGGAGGAGGTCTGGACAGAAGTGTAGCTATAGCAATCTTGGAAAGAGTGAACACAATATGATTGAGTTCCACATACAAATGAAGGGTTCAATCGTTCTGTCGAAATCCAATGTATTATGCCTAAACAAAGGAAACTACAAGGGGATGAGGGAGGAGTTGGCCAAGGTACACTGGGAATACAAACTATGTGGAGGTACGGTTGAGGAACGGTGAAAGACTTTCAAAGAGATTTTTCACAGTGCTCAACAAAAGTACATTCTAGTTAAAAGCAAGGATAGTCAGGATGGGGACAGCCAGCCTTGGATAACTATGGAAATAAAGGAAAGAATCAAACTAAAAGTCCATGTGTACAAAGTCGCCAAGAGCAGTGGGAAACTAGAAGATTGGGAAAACTTTAAAAAGCAACAAAAAAAACAAAGCAAACAATAAAGAAAGAAAAGGTAGATTATGAAAATAGATTAGAAAAAAAATATAAAAACAGTTAAAGTTTTTATCATACGGAGTGAAAAAAGGTGACTAAAGTGAACTTGGGTCCCTAGGGGGATGAGAAAGCGATATTGGTATTGGATAATGAGGAAATGGCAGAAGCCTTAAATGACTATTTTGTGTTGCCCTTCACGGTGGAGGACATGCCTATCATGCCAAAGCATGAGATTATGTGTGGTTAGGGAAGTAAGGACCTGGATACAATCGTGATTACTAAGGAAGAGGTGCTGAGCAAACTTGTGGGCCTTAGGATAGATAAGTCCCTTGGTCCTGAAGGAATATATCTCAGGGTAATGAAAGAAATGGAAGAAATTATAGTTGACACTTTGATGATAATTTACCAAAATTCTCTGGATTCTAGGCGAGTCCCCACAGATTGGATGACAGCGAATGTCATCCCACTGTCCAAAAGAGGATGTAAAAAGGCAGGTAACTATAGGCCAATTAGTTTAACATCTGTAGTTGGGAAAAAGCTTGAAGGCATCATTAAAAAGAAGAAATGGGGAGGCATTTGGAATGAATTGGAACAAGATGCAGCATGGATTCACAGAGGCAAGTCTTGTTTGATAAACTTACTAGAATTCTTTGAGGATATATCAAGCATAGGAGATAGAGGGGAACAGGTGGACATTATTTACTTAGATTTCCAGAAGGGGTTCAATCAGGGGCCACATAAAAGGCTTATCCATAAGGATGTAGAAAGTTGGGGGTGATGTATTAGCATAGATAGAAGATTAGTTAACCAATAGAAAGCAGAGAGTTGGGGTTTGCATGGGTTTTTATAGTTGGGAGTAGGTGGTGAGTGCCTCAGGGGTTGGGGCTGGCCCTGCATCTGTTCACAATATATATTAATGATCTGGAAGAGTGGAAAAGCAAATATTGCAGAGTGCTGGCTCTCCACCCTATTTATGCCTCTCGTAATCTTGAAGACCTCTATTAAGTCACCACTCATCCTTCTTTGCTCCAAAGAGTAAAACCCTAGCTCTGTTAACTTTGTCACATAAGACACATTTTACAATCAAGGCAATATCCTGGTAAATCTCCTCGACACTCTCCGTAGCTTTATAAAATTATTGACTTAAAATTATGGTAACTCGCAAACTGTGTATACTGTCCTTTGTATCATCTAGTTAGTTTGTGGAGATTTTGAATGAGAGCTTGCTACATTAAAAAAAAATCCAATCTTTCAAGGATAGGGAACAAAATAGGCCTCACCCTGCATTTAAAACATTTCATGATATTCCTTTGGATTCAAAATTGACTTGGCGAAAGGATTAGAGGGTGGTTGTAGAAGATTTCTCAAAATAGAGACCTGTAACTAGCAGTGTGCCACAGGATGCTGGGTCCATTGGTGTTTGTTTTCTATATTCATGATTTGGTTGACAATGTGGTTAGTGGGTTTGTGGATGACATCTGAAATTGGTGGTATAGTAGATAGGTATGTTGGAGAGTACAATAGGATCCAGATCAAGTGGAGTAGTGGACAAAGAAATGGCAGATGGAACTTAATTCTGACAAGCTTGAAATATTACATTTCAGTAAATTAAGCCAGGGCAGGCCTTGCACAGTAGGATGAGGACACT
The DNA here is from genome assembly GCF_036971445.1 of Narcine bancroftii. Classification (NCBI taxonomy): domain Eukaryota; kingdom Metazoa; phylum Chordata; class Chondrichthyes; order Torpediniformes; family Narcinidae; genus Narcine; species Narcine bancroftii. Next base: position 355,472,216 of record NC_091469.1, on the reverse strand, counting down.
ATGTACAAGACATGGGAGAGACCCCATTTGGAATATTGTATTGTGTGGTGTTCTGGTCACCCAGCTGTCAGAACTGGAACAGGTGCAGAAAAGATTTATAAAATTGTTGCCAAGACTGGTGCTTGAGTTATAAAGGAAAGCTGGAAGGGCTGCAACTGATTTTTCTGAAACAAAGGAAGCTGAGGAGAGAGTAAAGTGCTGTGGAGGAGGGTACAGTTATAATGTGTAATAGACAGGTATGTAGATATGAAAGATTTGGACATACCTAGGTCAAATTCAGGCAAATTGGACAAGCTTAAGTGGACAGTATAGTTGGTATGGAAGAGATGGGGTGAAGGGCCTGTTTCTGTGCTCTCTGCCTTGATAGCAACCAGTTAAGGCATATGCAAATATTTTTTAAAAGCCCTCGTTGAAGGGCTCAAGCCTGAAATGTCGGTTCTGAATTTTTATCGTTCCTGTATAGACACTGTTTGACCTGCTGAGTTTCTCCAGCATTGTGTTTTTACAAAAACCATGATGTCTGCAGACATTCATATTTTACTACTAGTTGAGTGAGTTATCAAATGTTTCTGCATAATTCTGATGTTCAAAAGCATTAAAAAAAATTTAAGCCTGAACTGTTTTTTTCCAAATGTACATCTAAAACACAAATGATTTTAAATGAATTGTAAATATTAAATCAGTTAAAATATTCCTCACCAAATACAATCTGCTGGAGGAACTCAGCAAGTCCAGCAGGATCAGTGGGAGGAAAAGAACAGCTGACATTTTGAGCAGAAAGTCTTCATCAGGACAGATGCAATGTCAAGATGAACAAGGTTCACCTCTGATCCTCCTCAGATGTCCATTGGCCTGAATTTGCTGGCATTATAGATGGGAGATCTTTGTCTCTCTTCAGAATTCATTTGATTAGGGTCATGTGCAGTTAATTCCTAGTTGTTGATTTTAAAATAAGATTTGTATTAATTCTGCATCTGAAATAATCTATGGAACATAAAACTCTGCAATTCATTTGCATTTACATCATGATTGTTTCCTAGTCTTCACATGGTCAGCTGTTTCATCATTTCCTAGTCCCAGAGGCCAAGGTTTTATGTTCCCCTCCTTAGCCCTGCACTTGCAGCTTTCAATTCCTATCTCCCTGTGGGCCTCCTCCAAGTCGATCTTATCTCATATCTCAACTTTTTAGTCTTGTTTTTAAGAATCGGTCCTCAGTCCTCCATTTTTATAGTCCCCAAACGTAATCTGAAAGTAGTATCGGTTTCAACTTGTTTGCTGGTGTCATCCAAATTTGCCTTTCTTGACCTCTATCCCACATCAAATGTGAATCAACAGTAATATGCTCATGTCAACTATTGGGAAGTTCTAAGCTATTATTTGTCACAAATAAACTCCACTATCTGAAACGCCAACTCCATTTCACTCCTTATGAAACTGATCTTGTGATCATTTCATGCTAACATGACTCAGCTTCATTCAGTTACTGTTGAAATCCTCGTGTTTTACCATTGAAACACTAGTTAGCCCTACCATGAAGGGCTAAGTAGTGAGGCCTCCACCAACTCATTATGGCCAAGTCCTTCTCATCCTCTGTGGGCCTGATCATCATTAGCTTCTACTTCAGCAATGATTCTTTGACAATTCTCACCCGAACCTCTCTCCTCACTGTGGGATTGGTTCTTTTAGCCATCATCTTACAACCCTCTTGTGTGTGTGAAGTCCTTCAATTCTAACCTCCAAATTTACCATCATAAATGGTCTTGTCTTCAGCAGCCAATGGCACCTAGCTCTGCAACTTTCTCTCTAATTCTACTTTTCCCTTTTCTTTAAAACACTCTTGAGCATTTACTTTTTTTTAAACTAGTTCTTCGTTGCCTGCCCTAATATTTTAATTCATGGCTCAGTGAAATTGTTTGTGCTCTAGTGAAGTGCCTTGGGATACTTAACTTCTTTAGAGCTGCTGTTGTCAAGGATGTTGCTGTCGAAACATAAAGTCACTGTGATCTGTTATAATAGATTCAAAAAAACGTATTTTTGTTTCTGGAATGATTGTATATTCATAATTTTTATTTGCTTTAAATACCTCAGATTTAAAAATGAATGTAAAATTCATGAATGAACTATTAATAACTTTTAAGGAAATTGTATATATTAGTAGAATCAGTGCCTAGTAACTAATAAATGTGCAAATCATTATCCTTATTTTAATTAGAGTTATCAAAGCAAAATTTAATCAACCTGTCTTTTCTTCCAGAATCAATACAAATTTGTATGTGAAGCCATCCTGCGTGTGTATGAGGAAGGTTTAATTCAACCATTGGAGGCATGCTGTAAAGCAAGTTAATATTGCTTTTGGAAAATCTGGAAATAAAGCGCAAACCTTGATTATTGGCCTGTTTCCTAAGTCAGGGGGGAAAGCTACCAGATGATTGAACTGTCCTGGCTCTTAACACTATTGAAGAATATGTTTGGATATCATTTGGTATATTGTTTTTGTTAGTATCTTTTCAAAAGAAAGGGACCTTACTGCATCATGATGTTAAAAAGATGACGGCAATTAAGTTCAATCCAACAGCAATGAGCTCATTTAAAGGTTAGAAATGGGTGAAATGTCTGATTAATGCTGCTAACTTCACTAATTTAATCAACAAATATCTATTAATTAAAACAGTTCTGATTCCTTAGGGACTATTGATTTTGCAGCTAATGTCTCCTCATTGTCAGGAAAACTTTGAATTGGAATGTACTACATTTTTTCTAGCACTTTGACTTTATTTCCACAAAATATAAATTGGCATGTATGGTCACATCAGCTTTACAGCAACTATTTGAAAATTTGAATTACGCGTGCACCCTTGATAAGCATAAGCATAAAGTACTTGTTACTTTATAAAACATCATCAAAAATATTACACTTACAATTAAGTCCTGGCTTTGCTGCTGATCATTGTTCTGTCCTCAGGATTTCTTTTAATTAGTTCTGTTGTATTCTTTGAGTCATGAACACATGAAAACAATTGCATGCTAAGACAATTCCACTGAAAACTATAAACGATTATTTTGTTAAATGTGACAGTATTTGGTTTATTTAGACAGCTGAATATTTTCTGATTTATATTTTCCTATATCTCTTCTGAAGCCTTAAGTAGCTCATTGTGAATGAGTCGAGTTCTTCATTTAGCTTTATGTAATATTGTATTGGGCAATGAGAGGTGGTTTCACCTACATACTAACTAATTATAATCACATTTTAATGCTGAATCTTTTGTGATCCCAAAAGATGTTGACAACATAAGCATTTCAAACCATTATCTTTTTGTGTTTAAAAGTAATCCCGTGACTTGTCCAAAATGGTTCTTAAATACACTGATCTGAAATTTATTTTACTTAAACATTGAATTGAACATTGTGGTAAATGATACACTGTAAAAGTAAATGTCTAAGTATAGAACAGGATTGAGACACAGTTGCTGTACAATAGTTAAATTATACAAGACGTTGCCATTCCTGCTTTGACTTCTCCTTTTTCCCCTGAGTTTCTAAACTTTAATTAAAAATTTATCTTTACAAACTTTAGGAAAATGGGAAATGGACCAAGAGAATTTAATCATGATGTGAATGAGAAAGGCAACTTGTGTGTTCCTGTACTGGAGCCCCATAATTATTAGTAACTGAGCTAGAGCTGACACACCACAATTCAGTAATGTCCAACAGTCAGTGATAATACAACTTGATACTTATTAGGGCACTGAATCCTCCTGCATGTAAATTAGAAAAATGTTTGTTGACAGGATAAGCTACTGCGTTTTCATGACAAACCAGAAGTCACCCAAAGTTAGTTGAGAGAGTGAGGATCTAAGTGTTCAATTAGAGAACAGCTTGATGAGCTGATCACATTTATTTGATGGTAGATTCATTACATGAAGCTTACAGAAATGCATTGCACACCCAGTCCACTCCAGAGCTATCCTGATTGTCAAGGAAATACCCAAACCACTCCTATTTTTGAAGATGTGCAATCGTGATTAGCTTTGGAGGCTCAGTCCCATTGTCTCACCCAGTAGGGTAGAAGGAACAAATTATAAAATAGATTTATGAGATTTTTCAAAATTCCATTGATACGGTCACCAAGCATTCTAATAATGAGCATATTTTGGACCTGATATTTAGATTGTTCTGCCGAAGTATGCCAGTGGACACATCAGATCATTGGACATAACTATTATAAATAATAATCTGTCCACTTCAAAGATGTGTGTGTGTATAGTTAAGGTATCATTCAAGGACATTGTCTCTATGTGAAACTAACAGACCATAATGTTGAGACCACAGAGATAAAAGGGTAGTAATGAGGTTGTAAAATTTTTTTTTACCTGAAGTAGTAGTGCCTACTTGCTCAATTCCTTGCTTTATTTAATACAAACTGTTCTCTATAAATGAGGCAATATATCAAGGCAAATCTGCTGTCCCCTGCCTTATGTAAAGTTCCGTCTTTGTACAACAGTATACAGAAGTGCTGGAGAAACTCTGCAGGTCACCCAGTGTCCATGGAATGTAAAATGCAGTTGACGTTTTGGGCCTGAGCCCTTAGAACATAGAACAATACAGCACAGTACAGGCTCTTCAGCCCTCGATGTTGTGCCAACCCATATATCCCTTCATTTATAAAAAGTAATAAACCCTCCTTACCCCATACCCCTATATTTTTCTTTCATCCATGTGTCTAAGAATCTCTTAAATGCCCCCAAGGTTTCAGTCTCCACCACCATGCTCGGCATTCCAGGCACCCACAACTCTCTGTATAAAATAAATAAATACATTTTTTAAAATCCCTGATGTCTCCCCTAAGCTTACCTCTCTTCACTTTGTATGTGTCCTCTGGTGTTTGCTGATCCTGCCCTAGGAAACAGGTGCTGGCTGTCCACCCTATCTAGGCCTCTATCTTGTAAACCTCTATAAGAGTCTCCTCTCATCTTTCTATGCTCCAAAGTGAAAATTCCCAGCTCTTTTAACCTTGCCTCATAAGACTTGATTTCCAAATCCAGTCAGCATCCTGGTAAATCTCCTCTGCACCCTTTCCATAGTTTCCACATCCTTCCTATAATGAGGTGACCAGAATCCTGAAGATCAAACAAATGCCTGAATAAAAAGATTGTCGGGGGGGGGGGGGTGGTTGCAGTTGGGGAAGAGAAAGGGGAGTAACACAGGCTAACAAGAATGATAATAGGTGTTATCTATCTATTACTTACCTGTTTATTTTCCTTCCCCTGCCAAAACTGTTTAATGAGGCACTTGCCTAATTTTCAGCACTCCTGAAGAAAGGCTCAGGCCCAACACATCGACTGCCTTTTACTTTCCATGGATGTTGCATGACCTTCAGAGTTTCTCCAACAATCTGGAGATTTTCATGTTTCCCTCCATCTCTGTAAAAGTTCACTGAATTATCCCAAGGGTTTTGTGTCCTTGCATGTCTCCATGTAGAACACAAACTATTTTTCTATTTGGTAAGAGAGAGACAAAAGAGCACACACTCCTTCCCAAAACGTGCATGCTTCAACTCAGAAATATTTGACTTTCAATGCTTGGATAACTGAAAAGAAAATGCATTCTCTGGATACTTTCATTGTTCTCGAGTCATTTCCAGATTTGCAGCAATTGTTTCTATCCTCTTTTTTTCTTACTGTTTTGAGGAATGTTATTATTCTTGTCTCTTTTTTAATGCTGCATTTTCTCCAAATATAATTCTGGCCTTACCATTTGCAGAAGACCAGATACTTATTCCTCCCAAGAGGGAGGAAGCTTCTTGCATGGAATATTACAGTACTTCACTCCAAGTAATTGAAAAATCAAAAAAACAAATTGCAGATGCTGGAAATATGAAATAAAAACAAACTGCAATTTAAAAACACTGCAGATCAAACTGCATCTGCAAAGAGAAACAGTTAATATTTCAAGTTCAAGATCCTTCATCTAAAGAAGGTTCCTCAAAATGAAATGTTAACTCTGTAATTGGAACCTATTTCTGTTCTAATTAAATTTTAAATCATCCAACCAAACTCTAGACTTCCCAATCAGAGAAAATATCCCATTATCTTCTTTGCCATTCTTACTCTCTTGTAAAATTTGTTCAGACCCTCAGTGTGAAACCTATTTTTATGATGCAAAGCAAGCAAGTGAGCACAAAATAGCATTACTTTGGTTAGGTTCCTACAGTGGATTTGTGAGCCTTATTGAAATTTAATTCCTTTTGGCAACCCTAGCTATTCAGGAAAGTCAAAAGATAACTATTTCCAGAAGTTGAGTGCCTTTTCTGGAAAGCCTTGTGGACAAAGAGTAGCAGACATTCTTGCCACAACCCTTCAAGGTGGACTTTGGTTCATGTCTACTGGTAGGTCTGACTCTTTTTGTGGCCACGTGCTTTGCACTATCTAGATTCATGGTAGCAGTTTCAGGGCAATTTCTTTCTTTTCCAAATGTAACTTCAAAGAAAAGACCACTATTTTAAAGAATACCTTTTTAGCAAAATAGAAAGGTAATTTGAAAAACTTTATCTGCAGAATTGAAGCTAGCATTGAAACTATACATTTATATTCCTAATATATATTCCCAATGTCTTCAGCTCTTTGCCTAACATTTTTGCTCTAGAAAATAAAATGTTGGATTCATTAGCTGTAGTTTGCTAATTACAATGAAAAAGTGTAGGTTTGATTTGTACAGAAATCAGACTTGTTATTTTTCAGCATGATTATATGAGAAGAATCTTGTCAGTCAGATCATGTTTTTTTCATCATTAAACCATTCAAAGGTCCAATTTATTGTCAGAGTGCGTACAATATATCACATACAACCCTGAGATTCCTTTTCCTGGCACAATGTTTATATATTGGTAGTGCAAAAAATATATCCTCAAGATAAGTATACAAAAAAGAGAAATGTAAACAAGAAGGAAGTGCAAACAAACAGTGCAATAGTGAAAATAAAATTCAATAATAAATATTATGCTAAGTAAGAATCTTTAAATAAGTCTCTGATTGAGTCTGTTGTTCAGGAGTCTGATGGTAGAGGGGTAACAGCTGTTCCTGAACCTGGTGGTGTGAGTCTTGTGGTAATTATACCTCTTTCCTGATGGCGGCAGTAAGAACAGAGCATGTCCTAGATGGTGTGGATTCTTGATGATTGCTGCTCCATTCCAATGACCGTGTTCCATGTAGATTTTATTAATGGTGGGGAAAGTTTTGCCTCTCATGTACTGGGCTGTGTCCACCACCTTTACAAGGCTTTCCACTTTGAGGTATAGACATAGAAGATAGGAGCAGGAGTAGGTCATTCGACCCTTCGAGCCTGCTCCGCCATTCAACGAGATCATGGCTGATCTTAAAGTTCAGTACCCCGTCCCCGCCTTCTCTCCGTAACCTTTAATACCCTTATACTGAAGAAATAGATCTAATTCCCTCTTAAATATATTTAATGAACCTGCCAGGCCGTGATGCAGCCAGTCACACACTTTCGACAACATCCGTAGAAGTGGCCAAGGTTTTTGATGTCATACCAAACTTCTACAAACCCCTGAGGAAGTAGAGATGCTGACGTGCTTTCTTCACTTTGACATTTGTGTGTTGGGTCCAGGAAAGGGCCTCTGAGTTAGTGGCTCTCAGGAATTTAAATTTGTTCACCCTCTTCACCTCTGATCGTCCAATGATTTAAAAAGTGAACTTTGCAGTGTCAGACATGAAATTTTGCAAAATTCTGTTTATAAATTGTTACAGTGTGCAAGTTGCCTCACTTTTTTGGTATATATATATATATATATATATCTAGTCACTTGCAGAGTGTTTGGCATTCATAAAGCATAAGCAGCTTGTCTGTCACTCTTTGAGTAGATGCAACAAATTGGTACCTGTTTACATTAAATGCTGCTGTTCTAACTTTCTACTTTTAGTACCCACCTGAAACTTCAGGAATTTCAAAAATTGGTGTGTTCATTAGTATGAGGTCAGTGGGGGCATTTCTTTCTCTAAGCCATAATATAGTGTGATAATAAACCATACACAGGGATGCAAGAGCAGAAACATAAAATGCTTTGTGGGAACTAATCTCCCCTGAGAGTTTGAAATCACTGATCATTTATTTAGGAGAATAAATAAACTGAACCTTTTAGACTTGGATTTATTTTTATAGTAAAATAAAATACCTTACTTTATAGTTGGCACTTAAGCTTTGTGAGTGGTGACAGCAGTTGTTATTTACCATTGTTATGAGATTAATTCATTTTTGTTCATTTTAAATGTTTTTTTCCTTTCTGCAATAAGAAAATGAAAGGTTAATTTTGTGGATTATAGTAAATGCCACATTTAAATTTGGAATAACGTGCCCAGTACCTTCAGAATGTATTGTTCATAAGATGTTTTTATATTAATTCTTAAGTTAAAGAGACTGGAAATCAAATGCACTGTCAGAACTTACTATTTTGTTCCTTAATATTGCAATAAGGCTAATGAATATCAATCTAGCACTGGTCATTCATTGAATGGATCAAGCATTTGGTTATTAATTCCTGTCCAGATGCTTGTCTAAAATATCTGGTCATTTATTTTTAATCATCTTCATGACCTTGTAGAAAATATCATAATTGAGAAGCATCCTTATTTAACTTGTTTATTTTCTTGACTATATTGTATAAGTAATTCTCAGAGATGGAATTTAATTATGGTACCTTCATTTCAGAACATTTGTGCAAAATAATCCGTTATTTTTGTATTGTGAAGCAGTACTATAATCACTTTAATGTATAAAATTGAACAAATTATTGCTTAAACTTTGTGTAACCAGCCAATTCTTTTGCAACAATGGTTAACTTGCCATTTTTGATGTTTTATTGAACTGTATGTGGCAAAATTACATTTGATTCTTTCCCTGATTCTTTCCATTGTTTTGGTTATTCCATTCTAATTGTCTTCGGATGTTGTCAATGTTTGTGCTTGAATTTCGATTTTGCATTGGTGATGCATATGTTTTGTAGCACGAGAATTAATTCAAGTGCAAAGGGATTTTCTGCCATTGTGAAAACTAAATTGTGCTTGTGAATACTTTTGAAATCTGAACTATCATCTTAATACACTGAATAATCATTTAAATTGTAAACTGGTGTTAATATTTTTCACATTTAAATTATTGAGATAGAGATGTACCTAAATGAATGTAAGAAAAACAAAAGATTTGTTTTATTTTTGTAGCTTCATTCAAGATTAATAACAGTAATATTTCTTGTCTATTGAGTTTTGAAATGTGCTTCAGCAAGGATCAGATTTTAAATCTCATACCTTTAGCTTATAAAATGTTAGTAATTGCTGTAAAAGGAGTTGCATTTAGTTGGCACAATAAAGTTAAATTTTGATTATTTTAGTAAATGTAGTTTACTTTTTGAGAATTGAATTGAAACAACCTGTCACATTTTTGTTGAGGCCAGAGAATAACAGCGAGAGAGTTAAAAGAAAAATGATGACAAGTGCCTAATAGCACAGAAATCTAAACAAAATAACAAAATCATTCTTTTTATTAGGTTCATGGATTGCATGTTCAAAATAATTGTCAAAGTCTCTCAGGAATAGCATGGCTATAATTGTAGCACAGATGCCTAGTTTTGACTGAAGAATTCCTGTTGAAAGGAGATAAATTATTTATTGTTACTGACAAAGAAAATTGTTTACCTTCCAACACGTCAAGCCACATTAATCTTCAAATTCAGCCGTCTGCATCTTTCACTGTAATACTCCAATAAAATCAGGGACGCACAATTTTGTTCAATAGACTCACTTTTTGTACCCTATGTTGCACCAATTCTCGTCCCATTGAAATTGGCCTGCCCCAACTACATACACATCTTTTACTGCTCAGTCTCTTCTGCAGCTAACCTAACACTCAAGATGACTATTTCCTGAATGTTCCCCAACTGAAACTTAATGCACTTGTCCTACCTCATTCCGAAAAACAGATATAGCAATGTTTCCTTCCTCAGAATCAGGAACCCTGTCCAGAAAATGACCTGGATACTCCCGAAAGTGGTCATGTCCATACCAAACCTTTTGTCCATCTATACTAACCCCACTTGCTCTGCTCAGGAATAATCCTCTGTGTCTTGCATATCTGTCTAAATGCCTCATGAATATAGTGACTGTATCAAATTGCACCACTTCCTCTGACAGCATTCCAGATATCAATTGCTCTCTGTGTTCAGGAAAAATCCTCAGACCCTTTAAAATTCTTTCCTCTCACTTCCGCCCTCTTCTTTTGGATACTCTAACATGGGAAAAAGATTTTGATGATCATTGTCTGCCAAAAGGGCATAATTTGAGAGCCATACATCACAGAACAGTCCTTCAGGCCAATTTTTTTTTTGAAGACCTTTTGGCCTTGTGGACAACCCCCATTTGCCTGCTTTTGGCCCATATCCTCCTAAGTCCTTTCTATCTTATTCCAATATTTTTTGAATGTGCCAATTATGGTCACTTTTAAAACTTTCCCAGGCTGCTTGTTCCAGTTACAAAGTACCCTCTGAATAGAAAAAAATTAAAAAATATCATCATCTCGTATGCTTCTGAGGTCATAATATATTAGAAAAGCTCCACCCTCTCTACCTTTAATATTAGTATACCATTTTATATTGGGATAATTAAGGTCTCATTTCTTAACGACTATGGCAGTTCCTTGCAACAACCTACCTGTATATTTGTTACTGTACGTCTCTCACACTTATCACTTTGGTGATCTAAAGAATACTCTAAGCAGTATGATATTTCTCCCACTGTTTCTCAACTCTTAACCAAAGATGTATTTTTGACCCAACTGATTCAGTCAATAACGCTACCCCCTTTATCCTTCCTGAACACTGAATCCAAAGATGCTTGCTTCAAAGAACTACTTTGGGTAGGCATCCATCAGGAACTTCTTTCGTGTAGGCATCCATCTCCCAATTCAGTCAGCAACTCAATATATTTCCAATATGACTATCTGCAATTCGTCATTTTTAAAAAATTTTTAAATAATTTTCCACACAAACTCCAACAATTGTCAATTATCAACGATATCTACATTAATTACATTTCGTATTTGTCAATTCTTTACAGTCCTCTCATGGAGCTTAAGTGTTTCTTTTTTTTTAATCCCCTCCCCCGACGTTAAACATTTAACACCAGACTAATTACACTTACACATAATGACCAAGACACTCATAACAAAGGTATGAAACTTGTATTTGGGGATTTATGGGTTTGTCGTGTTAACGGCAGCCAGCACGTAGGCTGCCTTTTTCTGTAGCTTTCCCTGGCTGGAATAGGATGGGCCCCCTCCACTCCCTCACCAATGGAGGGGTGAATTGGGAGGGCAGGACAGAAATGCACAGAGGTTCACATTACAACTGCGCTTCAGTGTAGTTCATATAGGGCTATCAGATAACAGGTATGCACTTCCTGGCCACTGCCACTGTGACCATAACCAATTGAATTTGAAATTTGGATAGCTTAATTTTAAGTCTTACATCCATTATGTTTCCCAACAGAAAGAGCTCTGGGTCCTGTGGGAATTCTTTGCTTATGATTTTTTTTTCTAGGGCTTAGCCCAATTCCACCCAAGTCTCATCTTGGCACATGTCTAGGTAGCATTCATGAAGGACCTTGTCGCAATGTCGCATTCTAGATCTGTTCAATTTTTGTGGCGTCAGGTACAGGTGGTGCAAAAAATTCTACCAGCCTGTACCACACATTGAGACTGCAGTTATGTTGATCCGACACAAATCCGAGCAGCACCATTCATCAATCATTATTCCTAAGTCCAACTCCCACCTCTCCCTCAACTTATCAAGGTCTGGCTTCGGGCCTTCCATTAGGAGCAAGAAATACATTGCCAAAATGAACTTCCGCGTGCTTCCCCTTCGAATCATGGTCTCTATGTCACTGCATAGCTGGACCTAATTTGTCCTGCAGAAAAGATCTTATCTGAAGGTAGCTGTGAAATGTCTTATTTGATAAATTGTATTTATTCCCAAGTTGCTCAAATGACATTAGCCACCCCTGCTCATAACAGTCCTCTACACACCTGATGCCATTATGACGCCAGGTGTCCAGAATCTTGTTACCAACCATCAATGGTTTTAATCTATTTGGAGTTGGAGGTGTTTTTGGAGACAGCCCCACTTTGGTTCCTATATATTGGTTAATTTTATTCCAAATGAGAATTACTTGTTTTAATATGGGGCTGCCTTTCTTTTCTGAAAGCAATTCAGCATCCCATTTATAAATAAAGTCCTCTTCTACCTGCTCGCCTATCATGTGCAGGTTGAGTTGTGCCCAGGATGGTACACCTTCCCCCTTGAAGAGGGAGGTGATATATCTTGACTGGGTTGCCAATAGTATGTTTTAAAAGTCTGGCATTCGCAATCTGCCCAGACTATAATCCCAGGTTAATTTTTCCATAGAAACCTTGTCTACCTTTCCATTCTATAGGAATCTCCTCACTTCTGCAAGTAAATGCTTGAAGAATCCCCAGGGCAGTGGCACAGGTAGCATCTGAAAAGGGTACTGGAGTCTTGGTAACACATTCATCTTAATACAGTTAACCCTGCCCATTAATGTTATGGTCAGGGACATCCATCTATTTAAATCCTCCTCAATTTTCCCAAGCAGAGGAGTCACGTGATGGAGTAGTGGCCGGTAGGGGAACTCCAGCCCTCTCCAGAAAAGTAAAAAAAAGATAGAGTAAAAACAAAGGCACAAACATAAAAACCATAACAAAGTGAAAGTAAAAGTGTGGAGAAAATGACAGCGAAGAAAGAAACACCAAAAACAACGGGAAGAAAAGAAGAAGGAAGGACGTCGGAAGAAGAAGGTGAAGGCCTTACCGGTACGAGGAGGCCCGCCGTGGAGAAAGAAGCCCGCTCCCTGAGGTCAGTGGAAGCCCCAAACTCGGGACTACAAAAATGGCTCACGGAGCCAAACAAAAGTGCGCAACCGCGAGGATTCACGCATGCGCGATTGGCAAGACAAAAATAACACTGACGGGAGGGGGGACCAGCTGAGGAGTAGATCTCCACAGCTGAAACAGACAACTACAACACAACAGCAAGAGGAAAACATAGAAAATAACGAGAACAAGAAGGAAGAGAATAAAAATAAGAAATCAAAGAAACAACAGATGACCAACCCAGAGGAAGAAGACCAACACCAAGACACTTCTAATAAAAATAAGAAGACCAAAAATACCCAACAAAATAAAACAAACAGCCAAACAAAAAAACCAGAAGAGACAGAGGTAAAGGACACAGATCCTGGAGTGAACTCAGAAGAAGAGGAGGAAGAACACAGAGAAATGGAAGATGAAGGGAAGGGCAAGTACATGGATATTTTTTTTAATATATGGAAACAGTAAAAGAATGGCAGTCACAAGAATTCAGTGAAATAAAAAGTACAGAAGAAAAAGTGAATAGATTAGAGATGATCATGACAGATATAGGAAAAAGAGTAGACAATGTGGAAGAATGAGAAACAGCCATAGAAATGGAAGTAGAAGACTTAAAAAATAAATTAGAGCAATCTGATAAAAAAGATAAAGAAACACAGGAGCTGTTAGCTCAGAAGATAGATATAATTGAAAATTATAATAAAAGAAAATATAAAGATAGTGGGCCTTAAGGAAGATGAAGAAGGCAAAAATATGAAAGAATTTATAAAAGAATGGATCTGCAGGGTCCTAGGAAGACTAGAATTACAGGAAGAAATGGAAATTGAAAGGGAACACAGAACATTAGCCCCTAAACCACAACCACAACAAAAACCAAGATCCATTCTAGCAAAATTCCTAAGATATACAACAAGAGAAAATATATTGGAGAAGGCAAAAAAAAATAAGAGAAGACAAAAAACCACTGGAATACAAGGGTCAAAAAAATTTTTTCTATCTAGATATAAGTTTTGAACTCCTGAAGAAGAGAAAGGAGTTCAATGCAGCAAAAATGACCCTATGGAAAAAAGGTTATAAATTTATGTTTAAATAGTTTTTCCAGGGCAGCAAAACAAACTATTCTCGGATCTGGAAGAAGCACGAATATTTGCAGAACAACTACAAAACAGACAGAGAGATGAAGAGATGTAACAAGAACAAAAATGACAACAAACTATGTATGTGTGTATGTATGTATGTATGTATATATATATATCAGCCTGCAGCTGACGTGGACATTTACCCCCTCCATAAATCTTCGTCCGCGAAGCCAAGCCAAAGATATATATATATGTTTGTGTTTGTGTATACATATATATATATATATATATATATGTATATATAAAAATAGAGTATAGGTAAGAACTAAGAAGGGAAAGAAAGGGAAGTAAGGAGGGAATTAGAGAGTGACCTTTGTTATATATGAAGATTAAAATCTTTTCTGGGGAGTTACATATCTCCCTGGGTGGGGAAGAATAGCAGTCACTGCGAAATCAGTTGACGCTTGCGAGCGGATTTGCAAATCCGATGTGGTTGCCCGACAAGGGACAAAGGGCAACTCAGAAAGGGGAGGGACTATTGGGGTTAAATGAATTTTAGATATGAAAATAGTGGAAATATTTTATGTTTTAGAAATGTTGTCTTATAATGTGTTCAAAAAAAAGAAATCAGAAATGGATAAGAAGGGAAGGTGGTGATGAGGAAACGGAAAGGAAAGATGAACAAAGTATGAAATGGCTATGTTGAACTATATGACTTTAAATATTAATGGAATACATAACCAAATCAAAAGGAAGAAACTGTTAAATTTACTGAAAAAAGAAAAAATTGATATAGCATTCGTACAAGAAACACATCTAACTGAAGTGGAACACAAGAAATTAAAGAGAGATTGGATAGGACATGTAACAGCAGCATCATATAATTCAAAAGCCAGAGGAGTAGCTATATTAATCAATAAAAATGTATCAATTAAAATAGAAGAGGAAATAATAGATCCAGCAGGGAGATATGTAATGATAAAATGTCAGATATATTCAGAATTTTGGAATTAACTCAATGTATATTCACCTAATGAAGAAGATCAAAAATTTATGCAAGATATCTTTTTGAAGATAGCAGATACACAAGGGAACATACTAATAGGAGGGGATTTTAACCTTATTTGGACTCAAACATGGATAAAACTGGGAAAAAAACTAACAGAAAGAACAAAGTAACCAAATTTATAATTAAATCGATGTAAGAAATGCAACTTTTGGATATATGGAGGAAACAACACCCAAAGGAAAAGGAAGATTCATATTATTTGGGTAGACATAAAACATACTCAAGGATAGACCTATTCCTGTTATCAGCCCTCATTCAAGGGAGAGTTAGGAAAACAGAATATAAAGCTAGACTATTATCGGACCACTCACCCCTGTTATTGGCAATAGAGCTAGAGGACATCCCGCCAAGAATGTATAGATGGAGATTAAACTCCATGCTACTTAAAAGACAGGATTTTAGAGAATTCATTGAACGACAAATTAAAATGTACTTTGAAATAAATACGGAATCAGTGAAAGATAAGTTTATACTATGGGACGCAATGAAAGTGTTCATCAGAGGGCAAATAATAAGTTATGTAACTAAGATGAAGAAGGACTACAATCGGGAAACAGAACAGTTGGAAAGGGAAATAACAAATATAGAAAAAAAATTAGCAATAAAGGAAGATACAACTAAGAGAATTGGCAGATAAAAATATTAAATATGAAACACTACAAACATATAAGGTGGAGAAGAACATAATGAAGACAAAACAGAAATATTATGAGCTAGGAGAAAAAATGCACAAAATTCTAGCGTGGCAGCTTAAGACAGAACAAACTAAAAGAATGGTATTGGCATTAAGGAAAAAGGACAAACAAATTACATATAATCCAATGGAGATCAATGAAAACTTCAGGGAATTCTACGAGCAACTATATCAAACTGAAAACGAAGGGAAAGAAGACAAAATAGATGAATTTCTAACTAAAATTGAACTACTGAAATTACAAACAGAGGAGCAAAATAAATTAATAAAACCATTTGAAATAGAAGAATTACAGGAGATATTAAAAAAACTACCGAACAATAAAACACCAGGAGAGGATGGATTCCCAATAGAATTCTATAAAACATTTAAAAACTTATTAATTCCACGCCTCCTGGAAGTAATCAACCAGATTGATAAAACACAAAGCATACCAGATTCATGCAAAACAGCAATAATTACAGTAATACCAAAGACAGGGAAAGATCCACTTGCACTAGCGTCATAGAGACCAATATCTCTACTTAACACAGATTATAAGATAATAGCTAAACTATTAGCAAACAGATTGGCCGACTATGTACCAAAAATAGTAAATCTAGACCAAACTGGATTTATTAAAAAAAGACGAACAACAGACAATATCTGTCCCCCTGGATGTCAGGCGGGTCGTTGAGCTTACCAGGCCGGTACAGGATGTCATAGTTAAAGGTGGAGAGTTCGATTCTCCATCTGGCGATTTAAAATATATTTTAAAAAAAAAGACAATATCTGTAAATTTATTAACTTAATTCATGCAGTAGAAGGAAATTAAACTCCAACAGTAGCAGTTGTTTTAGACGCAGAGAAGGCCTTTGACAGAGTAGAATGGAATTATTTATTCAAAGTACTACAAAAATTCAGGCTACCAGAGAAATATATTAATTGGATTAAAGCATTATATAAGGGGCCATTGGCAAAAGTGACAGTAAATGGATATATATCAAAACAATTTAACTTAAGCAGATCAACAAGGCAGGGATGTCCACTATCTCCCTCACTGTTCACGTTAGCTATAGAATCACTAGCAGAACTGATAAGAACAGAAAATAAAATAAGAGGGATAAAAATAATGGAGAAGGAATATAAAATCAGTCTATTTGCAGATGACGTTATAATATACTTAACAGAACCAGAAATATCAATAAAAGAATTACATAGGAAATTGAAGGAATATGGAGAAGTATCGGGGTACAAAATCAATGCAAATAAAAGTGAAGCAATGCCAATGAATAATGTGGATTTCACAAAGTTTAAGAAAGAATCGCCATTTAAATGGCAAACACAAGCAATGTGATACCTAGGTATACAACTAAATAAAAACCTCGGCCATCTATATAAACACAATTACCATCCATTAATGAAAAAATTACAAGACGACTTAGAGCATTGGAAAGACACTGATAGGAAGGATAAACTGTATTAAAATGAATATTTTCCCAAGGATACAATACCTATTTCAGTCATTACCAATACACCTAACAGAGAAATTCTTCAAGGAGTTAAAGAAACACCTAACAGAGAAATTCTTCAAGGAGTTAAAGAAAATAATAAGGAAATTCTTACGGAAAGGGGGGAAACCAAGGATAGCACTAGATAAATTAACAGAATGGTACAAACAAGGAGGCTTACAACTACCAAACTTTAAGAATTATTATAGAGCCGCACAATTAAGATACCTATCAGATTTTTATCAAACAAGGGAAAAACCAGATTGGACCAGATTAGAACTAGATAAAATAGGGGAGAAGATACCTGAACATATACTATATAAATGGGATGAAAAATTGGTGCAACGTAGGAATTCACCAGTATTGCATCATCTGCTCAACATTTGGAAGAAGATTCATGTTGAAAGGAATAAAACAAATTACCAATTACCAAAACTAATATTGACGCAAAATCAGCTAATCCCTTTCACAATAGATAACCTTTCCTTTAGAGAATGGGAGAGAAAAGGGATCAAAAGAATAGAAAATTGTTTTTCGGGAAATAAATTATTATCCTTTGAACAAATTATGGATAAATATAATATAACTCACGATACAATGTTTGCATACTACCAACTGAAAACCTACTTGAAGGACAAATTGGGAAACAGTCTGAGGTTACCAGAAGGAAGCAATTTTGAATATGTGATTATGTACATCATGTATTTGAATATGTACATCAAACTGCAAGAAAAGGAGAACGAGGAAACAAACAGTAAACCTAAACAAAAATGGGAACAAGATCTAAACATAAAGATAAAGAATGAAACATGGGAGAAGCTATGCTCCGGAACTATGAGAAATACAATAAACATGAGGTTACGCATGATACATTATAACTGGATACACAGGCTATACATCACACCTCAAAAGTTAAATAAATGGGACCCAACAGTATTAGACAGATGTTTTTTGCTCTAAAAAGGAAATGGGAACAACAATTCATGCAATTTGGACATGTGAGAAAGTGGAAAAATTTTGGGAAGATCTAAACCAGATATTAAATAAAATAACAAAAAGCAATATACCAAAAAAAACCCAGAGATCTTCCTCCTAAGTAATATAAGAAACAAAGAATTTGGACTCGATTTGGATGGAGCACAAAGAAGATTTGTTATGATAGCCCTAGCTGTAGCACAAAAAATGTATTATGTCAACCTGGAAATTAGAAGACAACTTGAGA
The DNA here is from genome assembly GCF_036971445.1 of Narcine bancroftii. NCBI lineage: Eukaryota > Metazoa > Chordata > Chondrichthyes > Torpediniformes > Narcinidae > Narcine > Narcine bancroftii. Next base: position 355,453,711 of record NC_091469.1, on the reverse strand, counting down.
ATACAACAATGGTATATAGAAATGAATAAATGTATTCCATTAGAAAAAATAACATATAATTTAAGAAATAACATTACAATATTCAAACAAATATGGGAGCCATACATGAAACACAACAGAAAAATCCTACCATGGACTTCCACCACCTAAAATGACAGAAGTAGAAGAAATGAAAAGAACTGACTCAGTAAAATTTCTTGTTTATTTTTATTAAGTGACAACATTGTTTAACGGGTTTAAAGTATCTTATAGATTGAACTTCAAATAAATGGGGAAGGGGGTGAGGGAGGGAGGGAAGGGAGGGGGAAAAAATGACACTGTATATATTTAAGAAGAAAAATGTGTATGTATCTTGGTCAATATGGTTTATGGTGTGAAAAATAAAAAATGTAAAAAAAAATTTAAAAAAAAAATCCCAAGCAAGGTGGTGGGGGAGCGGGGAGGGGGAGCTAATTCAGCTTGTATAAATTATCTATTCTAACTCCAAGATATTTGATCCCATTTTGTGGCCACTTTAATTGACTATTTTAATTCACCAGCCTTACTGACCATACTCTGCAATATTCACATGAATGTACATAAAGCAAATTTAATTAAATAATTTCCAAATCTACTGACCAACAACACTGATCAAATCTGAACTGCTTTCTATTTCTATTTGCTTTTACAAAAAGGAAGAATTTCTTTTTCTCTCTGCCCACTTATTTCTGTGCCAGAGTGCTCTGAGCACAATGGGAATGATATTGCCTGCACTGTGGAGCTAAGTGTCTTTGGGTTTTCAGCACTGGAAGGTGTTAGCCATGAAGGATCACTTATCCTTCCAGTGATTTTGAATAATTCTGCAGTCAGCATCTAGCTTGAAGTTTGGTGTGCCAGCTGTCGGCAGGCTAAACCTCAGAGGGAGAGTTGAAGATGACAGTCCCAGTTCTTCACAAGTTTGAGGTTCTATTCTTCATACATGCATCTGAAGAGTTGAAAGGCTGCCTTGCATACCTTTGTCTTGTGTTCATGACTGGTAAATAAGATGGTTAACTACCTTCCAGCTTTCTTCAGCCATTAATGGATGTGTACTCTTAAGACTCCATTGTTCTCGACACCACTTAATAGTTTACCGTCCATTTGTTTATTCCCTTGTATCACTTGCCCTCTATAAAAAGATTACTTTGCCCCTTTTTCACCACTATGTCCAACAAATCAATCCATTAATTTGCAGCAGCTGACAACTTGTTACGTCACACTACTTTTGGCATCATCAGGAAATGTTTTTATCATGGTCTTCGTATTTCCATTCAAAGTCATTGATATCACAACTCATGAATATATTTTTGAATGTTTTGGAATGCTACTGAACATAGCAACCACCACCACTGCTCCCCAAACATTTGCATTCTTCCTGTGAGCCACCCGCTATTTTCTGTGAATCCCGTATATTTTTATTTTTCTGTTCAATCCAAGCGGGAGTTTGTTAAAAAGCTGACTAAAACATGCATCAAACATATTACCCCAATTGACTCTTGTTGATTCCTCAAAAAAAAAATTCAATTATGACCTTCCCTATGTTGCTTGCCCTTAAAAATGTGCCTCTCTCCATCTCCTTATTTCACCACGACTGATGTTACACTATTAGGAACATAGGAAGTAGGAACAGGAGTAGGCCAAAAATGGCCCATCGAGCCTGCTCCGCCATTCAATACGATCATGGCTGATCTAATTTATGACCTAACTCATCTTTCTGTTTTTAAATAACTACATTGAACTGGTTGTTCTCCAATTCTTTGACAGCTTAAAATTCAACAAACTGTATTAATTTTTGGAATTACTATGCAAGTTATAGATGGGGGAGGAAGAGTTAAAACTGCTGCTATCTATGAGTTGTGTCAACATAATCTGAGCTGCAATTGCTTGAATTCGCAATGGACTTTGAGGAAATTAGGAGAAATTGTTCTCTGGTTCATTTAGTCTGCTCAGACAATTATAAATGATGCTATAAGATTTGTTATGTCAAACTATTTTACCTTGAATGGGAATTTCACTTTATTTGTATTGAATTATGATATGGTAATGTTAACAGGGTGGTAAATACAAGGAGAAAGACTAGCAAGAGGCGTGAAAAAGTGTTGCTGTGTTGAACCCTTTCAATGGCCTGAAATTAGACATTTAGAGTATTTACTTTCTTGAGTTGATCATCCATTTCAAGACCAGTTATGTTGTTAAATGTTCTCATCTCTTTTTGACACCATTGCTGTTTTTGCTTAAAAGATCGATACACCATCATATTTTACATCTGCACCTGTGTTAGTTAAGTAACCCCTAACAATGACCCTTTTTCACTGGTATCTGAAAAATGTTATGTTCGTCAGTCATTCTTGCTCCCTGTAGAATTCATGGAGACATTTTATTTCACATTTGAGCTATTAATCAATTTAGAGTTCTCATTACATGATCTGAATTTATTGGCTTTAAAAATGTTTCATTTACTTTCATAAACTGAGAACCTTTAACTTTGAATTAGTGTCTAAATATTAACTTAGTCTCATTGGAATCAAGCCTCATTGATGTTATGACTTGGTCTTTGGTTTAATTTGGTTGCAGATGTTAATTTGATTACTTGTTTTTTTATTGTCCTATCGGAATTTTATTTCAATGTTTTGCACATTTTGTGTGTCCTTCACAAAGTTTCCTTTGGCACAAATGATGATGCAGATTAATTAACTTTACCATTAAAATAACATTTTTCCTCTCGTATATCCTTAATGTTGCATGGAGCAAAATGGTTTGTGCTGCTTTGATGGTCTGTAACCATCTTCATCATTTGGATTTTCTCATCAGGGATTTATCACCAAATTAGTTAATTTGTACCTGATCTGAGATCTCTCAGATAAACGTCAATTGGAATTTTCCACAGTCTTTGACAGACTTTGTTACAGCTGCATTTCCATCACCATTAATTTCCAACATTATTCAGATTGGTTTCCTGTTTTACTGTCCTGGAGCTTGTTTCTCTGAGTGCCTTGCTCAGTGCTACTTGTTCACCGTCTCCTAACCATTTTGTACCACAGAATCCCAGATGTGGTAATTTAACTTTTAAAAGTGCAATTTAACTTTTTTCAAGTTCATAATAAATCATTAGCTTTCCACTTGATCAAAGTCTTACCAATCGACTGGACCATGTTATTCAAGTCACGTTCTCACATATTTATGAAATTAATACTGTTGTTTTAGCAAAAGGATTTCACCCATAAATATTCAACCGAAGATTCCTCTTTGCCATCATTATCCCAAAATCACTATTTTGCATCCATTGATTTTTTATTGTTCAGTACATATTCCCGTGGCCACCATCATTCCAATATCAAAGAGGGCGCAAGTAACAAGCCTCAACTACTACCACCCAGTGGCACTGACCTGCACCTTTATGAAATGCTTTGAGTCCCTGGTGATAGAACGTTTCAAAGCTCCCACTCCCAGAGACACTGGACCCTTTTCTATTCACCTATAGATGGAACCATTCCACTGACGATGTCCCTCCACCCCATCCTGGCCCACCTGGAGAATTACGCCTCATACGCCAGGCTGCTGTTCATCAACTTCAGCTCAGTGTTTAGTACAGTGGTTCTCAACCTTTCTCTTTCCACTCCCATACCATTTTAAGAAATCCCTGTGCAATAAGTGCTCTGTGATTAGTAAGGGATTATTTAAGGTGGTATGGGAGTGGGAAAGGAAAGGTTGAGAATCTCTGCTCTAGACCCAATTATTACTGAAATATTTTGCTTGAGAAAAATTGACATTGGCCCATTTCCTTTGGAGTTATGAAACACTGCACATAATGAGTCAATTAGATATGATTAAAACAGTGGTTTTCAAACTTTTACTTTCCACTCACATACCACCTTAAGCAATCCCTCAATAATCAGAGATCACCTATGGCATTAGGGAATACATAAAGTGGAAAGAGAAAGGTTGAGAACCACTGGTTTAGTTTGATCATACCCAAGAGGCTGGTGGAGAAGCTGTCCTCAATGGGACTCAACACCCCTCTCTGTAACTGGATTCTGGTCTCCCTCATGGAAAGATCACATTCTGTCCGGGTTGGCAGCAGAACATAGAAACATAGAAACATAGAAGATAGGAGCAGGAGTAGGTCATTTGACCCTTCGAGCCTGCTCCGCCATTCAACGAGATCATGACTGATCTTAAAGTTCAGTACCCCGTTCTCGCCTTCTCTCCGTAACCTTTAATACCCTTATACTGAAGAAATAGATCTAATTCCCTCTTAAATATATTTAATGAACCTGCCTCTACTGCCCTCTGTGGCAATGAATTCCACAGATTCACCACCCTCTGGGTATAGAAATTCCTCCTCAACTCGGTCCTAAATGGTTTGCCTATTATCCTCAAACCATGGCCCTGGGTTCTGGATTTTCCCATCATTGGAAACATCCCATCTGCATCCACTCTGCCCAGTCCTGCCAGAATTTTATATGTCTCTATGAGATCCCCTCTCAATCTTCTAAACTCCAGCGAGTACAATCCCAATTTGCGCAATCTTTCCTCATAAGTCATTCCTGCCATTCCAGGTATCAGCTTGGTGAATTGCCTCTGCACTCCCTCCATTGCAAGCACATCCTTCCTTAGATAAGATGTATTGTGGAATAAAACTCTTGGTATATCAGGGAGCAATTATAACTAATCTTCTGTGTGCTTCAGAGACCTGCAATTCCTGCAGCTGGAAACTCAAAGTATTGTAAAAACACTACCTTCACTAATCTCCCCTGAATCCTGCACAATCACTAAAGAAATGCATAGTTGCTTCCTGTTTCGCCTGATCTTAGGTTCTCTACAAGGATGTGACATCGTGGTTCTCAAATCACAGCAAATTTCAATGTAGATTCTTAAGGACAATTTATAGCCTGTGGCTATAAATTTATAACTGAATGCGGCTGTAGGGCTCAGTCAGATTCAACCAACAGTATTTCCCATCATATAGAACATTACATTAGTGTATTTATGCATGTATATTTGGGATTTCAAGCTGTAACTTTCTGAAAAAATGTGATGAATTTATTGGGTGAAGGTAGCACAGTATCTAACTGAGCAATGGATACTTTAGTCTCGATGAACCACATTGTCAGCCAATTTTCCTTCATATGAGGCCTTGATTTCCCAATGAAGAAATGTCATTGGCCTAAAGCAATTATTATCCTCTCGAGACGTTACCCTATCTGAAATTTTCCAATTTTGCTCTATTTAATTCATTTCCTCGAGTTAGTGAAAAAGGAAAGATGAAATTCCGTTTGTGAAGGTCACCTTGGCGGTAGCCAGGAAGTCTATAGTGAATTCGTGGAAGTCCGACTCCCAACTAAATACCACACGATGGAATATTGAAATGTGGAGATGCATCCCCCTGGAGTAAATCACATACAATCTAAGGAAGAAACACGACACATTCATTAGAGTGGGGCAACCTTATTTGAAATATATTGGCACACAGATTGATTACCCTCTCTCTTCCCCCCCCCCCCCCTCCAACCCCTTCAAATTAGGGCTACAATAGCAATCTGTCCTAGCAGGGAAACAAAATTGACCAAGAAAATGGGACATGGTGCAAGCGACATGATTTTTAAGTTTTATAAAATGTTTCATTTAGGCTTTGTTATTTAGCCATCCTAGTTGTTTTTTTCCAGGTTTCTATAGGAGTCTATGACCCCACTGGAATTTGTATCTGTACAATTTAATTGACTTTTTTTCATTAGGGTAAGGATGGAGGTGGAGGGGATAAACACAGACTCTGTATATAGTATGAATTTTGGAAGATTATACAGTTGGTTTGAATTTTATGAAAATGAAAATCAAAATATTCTTTTTAATATGACAATGAAAATGAGGAGCCATGTTCTCCACTTCTCTTTTGCCTTGTGAAAATGCTACTTTTTAAAAATAATTACTTGTGACTATTACGCCCTGTCCATTGCAAGAAACATACTGAGTCTCGGTGGAGAGATTCTCATACCTGGAACTGTGCCCTTGAACTGTATGATACACATGGTAATCTTCCATGTCACTTGATGCCCAATATATAATACAAACATATATTTTGCTTTTTAAGTGCATGGAAAGTGCTGCAAGCAACGTGCTGGAAGTAGGTAAAATCAGATCTTTTAAGAGACTATTATATAGGTACATGGAACTGAGATTCTAGACAGTTAGAGTAGATTATTAGGCAGGCACAACACTGTGGGTCTACTGTGTTGTAGATTTCTGTTCTACAAAATTCCTGATACTTGAACTACAGAATAAAATTGAGTAGTTGTAGAGGCCCACAGCCTGTGCCTTGGGCCAACACAAGGAATGGCTGTCGAATGTGGTGACCAGCAAAACATCATGCAGGCTGAAATGCCCGTTTCCATAGCCCACCAGCAGAGCGGTGAAACTGGCCAATCACCACCGGTGGATCGCAGGGGGCCCAATCGGGAACCGGGCATCAAGGTAACCAATTGGCAGCTGGCCCACTCAAGCCACACCCTGAGCAGACTTGCTATGGGTGGCGAAGAGGAATGCCTGCGCTTCACTTGAGCGGGTGTCAGGACTGCGTCATCAACCCGGCCAGGAAGACCACTGACCAACCGTCCGAACATCTGAATGCCATGCCCCATAGGTAAGCAATATTGTTTCTATCACCGACGGTGGGGTTCTGAGTCCCATCAATGCCACTCCCCCTGTGTGTTCCAGGGAAATGCCCAGGCAACCGTATTAATAGCTACGACGACCAGCCAATTGCATAGCCTGCTACACATTCAAGAATCCCTGTCAGGTTGATGCTTCTTGGTGGATACTGGGGCACAATACAGCATCGTTCCCCTGACCAGCCTGGAGGCCCACTGCGGCAAAGTGGGCCAGGAGCTCCGAGTGGCAAATGGCTCCAACATCTGAACATTCAGCACCCACTCTATTCCCCTGAACTTTGGGGACAGACAATTCACTTGGAGGTTTATGGTAGCAGTTGTGCAACAACCATTACTGGGTGTAGATTTCCTGTGGGACAACTTATTCTTGATGGATATCAAAGGGTATGGCTGGTGCACATCCGGACATCTCAGTCACTCTTGCTCAAGGGCACTGAACTCACCAGCCCCCACCTGCACTCAGTGAGTACTGCTGACAGTGAATTCACTCGGGTCATAGCAGAATTCCCCTTTATCACCATGCCTCACTTCTATTCGGCAGAACCCAAACATGGGGTGAGGAACCAAATCGTTACAGAGGGCCCTCCCCTCCATGGCAGGACGCAACATCTCCCCCCTGAGAAATTCAACCTAGCCAGGGATGAGTTCAAAAATATGAAGGAACTCGGCACTCTGCGGCACTTTGATAGTCCTTAGGCCTCTCCTCTCCACACGGTCCCCAAGGCAGCGGGTGGTTGGAGGCCGTGCGGAGACCATCGCCACCTTAACGAGGCCACCATACCAGACAGATATACCGTGCCCCATATCCAGACTCATATCAAAGCTCCACCACAGACATTCGAGCCAGCATGTTGCCACTTCAGCCACATGGACATTGACATTGTGGGGCCCCTACCCATATCCTGAGGTGCATGTTACCTTCTCACAAGGGTCAACTGGATGGCCAGAGATGGTGCCACTATCAGAGGCTTCCACAGAATCATGGGCCCGGGCTTTACTCAACTCTTGGGTAGCGTGTTTCAGAGTCCGCGAACACCTTACATTGGACGGGAGGCCCAATTCACTTCCAGTCTGTGGACCGCCTTAGCCCACATCCTGGGTCCCAACTCCACCACACCACAGCGTATCACCCACAGGCCAACAGGTTGGTAGAGAGGTTCCACAGACACCTTAAGGCAGCCTTAATGGCACGGCTTACTGGACCTAACTGGGTTGATGAACTCCCTTGGGTCCTGTTAGGCATCTGCACCACACCCAAGGAAGACCTTGAGGCATCCTCTGTTGAGTTAGTCTACGACCCACCCCTAGTTATACCGGCCGAATTTGTGACGGCCCCTGAGGACTTAGGGTAACCCTTGGTGCCTACATTGTCCCAACTACATGAGTGTCTAGGCACCCTGGCCCCCACTAAACCTAGACCCCATGGCCAACCCTACACTTGCGTCCCAAATAACTTTACAGACTCTAAATATGTGTTTGTTTAGCACGGGGCTCACCGGCCACTTCTACAGCGGCCTTAAAAGGGGCCATACCATATCCTCAGACACAATGGCTTCACCTGTGTTTTAGACATTGGCGGCAGGGAAGACAATTTCACACTTTCACCGATTGAAATCAGCCTACTTGGGCTTTGACCAGCCCATGACTCACCCGACCTCATGGCGCAGGGTCGGCCTCCTAAAAACAGTGCCCTGACCACCGGTTCTGGCGGGGGGAGGGGCATCGTGCAGCAGCTTGAGCCTTGGGCTGACACAGGAATCGGCCGTCGAACGTGGCAACCAGCAAAACATCATGCAGGCTGAAATGCTCATTTCCATAGGCGTGGCAGAGCGGTGAAACTGGCCAATCATCGCCAGTGGATCGCTGGGGACCTAATCTGGGCCCGGGCATCGGAAGTAACCTATCAGCAGCTGGCCCGCTCAAGTCACGCCCCGGTGGTGATGTGGCCAAGCTGACTATAAAAGGCAGAGTTGCCGTTGAATAAACTCAGTGTTGAATACACTCTACTGGGGTGTATGTCTTTCTTCTCCTGCAGATTCGAGTTATAGCCTTAGGGCAATAACCGAGAGCTATAACCTAGCTGTAGCCATAGCTACCTCGCAATATAGTGTAATAGTATGGATTGTATATGCTAATTGGCTCGGGCTGGCCTGCCCCCTGATGACACTCCTCCGCTGAGACCCAGGCCATAAAAGTCGGAAACCTTTCCTTCCCTGTATTTCCCTATTTTGGATCTGGGCCAGCTCAAGTCTTTTGTGCAATAAAGCCTATCATTCCCCTCAAGTCTTCGTCATTACAATTATTGGGGCAACTGATAGTGCCCAACACATAGTCTTGATTCACAGACATTAATAGATCTTAGCCATCCATTTTGGATGCTTGTGTCTAATGAGCATCCAAATTCCTGGGATTTGAGGAACAATTTGGATCTATTTAACACATAAGATTTGTTGTGCAGTGCCAGTTTGTCACAGGCTTGAAGCATAAGATTTCAGGAGTAGAAAGATTAAAAGGAATGAAGTTAGCTACCAACCTGCTGAAATACTAGGTCTTTGGTAATCAGTTGATATGTCTGCTTGTTATGATTTTAACAAACCAAAATAATCCTGTTCTCTCCGCATTTCAAGCCTCATTCACAGATCTATTGTTCTGTGACTGTAATTCACATTCTGCCTCCAAACCCATAAACCCACAATTATGTCTGCATTCTTTCTCTTTCCAGGTTTTTGAGTTGTAGCAGAGTGGTTTAAGAGATCTTAAATATCAAATCTGCTGACACTAAACCTGTATTGGTCTTCAGACCAAATGCTGCATATGAAATCATCTGGTCAAGAGTGGAAAGGCTTTTCTTTTGATGTTCATTTATTCATTTCTGTTTTGCTTTGCCTGGTAAATGAGAAAATGAATGATGGCTTTCAGTTTAATTGACAACACATCCCATTTTATTTTGTATCGCGTTTATAGCCCTCAGCAACTTTAGTTTATTGCAATCTTGATGAAAGCTTCCAGCCTGAAATGTTGATCTCCCATTGATACTGGTCCAAGTGCTGAATTCTCCGGTAAATTGTTTGTTGTTATAGATGACACTTTACAGCTTTCGTACCAATGTTATACATATGTATTAATACAACTTTATTGTATTTTTTTGAAATCATTATTTAAATGAGGCATGTGGAGTAAGGGCCTCAGAAAAGCATAACATCCAATTGCTTTGCTCCTCAGGTTTGCAGTATATTGCTTTGTTACTTCTGTGGAAAGCCATAGCTTTCTTTCACACTTCAGCCATATTCACAGCTTTGTCATTTTAAGAAGTTGATGAAAATTTCCCAATTTAATTAATGAAAAAGATTGCTAACATGTACAAATAAAACATATTGAGTGCTGATTTTCCAAAAAATTCATTAGCTTTATCTCAGATTTGAAGATGTCTCATAATGCTTTTGTGCACAGTTTTTCTATTTTTATTAAACAAATAGTATATCAGTACATGTAATAGAACTTGATAAGATAGGAATACCAAGCTGCAGCAGAAAAGAGATAATTATTCAAATTCAAGGAAGGTAAAAAGCAGTGATCTACAGTGATTCAATGCTGGAGTCACCATTATTTGAAACTTGCATTGTTGAATTAGATGCAGGATCAGTTCAATATCAACATCTGTAAAAGACACCAACATTCCATGTTGGGATTAGGGTGGAAAACTGATATGTGGGATGCCAACATGGAAGGCACAGAAGATATGGGAAGATGAGGACAGTTATGTGGTGCCTTTTAGGTGGGGCTTGTGGGGGCCACAAGGATTACTGTTACAGATCTATAGTTCACAATCTACACTAATCATTTGAAAAAGGGGATCAAGTATATATTTAAGTTTGTAAACATAAAGTCATGTGGACTGTGAGAATGTTGCAGTGAGGCTTCAATGGGAACCAGAGGGCCAGAGCAGAGAGTGGAGGAAAGGAGGAAGAGAATGATGTGAAGACTGTATGTAAAGTCAGAAGTCAAAGGATTGTACATGGTGGAAAGAATCTCAGGTGCAGCAATTTCAATGCAAGGAGTATTCTAGGAAGGGCACATGGAATTATGACATTGTGGCTATTAGTGAAACTTGGTTGGAGGAGGGGCAGGACTGGCAGTTCAACGCTCTGCGATTCTGTTGTTCAGACATGATAGAGCAGGAGGGAGAAAAAGGGAGTGGAGTGCCATTGCTTGTCAGGGAAAAAAAATCACAGCTGTGCTCAGCAGGACAGACAAGAGGGCTCATCTACTGAGGCTATATGGGTGGAGCTGAGGAATGGGAAGGTATGACCACATTCATGGGGTTGTATTATAGACAGCCCAATAGTCAGCGAGAATTGGAGGAGCAAATCTGTAGCGAGAGAAGACAGCTGCAGGAAACTGAAAGTTGTGATAGTAGGATATTTTCACTTTCCACATATTGACAGGGAGTCTCATACGGTAAAAGGGCTGGATGGCTTGGAGTGTGTCGAATATATCCAGGAAAGTTTTCTAAATCAATATACTGAGGAACTAACTAGAGAGAGTGGAATACTGGATCTCCTATTAGGGAACGAGACAGGACAGATGTATGTGTAGATGAACATTTTGGGTCCATTAGTTTCAAGTTAATTATGGAAAATTATCGGACTGGGCCTTGGGTCGAGATTCTAAATTGAAGAAAGTCCAATTTTTAGGAACTGAGAAAGGACATAGAAAGTGTGGATTGGGATAAATTGTTTTCTCGCAAGGATGTGTTTAGCAAGTGGAAGGCCTTCAAAGGCTAAATTTTTAAAGTGCAGAGTTTGTTCCTGTCAGGATTAAGGGTTAATTGGCATATGGAATGTTGGTTTTCGAGGGATATTGGGGATCTTGTTCAGAAAAAGAAAGACATGTATAGCAGGTATAGACAGCACGGACCACATTAGTTAATTGAGGAGTATAAAAAATGTAAGAAAAACCTCATGAAAGAAATCAAGATGGCTAAAAAAAAGACATTAAGTAGATATACAGTATATAAGTAGATATACAGTATATATAGAAAGAGGCATCATAGATGGTTGTAAAGAGAGCTTTTGGCATTTTGGCCTTCATAATTCAAAGTATTAAGTTCAAGAGTTGGGATGTTGTGTTAAAGTTGTATAAGACATTGGTGAAGCTAAATTTGGAGTGTTGTGTGCAGTTTTGGTTACCTAACGATAGGAAAGATATCAATAAGTTTGAAAGAGTGCAGAGAATATTTAATAGGATGTTGCCTAGACTTCAGGAACTGAGTTACAAAGGAAAGGTTAAACAGGCTAGGACTTTATTCCCCGGAGCGTAGAAGACTGAGGGAAGATTTGAAAGAGATACACAAAATTATGAGGGTTATGAAGTAAATGCAAGAAGGCTATTTCCACTGAGGCTAGGTGAGATACAAACCAGAGGACATGAGTGAAAGGGGAAAAGTTTAAGGGGAACTTTACACAAAGAGTAGTGGGAGTATGGAATGAGCTGCCAGCTTAATAGTGAATGTGGGCTCAATTTTCACATTTAATAAAAATTTGGACAAATGCATGGATGGGAGGGGTATGGAGGGATATGAACAGTGGGACTAGGCAAAATTATAGTTCAGCACAGACTAGAATGCTGAAGTGCCTGTTTTCTGTGTTGTAATGTTCTATGGTTCTAAATGCATATAGGCATGTGAAGTGAAAGGCCAACGAAATGGCCTGAGGGGAAGTGGAAAGTGAAGTTGGTGTGAACATGGAGGCAGAAGGACTCTGAATGAATATGAAGGGTCCGTTGCTGAGTGCATGCGTTTAGGATATAAAGATTTCTACAGCAAAGTTGGGCTGAAGTTAAAAACACTACCATGATTTTATTGAATGCCATCATTAGAAAGAACAGGAAAATATGTGAATAAATGGACAACTATGGTGAAAGAAATAATGTTAATTTAGGCTCATGAGCCCTTCATAACATTATGGCAAAATCTGTTTCACTTTCTGCAGGTACTGGCATTTCCAGCATTTTCTGTCCTGATTTCAGAGATCCTACTTCTATTTCTTATGTCCTGGTGTTAGGTTAAAGATGTATTCTTTCAGCATTGGAAAGGGATTGTTCCCACCATGACACCCTAGTCCAATCATCAGCTCCCATCACCATCAACATTCCTGTGCTGATGGACCAAATACAACATTTTAACTCCTCCCTTTCTGCTGTCCTTGAGAAGGCCAAGATGCAATATCAATTTATTTATGTTTAATTTGGTATCCAAGTTTGACACAATGTAAGCAGCACTTTCGGAAGAAAGAACCATAGGTTCACAGAGTTAGAGAGCATGGAAACAGGACCTTCAGCCCTTCTCATCCATGTGGATGTTGCCAAGGAAAGAGACTCCTATTTGCTTACATTTAGCTTGCATCATCTAACCCATGAACCTGTCCAAATATCTTTTTAAATGTTGTAATTCTACCTACCTTACAGTTTCCTCTGGCAATTTGGCCCATATGCATTCCACTCGCTGTTTTTAAAAAAATTTCCTTTGACTGACTAAATTCCAAATTTCATTTGTGAAGGTCGCCATGGCAGAAGCCAGGAAGTGTATAGCGGTTTCATGGAAATCCGACTCCCATCTAAATACCACACGATGGAATTTGGAAATGCAGAGTTGCATTCCCCTGGAGAAAAATCACATACGAGAGGAGTCACGTGATGGAGTAGTGGCCGGACGGTGAATTCCAGCCCTCTCCAGAAAAGTCGGGAAAAACAAAGGAAAACACAAAGGCACAGAAATAAAAGTTACAGAAAAGTGAGTATAAAGGTGGAAAGAAGATGACGACAAAAAAAGAAAAATCGAAAGCAACGGTAAGAAGAGAGGAAGAGAAGACAAAGGAGGAAAAAGGTGAAGGCCTTACCTGTCCGAAGAGGCCTGCTGCGGAGAGAGAAACCCGCTCCCTCAGGTCGGTAAATAATGGACTACAAAAATGGCTCGCAGAGCCGAGTAAAAGTGCGCAACCACGCATGCGCGAGGAGTCGCGCATGCGCGATGCGCATGAAAAAGAACACACCGACGGGAGGGGGGACCAGCTGGGGAGTCGATCTCCACAGCCGGCAACGACAGCTGCAGAACACCTGCAGCAAGAAGAGACCACAGAAGACAATAGAAACAAGAAAGAAGAGAAGGAAAGGGCACCAAAGAAACAACAGATGACCAACCCAGAGGAAGAAGAAGAGGAAGAGGAAGAGTACAGTGAAATAGAAGAAGAAAAGAAAGGCAAGATAAAGGATATACTTTCTCTTATTAAAGGATACATGGAGTCATTTAAAGAATGGCAAACACAGGAATTTAAGGATTTAAGAAAAAGAATAAACAACACAGAAGAGAAAATGAATAAAATAGAGATGACCTTAACAGAAATGGGAAAGAAAATGGACAAGATGGAAGAGCGGGCAGTAGCAGCAGAAATGGAGGTAGAGGACTTAAAAAAGAAATTGGAGGAATCTAATAAAAAAATTAAAGAAACACAAGAACTACTAGCTCAAAAAATAGATACAATGGAAAATTATAACAGAAGAAATAACATAAAGATAGTGGGCCTTAAGGAAGATGAAGAAGGCAAGAATATGAGGGAGTTTATAAAAGAGTGGATCCCTAAGACCCTAGGATGTCCAGAACTACAGCAAGAAATGGAAATAGAACGGGCACATAGAGTATTGGCCTCTAAACCACAACCACAACAAAAACCAAGATCTATTGTAGTAAAATTCCTAAGATATACTACAAGAGAAAAGGTACTGGAGAAGACAATGGAAAAAGTAAGAGAGGGCAACAAACCACTGGAGTATAAAGGGCAAAAAATCTTCATTTATCCAGATATAAGTTTTGAACTCCTAAAGAAGAGAAAAGAGTTCAATACAGCAAAGGCGATTTTATGGAAGAAAGGGTATAAATTTATACTAAAGCATCCAGCGGTATTGAAAATATTTATTCCAGGACAACAAAACAGACTATTCTCGGATCCAGAAGAAGCACGAAAATTTGCAGAACAATTACAAAAATAGACTGAGGGAGGAAGACGGGTAATGAGAGTTAAAATGATCACGATTGATATGTATGTGGGTAAAGACAAAAATAGACTGAGGGATGAAGACGGGTAATGAGAGTAAAAATGATCACGATTGATATGTATGCGGGTAAAGAGGTATAAGAGTGAATAGAGACAATGTGCATACGTGAATGTATCTGTACTTAGAGGAAAATATAGATAGTATAGACAAGAATTAATAAGGGAAGGTAATGGAATAGAGAGAATAAGGAGGGAATTAAAAGAGTGACCTTTGTGACATATGAAAAGTGAAATTTTTCTGGGGGGGGGCGGGGTGAGGGGAAATAGCGGTCACTGCAAAATCAGTTGACGCTTGCAAGTGGATTCGCAAATCCAAATGGAGAGGGGAGATGTGGTTGTCCGACAAGGGATAAAGGACAACTCAGGAGGGGAAGGGGAGATTGGGGATAAATAAGATAGAAATAGGAGAATAAGGAAAATGTTGGATGTTGTAGGAATGTTGTCTTATAAAGAGTTGAAAATAAGAAAACAGAAATGGAAAAGGAGGAAAGGTAATGATGGAAAAACGGAAAGAGAAGATAAACAAAATATAAAAGGGCTACGCTGAACTATATGACTTTAAATATTAATGGAATACATAACCAAATTAAAAGGAAGAAACTACTAAATTTAAATGAATAAATGTATTCCATTAGAAAAAATAACATATAGGTTAAGAAATAATATTGAAATATTCGAACAAGTATAGGAGCCTTACATTAAATACAATAGCAAAAACCTACCGGGGACAAACATTACCTAAGTTGATGGAAGGAGAAGGAAAGAAAAGAATGGACTCAGTAGAATTTCTGGTATATTTTTGATGAATGACAACATTGTCTGACTGGCTTAATGCAACCTAGATTGTATACCTAAAATGGATGAGAGGGGGGGTGGCTTGGGAGGAGGGGGGGGGAGAAAAAGTCACTGTATATGTGTGAAAAAGAAATAGTGTATATCATGGCTAATGTGATTTATGGTGTGAAAAATAAAAAAATTTAAAAAAAAGAGAAAAATCACATACAAACTTTGGAGGAAACATGACACATTCATTAAAGTATGGCAACCTTATTTCCAGTACATTGGTTGTCAGATAGATTGATTTCCCCCTTTTAAATAGGGATAAGGTTAAATTATCCTAGTACGGTCAGAGGTGTGATTACAGAAATAGGACTTAGCACAGAAGATGTACCTGCCCCCTTTTTTTTCCAGGACCTTCGTTTTCTTTTTCTTTTGGGTTTCTTTCTTTTTAGTGTTTTCTTTGAATGGCGTTGCTATTGTGGCATCTTTTCATTACAGGTCTTGATAGGGGTCAGGTGCCCCATTATGAGTGGGATCGAGATAGGTTTTTGGAATGTATTCACTCTAGTGGGTGGGGGGGGGGAGGGTTTGGGACAAATAAGGATTTTGGGTATGCATATGTACATGAATGGCTTTGTTCATTGGATTTTTAAAACTAAAACATTTTTAAAAATTTCCTTCTTGGGTTCCTTTGAAATCTTTCCCCTCTCACAGTGAATCCATGAATTCTTGCTTCATACCCCCCTTCTCTGGGGAAAGGATTATGACTATGTACCTTCTCTTTGCACCTCGTGATTTTATAAACCTCTGTAAAGTCACCTTTCAACCTCCTACATTCCATGGAAAAAAGTCACAGTCTTTCCAGTCTCTCCTTGTATCTCAAGCCCTCCTGTGCTGATGACATTCTTGTGATTTTTATTTTGGATCTTTTGCAGCTTTGAAAGTCAATTTTACCTGCAAACTGAGATTCTGGTCACTGTTACCATAATTCTACTTCTCACTTGGGATTATCTTGCCCTCTTGTTGCTTTGGAGCTCAGCGAGAAGTAGGTTTCTCTTGAGTTTGATTGAGCCTACATGGAGGTCAACAATTCAACAACACAAGCGCTGAGCCTATTTTTTCAGTTAATTGATCATGATTTTGCTTTTGTCATTTCCACCTGAGCTTGACTACACATTTGTTTATATTGTCATTACCATTCCCTTTGGATTAAATCATTGTTCCTTGAGATGTGTAAGCTCACCTGTCTTCCACCCAGTTGCATGTATCTATGTTTCTTGGCTCTTCCCCTCTTCCTCTATCTGCGGTTGTAACATGCACTAGATTTGGTATGTTTCTTCCAATTTTAAAATCTCAAAGAAGGGACCTGTAACCATGATTTGCATTTTCTTTCTTGACGCTGGAAATAAATGAGAGAAATGCATCATGAAAAATGAATGAAAATGGAAGTATGTCACGTGAATTTTAAAATGTTCATTATGGGCTATCAACTGCTCACACTTGTCAAATACACTAGTTGATGCTGTGATTGTGGTGAAGGCCAGAAAAGTCAAAACAAACACAAATGGGATGAGAAGGCAAAGTATTAACAACTATGTGAAAGAAAATGAAGATCTTTTGAAGAAATAGTAAGGGCTCAAATTAGCCTGCAATTGTTATCACTTATAATTCAAAGCTCACTTGACTTTTTATAATAACAATAACCAACTTTGCCTCAAATGATATATAAATAATTCCAATGGAATCAGAAGTGAAAATAGGAAACAGTCAATCACTGTTTATGATCTATTTAACATTCTCCAGTTTTGAACGAAAGTTATTGAACTGAAATGTTAACTTTTGTTGCACTCCATAGATATAACCCGAGTTCCCGAGAACTCTATGTTTAGATTTCAGGGCACATCCTGCTATGGGATAACTACAAGCATTTATGGGCTAACAGGCTTGGGAATGCCTTTGTACTTCATCTGAATTTCTTTACTTCAAGCCCATTATTGAGTTCTCTTTCCCAGATGGGACAAATGTTCTCCTTCAGTGCCATAATAAAAAAGTTGAGTACACTATGAAGTGAATTTAGTGTCTGGGTGAGATTTTTGAGACCATGAAAAAAAAATTAAAAATTCCTCTGGCATTCATTGAAGAGAAAAAAGTTATTTTTGTGCCTTGGCCAAAATTTAATTCTCTCTTGCCCAAATTTGTGCAGACAGTAAGAGCCTTTAATCTCCCTTTCAGTCATCTCACCCCATGAGCATAACACAATTCTCAATGTTAACTAGGCTGTAGAAAATTTAGATAATTTTGGATTCCTTTTTCTCGGAACCTCAATATTTGGAACCCAAGTATTGCTCTTATTTCAATTTCTCATTTTTAAATGATAATTTTTACAGTTGTTTTATGATTGAATTATCCCCTGCACTTAATTATTGATTGTAAGTCCTTTTCAAAACAGTTTATCTGCCCACTGTTCAGGCAAATCTTAACCAAGGACAGAATATCCTTTAGTTGCAGTACCAGAGCAAATTTCCCTGAAATGAATCCTTTTTAGATACAATAAAAAAAATACTCGATAGGTAAGACAGCATCTCCAAAGAGAAACAGAGTTAAAGTTAGGTTAAATGTCTGAATGAAGAAGTAATTAAACAGTTCCATGCCACATTTTTAGAAATATTGTTTCCATTGTTTAAAAGAACATTTGAAAGGTCATTGACTTGAAACCTTAAATATTTCCACAAATATTGACTGATCTGAGTATTTTCAGCATTTTATTTCAGATTTTCAGCATCTGCAGTCATTTGAAACGTTGATCCATTTTTTTTTCCTTTGCCAGCTATCTATTGCAAAGTCTAACTTGCCCACTTGAAGAATGGATCAGAGCAGAAAGTCTTAAAGCAGAGACAGTTCCCAAGAATGTGGTCACCAGCACAGTTTGCATATCCATAAACTTCTGCAATATTCAGGATAGGTTCCTCTATAGTGGCAAGCTTCCAACCATATCCTTGGAATGGATTGAGTGCTGTTGTTCCTCAGATTTTTTTTTCTGCAACACCTTCAAAATGTTCAAATCGAGTCAATATATATATGTCCTGAAAAGTGAATAGATTTAATTAATTTGTCCTTCATCTCCATCCCCTGTGTATTTTGTCGAAAGTGGAAGCAGTTGTAATTATTCTTAAACAAATATTACTTTGAAATTATTGCATTTTGTATTGGTGCCTGATATTAATTCTTCTGACAAAATCGTCAGAAGGGTTGTATTCCATGTGACTTATATAGAGAAATTTGTGCTCCAGTGATTCATTCTCTCTTGCTATTCCCATTCCCAATTTTAGACTGTTGTTCAATGTTTTTTCATCAAACCAATGTATTTCTATTCTCTGTTTCTTATGACTTGCAACAGGTTTCTGTAATGCAACAAGGAAAATAATGTAGGAATTCATCTTAATTGAGTAAAGTTGACTGGAGAATGCTGTAACTGGAAGATTTCTTCTAAGCAGGAGCAACACTTCAGAATGTGTGTGACTGTGAACTGCATTTTCTGCAGGTGATATGGCAGTCTTCCACAACAAATGTCAAATGGAAATTCAATGGCTGTGTGCTCCTTCACCATACTCTGAAATTTGGAAGAATGGTTTGTGGATAAATGCATTTTGGCTGTTTTCCAAAACAGTCACAATACTGATAAGATACCATTATTGGTGGGTGCCCAACCTGGGAAAAAATGTATTTATAATGTATTTCTCAATATATCGTGGTGAGATCAATATCTGTTTAAAGCAGAATAAAATCAACTTATCTTGGATTCATTGCTCCTTGCAATGTGGAAACCTTCCAGGAATGGCTGAACACAGCCCACAAATTAAAGGTGAATTTATGCTTATTTCATTGCCGATTGTGTTCAGTTCAAAAGTATGTGTCAATATGTTTCATGTCAATTATTTTTTTCCATAATGTTACTGAGGGATGGGTAGCAGGGAAGAAGAGCAAAGCCAAATGCTTGTCCTCAGGAAGTTCTGGAGGTAATTTTGTATTGGTGCCTGATATTAATTCTTCTGACAAAATCGTCAGAAGGGTTGTATTCCATGTGACTTATATAGAGAAATTCAGGAAAGGAAGCAATTGCTGGAGACAGTTGAATTGTTGATGCAAATTAGTGAGAATAGTTCCACTGACTGGTCGAAACATCAAAGATGTGATGCAGAAATATCTGAAAGAAAAACAGAATATGCTGGTAACACTTAGCAGGTCAGAGAGAATCTGTGGAAAGTGAAAAACTGAGTTGACCTTGAAGGTCAAAGATTCTTATTCAGATGTTCATACAATGTGACTTAAAGTTGCCATGAACAATTTTGAGTAAATAGCATTAAGGCTGCTAATTCTTTGCGGAACTGCGAAGAAATGGGCGTTCTCCTCCGTTATCTCCTAAGAGGGGAAATGGAAATGGACATGGGAATGGAAAGTATGGAAAGAAAGAAGAGTTGACACAAAGTCTTCTTGATGTTGAAGATCCGGAGCAGTCGTTGTGCATGGAATCTTTGGGCTGAATATATGGACTATATTTTATTGTGTTTAATTAAATAATAAATATGTATCTGGCTAGGGGGGGTGGATGACACTGAAAACTTTGATAGTCATCTGGGTGGGTTTACCACACCCTGATTTTTAGGGTTTTTTTGTTTTTTTTTAATTTTGAGGGTTTTTTTTGAAGAATTATAGAGGGGAGCATTATTTTATGGTGTGTAAATATATTAATAGTTAAAAAAAGATGTCTAAATTGAATTTTGCAACTTTTAATGTTCAGGGATTAAATAATCCAATTAAGAGAAAGAGAATATTGGCTTATATTTAAAAAATGAAAATTGATAGTGCTTTTTTACAAGAAACACATTTGACTGAAAAAGAATATTTGAAATTGAAAAGAAATTGGGTTGGTCATGTTTTTTCTTCTTCTTTTAATTCTAAGGCAAGAGGAGTAGCGATTTTGATTCATAAAAAATTACCATTTGAATTGGAATCTTCAGAGGGGTATACTGGCAGAGTATTAAGAGAGAACTGTAAAATTTTTGCTGAATCTTGGACTTTGCTGAATCTTTATGCCCCTAATATAGATGATGAATAGTTTATTTCAGAAGCTTTTTTACTGTTAACTCAAGCTAATGAAAATGTCTTAGTTGGTGGTGATTTTAATTGTGTTCTTGTCCCTTTATTGGACTGAAATCCAAAAAGTATAAGGAAATCAAAGATGGCAACATAAATTAATGCGTTAATTAAAGATTTAAAATTGGTGGATATTTGGAGAAAAGTTAATCCGACAGAGAAATATTTCTTTTTTTATTCTTCACGACATGATTCGTTTTTTAGAATTGATTTTTTTGGTATCAGCACATTTACAAGATAGAGTATTACGAGCTGAATATAAAAGTAGAGTTATATCAGATCGTTCATTATAACTTTTTTCTTGCGAAAGTTCAGAGGTAGTATGTCCGTCATTTAGATGGAGGTTTAATGCAATGTTATTGAAAAAAACAGAGTTTGTTACTTTTGTTAAAGAACATAACTCTTTATTTTTGACTGAGAATGTTAATATGGGATGCTTTAAAAGCTTATTTGAGGGGGAAGATTATTAGATATTTTACGTAAGTTAAGAAACAATATATGGCAGAAAGTTTAGAGTTAGAAAATAAGATTGGTGAGTTAGAGAAGGATTTTCAGAAAGGTGTAACAAGATTTTTAAAAAGTTGCATTAGCGAGGTTGAAATTACGTTATAATACTTTACAAACTTATCAGTTTGAGCGCTTAATTAATTGATCTAAACAACATTATTATGAGTTGGGGGAAAGAGCTCACAAGGTACTTGCTTGGCAAATGAAAGCTGAACAGACATCTTGGACTATTAATGCTGTTAAGAAGAATTCAAAAGTTACTTATAAACCTCAGGAAATTAATGACCAGTTTTATTCATTTTATCTAAAATTATATACTTCTGAGGGGAAACAGGATAATGGTTCTATTGACTCTTATTTATATAAATTAAAGTTACTGGTATTAGATGGAAATGATGTTCAGGAATTGGAATCTCCATTTATGGATTTTGAAATTAAGGAAGCTATTCAGGAAATGCCTAATGGAAAGTCCCTAGGGGATGATGGATTCCCTGTGGAATTTTATAAACTTTTTTATGATGATTTCTCTAATGTATTTGGAAAAGTGTTGAATCAAATTACTGAAGATCAGAAGTTACCAGAATCACATTCAAGTGCTTTAATAACTCATTCCAAAAAAGATAGAGATCCATTAAAAGTGTCTTCATATAGACCTATTTATTTATTAAATGTAGATTATAAAATTATAGCTAAAGTATTAGCTAATAGACTTGCTAAATATTTACTCAAATTGGTACATATTGATCAAACAGGTTTTATTAAGAATAGAAATGCATCAAACTATATATTTTGATTAATTACTTTGGTCAACGCACATCGAAAGCAACCTAACCTAAAGCTTTTGATAGGGTTGAGTGGGATTTTTTATTTAAAGTGTTAGAGACATTTAAATTCGGCCCTTTTTTTATTGGTTGAGTTAAGGCTTTATATACGAACCCGATTGCTAGGGTGGTGACAAATGGACAGATTTCTTCACCATTTAAATTGACTCATTCAACTCGACAGGGCTGCCCATTGTCACCAGCCTTATTTGCATTGGTTATTGAACTGTTAGCTCAGGCTATTAGACAAAATGAAGAAATTAGAGGGATGAGGGTTAAGAATGAAGAATATAAAATTAACTTATTTGCGGATGATGTGTTGGTATACTTGACGGAACCGGAACGGTCGTTGAAACGATTGCAAGAGTGTCCGTTGAAATTTGGAGAATTATCGGGATATAAAGTTAATTGAAATAAAAGTGAAATTTTACCAGTTGGAGTGGGAGATTATTCAGAATTTAAAACTTTTTCAAAATTAAGGTGGACAAGTAAAATTAAATATTTAGGTGTGTTTATGAATACTTATTATCAATCATTATATCAATTAAATTATGTACCTATATTAAAACAGATTAAAACAGATTTGATTAAGTGGAAAGATCTTCCATTAACTTTGATTGGTCAGGTTAATTGTATTAAAATGAATATTTTTCCTCAAATTCAATATTTTTGTTTACTTGCTCAGGGCTTTTTTCAAGATTTGAATAAAGCAGTGTGAGAGTTTTTATGGAAAGGTAAATTAGCTCAAGTGGCATTGCATAGACTTACATGGAAATATGCATTGGGCGGACTACAATTACCACTTTTTCAAAACTATTATGAAGTGGCCCAGTTGAAGTTTGTTAGTAGATTGATGGATTTAGATCAGCATCCTAGCTGGGCTAAAGTGGAGATGGCGTGTATTTCTAGGGTTGAGATACATGAATTTATATTTTGTTGGAATTTGATTTTGTTACAGCATTTTACACTGTAAAATCCAACAGTCACGTTACACTGCCATGATATGCCGATATTGAAACATTTGTTAAAGATTTGGATTAAAAAAAAACAAAATGTTAGGGTCGAAAGATAAATGATCAATTTTTACTCCATTGTATAATAATCAGCTTATTCCTTTTTCAATGTTTAATAATCATTTAAAGATTTTGGATTCTAAAGGTATAAAGACAATACAAGATTGTTTTGTAGAGGGGCAATTTCTTTCTTTTAATCAATTGAGAGAAAGATTTGATATAGAGCTTTGATGAAAGATAATTATGGTAGAGAGATGATTTTGCCTACTTTGTTGAGATTTGAATCTTTGATGTCCTCTATACTGAAAAAATGTTATATTTCAGTTATGTATAATTTATTACAAGAGAGTATGGATAAGTCAGATTGGGAGAAATCTAAACTTAAATGGGAGAGTGATTTAGTATTTATTTTTCCTGATGATGATTGGGCAAATGTGTGTCAGGACAATGTAATTAAATTGACTAATGTACGATATGGAATGGTTAATTATAATTTTTTACATCCAAAAATATGGGTTTAGTAATTCGGATGCTTGTTTTAGATGTGGCTCATGTATTGGAACTTTTCTACATGTCATTTGGACTTGTGTTAAAGTTTAATCATTTTGACAAGGAATTAAAGTAGTTTTGGAAAAATTATACAATTTTATATTACCGTTAGATCCAACAATTTTTTTGTTGGGAAATTTGTATTCGTTAAGGGGAATGGGATTGGACAAAATTCAAATTGCTTTTGTACGTTTGTGTTATCAGTAGTGCATAAATGTGTTGCTAGTAGTTGGAAAGATTATACTGAGATTAATATATCACGTTGGCACAATGAATTGAAAGTATGTATTGTCATGGAAAAAATTACTTATAATTTACATGATAATTCTTCTTCTTTTGTTAGTAAGTGGTCTCTGTATTTTAAATATATGCATTTAGTTGACTTTGAAATGTTATTAACATTTATATACACACACACACACACACACACACACACACACACACACACACACACACACACACACATATATATATATTGAAGGGGTGGGAGGGTGGGGTGGGTGTTAATGTAAAATCTTTTTTTAATTATTTCTATACTGTATGTTGTTTTTTCTATCTTTTAAATAAATTTTAAAAAAAAATAGAATTAAGGCGAATCTTAAGGTATTTATGTATATCAGGAGCAAGAGGGTAAGTTCACTCAAAGGCAAAGGAGGGAAATTTATACAGAGAGCCAGTAGAACTGGGTGAGGTCCCCACTGAATAAGTTGCATTAGTATTCACCAAGAAGAGGACAAGGCTGTTGAAGAAATTAAGCATTTGGATATTCCAGGGTATTGGGGAGGTGTCGGGTGTCTTGAAATATGTTAAGATGGATAAATCCCCAGGGCCTGATGGGATCCCAAAATATTGAAGGAAACAAGGAAGAAGATTGTTTGGGCCTTAAGAGATCTTTATCCATGCGTGAGGTTCCAGAAGATTGGAGAATAGTTAATGTTGTCTTTTGTTCAGGAAGTGCAGAAACTATAAAAAAGGAAACTAAAGACTGATGTCCCTTGTATCATTAGTAGGGAACTTATTGAGTAAGGATTTATTCACATTTGGAAAATTACGGACTTGCTAAGGAAACTTTGTATGAGGAAGTCCTGTCTTAAATGGGATAGTGTTTTTTTTTAATTTTTTTATTTTTCACACCATAAACCACATTGACCATGATACATACATTTTCCTTTTCAAATATATACAGTTTAAGGAGATTTACTGAGGATAGAGTGGTGGATGTTTGATTATCTCATCATTGGCATAAACATAAATACAAAATGTGTCAACAATCAGAATCAAAAGGGAGTCCCTTCAGAGACATCGTGTCTGTGGATTTTCCTCCTGTGCTCCTGCAACCTCTGCAGTGGTGAACCTGGGCTCAGGTTCAAACTTCTGATCAGGAAGCTGCTAACATTTGAGGGTCTTTGGGAGTCCTTCTGCCAGTGGCACTCTCAGGAATAATGATCCCGAATCTGGGCAGTGGAACCTAGAAGAAAGTTATGTCTCCACTCCCAGCACTCCCATCTCTTTTCTACATGGACTTTAGAAAAACATTGGACAAAGCATGGCTCAGAAAATAAGCTGCATGATATGTGGGTGGAAAGAAAAAGTTTGAAAACCACTGTTTCAATCATACCTAATTGACTTGTTATGTGCACGGTTTCATAACTCCAAAGGAAATAGACCAATGACAATTTTTCTCAAGCAAAATATTTCAGTGACAATTAGGTCTAGGGCAGAGGGTCTCAACCTTCCCTTCCCATTCACAAAGTACCTTAGGCAATCCCTTAATAATCACAGAGTGCTTAAGATGGAATGTAAGTTTAGGGTGGTGTTATTTTACAGTGGAAACTTGGGATTATGTTATGCTGGAGCATGAACAGTGCAAGACTGTAGGAACTGCATCACACTTGAATGGTGAGCATGCTCAGTGCAACAGTGTATTTATACATGACCAGCAACCTGACCAGTACTGATGTAAGTAAAAGTTTGTGCTGTAAACTTACAAGCTTCTCTGAGAGTTTATTAAGACCTCCGATGGTACAACTGAGGACATAACATGGAGGCAGCGGTGGGATTGACAGAAACCCACATCATAGAGGAAAAAATATCCCTATAAACCAAAATAAACATGAAGAGAAGGAACAAAGAAAAAGCAGCATTACCTGACTACCAGCACTGGAGAAGAAGATGGCCACAGCTGCAGCAATATTACAACCCAGTCATGGTCTGGGAAGCTGACGACATCATAGAGGCTTTTAAAAAGTTTAAGCAGAAGTGCAACCTGGCATTCAAAAGTCTCCTCAAGGGAATCACACCAGAAGAAAAGGTTAGTTACATCCTTCTTTGGATGGGGGAGCGAGGACTAGACCTGTTTAATAGCTGGGAGCTGGCTGAAGATGATGAAAATAACCCAGAAAGGATATTTGAAAATTTTTCCTCTCATCTGGAACTGAAATCCAACCAGAGAAGAAAGCGATATGAGTTTCAGGGATTAAAACAAGAGCCTGATGAGTCAGTAGATAATGTCCACACAAGGCTAAAGAACATTGGAGCAAAATTCAAGTACAAACAAATTGAGGAGAGAATACTTGACCAACTAATCTGGGGAAGCGCTCATCCCGAAGTGCAGAAAGCGCTCATAGGAAAAGACAGCTTGAAACTAGCAGATGCCATAGATGCAGCTAGGGCCTTCGAGGCCACTAGGAGGCAAATGCAATCCCTCTCCGTGAAGGCCAACACGTAGCACAGAATAGAAGGGTTGATGCAATAAAGCACATGCAGAGAAAGTCGTAGACATCTGAGAACTGCAGGAGGTGCGGCAGAATACACCCCTTCGATGACCACAATAAATGCCCACGTATGGTTCAAAGGGCAGGACCTGTTGGAAGGTCAGTCATTGGGATGCGATGTGTAGGTCTGACATGAAAAGACAAAGAAACAAAGAATACAGAAGGAAAGAACACCACGTCAAGGGAAGTGACAGCAGTGACTCTGACTCACTGATGCTCGGCGTCGAAACACTACTCCTCCATGAGATGTCCAAGAAAGGGAAGGGAGAAAAAGATGAATTGCAAACCATGATCCAAGTTAAAAGAAAAATCAGAAACAAACCAACAACATTTAACTTGAAAATAAAGTTGGATACTGGATCACAAAGCAACATCCTCCCGCTTAGACTGTACTGCCAAATGTTCCCTGAGTACATAAAGAATGGATACCCGGAGCAAGGCACACTAGAAGCTGTAAATGTCATGCTCACAGCCCATGGTGGCCCCATGATTAAATAACTAGGAAAAGTACAAATAAAAGGCAAACATAAAGGAAACAGCATCATATGCACAATTTTTGTGGTTGATGCTGACGAACCAGCAATCCTAGGCCTGAATAGTTGTCAAAAATTACAGCTAATCTCTGTAAACAATGAGATCAGGGAGAAGAAAATGTCCAAGAGGATCAATAATGACACCCCACTTGAGCAACGCTCTCCGATCACAAGACCGAACTCATGGACATGTACCCTGCCTGAATGCTTTGATGACACAGTCGGGTACTTTGGGAACTTTGAATACCACATTACTATAGACCCAAAATACAAACCAATAATCCATGCTCCACAGAAGGTGCCAATAGAGCTGAAACAAAGGCTAAAGCAGGAGCTGGAAGAAATGGAAGAAAAATGAGTAAAAGCAAAAGTAGAAGAGCCAACTGACTGGGTAAATTCTATAGTAGTAAAAGAGAAACCGAATGGCCTCCTAAGAATATGTCTGGATCCCAAAGACCTAAACCAAGCAATCAAAAGAGGGCACTATCCAATACCAATGCTGGAAGACATCACTTTTGAACTAGAAGGATCCAAAATCTTAAGTAAGCTAGATGCCAAGAATGGGTATTGGATGTGAAGCTGGGTGAAGAATCGACACTGCTAACAACTTTCAACACTCCATTCGGCTGGTACAAGTTCCTGTGCCTAACTTTTGGCCTAAAGGTCAGCCAAGACATCTTCCAACAAAAGATAGATGAGACCTACAAGGGATGCAAGGGCACTGTCGGCATCGCAGATGACATCCAGAATTTTGGCAGAGATGGGAAAACCCACGATATCCACCTACATGAGGCCATGGAGAGAACAAGAGGGACCGGCATCAAACTTAATGCAGACAAATGCATCATTAAGATGGAGGAGTGCCAGTTCTTCAGAATGGTGTACACACTTGAAGGGGTCAGGTTAATCCCAGAGAAAGTAACAGCCATTGCTGAAATGGACCACCCAAAGGACATAAAGG
Source organism: Narcine bancroftii (assembly GCF_036971445.1). Lineage (NCBI taxonomy): Eukaryota > Metazoa > Chordata > Chondrichthyes > Torpediniformes > Narcinidae > Narcine > Narcine bancroftii. The sequence continues at coordinate 355,425,828 of NC_091469.1, read as the reverse complement.
AACTAACAAGCTTCCTTGGCCTGGTCCAGTACACGAGTTCCTTCACACCACACATGGTAGACCACACAGCCAACCTCAGAGAGTTGCTGAAAGAGGATGTGGAGTTTCAGTGGTCACCATCGCATCAGTGAGATTTTGACAAGCTTTTTTTTACTGTAAGAGGTTTTATTCATTGAGTGAGTGTTTCAGAGCAGTGCAATGTCACTGACTGCCTGGCCCAGACCCCTGCCCTCTGCCGCCAGGAGTGGGAGGGTTGGGCTCCATCTCTCCGTGGCCCTCGGAGAGCGAGCCACTGGCGATGACCTTCAAGAACAACACTTCTGCTGCTTCTGACTTGGATGTTTGTGTGTTACCAGACAGAAGACTAGAAGCAGATGTCCAGCTTATTGTTTTGATCTTTATCGATGATAGCACTGGCAATATCATCAAAATCTTTGTCTGAGTACATGCTGAGCTCTTGTTTTAAAATTGCTTTCAACTCGTCCAACTCCAGGCTGTCCTTGTCGCCGCCCTTCTCAGCATATTTTTAAAAAATGCTTTCAATTTCCATCACCGCTTTTTCCATGGCCTTCATCTTGGAACCTGGTCTCCGGTGCTGGTGCTCTCTGATCAGATAGTGAGATGCTGGGTCGAGATTTCGACAAGCTTAAGGAAGTGGTCTGCAGAGAAGTAGAACTGAGCTATTATGACAGAAATAAAACTGTCACATTACAAGTAGATGCTTCCATCAGAGGCCTCGGGGCAACATTGGTGCAGGAAGGAAAACCAATATCCTTTGCCTCAAAGGCCCTGACAACAGCAGAGACCCAATATGCCGATACCTGTATTGAAAGGGAGCTGTTGGCAGTCGTATATGGATGCAAAAAGTTCCACAAATTCCTCTCTGGGAGACAGTTTGTGGTCAAGAGTGATCATCGCCCACTTGAACACATCTAGAAAAAGAACCTCAGCAAGGCACCAGCCAGATTACAGAGGCTACTCCTCTGGCTCCAATGTTATGAGTTTACCTTGAAGTACAGGCCAGGGAAGGAAATGGTGCTCGCTGATGCTTTGTCACGTCTTTCCCCCAAATGAAAGACATGGAAATCAAGATACATCTCCTCGTCAGAGTAACCAATAACAAACTAAACCTGATTAAAGAAGAAACCACAAAGGATGAAGAGCTGCAGCTGCTTCTCCCAACAGGTGATACAGGGATGGCCAGAAAGGATAAAACAGTATTGGTCTGTCAGGGACGACATATCCCTGGAGAACAGTGTACTGCTGGCAGGGTCTTGGCTGCAATATCAGAGACAATGAAAAAAGAAATTCTCCAGAAAATACACTAAGGCCACATGAAAATGGAGAAATGCAAATTTAGAGCAAAGTCAGCAGTTTACTGGATAGGCATGTACAAGGACATCGAAAACATGGTGGCTACATGTCCGGCATACCAAAAATACAGAAAAAAGAAAGAGATAATACCCGCCAGGCCATGGCACACAGTAGGAGTAGACCTGTTCACAGAAAATCAAGAATGGTATCTGATTGTATCCTGCTACTACTCCAAATTCCCCTTCATCAGGAAAGTGAAGGACCTGAAAGCATCAACCATCTCTGCTGCAGTAGGTGCACTCTTCACAGAACAGGGAATACCTGAACAAGTGGTAAGTGACAATGGGACCCAATTCACATCACGTGAATTCAGAGAAATAGCTGCAGAATATGGGTTCACCATCACTACTTCATCACCACATTACCCCATTGAGAGGCATGTACAGACAATTAAATGCACTCTCACAAAGTGTCGAGAGACAAAGGAAAATCCCCATCTCGCCCTTCTGTCACTGCGAGCCATGCCTTTGAGGGCTGACATGAAATCCCCGGCAGAGCTTCTGAATGGCAGAAAGTACAAGACAACCCTGCCAAGCAAAATCCATCCACCAGACGACCAGGAGGAAATGAGAAGAAAGTTGACTAACATACAAGAGGAAAGTCGTCAACATTATAATAAACATGCACAAACACATCCAGAACTCTTCCGAGGACAGCATGTGCATGTTCAAGAGCCAGAGATAAAAACCTGGAGCCCAACAAAGATTGTTAGAGAAGATGAGACAGAATCTAGGAGGCAGCTGAGACGAAACAGAATCCACATTCGCCCAACCCCAGATCTGACACGGAAAGTGCCAGAAGCACCAGCAGCTTCTAAAAATCCAACAACTTGTGAAGGAATGTGAGGAGAAACCCCAACCAACAACACCGTTAACAACTGAACAGCAGGCAACAGGAGAACCGAGGCAAACAACACCACCACCCTCAACCATACTAACACCACCGAAGCAAACATACACAAGCTCTCAGAGGTGGACAAGCAACATCTTACCACCAGTGCGATTCCACTGAGAAGAATATAGACTGCAATTGTATAATTAGAATATTTAATTCTTAATGGCAAGTGCAGGTAAAGAAGCAGTAACAATTTATTTCTAAGAAATTTAAATCTTAATCTTTTAATTTTTAGACTTTTTTTAAAGAAGGAGGGATGCTATATACAGTGGAAACTTGGGACTATTTTATGCTGGAGCATGAACACTGCAAGACTGTAAGAGCTGCATCACACTTGAATGGTGAGCATGCTCAGTGCAACAGTGTATTTATACATGACCAGCAGCCTGACCAGTACTGATGTAAGTAAATGTTAGTGCTGTAAACTTACAAGCTTCTCTGAGACTTCCGATGGTACAACTGAAGACATAACAGGCGGAAAGTTTGAAAACCACTGCACTACATGATGTTCAATGAATTAATCTTTGTTCTTATTCTTAGTGATTTAATCTGTCATGCAGTGGTTGCTGCACTGTTGGAGAGGGAGCTGACATGAAACAGAGAATCTGTTGATGGGCCTGAAGGACAATCCTGATCAGCTCTGGGCATAGAGATTTGACTTTGGACTAGTCCATTTTGGAATGAGCAGTGGAAACTTGGTTAACAGGTAACTGTAAAAGTACAGGTGAAGTGGCAGTGGCTGAGAGAGTGCAGAGGATTTGTGCACTCACTTGAGCAAACCCTATGACCTGTGGGACAGATTGCTGGAGTTCCATGACAACCTCATTCTCCCTTTCAGCACCAACATCAAAAGGCAATGACACTTTGTTCTCTTGACTTTGGCTGTTTATGAGAACACCAGGTAATTCCTGATGTAAAATCTGAGGTATTTCTGACTTCTGGTAAATGAATCGTGTCATGAAATGGTAATGTTCAAAATCATTGAATCATCCAACACAAAGGCCAGGGTGACATTTATGCGGGTTCTAAGAAAGAGTTTACCAATTTGAATTGAATCTTTTTTTTCTAGTCTCAAAACTATCCATCATGCATTATTCTCCTCTTAATTAGGAAAGGGTGTAAAAAAGAAGCCCCACATTATTACACCTGCAGTCCCTCGTTAGCATTGTTCTGACCAGCTGCAGTCATTGTCTTTCGAGCACTGCTTTCCAGCGGATAGCATGAGCAGTCTGTTCTCCTACAGTTTTACATTTCCCCACTGGATACACATTTTCTGATTGCAGTCTCTTTTGGTAGCTTTCAACATTATTATGCAAAAGCAATTCAATCATTATGAGAAAATGGGACAATCAATAAAGCCTGCATAAAGATCGTATGGCTTTCATACTGCAGAAACTTGATTCTGTTCCTCAGTAGGAATGAATCAATTACAGACTTGTTTATCAAAATATTGTGGAGGGATGAAGTTTAAACTTCACAGAAAGCCAAGCCAGATTTCTGCTTTGGCTCAGTAGTCCTGCATCTGAATTAAGATTTACTGGAGGACATGAATACATAATCTGCCTGCACTTGGTTGCAGAGACAAGGGAGTGTTATTTTTTTTAAGTACTTGACATTTTAACTTGATGTGTTAAAACAAAGGCTTATCTATCCTTTTGGGTAATTGGCACTGTAACAGAGAAATAAAAGTGTTCTCCAGTAAACAACATTTATTAATGATTAAATGTAATCAAATGTCTATCTGGTTGTCTACCTCATCTCTATTTATGGGACATTTCTTTATGCAATGTTCCCCGTATTGAGTAATTGCACTACAGAAATAATTAATTGGTTATGAAGCATTATGAAGCTGTATCCTTAAATGAGGAAATGCATTTTTATTGAAGTTATTTTTCTTGATAGCAAAGCTTTAAACTCACAATATATTTTTAAAGTTTTGTTCCATATTTTTATCATAACTCAATGTTGAAAATAAAATGTAGTTTTATAAATTATACTGCAATTTATGGAATAACGGCCTCATTTTATCAATGTGCAGTGAACTGGGATTCACTCTCTATGCATTGTTCATTGTTCAGATGGTGGCTCCTCCCCTGGCTCCACCCTCACCTACCTCAATATAAACCCTGGTTTTTCCACCTTACCTCAGATTCAAATGAGGACTATTGTGTTGACTGGCCTTTGATTGTTATTCTGATTGCATTAAGTCACGTTACAATTTTAATAGCTTAATTTTGAAGCGAGATGGAAGCCCTGTTGAACCAGGCATGCTCCAGGTTTACCCTCATCCCCTGAGGAATTCTCCTACTGGCTGAAGTGCTTATAGTCCTACCTGACGGCCACACAAGACGTCTTCAACTCCGATAGTCTCCGGAGATCGGCACTTCTCTCTCTCGAGTCAGCCACAGATGGTTCGCTGTCATCAGAGACCATGCAACTTATGAGTCGGCCATAGAAGGCTTGAAGGCCTGCTACATGATGCCCCAGAACGACGTGCTGGTGAGGCACTGGCTCTCTCAACGTCTACAGCATCCGGGTGAGTCGCTGGACAATTACATCCTTGAACTGTGGGCCCTGACCAGAAAATGCCACTATAAAGTGGTCACAGTGAAAGAGGAGGAACAAATCCAGGACACCCTCATGACAGGAGTGAGGTCGAGGTTCACGAGGCAGCTATTGCTTGAGCTGGAGCGAAAGACTTAGCCAGCACCCTGGAGCTGGTGAAAACACTCGAGCAGGCCCAATTGGGAGCTGGCAACCTCACTAGCCTTTTCAGAAGACCAGGTCATTGGGGCACCAGTGACCCCCACAGCCCCAGCACTGACAGCTGTGGCCACACGTAACTGGGGATGCTACTTCTGTGGACAGGCACAGCACCCCTGCGTCTGATGCCCCATAGGATGTGGTAAGCGAGGGCACTGGGTGAAGGTCTGTCAAGCTAAAGGAAACCCAAAGAGGGTGACCATGTGTGCAACCCCAGAATCATCATTCGACCTGTGCCCAAGTCCTGAAGTGTCGGCCTCTGCCTCTCCATACTGCTTGCTGTCAGCATCTTGCTGCACCTCATGGCAAGACCCGCCACCAGAAGTAAAGCATTGCGGGAAACTAAGGCGGCCATTTTGCTGTGCTTTGAGATCAACGCCACCTAGTCCTTCTTTGGATTAAGATGGAAGGTGACCACCTTGCTGCGCCTCATGGTCGATGCCATCTTGTCTGCCATGGGCCAAAAGAAGAGAGTCGACATCAGCATGGGGAAGGATAGGGTTTCTGGAGCACTAGTATAAGTCGTCCTGGATCAGGCAATATCTCACCAATTGAATAACTCGATGATGGAGCTGAGGGTAAACGGACATTTGTCTGATTGTTTAGTAGACACTGGCTCCACTGAGAGCTTTATAAAGTCTGTGATAGCTCTGCTGTACAACTTAAGAGTGTACTCGACAGACTATCGTATTTTCCTAGCTTTGCTCTCGCACTCTGCAATGATCCAGGAGTATTGTATAGTGCCTCTAACTGTAAAAGGGGGGGAATTTTGTAAGTTCAGAGTGTATGTACTGAAGGATTTGTGTGCTCCTGTGTTGCTGGGCCTGGACTTCCTGTGTCACCTTAAAAGTATGACCATGGAGTACTCTGGCCCATTCCCTCCAATCAAGGTACGGAATGGAAGGTTCCAAAAGCCAGATGCCACATGTGGTCTCTCCATCTTAAATATTGATTTTCCCCTCCCCCCCCCACCCCCACCCTGTTTCTGAACCTGACTCCCAATTGCAAACCAATAGCTACAAAGTGCAGACGATACAGTGTGGGGGAATCGAGAAAATATAATTGAGCCAAGCAACAACCCATGGAGAGCCCAGGTGGTAGTTGTGAAAGAGGAAGAAAAGTCCAGGCAAGTGATTGACTATAGCCAAACAATTAATCATTTCACACTCTTGGATGCATGGTAAAGATGAAGTGGAAAAGATGGGACAGATGGAGGATTCATTTACAGGTTGGGAAATTCAGAGAAGTGATTTGTGGAAGAAAATTGACTCTTTGGAGAATCAATGTCGAAGGACGTTGGTCTTCCGGGAGATTTTGAAGGTCCAGATCTGGATCATTTTTTTTCAGAAGTGGATTCCTGAAGTTTTGGGGAAAGAATATTTTTCGAATGGTTTGGAATTGGATAGAGTTCATAGAGCGATAAGAAGGAAACATCTTCCTGCCCAAGCTTCATGTTCTATTCTGATTATCAAGATAGAGAATTGATTTTAAGAGTTGCTGTTTAGAATACGAGAAGTAATCAAGGCTCTTTAGTAGTTAAAAATTGTGTAACAGACTTTTTTATGCTGATTTGAGTCGTAAAGAATTTAATTCAGCTAAAGCTATTTTGTGGAAGAAAGGATACAAGTTTGCTTTTTGGTATCCTGCTGTACTTAAAGTTTTTAAATGGAAATTTTCAATCTCAGTTCTTTAATAATGATGCTGAAGCTCTTACATTTGCAAATTCTTTACCGGATAATAAACAGGATTTTAAAGGTCCCCTCCCTTCCGCCAACGGAAACATGTACTTTCTCAACATCATTGACAAGTTCTCATGTTTTCCATTTGCCATCCCCTGCCCAGACATGACCACCAGCACGGTCATCAGGGCCTTGCATTCTATTTTTGCCCTGTTCAAGTATCCCATCTATATCCATAGCGACCAGGTCTCATCATTTATGAGCAAAGAACTATGCCAGCACCTGCTCGTAAGAGGCATCGCCTCAGGCAGGATGACTAGCTATAGTCCCCAGAGGAATGGACAGGTTGAAAAAGAGAACGCAACTTTATGGAAGACCGTGAAATTGGCTCTCTGGTCCAAAGGCCTTCCAGACTCATGATGGCAAGAAGTCCTACCCATGGTGCACCTCTCCATGAGGTCACTCCTTTGCACAGTGATCAACGCAACTCCTCACGAGTTTATGTTTAAGTTCCAGAGGAAATCTACGACTGGGACCACCCTCCCGACTTGGCTAATGGCACTGGGACCAGTCCTGCTGATAAAGATCGTGAGGAAGAGCAAGACGGACCTCCTGATCGAGACCTGGCACCTGCTGGAACTGAGGATCTGATGCCTCAAGCGAGCCAGAAATTTCAGAGTCCCGGAGGACACTGCTTGGAAGTGGTCCAATCCACTCCACGACCAGAGCCAGAGCCCTCAAGACCCACAGGTGGTCCAGGAGGTTCAAGAAGCTCAAAATCCTCCAGTACTGTGGCACTCGACCAGAATTACCAGACATCCTGACAGACTTAACTTGTAAATATTTGTAAATTATTAGTTTTTTTTAAAATGAATGGTCTCTGTTTTTCACCCTCTGGCTCAATTCTGAAGGAAGGGGTGAATGCATTGAACTGGAATTCACTGTCTATGTATTGTTCAGATGGCTGGCTCCTCCCCTGGCTCCACCATCACCTACCCAATTATAAATCTGGTTTTCCCACCTTACCTCAGATTCGCCTGAGGACTATTGATTGTAAGCTATTAAAAGTGTGTGTGTGTACTCCTCTCTTGTTTTGCAATTAATTTCATTACACTATGTAATATATGCATTGATAATGTATATTTGAAAGTATACTATCTCATTTTGTGTAATACTAGGATTCAAACAGATTTTCAAACATCTTCAATAGTTCAAAAAGAACAAATTAATTATTTCCTGTCTGAAACATTCCTTTACATTTGTCACAAATTTCCAGAATAAAGTTCAAATGATCCTCGAGAGAGGGGAGATTTTAGAGAGGTATTTAAAATTGAGGGGTATAGATCAATAAATGTAGGTAGGGTTTTTACACTGAGGGTAGGTGAGATACAAACCAGAGGACATTTCTTAAGGTTAAAAGGGGAAAAGTTTTTGGGTGAAACATTTGCGGGAACTTCTCACAAAGAGTGGTGGGAGTGTAGAATGAGCTGCCAGTTGAAATAGTAAATGAAGACTCAATTTCAACATTGAAGAAGAATTTGGACAGGTACATGGATTGGAGGGGTATAGAGGGCTATGGACTGGGTGTAGGTCAGTGGGTCGAGGCAGAATAATAGTTCAGCACAGACTAAAGCAGCCAAAGGGCCTGTTTCTGTGCTGTCATTATTTTCTGGTTCTATAGTTTCCAATTACATTGACTTCAAATGGGTCAGCTCTTCTGCTGGCTCTCAAATCACTCAAGCTTTCTGCCTCAGAAAATGTTCTAATTTTCAAAAATGCTGCATCACAGGGCTTTCCCAATCTGCTTCCTCCGCTTCCACCCTTGGGTCCTCAAATGAACACTTAGATAACAAGAGCCCAATATCATCTGGCATTTGCTCTAAAAAGATCTGCTCGAATAACATATTGGGCCTTTTGCCAGCTGATAGGAACAGCATTTCATGCATTAGTTCTGATGGGGAGCAGTCTCCCAACCCATTGAAATGTAATGGTTTGGCTGCCCTTTACCTACGGGACATACCATAAACATGTAATAAAAGTGCTTTTAAAGCGTCTTTCTTGCTGGTATGTGGTGGATCCCGTTGGAAGTCGCCAACCCTCTTTAGCAACAGCCTGGTCCAGGGCACTGACAAGATGGTAATAACGAGTGGTGTCCAATTCGACTTTGTGAAGGTGAAATTGTGCTTCAGTCTGTTGGAACCACAGCTCAGGCTCAGCTGTCCAGAAAGATAGTAGCTTCACAGCAAAGGGTGCAGTCCATGTTTGTCCAAAAATACGTTATTGAACTTGTCGGGGTCACCAATTGTGGCCACTGGAATCACAATAGACACAACAAAATAACCACTCAAGATATTTCTAGAGGGAATCAAACAGATTTACTCTTCATCACCCGCTCCACCTTTTAGAAGCCAGAATCAAGCACTCGACATGAGCTGACGTCGTCACGCACTGACGACACATGGCTGGTTCAATGCCTCCTGCAATTTGTAGTGCCCCCATAGCACTGCTACACTGTAATAAATAAGGTGCCAAGTAAGAGTCCTAAATGAGCTCTAATTGAGTTTGTTGTTTAGGCGTCTGATGGTTGAGGTGAAGCAACTGTTCCTGAATGTGGAGGCACCTGTACCTCTTTGTACCTCAGAACAAAACATGTCTTTGGTGGTGTGAATCCTTGAAAATTGCTGCTGCTCTCCGATGGCAGAGTTCCATGTTGATATTCTCAAAGATGAGAAGAGTTTTTCCTGTGATGTATTGTCCTTTTGCAAGGCTTTCTTTTTAGAGGTCCCCATATCAGGCCATGATGCAGCCAGTTAGCAGTTTCCACTATGCATCTGTAGATGTTTGCTAAAGTTTACCCATTGCTTGTGAGACATGGAAAGTGCAGAGCAAATGTGCCAGACAGCTTACTCACTTCCACATAACCTGTTGCAGAATACCTCACATAAGATGGAAAGACTCCGGGACAGATTCTGTCCCAGACAAACCTCCCTAATATTTGGAGACTTGAAAGATTGACAGATCAGACGGGCAGAAGAACACCAGATAACAATATTGAAACAGTTACTTTATGCAGAGCTATACAAGGAGAGAAGATGTGTTGAAAAGAAAAAGAGAATCAAAGACTATATCAGAACATCCTGAAGAGTTTCAACATTGACACGCACCACTGGGCAGAACAGGCAGATATTTCTTCTGTTTCGTGTACCCACATTAAAAGTGGTGCTCATTAATATGAGGAAACTCAAATGGAGGAATGAAGAGAGAATCTCAAAAATCTCCAATACTACATTATCCTGACACCTCTATTAGCTGTGGGAAAGGAATTTTCAAGCAATATTGGTCTAATTAGCCACCTCCTCACACAAGACAATGCTTTTTGTGACACTTTTGTGTATTGCACAAGCCCCCATCATCTGCAGATTTCTTGTTTACCTCAATACTAAGGATCAATGTCATGGCCTTACTTGAGAATGAGTGATGAGCATCCTCAATGGAATGAAGAAGCAGGGAATGTCTAACATAAACCAGGTTTAATGAACACCTTTACGGGCACTATCCAATTTAAGAACTACATTCCCAACTTCATCTTTTCCCCTTTATTTCTAACAACTTAAATGCATGAGGTATATGAGATTAATTCATCGTAATAAAGGTTGCAGTTTTCACAATGAAGTACCGTTTCCATTCTGAAGATCTCTGGACTCGGGCTTAAATAATTTTTAACTCGAATGAGAATGTTCTACTTCTGAAGGTAATTTTCTGTGTTGGAACCCATATTTAGAGACTAATCAATTGCATCTTTACCTTCCTGGCTATGAGGAATGTCAAAACTTGTATTCTTCTTGTCTAAACTGTGCACTATTATTTTATGTACTTTACATAATTTCATTAGTGACTGGATCAATGCTTGTGACTTATTTTGTTGTGACCTTTAGTTAGGCAATCTTTCAAAATTGCAAGTTCACTTAGTCCTGTTTGTCAGGCATTGCACGGGAGATGGTCTACAGCAGCAGCAAAGTGTAGGACTGACTGACAGTCGACCAGAAGCACAGTTATTATTTCTGGCTGACCCAAGACGGTCGGGTGGGGGGGGGGGGGGGGGGGGGAATAAATGGAGAAACTTAAAAGGGGGCAAACCATTCTTTAATCTGAGAAAGTATTTTGCCAAGCAATTTATAATTTTATTATGTTAATTCTGTAAGAAATGTTATTAATTCTTTTCCATGATTCACCATCAACCAATACCCAAGGCAGTTGCCTAGAGTTAATTCAGCATTAGTCAAGATGTGGCAGTACAATGTAAAAGCTATTTTTAACAACTAATAATTACTTGGAATCTTTTTTGTGTGTTTCCAGGGAAGCAGTGAATATGGTTAAAAAGACTCTAATATACATACCAGCAAGTAATTTGCTGCAGCGCATTGTTAGATTTCTGCATTTTTTAAAGTTTGTAAAGACTGTGAATACCATATTTTACAGACAATTACTTGACAATAAAATAGGAATTCTGACCACTAGTCATAGTGTGTGAGTGCATGTGCACTTTTCCCCTCCCCCTCCCCCACCCCCAATTTAGATCAAGTTTAAAACTCCAAGAATTTGTAATCTCTCTATCATAGAACATTGAAGAGTACAGCACAGGAACAGACCCTTTAGCCCAAGACCCAACTGCGTTGGGTGGGTCACGTCTTCAGAATGGAGGACCATCGCCTTCCCAAGATCGTGTTCTATGGCAAGCTCTCCACTGGCCACCGAGACAGAGGTGCACCAAAGAAGAGGTACAAGGACTGCTTAAAGAAATCTCTTGGTGCCTGCCACATTGACCACCGCCAGTGGGCTGATATCGCCTCCAACCGTGCAAGTTGGCGCCTCACAGTTCGGCGGGCAGCAACCTCCTTTGAAAAAAACCGCAGAGCCCACCTCACTGACAAAAGTCAAAGGAGGAAAAACCCAACACCTAACCCCAACCAACCAATTTTCCCTTGCAACCGCTGCAACCGTGTCTGCCCATCCCGCATCGGACTTGTCAGTCACCAACGAGCCTGCAGCAGACGTGGACATACCCCTCCATAAATCTTCGTCTGCGAAGCCAAGCCAAAGAAGAAAAAGACATAGGCGACAAGAGTAGACAGAGTGGTGAAAAAGGTATTTGGCTCATATCCCTCATCATTCAGGGCCACTGAATACATGAGTTGGGATGTCATGTTACAGCTGGACAGGTTGTTGGTAAGACCTCTTTTGGAATACTGTGTGCAGTTCTAGTCATCTTGCTACAGAAAGATGTCATTAAACTTAAAAGGGTTACACAAAAGATTCAGGAGGATGTTACCAGAACTGGAGGGCTTGAGTTCTAAGAAGAGGTTGGATAGGCTTGAATTTCTTTACCCTAGAGCATAAGAAGTAATAAAGAACCTTACAAAATAATGAAGGACACAGATAAGATGATTTTTTTTCAGTAATTTCCTGAGATTGGAGGGTCTAAAACTAGAAGCAATAGGTTTAAGGTGAGAGGAGACAAGATTTCAAAGGACTTAGTGGGGGGAAGCCTATCACACAGACAGTGGTGAAAACACAGGAAAATCTGCAGAAGTGGTCGAGGCATATAGAATTTGGACATTTAAAAAATATTTGGACATGGATAGGAAAAGGTTAGAGAGATAGAGACCAAGCACAGGAAAATGGGATGAGTTTAAATAGGCAACTTTGTCAGCATGTACTAACTATGCTGCGTAGCTCAAAAACTCAACAATTCATTCCCTGCCTCTTCGTGTCCCTGTTTTAATGCATCTTAAGCATTGCTATCATTTCTGCTTCCACCACTTCTCCAGCAGCACATTTCAGGTACCTCCCACTCCATGTATAAGCTTACCTTGCAACTCTCATTTAATTCCTTTGCCTGGCAGAAGACACCCAACCAGCCTCCTCCACCACCACCCTCTTCCGCCTGGTAGAACTTGTTCTCACCCTCAATAACCTCCTTTGACTCATCCCACTTTCCCCAAGTCAAAGGGGGTAGCCATAAGTACCTGCATGGATCCCAATCCATGCCACAAGCCTACACAGGCAAAGGTCCTCAACTCTTCCTCTGCTACATTAAATTAAATTTTTTTAAATTTTGATGTACAGCATGGTAACAGGCCATTTTGGCCCTCAAGTCTGTGCCGCCCAATTTATATCCCTTAACCTAGACCTCCAGTCCGTTTTTAACGGTGGGAGGAAACCAGAGCTCCAGGAGAAAACCCATGCAGACATGAGGAAAATGTACAAACTCCTTACAAACAACGCAGGGTTCGAACCATGGTCCAGTCCTGATCACTGGCGCTGTAAAGGCATTGTGCTAACTGGTACACCAACTGACAACATTTGTGCTGCCTGATGCATCCATGAATAGCTCATCAACTTTATCCATATTGCTGCCATCTTCCATCCTGACCTCAAATTTCACTTGGTCCATCTCTGGCTACATTCTCCCCTTTCTGAATCTCTCTGTCTCCCAAGATGGACACAAACTTTCTTCAGACATGTGCTACAAACCCACCAATGCCCGCAATTATCTCCACAGCACCTCTTCCCGTCCCATCCCCAGTAAGGATTCTCTCAAATCCTCTGTCTCCGTTGCATTTGCTCCCAGGATGAGATCTTCATTCCAAATCATCCAAGATATCCTCCTTCTTCAAAAAACATGGCTTCTCTTCTACCACCGTCAACTCAGTCCTCACCTGCATGTCCTCCATTACCCATACATCTGCCCTGGCCCCCTTTACCCCTCGATGAAACAAGGATGGGATTCCCTTATCCTCACCTATCATCCCACCAGGCTCTGCAATTTCTGTCACTTCCAATATGATCCCACCACCAGACACATTTTTCCCTTTCCCTCCATGACTTCCCATACTCTCACCCCTTCCCACTGATCATCCCTTTGGTACCAACCCCTGTGACCGCAGGAGATGGCTTCACTTGCACCCAGACCTCCTCCTTCACCACCATTTGGGGCCCCAAACAGTCCTTCCAAGTGAAGCAACATTTCACTTGTGAATCTGCAGGGGTCATCTACTGCATCCAGGGCTGCCATTCTTGTCTCCTCTACATCAGAGAGACTGGATGCAGACTGGGAGATCACTTCATTGAGCACATTAGCTTTGTCCACCACAATTGCATGGATCTCCTAGTGGCTACCCATTTCAATTCCCCACCCCATTCCCTTGCTGACATACCTGTCCATGATCTCATGCATTGCAACTCTAAGACCACTTGCAAATTGGAGGAAAAACACCTTATATTCCATTTGAGCACTCTCCAACTGGATAGCATTGACATCTATAATCATATCCAATTAACACCTTTTATCAATTGGTCAGTATTCCTTCCCCTCCCATTCTTCCCTTTTTCTGAGCCATTCAACAGACATGCATCTTTTTTTACTCATACCTGAGGAAGGGCTGAGGCCTGAAACATTGGTAATATATCTTTATCTCCTATGGACGCTCTATCCTCAAAGACCCCCACCACCCAGGCCATGCCCTCTTCACTCTGCTACCATTGGGAAGGAGGTTCAGGAGCCTAAAGACAAGTCCTCAGTGGCACAGGGACAGCTTCTTCCCTGATATCATCAGATTCCTGAATGATCAATGAACCAAAGACGCTGCCTTACTTTTCATGCACTACCATTTTAATTTTTTAAAATATATATTAGTGTTGTAAGATGGTTCATAATATGAATGTTTACACTGTGACGCTGCCACAAAACATGAATTTCGTGACTTGTTCACGACAATAAATAATGTTCTGATTCTGAGAACCAGCCAAATTTCTGCAACATTTCTGTGTGGTTGCTTTCTACTGTTCACCGAGGCAGTTCTGAATTTTGTAAAGTCACATTAATCATCTGAGCTGAGAGAGTACATGGCACCCATGTTCACTTACTACTGATCACTGGGCAGTTCTGAGTTTGGAAAGTTTGCTCTAAAGAATGCTGAATGTAATTTTATGGGGAGCATTAATCTCCAACTTGTGTGCAAGTGCTTTTGCAGCAGCATACAATTTCAAAATGTGTCTATTTAGAATTCTGAATCAAAGCCATTCAGAGATTTAGGGTGGTAGGTGTTGTGCAATTCTTGAAAGTGAAGGGTAAGTATTTGCAGAACACTGAAATCCTGAATTTATTTATTCTGGATTAGGTTCGACTACGTTGTGCTGCATATTCATAACTAACATCTATTGTTTCTTATATTGAACGGCTTAGCATAAAAGATAGTTAACAAATTCAAAAATATGACATTAAATTATTAATTTCAATATTTGCTGAACTTTTTGAACAGATAAATGATGGCAATTAAACATCTGTAAAATTAGCTGATTAATACTAAACAAGGACAGGATTGAGGAATATAATAATACTTGGAGAACAACAGAGGGTATAATTTCTGAGCTAAGTGGATCATGGAATTGCGTCAAAAATGTTCACTACTCAGAAATAAAGTTTCTTCAGCCAGACAAGTGCTGTTGGATTGACAACCAAACAAGGAAAATGCAGGTGACTCTCAGCAGATCAGGGCTTCAAACTGAAATGGTAACTGCGTTTCTCTTTTCACAGATGATGGGTGATATGATGAGGGTTTCCAGCATTTAATGATTTTTTTAGATTTCTAGCACCTGCTGTTTGATTTTCATTTATTGTGCAGTTGACTTTGCAAACCTTTTCCTCATGATTAATTAGAGTAAATATGCAGCAAAACACTCAATACAAAAAAATGTAAAAATCAAAGCCTATATCTTCACTGATCTTTATATTAAATTTAAATTTAGATATATAGTTCGGTAACAGGCCCTTCCAGCCCATGAGCCTGTCCTGCCCAATTACACCCAATTGACCAACTTCCCCCAGTATGTTTTGATAGGTGAGATAAAACTGGAGCACCCGGAGGAAACCCACACAGACACGGGGAGAACATCAGACATGGTTGGATTCAAACCCAGGTCGCTGGTGCTGTAACAGCGTGGCGTTCACTGTACCACTAAGTGAGAAATTAAATTTCCGCCATTGCCACCACACTCCACTTAGCCCTCACCCACCTGGAAAATATGCTTGAATGCTGTTCACAGACTTCAGCTTAGCATTCAACACAATCAACAACCTACACCTGAATGTCAACAAGTCAAAGGAGATGATGGTCGACTTCAGGAGAGGCTGGGGGACCATCAATGGCTCCACTTTCAAGGTAGGCAAGAGCACCAAATTCCTTGGCGTCCACCTGGCGAAGGATCTCTTCGGGTCCCAAACACCAGATCCATTGCCAAGAAGGCCCAACAACGCCTGCGGAGGTTGAGGAAAGTTCAATTTCTACCCTCACTACATTCTACAGGGGATGTATGAGAGCATCCTATGTAACTGCATCACTGCCTGGTTCAGAAACCGTACCATCTCAGAACGGAAATCCCTGCAGTAGATAGTAAAGATTGCTGAGAAGATTATTAGGGTCTCTCTCCCTGCCACGAGGGACATTTATAATGGCCGTTGTTTGCGGAAAGCCATAAACCTCATGAAGCATTCCACACGACCTTCCCACAATCTGTTTTCCCTCCTGCCATCCGGGAAGAAGTATTGAAACGTTCAAGCCCTCATGACCAAATTGTGAGACCTCTTTTTTTCACAAGCCTTGACATTTCTGAACTCTGGGGACTCAGGGCTAGCATATGTAACATGATATTTATAAAAAAGTTTCTGAGGGAATTTATCCATGTAAATAACCAGCTCCATGGTCCAGAGAAACACTATCTCGTTTTCACTGTACTCTGCAAGGTTTATGGTATGAATGACAAATAAAAGCAACTTGACTTGAAATAAATTAAAATATTTCCAACAATTAAAATTTCAGCTCCATAGTTATTAAGCCATAATAATTAAATTGCTGTTATTATTGTCACATTATTAAAATATATTGCCAATAAGTGCTAATATTTTCTGGTATGGTTATTGTATAACCAGAGAGTAATTTCAGTAATTATACATAGTATACATATTTTAGTACTGAATCTATCAATGAGTACTGATTGTGAAAAGTAGGGTTAATCGAGTACCATCTTCATATTTCCCTGTTCAACCACACATGTGGACACCAATTTATTGTGTAATTCCTATGAGTGCTCATTGTCACAACAGATATTTATTAAGTTGAAGTTTGTAATTATTCCTTGACTCAAATTACCATTCATTGTGAATGTAACTTGTGATTTGCTGCCAATGTTCTAATTTTATCACAGATCTTAAATGTGTGTTTATGGAGTTATTTCAATGGACTTACCCAATTTATATTAAAATATCTTCTATGCCAGCAAAGTTTGTGTACATATAGAAAGCATATCATATTTTACTGTACATATTACTGAGAAACCAAAGCTAAGGGTTAAGGCCATCTTGCACAATGCCATCACATTTGTTAACAAATAAACAATTAGCACTGGTCAAGACAACATTTTGAAAACTCATTGATTATTGGAGAAAGGACATGTTGATCAGTCAGGAATTCTTGGTTACAGGAATTCTGACCTAATTTTTCAAGATACTAAGTATTTTCCATGATAAGACCAGAAGACTGAAGATTCTCCCACTGCTGGAAATATCTTCTCCATGTCCGCTCTATCTTGCCCTTTCAATATTTGGTATGTTTTGATGAGATACACCCAGCCCCTTAGCATCCTTCTAATTTCCAGTGAGTACAGGCCCAGAGTGAAAAAATGCTCCTCATATGTTAACCTTCTCATCTCCAGGCTCATTCTATCAAACCCCATCTAAACCATCTCAAACGTCAATATTAGATATGGGGCCCAAAACTGCTTGAAATATTCCAAATATAGTATAACCAACAGCAGAGAAGCAGGCAACAGAATCAGATACTCACCAGCTATGGCAGGGCTTGCTCTCCATTACATCATATAAGGCGAAGCCTGACATCCTAAATGTCTTCACTCCTCGATGAGCTGCTTGCTTTGAAAAGGAGAATTTAATGATACTAATGAGAATCCCTGCTGAAGCTGGTTACCTTGTGACACCTGTCTCAGGCCAATATCAAAATATCTTTCAAGAAGGTGAACCCTTGCAAGTTATCAGGTCCTGATGGTGTATCTGGCAATGTCCTGAATATCTGAGCATGAGCACTTCATTCTGGCCTTCCATATCTTGACAGTTCAATTTCAATTGTTTGTCTGCATATTTCTTAATTGTGCACATCTCTATCTCCATCAAGCAGTGTGATCAAGATTCAAACCACCCTCTAAAGGGAAAACAAAATCTTCTTTAGACCCCCTCTAAACCTTGACCTTGCACAGATAATTTTGTACAACTCTGGTATTGGGAAAAGGTTTTTGGAGCAATAAGAACAAAAACAGTGAAACACATAACTAAAGAACAAAACTGCCAAATCCTACTTCTGAATGGAAACAAAACAATATATTTTTCTGCTGCTTCAAATGGAATTTTTATTTTGATAATGACTTCAGATGAAAATCAAAACATTTTTGAAAACAACATACATTTCTCCATTGGTTGTTTTCCTGAACATAGTCACGTACACAGGGGAATGTAGAATTTAGTGGCTGAACATTTTCCACAAGGTCAAAAGCAAAGCAAACCAAGAGCATAAATTAGGCAAATCTAATGGTTACCCAAAGGCATCCCATTAGTTGCTTTTTATTTCTTGGTTTTCTGAGAAGCTCAAAATGAAATGTCTACTTATTTCAGATCTTAATAATTCATGAAATATTTTGTTTTGTGATTTATTGTGTTCATTGTTGTTTAAAAAATATTGGTGCTCTTCCCAATTCCATTTTGTTTCCATAGAAGTAACTGTATTAGTTTGAATAGGTGGTTTGGAATTGCTTAAATTAGACAAGTGGATCATATACTTTATCATCAAGCAAAACTACTTGATCTTCTGTATAGTTTCTTGTAACTTTGTCAAAGACCTCTCTAAGTTTTCTTTGCCAGAATCTACTCAGTAGGAACAAAACCAGAATTAAAGAGACTTTAATAGTAAAATATATGCAGCCAGACCCACTGATGTTAAATTGGATTTGAAGCTGCCATGAAATCTGAACAAATGAAAATGTCCAATCCTATCTGGTAACCCTAAAATTCAAAAATAGCCAAGGCAATCGGGAAACAAAATGAATAGATGGGAATAATAATTAAAGGGAAGAAATTTTATATCACCAAAATTGATGTCTTAATAATTATGTATTAATTTTGTGCCAGCTTTACAAAATCAAAGTCATAGCTCTTTCTGATGTAAAATGAGGTCATTCAACTCAGTGGCTCTCAAAGCAAGTCTTTGGAATGTTAGATCACTTGATAGCATTAGAAATAAAAAGGTTTGAATACTTACCTATCTGTGATTTCCCTAGATATTTGGTCCTCTAATTCTGCTGACGTTTAGGAGGCCTATCATACAATCTCCTCAAAGTGATCATCCCCTTCTTATTTCTAAATTCTAAGAACTGCTCCCACTAACCATCCGAGACTCTCATTTGTACAAAACAATATATATTTATTTATTTTTATCGATAAAGTACTTGCCTGCATATGTATTATTTGTTTGTATATGTGCTATGTCTGATTGCGTGTCTGCATCATCGGGTTGTACTTGAACATCAGATGATTATAAACTTGACTTTAAATTCTATCCATCTTGCCTCACCAGACATTCCCTTAGGAATATCTTCTCTCAGCATTGCTGTAATGTTCTCTTGAATAAAAAACACAACCCCTCTTCTGTTACCTCCACATCTATAATAACTGTAGCAACTGTACCCAAAAACACTGGGCTACCAGTTTTGCCCATTTTTCAACCATGTTTCTGTATATTTATATTATCCCAGCCCTTGTGCATATGGACTGGGATATTAAATTCTCCATGTTAATCTTCCTTACCTGTCAGACTTCTATTAAAATATATGTAGTTTATCCTTTCAGACTTTGCTCACTACCTATCCCGTGGTCTTTCTCACTTTAATTTCAACATTTACCTCAACTTTCTCATCTACAACTCTGAGTTACACCCCTTCCCTGATGAGTTTAGTCTCTCATGAGTAGCTTCAGCAAACCTCCTTAGCAGGATGTTAGTTCCCCTCTCATATTCTGGTTCCACTCCAGTTCACATACACCCCATCCCTCTTCTACAGGTGGTATCTACCCTGAAATAGATGCTAATGGTCCAATAACATGAAGTTCTTTCTCCTGTTCTTTTTATCCTCACTAGGATATGTAATTGTGAGTCATCCACAGATTAAAACTCTTGAGGTCCTACTTTTTCGCCTTCTGCCAACTTCCATATATTCATACTGTTGAATCTCATGGTCAACATGTTCTTGTAAAAGTAAAGAACTGGAAAACCTTGACTGATAAGAGATATTGAGATTATGGTGAGAAAAGTAGGAGGTGTTTGTAAGGTGTAGCCAATGGGATAAAACAAATCCCTTGTGGAGAACAGGCAATGCAGGAGGATATTTAAGAGAGCAACCAGGAGAACAAAAAAAAAGGACATGAGATAACTAACAGATAATATATATGGGAATGCTAAGATTCTTTAAGTATATTAAGAGTAAAAGGGTACCTAGGGAGAAAATTGGTGCCCTCTATGATTAGTGTGGCCATTTATGTGTGGAGTTTTATGTGGCGGGGGGGGGGGGGGGGGGGTTTAACAAAAGCCAGAGAAGTTGATATTAATGGAGATTTTTGTGTCATCTTTAGCCCCTGAATAGATAACAGAAGACTGAAAGATATCTAGTGTTCTCTTTATTTTGGAAGGGATACATTGAGCAATGGGAAAAATCTTAAATGAATACTCCTTGTCCATATTTATGGTGGAGGATGTTATGAAAGTAAAAGATTTAGGGAAGAGAACACTGAAACCTATTGATATTACAAAAAAGGTGTTGGCAGTTTTAAAGCGTATTAAGGTGGAAAATTCTCAGGGTCTGACCAAGTGTGGACATTATGAGAAGTATAGGAAGAAATTTCTGAAAACCTGGCAGATTTGTGTTTAAAAACTCACCAAAATGCTGGAGGAACTCAGCTAGTCTTTCAGCATCCATAAAAATATCAAAGACATATTGCTGACATTTCAGGCCTAAGCCCTTCTTCAAGGAACAAACAAAATGAGCCAGAAGCAGTAAATCTCAGAATTCAGACAATGCTGGCTGGGGGAGTAATCCAGACCAAAGAAAGGTATTAATTGAATATGATAAGGGGAGAGGCAGAACTTGTGATGTCTGTGCGAAAGGAGACAGGAAAGGGAGAGACAGGGCCATTCTATAAGAAGGGTGTGATTAAACTAGAGGGCAAGCAGAAAAGATTAACAAGGATATTGCCAATTCTGGTTAAGTTACAGGAGAGACAGGATAGGCTGGGACTGTTTTCCATAGAGTGAAAGAGTCTGAAGTATAGAGGTTTATAAAATAATGAAGGTTAGATATATGATGAATGGTTACAGTCTTTTTTCCAAGGGTAGGGGAGACTAAAACAAGAGGGCATAGTTTTAAGGGGAGAGGTGCAAGATTTAAATGGGATCCAAGGGGCAAATTTTTCACACATTAGGCGGTGGGTATAAATTAAATTTTTTAAAATTTAGATGTACAGCACAGTAACAAGCTCTTTCGCTCATGACCGTGCCGCTCAATACACCCAATTAACTTATAACACCTGGTACCTTTTTGAACAGTGGGAAGAAATAGGAGAACCCAAGGGAAACCCACACAGATACAGGGAGAGCATACAAACTCCTTTCAGACAGCGCAGGCTTTGAATCCTAGTCTTAATTTCTGTTGTGACAGAGTATATAGATATGTTTTTGGGAGATAAATTGGGAAAGGTTTGTTAGAGTAGGTTACATACAAACACTTTAAAACAGATCTTATTTAAAATACTGGAGCTCTGCCCCATGCTAGATATAATGGCTCCACAGCTTTTGCAAGAGCTTTGAAGAGTGTTCAAGATACTTCACTAATAGATTGTTGTTTACAAAAGGCAAGATGAAAGATCTTGTTGGAGCCGCAGATTGTCTGGGGATGTTCTAAGAGGGTCATGTGGTTTTGCAAGCAGAGAGAGTCAAAGAGTTTTTCTCTGAGACAGAGAGAGACACACACACAGGCAGACAGACAGACAGGCAGACACACACACACACACACACACACACACACACAGACACACACACAGACACACACACATCACTTCTACAGCCAGCAGAGGCAGATGGGACTGAACAGGACAAACTGACAAGCTTGTTGAAAGCCCCATTTGGAAAATGGCCTGGTCAAATGCCCTTGTGGTTCATGCAAAAGGAGAGTCTTATGTTTCACTTGGAATAAGAGAAACAAAAAGGAACTCTGTGGTGACCTGAAAGAAGAGGTTATCATCTGGAGAATGCTGATGGGGCAAGTTTCGTCAGCAAGACACTGGGAGGCTGATGGAAGTATATTAGTTGTGGATGTCTTGGAACAACAAATCTCTCTCTAAAAACCAACAAGAACCTTCCTGAATGGTAACCATTTACCTTTCAAGCACCAAACCCTGGTGAATTTTATAAATGTTAAATTCTGTGCACAGTATAAGAATTGTCTGCAACCAGTGAACTTGGAGGAATTAGAAGTGCGATTGGACTGTGAACCAAATAACTTTTCTGAACTTACACACACATTACACACATGTGCGTTTAGAATTTGAAGGGGGTTAAGTTAGATTAGTTAAGTCAATAGTGATAAGTTAAAGTGTGATTCTGTTTTCATGTTTAAAGATAATTAAAAGCAACTTTTTGTTTAAGTAACTATTTGTCTTGGTGAATATCTATTGCTGCTGGGTTTTGGGGTCCGCTGGGCTCATAACACTGTAACAGTGTTGCACTAACTGCTACGCAAATCGTACAACCCAAAAATGTATATAGAATGTGTTGCCAGAAGAAGTGGTAGAGGTGGGAACTGTTGTAACATTTAAAAAAAACATTTGGATAGGTTTATGAATAGCAAAGGATGAGAGGGAATTAGTCAAATAGAGGCAAATTGGTATAGCTCCAGATGGCATTTTGGAAGAGGAAGAGAGTATTGGCAGATATTAAGAAAATGGGAGCTGTTTTAGCTTTATGGCAAGAAAAGGAACATCAAAAATTAAAAAGAGATTGGGTGGGACAGGTTGAAGCATCTTCGTTTAATTCAAAGATGAAGGGAGTTACAATTTTGATGAGGAATAATCTTCCAGTTAAAATACAAAAAGTACTAACAGATCCAGCAGGGAGATATGTAATTGTACATTGTCAGATTTATTCAGAACTATGGACTCTTATGAATTTATGGACGCCAAATGTGGATGATGAGGAATTTATTCAAGAAACATTTCTCAATTTAGCAGATGCTTATGAAAATATTTTAGTATGTTGAGATTTTAATTTTTGTGTGGATCCAGCATTAGATAGATCAAAAGCAGAAAAAAACCACTTTGGCATTAAAGAGAGAACTGAATTTCATAGAATCATTGAGAAGATCTATCTAAGAGAGAGAGACTATTCATTTTATTCAAACAAACATTTGTTTTTCTAGAATTGATTTATTTTTTTAATATCAGCGCACTTATAAGGTAGAATTATTGAAGCTGAATATAAAGCGCGAATTTTATCAGATCATTCACCTTTAATAATGACGGTTACAATATCTGACAAAGAAGAATAATTTTATAGATGGAGTTTCAATTTTATGCTGTTAAAAAGACCAGATTTTTTGTGATTTTATTAAAAGGCAAATTCAAATATTTTGTGAGACTAATCCTAATTTGTTTAATAATAAATTTATTTTATGGGATGCCTTGAAAGCAATATTTTGGAGGACAAATTATGTTATACTTCTAAGATTAAGAAGGATTATATGAGAGATGGAAAAATTGGAAAAAGAGATATGGTATTTGGAAAAAGACCTTCAAAGGATAGGCTCGGAGGATAAATGTAGACAACTTGTTAACAAAATCATATAATACATCAGTATACATATGCAAACATATAAAACAGAAAAAGCAATAATAATAACTAAACAGAAGTACTATGAGCTAGGCAAAAGAACAGTTTTCAACAATGATTAATGCAATAAAAACAGATTTGAATGCAATAAGTTATAAACCTCAAGAAATTAATGCAACTTTTAAACAATTTAATTCTAAGATATATCAATCTGAATCACAAAGAAATGATAAGAAAATAGATGATTTTCATCACAAATATGATTCCCAAGGTTAAATTTAGAAGAACAGGTAAATTTAATTCTCCTTTCACTCAAACTGAGGTGAATTTTATAAAGAATTTAAATATAAATTGATTCTTCATTTTATGTAAATATTAGATCAGGTCTAGAAATGAATACTCTCCCAAAATATTTTTCAACAGCGATAATTTCTGTGATACCAAAAAAAGATAGGAACCCATTAAAACTGTCATACTATAGACCTATTTCAATGTTAAATTCAGATTATAAGATTATTGCTAACATTTTATCAAATAAATTGACAAAATCTTTTCCAAAATTAATAAATATGGATCAAAAGAGACAATCTACCGACAATGTAACTAGATTACTTAGTATAATACATTTGGCACAAAAGAGTAGGGGCTTGAGTGTTCCAGTGGCTCCAGATGCAGAAAAAGCATTTGATAGACTTGAATAGGACTCTATTCAAAATGCTGGAAAGATTTTCATTACGATACACTTTCTCAATTTGGATTAGAGCATTATATAATGAGCCTAAAGCCAAAGTTGTAACAAATGAACAAGGTGGAGGGGGGAGGGCATATCACTTAAAACACCTTTGATTCAAAATAACTAGGTCTAGTAAACAAGGTTGTCCATTGTCTCCAGCTCTATTTTTTTTAGCTTTAGAACCGCTCACAGAAGCAATTTGCAGCAAAACTGATATTGAAAGATTTAGAGTTAATCAAGAGGAATATAAAATTAATTTATTTGCTGCTGATGTCTTTATAAACTTGACAGAAACAGCAACTTCTTTATGAAAGCTGCACTTAAAATATAAAATTATACAATTTATAAATACCTGTGGAAATGTTTTGGGCTATAAAATTAACTGAGACAAAAGAGAAATTATGCCTCTTAGAGGAGGGGATTATATTCAATGTTAAAGAGATTTAAATGGCTGATTAATGAGATACATATATATAATAATTGAAATAATTTATATAAACCTAATTATTCACCTTAAAAAAGTTGAAGAAGATTTGAATAGGTGGATGGCTTTACCAATAACATTAGTGGGTAGAGTTAATTGTGTTAAGATGAATGTATTCCCAAGAGTACAATATCTTTTTCAACAATATCAATACCTCACAAGTTCTTTCAGGAATTAAATATATATATATAATATATATATATAAGAAAATTTCTTTGAAAGAGAAAGATGTGTAGGTTCTCCATAGAAAAATTAACATGGAAATATGAATTAAAAGAATTACAACTTCCAAATTTTCAAAATTATTATCAAGCAGCACAAATGAGATTTCTCACCTCATTTTTAGAGGAAGGAGAGAAATCTGTATGGGTAAAATGGAGTTGGAGAAAATAGGAGAGAGAATAGAAAAGGACTTTATATATAAATGGGAAGTGAAATGAATATCTTTTGAGAAAGAAGCCCCTCTGTTAAAACATATGATTAATATTTGGAACAAGATAAATTGTGAAATTGGAACAAGGTGGAGGGGGGAGGGCATATCACCTAAAACACCTTTGATTCAAAATAGACATTCCTTCTACAATTTTTAAATACCTGTTCTTGTAAAGGGATAAGACATTTTGAAGATTGTTATGAAGAAGGACATTTGAGATAATTTGATCAATTAAAAATTAAGTATGGAATACTTAATAACAAATACTTCTGCCATTTTCAATTAACAGCATATTTAAGGGATAAATTAGGCCCAATAATGTAGATTTTGATCCAAAAGCAAAATATAAAGAAATTTACTTTCACCATGTATCTTTTACTTCAAATGGGAACTCTTAAACGGGGTTTCATAAGTCTGGACAGAGATGGAAAATCAGATTCAAATATTAGAATTTATGAACAAACTGGTCTGATCTTCATGATACAATGGATGTAAGCATTGGGTTGGTTCAATATAATTTTTTACATCAATTGTATCTCATGCTGCAGGAATTAAATAGGTTGAAGTCAGATTTATCAGATCAATATTTTAGATTGTGAAGAGATAGATTTTTTTTTAACATATGACTTGGTCATGTCCCAAGATAAGACTTTTTGGATAGATTTAGGAATGTTTTTTTACAACAGGTTACAGGAATTAACTTTCACAAAATTCAGAACTATTTCTATTGGGGAAGATCGTAGGGACAAGACCAAATTTGAAATTATCTAAACACAAGACAGAATTTATCAAAACAGCATTAGCAGTAGCAAAAAAATGTACTGGAAATCTGATTCACCTTAGGAATGGCACAATGGAATGCTGAGATGCATAGTTGTGTTCCCCTTGGGAAAATTACTTATAATTTAAGAAATAATTATATTTTTTTGAAAATCTGGCACCTATATTTACAAATTTCAGGTATAAATTTGGAGATGCTTTCCTACTCTAGGGACTTGTATTAACCTTCTCCAAAGAATTAAATAAGAATATATAATGGAGATCCGGGTGGTGAGTGGCACCTTCTTGGCAATCCTTTCTTTTTTCTTTGCTTTTCTTTTTTCTGTTCTATCTTCGTTTTCTTTTCGAGGTTTCTAGGATGGGAGGGGGTTGGGGGGGAGTGGGGGATTTAACCATCATGGAATGTATAATGGATTTATTTTTTTCTCTTTTTTACCTTTTTCAATTTTGTAACTGATTTCATGTATGGACAAAAATTTTAAATAAAATATTCAAAGAAAAAAAGGCGCCTTGGTCAGCAGGGTCCAGTTGGGCCAAAGAGTCTGTTTCCATGCTGTATGAATTTATAACTATAAAAGGTTTACAAATTGATTGATGTCATTCATGGGGTGTGTGCTTTTAATTATCTTTTAAAAAAAAACAGCATAGAATCATATGATCAAAACTGTTTGTATGCTTCAATCCAGTCCATCCAGTTTTACAGAGATTCTTGAAACAGAGCAAATATAAATTAGAAATTTTCCAACTATAAGCAAGGTTAAACCACTTGGACCTGTTTATCAGAATATTGGATCATGAGATTGATTATTTGTTCTCTGCTTCCTTGCACAAAATATTTATTTTTCTTCCCATTACTGAATATATATTTAATTCAAGTAAATAATCATTGTCTTTTGGAACCCTACTATTAATTTAGAATTTCGCTGTCATTCAGGCATTTGTCCTGTTATTTGTTTCTTTTTTATACCATGGCTCCAGTCTTGCCTATATATTTTATGTAACATCCAATGGAAATCCAGGTTAATTGACTCCAGTCTTAACCTTTTATTGTGTTAGGATAAACAAAAATCATTTGCCTTTAGCTTACGTCTTTTAGGACAGCCCAAATTGCTTCAGAAGTAATGTAATAATTCTGTACTGTTGCGACCTGAAGCATCCATAAAATGTTTGATGCATCCACATGCATAATTTGTATGCAACAGGAGAATTTAGTGTGGGTCAATCATAATGTCAAACTTCATGCATTGTTGTTTTGATGCCGGTGATCAAATTAAACTGCAGTTCTCTTCCAATACCATTCAAATCAACATTGGAGAACCCAGAACTTACAAAACATGTAAGGAGCCATTTATTGTGTAAATATAATGTAAATAGAAGCAGGGATAAGTCATACAGCCCTTCTCTCTGCTTTACCATATAGCAAGATTATTCCTGACCTTCCATATCAGCAACACTTGCCTGCACTAACTCCATAACTTCTGATAGAGGATCTTGATCTGAAATGTTGACCATCCCTTTGCCTCCATGGATGCTTCTTTTCCTCTGATTTCCTCCAGCAATTTACATTTTGCTCCATATTCCAGCATCTGCAATCTTTGTCCCTCAATAACTCTTCATGCCATATGAGGAAAGATTGAGTTATTTTTCTCCTTTGAGTAACTGAGGATGAGGAGTGAGCTGATAGAGGTATAAAAGATAATGAGAAGCTGCAATGTTATTTGTGGATGGTCACGTGACCTCTCCATCTCAAAACTAGTTGGAAGTCACCTCACCTTTGAGACCATGGACTGGACCTGCTTCAGGGAGATGCTCACCTATAATGGTCATGTAAACATAGAGAAGTACACATGTTCAGTGACTGGCTACATCAGCAAGTGCACTGAGATCAAATGCTTCACAACCAGGGTGAACAGAAACCATAGTTGGATGCAGAAATCCAGGCCCTTATCAGAACTAGTGATGCTGCCTTCAGGAAAGGGTGTAGGATGGGACTAAGATCAGCCAGGGCTGAATGGTCCCATGTAATCCGGAAGGCAAAGCAGGGGCATGTCCAAAAGATCCACAGATAGCTACGACACCAGTGACACGAGGTACATTTTGCAAGGGATTATGGATCACAAGTCCATCTTTTGAATAAAGGACAATAATGCCCTCCTTCCAGACAGACTGAACACCTTCTATGTACGGTTTGATGAGAGCAGGATGACGACAAAGAAGGCTCCGTGCCCCCCTGATGAATGGGCCCCCTGCATACCCACGGCTGAGGTGAGGAGAACCCTATCTAAGGTGAACCCACTCAAGGCGGAGGGACCAGGCAATACCTGCACGGTTACTGAAGGACTGTGCAGACCAATTGACGGAGGTCTTCATGCACACTTTCAACCCCTCACTGCATCAGTCCATTGTTCCTGCAGGGTTCAAGACAGCCACCATCACCCTGGTACCCAAGAGGGCGACAGTAACAGGCCTCAATGACTATTGCCCTGTGGCACTGCCCTCCAACCTTATGAAATTCTTTGAGCATCTAGTAATGGAACCCATCAAAACACACCTCCCAGAGATGCTCGACCCATTTCAATTCACTGAGAGAAGAAACCGTTCCACAGATGATGCTATAGCCTTGTTGCTTCACTCCATCCTGACCCACCGAGAGAACAATGCAACATTGGCTAAGCTGTTGTTCATTGACTATAGCTTGCCATTTAATATGATAATTCCCCAGAGGCTAGTGGAGAAGCTGTCTTCACTGGGACTCAATACCCTCTATGTAATTGGATCCTTGACTTTCTAATGGAAAGACCAGTCTGTCCAGGTCAGTAGCAGAATGTCGAGCACCATCACGCTGAACACTGGTGCACCTCAGGGTATGCTCTGCCCACTCCTGTTCATGCTACTGACCCATGACTGCACTGCCAAATCCAGCTTCAACAGTATCATCATTTGCAAATGACAACAGTAGTTGGCCTCATCAGCAACAATTCGCACATAGAGAAGAGGTGGAAAATCCCGTAAAATGGTGCGAGAGTAACAACCCGAGTCTCGATCTGGACAAGATGAAAGAGATGATCATGGACTTCAGGAGGACCAGGAATGACCATCCTCCACTGCACATCAACAGCCCTGTAGTATAGAGAGTAGAGAGCACTAAGTTCCTAAGAATTCACTTAACTAGTGACCTATCATGGACACTCAACATCTCCTCACTTGTCAGGAAGATGCAACAATGACTGCACTTCCTGAGAAGACCAAAGCAAGTGAGGGTACCAGCTAAATTATGTCAACCCTCAAAAGGAGCTCTATCAAGAGTGGCCTGGCCAGTTGCATCACAGTATGGTATGGTTGCTGCAGAAAAACGGATCGTAGGTCAATCCTCAGGAACATGAGTGGCAGAGTGGATCACTGAAGTCTCCCTCCATCTATGTGATCTACTGGGATCGTTGTCTGAAGAGGGTGCGCAAAATTATTGAGGACCCCTTCCACCCTGCACACAGCATCTTTCCGCTGCTCCGGATGGAAAGAGATACAGGAGTATCAGAGCCAACACATCAGGCTGAGGAACAGCTTCTACCCACAAGCAATAAGAATGCTGAACCACCAAAGGAACTGCTCACATTAACTATCCAAGACTCTCATTTGTACAAAGCAAAGTTTATTTATTTATTTATTTGTATAGATAAAATACTTGTCTTGCATATGTATTGTTTGTCTGTATGTGTGTTATATCTGGTTGTGTGTCTGCATGTTTTTGCACCAAGGACCGGAGAACGCTGTTTCTTCGGTTTGTACTTGTACAATCAGATGACAATAAACTTGACGACTTGACATGAGTTGCCAATCAAGGGTTAGATCTATCCACCTGTGAGGCTGATGCATTATTGGTCTGAGCAGGTCACAGGAACAGGTCCTGCATTGAAAAGTCTTATGTGGAGCCTGCTCGTCCTCTTTTGCTGTTGCTTCGAGACCATTACTGACGTCCAGGCCGCTGGCCACGGGTGGGCATCAGAGGGTTGACTGCGGTGCCCATCCAGATCCTGAGCCATGGTCAATGCTGGGAACTAGGTTGATTTGATATACTTGTAAGTTGTTGTTAATTTACTGTTCATTAGTGTGGTTTGCTTGTGGGTGGATGGGCATTGTGTGATTAACCCTTTTGTTCCAAATCAGGAATTAATAATGTTTAGTAGCGGTTTATTTGTACCCGATGTGTAGTTATTTGAGTATTATTCTGGGTTAGTCTGTGAGTGTCTGCCCTTTTGTGAGTTTCTCTGTGCATAAATAAAGACCACTGTTTGTTGATAACACATATACAGCCTAGATTCTATTTGAACCCATCTAAACAACATTTGGTGCTATGAGCAGAGTTCAAGGAGCTTTGACTGGACCTGTCGGTTTCAATGTTTTTGAATAATACCAACCAATATAACCTTTCCCTGTAACTATCACATATGTACAGACTCCCTCTTATGTGTGTATGTCCTGTGTATGCCTTTATTGAGAAGTGGTCAGGTGGAGCAGCCTGTGGTCGGGTGGAGCCAGGAAAGGAGCACCAAGAAGTAGTCAGGTGGAGCATTGAGTCTCCTGGCTGGGGAAGGGGCACCAAGAAGTGGGGAGGTTTGTACCACACAGACTAGATGTGCAATGGATGGTGTTACCAGGAGAAATGGGAATGATTTGTACACACACACACACACACACACACACACACACACAGAGAAGAGTGAGTTACTTCTTTCCAAGGCAACATAACCCAGTTGAGTTGAGAATTCCAAACATTCTCCCTCCTTTGGATGACAAAATTTCTCATCTCTTTCCAGAATGGCTAACCACTTATCATGAGAGTGTGGGTGTTGGTCTTAGACAACCCAGCCATGGGAAACATCAAAATAATATCTACCCTGTCCATCTCCTTAAGAATTCTGTACATTTCAATGAGATCTCTCATTCTTCCAAACAGTATAGGCTCAGAATGGCGAGATCTCTCCTTGTATGATAAATCTGCCATCTCACATCTCAGTCAGGTGAACTTTTGCTGCACTCTCTATTGTAATACATATTTTCTCAGATAGGGAAACTGGACAATATGCAAAATTCCAAATGTGTCCTCACCAGCACTCCATATAATTTGAGCAAAATGTCTTGAATCTTCTTGTAATATGGCAACGTACCTAATTACTTGTGGAATTGAAATGTTAACTTTCAGTAATTTGCATGCAAATAAACCGTTCCATTTGAATGCCAATCCTTTTCAATTGCTCATCATTTAAAAATTATTCTATTTTTTTTCCTCCAGAAATAAGCTCAAATTCGGTGCCATTTAATTGCGCCATTCGAATCAATTAAAAAATGTTCAGAGAAAATACTAGTAAGTTAACCATGACATTGGCAGCATTTACCTTCAACATAACAGGCAAATCAAATATAACATTTAAATTAAAAATAACTGTCTAATGGGAATCCGACCCATCCATCACTCTAGTCGTACTCCCATAACTGTCCTGGCTTTGGTATGGTCCCCTCTTTCCACCATCTGGCACACATGTGCTTACTTGACTGCAGCTTCAATGTGGTTGGACCAAGACAATTATGAGTTCAGGGTTGAGTAACATTGAAACCCATAAGAGCATAAGATATAGGAGCAGAAATAGGTCACTTGGCCTGTTGAGTCCTTTATACTATTCCATCATGAACTGATCCATTCTCCCCCTCAGCCTCACTCCCCAGTGTTCTCCCCATAACTTTTGATACCCTGACTATTCAGATGCCTATCATTTTCTGCCTCAAATACACCCGGCGTCCTAGCCACAGCTGCCTGTGCCAGCAAATTCCAGAGGTTCACCATCTAGCTAAAGAAATTCTTCCACATCTCTATGTTAAATTGGCAACCATTAAACCTGAAGTTGTGCCCTCCTTTCCTTGACTCCTATGCCATAGGAAAAAAACTTTGCCACATCTACTCCGTCCAGGCATTTCAACACATGAAATGCTTGTATGAGGTCCCCCCTCATTATCCTGAACTCCAAGGAGTACAGTCCAAGAGCCGTCAAACATTCCTAATGTGGCTGCTCCACCTGACCACTTCTCAATAAATCCTTTCGTTCCAGGAAACATTCTTGGAAATCTTCTCTGAACTCTCTCCAAAGCCAGTCCATCCTTTCTTAAATAAGGAGCCCAAAACTGTATCCTGCACTCTAAGTGAGGCCTCAACAGCTAACCCTCCTTTTGTATCCTAATCCTCTGGCTATGAATGCCAACATTGCATTCACCTTCACTAGTGACTCAATTTGCAGGTTAACCTAGAGGGTATCCTGCACAAGGACTTTCAAGACCCTTTGCACCTCCAAATTTTGAATTTTCTCTCCAGTGAAATTATAGTCTGCCTTTGATTCCTTCTACCAAAGTTCATGACTGTACACTTTCCAACATTGCATTCAATTTGCCATTTCTTTGCCCTTTCTCCTCATCTATCTGTTTCACACCAACCTCTCAATTTCCTCCTCACTACCTACCCCTCCATCTATCTTTGTATCATCTGCAAACTTAGCCATAAAGCCATTTATTTCACAATCTAAATCATTAATGTACAACATTAAAAGAAGTGGCCCCAACTCTGACCCTGCGGTATGCCACTGGTAACTGGTAGCCAACCAGAATAGGATCCCTTTATTCCCACTTTCTGTTTCCTGCCAATCAGCCAATGCTCTATCAACAAATATCTTTCTTGTAATTCCATGGTCTCTCAATTTGTGAAGCAGCCTGATTTATGGCACCTTGTCAAAGACCTTTTAAAAGTCTAAATATGCAACATTCACTGTATAGTCCTTTATCTAGCCTTTAAAAAATTTGCAGTAGGTTTGTCAGGCAAGATTTTCCCCTGAAGGAAACCATGTTGATTTTGGCCAATCTTGGCATAGCCCAGGGTGAAGAGCTGGTTGATGTTGCACACCATTGGGGTGACACTCTTTAAGTGTCTCCTTACCTCTGTTTGGTAAGAGTCATCCTAGTCAGAGGTTTAATCTATAAACGTGGCAGAGAGGGGATTATTTATCTATAAAATGCTCTTGTTCATCTTTCAGGTGGCTCATTGGAGGGGGAGGAACTTGCAGATGGTTAAATGTTTTCAAAGAATGTGACTTAAGAAAATAAAGTAAAATACTTTTAGGTTTATATATTAATGCAAGTGAGGTTTGCTCAGGGCAAGTACAGTATGGTATTTTTGCCTTTGTCTTTTAAGGTGCTTGTTTTTAATGCAGGTGTATTAGTTAGACATTGTAAGAGAAAGTCTCAAGCAACTGGAAAATACAATTATCTGGTATCTACCAATCCCCATAGTTGTCAGACACCAGGGGTTCTACTGTATTTACTTATGGTCCTTTCTTATGACCTTCTTAGTTGCCCCAGTATGCTTTTAAAAGATTCCCAGTCTGCTATGTTCCCACCCTCATGGGTCCTTTACTTCGGCTTTGACATCTCATGTCAGCCACAGTTGTGTTACTTTTTTCATTCAAATATTTCTTCTTTTATGGAATATACATGTCCTGCAAGTTCCTTATTTCTCACTGAAACTCCAGCCATTGTTGCTCTGTCATACTTCCTGCTTGTGTGCCAATTAACTTTTGCCAGTTCCGCTCTCATACCTCTGTAGTCTCCTTGGTATTAAATTTTACAGGACACCAGTGTAGGGAGTCATTCTTCTCATTTCACAACTGGTCTACTGACACTTTTGGTTTTAGTTTCTCCCTCTCAAATTGCAGGGTGAATTCTATCATATGACTGGGCAGATACATGGCAAATGCACTACAATGTGGAGAAATGTGAGGTTATCCACTTTGGTAATACAAACCGGAGGGCAGACTACTATTTGAATGGCAATAGATTGGGAGATGGGGAAGTGCAGAGAGACCTAAGGGTTCTTGTGCACCAGTCTCTGAAGGCAAACATGCAGGTTCAGCAGGCGGTTAAAATGGCAAATGGTATGTTGGCCTTCATATCAAGAAGGTTTGAGTATAGGAATAAGGATACCTTACTGCAATTGTACAGAGCCTTGGTGAGACCCTACCTGGAGTATTGTGTGCAGTTTTGGTCACCTTATCTGAGGAAGGATGTTCTTGCAATGGAGGGAGTGCAAAGGTGATTCACCAGGCTGATACCTGGAATGGCAGGAATGACTTATGAGGAAAGATTACGCAAATTGGGATTGTACTCGCTGGAGTTTAGAAGATTGAGAGGAGATTTCATAGAGACATATAAAATTCTGGCAGGACTAGACAGAATGGATGCAGATGGGATGTTTCCAATGGTGGGGGAGTCCAGAACCCGGGGCCATGGTTCGAGGATAATAGGCAAACCATTTAGAATTGAGATGAGGAATTTCTTTACCCAGAGGGTGGTGAATCTGTGGAATTTGTTGCCACGGAGACCAGTAGAGGCAGGTTCATTTAATATATTTAAGAGGGAATTAGATCTATTTCTTCAGTATAAGGGAATTAGGGGTTATGGAGAGAAGGCGGGGACGGGGTACTGAACTTTAAGATCAGCCATGATCTCATTGAATGGCGGAGCAGGCTCGAAGGGCCGAATGACCTACTCCTGCTCCTATCTTCTATGTTTCTATATTATGATAATTGCCTACTAAATGCTTCCTTACCTTCAGCTTCCTTATCAACTCGGGTTCATTACACAATATCCAAACCAGAATTACCATTTCCCTGGTCGGATCAGCCACAAACAATTCTGAGAAGCTATCTTACAGGGAGTCTACAAATTCTCTATGGAGATCCAGAACAAATCTAGTTATCCAAATCTACTTGCATGTTAAAACCACATGACTTCCATGACATTGCTCTTCTGACAAGCCTTTTCCATCTGCTATTGCAATTTGTTGTCCACAACTCAGCTATTGTATAGAAATGTCAGTTTTTTTTACCCTTGTCATTTCTTGACTCATCCCACAATGATTCTATATCTTCTGATCCTATCTAACCTCTTTCCAATGATTCAATGTTATTCCTAGCCAAGAGAGCCACACCACCCCCTCTGCTTACCTGCCTATCCTTTCGATAAACTATGTATCCTTGGGCATTCAGCTCCCAATGACATCAATCTTTCAGCCACAACTCTGTGATGACCACAACATTATAGCTGCCAATGTATAGCTGCACTACAAGGTCATCCACTTTATTTTTTATGCTGCATGCATTTAAATACAAAATATTTAGCCCTGTATTTGTTACTTTTTTTTTGACTGTGTCCCTGTTGCATTGCAACTCATCCCCATGGCTGCAATTTTACCTTATCTGCTTGTCTTTCCACACAAACTCCATACCAGCTGCCCCTACTTGTGCGTTAACCACCTCATTGTTGAACATATTCCTGAATTGGTCAAAAAAGGAAACATCTGATCTATATGGACTTTCTTTTCAATGAGCTGTTCAAATATTTTTGAGACAGATGCTCATCACGTTCCTCATAGTATTTTGAATGATCAGTATCGTTCCATCCAAGGAGTTAAAAAAAATTAAAATCTCATCTCTGACAGTTACTACCTGAGTATTCAGGCAAACAGCAGCACATTTTGAAATTGTACAATCAGGTCTGAGCATGAAGTTTGTATGTGCACAGATGAAATGGCTAATGGTTAATTTGGCACTGTAGTCCCAGCACATATTTTCCATCTTTATCCAATTTATCCCCAAGATTTCATCAATTTCTTTCTGTATAATTCAAAGAATGTGAGATCAAGAGAACTTACTGTATTGCTATATTATTCCATGAGGAACTGTTGTAAGTAGCTAGTCAGAATTTTGGATGATATGCGACACAAAAACATGAAGTAAATTGATTTCACAGTTTGCAGAGATAGGGAAAAATAAATGATTGGATGGAATTGTGAATGATGTTTGTATTACAAGCTTTTGTTCAATTCTGATGAAGATGCACAATGTAATAGTAGTACTCAAAATGGATTAACTATGGCTACATCAGTGTGGTACAGTTGCTGTGGAGCGTCAGAGTGGAGGTCAATCCACAGGACGATGAGATTCTTCCTGTTTCTGGTGTCCTGCGCCAGACCGCTGCTCCCCCGGAGTTTGCAACTCCTCATAGCCTCTGCCGAGCACATGTGCTACCATCTTGGTTACAGACTCCATGGTTGCAGGATTTTAATTAAAATATGTTGGCTCCTTTACCAGGCCATTTAAAATCAGTGCTTAGCCCCTGGAGAGCAGCTCTATGTCTCCACTCCGCACTCTCCCAGATCCATTCCAGCAGTAAGCACTGCAGTAACAGGAGCTTCGGCAGTACCACCACTATTTTTCCCAGCACTGTCTACTTTATGCAAAAACTTTGATGGGTGTCTTATAATAAATCGTTTTGCCAATACCCTGCAAAACCATTGAGAGTTACCATATGTTTTGTTGATGTGATCACCAATTCATCAAAAAAATCTCAGCATGTTCACAGGTCTTACTAAACAATTTACCAAGACATATTTGACAGGTTCAGCAAACTTAATCTTCCTTTGAAAAGAAATGATAAGCTTTCATCAACACAGTTTGTGCTTTAATATCATCGCATACTCTGAAGTGTCAATCCAATTCAGCAGCCCTTCTGTCAGATTTGCACAAAATTCAAGGAAAGAAAACCAATGAATTTTGTCAAAATCTATTTTCAGAAAATTGTGTAGGAAAGGTCAATATTACGAAGAAGCTGGAAGAGAATTTGATTAATATTACTGGAGGCTATTTTGAGAAATGATATTGAAGTCATGCTTCTTGATCAATTCTGGCTTTGAATTTATAAAGGGTTACTCATATTGTCTCAGCTGTTAAAAGATTTATACATTTTGTCTCAGTAGTACAATATTGGATTTTCTACGTGCTTATATCAATAACTGCTTGAACTGGAAACTGATTGTTGGCTGATGTTCTCCAAACTTAAGGGGTGCAATGCCAGCACTGGTGAAAGGAAGCAGTCCAGAAATTTGCACAACACCCTTATTGTTCTGGGCCTCAATACTCCAGTGTAATTGGTTCTTGGATTTCCTCATCTGCAGATGCCCAAACAGTAAGGATTTGCAATAACATCACCTCCACAATCTCCATTAGCACTGGAGCACCACAGCCTGTGTACTTAGTGCCCTGCTCTACTTACTTTACACCTATGACTGTGTGGCTTGGTACGACAACACCATTTACAAATTTGCTGATGATACCACAGTAGTTTGCTATATAAAAATGGCCAATGAGTCACCATACAGTAGGGAGATTAAAAACTTGGCTGAATGGTGTACTGACAACCTCTCACTCAATATCATCAAAACCAAGGAGCTGACTGTAAAATTTAGGAAGGGAAAGCCACATGTGTACAGTCCAGTGACCAGAGATGGAGAAAGTGAGCAAATTTAAATTCCTGGGAATCACTATCTCAGAAGTCTTTTCCTGCATCCAGCACAATAATGTCATCATGAAGAAAGCACTTCAGTGGCTGTACTTCCTTAGGAGTTAGTGGAAGTTCGGTATGACGTCAGAAACCTTGGGAAACGTCTACATATGTGAAGTATAAAGTGTTCTGACTGGCTGCCTTATGGCCTGGTATGGGGGCACCAATACCTCTGAAAGGAAAGCCCTGCCAGAAATAGTGGATGCTACTCAGTACATCAGAGAAAAATCTATATGGAACACTGCTGTCAGAGAGCAGCAGCATTCATCAAAAATCCACACCATCCAGGACATGATCTGTTCTTGCTGCTACCATCAAAAAAGGGATATAGGTGTTGTTTCATCTTGTATTCATATGTGTGAGTTCTTAGACAACACATGGATGAAAAAAAAAGTTCTTTACTTTGAAGTTGTTGTAAGCAGCACCATGAGGGATGCCATGAGGCTGCAAGCCTCCATTACATATAATGCATACTGTGTCTCCTGCTCTATATCAGCCCCCTGCTGGCAGCCATCTAATCAAACAGTTACTATAATTAAGGACTTGCTAGTGGCCATGCAAACATGATCACTATCATTACAAATGTCACAAGACTTGTACCACCGTATTCACATTTTGGCATGGTAGAAAGGTTATTTCCCATGGTAAGGGAGGCCAGGACAAGACGGCACAACTTCAGATGAAGTTACAGTAGGGAAATTGATTCATTCTTAGAACAGAGAAGTGGAGGAATTTCTTTGGCCAGAGGGTGGTAAATCAAAGGAATTTGATGTGACAGACATTTGTGAAGGCCAGGACATTGGGTATATTTAAGGCAGAGATTGATATGTTCCTGATTAGTCATGGCATCCAAGGTTATGGGGAAAAGGCTAGGCAGTGGGACTGTGGAAAAATAGATTAAATGGAAAGACAGACTCAATGGGCTGAATAGCCTATTTCTGCTCCTCTGTCTTATAGGAACAGTTGCTACCCCTCCACCATCAGACTCATAAACAGCGGGCTAATCAGAAACTACTCGGAAGAAAGACACACACGAGTGTAGTCAGGTACAGGTCTCTTTTATTGGAGGCTCAAGCCCAACTTTTATGCCGTTCGCGTTCCTGCTGTTTCCCCCTTTAGCTGACCTAATGGCCTACATAACAAAAGCAGGTTTTCTGTACGTGAGTACATTTCTACATAACAATACCTTCTTCCCTACATGTTGTCCCTGTCTGTTGGCTGTGCAGATGGGCCAGCGCCATTTTGGGGTCGCTGGCCCTTACGCTGCCCTAGCCATTCGTCCGCCGATTCGTTTGCTGGGGCAAGTGCCACTGCACAGTCTGCTAGCTCTTGGTTGCGCTCACCACCCAGAGCATTTCCTTGATTGCCACAGAAGAGGGCCACTACAGACGATTACTTCCCACATTATTTATTATTGAATATTTATTTTTATAGTTTAGTCTTGATCTCTTTTGTATATGTATCTTAACAGTTTCCGTTAAGTAGAAATTCTGCCTGACCCACAGGAAAAGGAATCTCTGGGTTGTATGTGATGTCATGCAAGTACAATAAATTTGAACTTTGAACTATTGCCCCCCTAGAATATGACTCCATTAATCTTACAGAGGTGATATGATGCTTTGTGAAATAATATGAGAAGAATGACTCCCTACACTGGTGTCCTGTAAAATTTAATAGTTCACATGTCCAGTCTCATATACTGTATAATTGTGCACTTCCTTTTTGTACAGCCATGACACTTGCCTGTTGAAGCAGCAGCAATGTATTCTTAATTATTTTTCAGCTGCTGTCATATCCTTCTGTTCACTGATTTATAATACAACAACAACATTTGGAGTGCTTTCCAACTAATTTGCTATGTACATCCTTAATGCACCAAGTGTTCTTAATACAAAAATAGGGAGGCTCTGCAGACATGAGAGTAAGAAACTTTGACAACTCACACACTTTCATTTAGAAAATAGAAATCTAAATCACAGTATAGGCCGTTCAGCTCATAGTGTTGTGCCGACCTAATAACCTACTCTAACAACTGCCTAGAATTTCCTCACTTCATCATCGTCCATTTTCCTCGGTTCCATGTACCTATCTGATAGTCTCTTAAAAGACCGTATTGTATCTGCCTCTACCACTGTTTCTGGCAGAGCATTCCATGCATCCACCATTCACTGAGTGAAAAACTTACCTCTTACCTCCTCCCTGTACTTACTCCCAAGCACCTTAAAACTATGCGCCCTCACGTTAGCCATTTCAGCTCTGGGGAAAAAGCCTCTGGTCATCCACACGATCAATGCCTCACATCATCTTGTACGCCTCTTATTAGGTTACCTTTGGTTGATAATAGAGAAGGGGGAGAAACCAAATGAACAAGGCTGCTTGTGGAAGAAATTATGGATCCATGATATGTTTCATCTATTCTTTTTTAATTTTTAAAAAATTAGACATACAGGACAGTAACAGGCTCTTCTGGCCCACATGCCCATGTCACCCAATACCCCAATTAACCTTCAACCTCTAAGTTTTTGAAAGGTAGGAGAAAGCCAGAGTGCCCGGAAAAAACCCACACAATTACGGGGAGAATGTACAAACTCCTTACAGACAGCGTTGATTCAAACCTGGGTCACTGGCGCTGCACTAGCCTGGTACTAACTGTTACACTAACCCTGCCACCCTCTTCATCCCTGTGCCCTTTTAAGTTTCTCACTGTGAGGTAGAACCTTTATTATTAATTCTTTTACCATTTTTCCAGTTATTAACTATAACCATTGAAGACAGATAATTGAAACACTTCGACATCTAACAACATAAAGTAAAATCCCCATTATCAGGCATTCAATCAACCGGAAACTACAAATGGCAAAAAACCCTCAGAGGAAATAAATAAATAGATAGATAGATTTTAGATAAAATAAGACTGGGAAGATGGAGCTGAGATGGGGAGCGCTGAGACTTTGTTGAACACAGGGAGATTTGACCCACTGAATTGGTAAAGCCCGTCAGCCCTTATTTCCACTGTTGCCACTAGCGTGAAGGTAAAGGTTCCATTATTGTCACATAATACTACATTTAGAATGTAGCATACATGAAATTCTTTGTCTATCGTAAGAGAGTCAGAGGGTCACCACTTCGTTCAGCACCCCTCACAGAGACCTACAGCACCTGGTGTTCCTAGGTAGTCTCCCTCCAAGTACTGACCAGGCCTGTGCCTGCTTAGCTTCTGAGATCAATCTCATGCATATTCAGGCTATTAGGCTTCTGCGGGTTGTCAATGTGGGAAAGGTGGGCCTGACCAGGACATTTTTGTGAAGATGAGTTGGGTCGCACCGAGGGACTGATTGGGACCTCAGGATGAAGAGCCAGTCAATGCTGCTCACTGTTGAGGCAACTCTCCCAAAGTGTCTCCCTATCCCTGTTTAGTAGGAGTCTTTATTTTTATTCATATCAAGTATATTAATAAGGCTTTTTCTGTAAACTTTGGGGAGGGGGTTAATTATGATGACAACACGGTTAGTGTAATGGCTAGCACAATGCTGTTACAGCACCAGAGACACCAGGGTTTGAATTTAAATTACAGGAATTACTTGATTAAAGTGAACTTTATATAATTACATTTTTTTTCTCAAACTCCTTTACATTTTGCGCTGTCTTTTGTCTTTTAAATGATGTATTCCTAATGCAGTTAGTTAGTTAAAGTAAAAGTAATCTCCACAGGTGCCAGATAATGGAGATTTTACTGCTTTTCCTTGCCCTCTCTTTCTTTCTCATAGTGCAGATCAGCTCAGTTTAAAGTCAAGAGAGTGCAGCTGCGAAGTTAATGCATTAATTGTTGAGCTTTAATGGAGATGTTTCATGACAATGTTAGAAACAAAGTGGATAATGGAAGCTTGGAGAAACTCTGGCTGTTCCAGGCAATTAACGAGTGAGAAGCTTTGCATTAAAGTGAATGGGGGGGGGGGGGGGGCGGGGGGGTTTCAAAAAAATTTGCTTATTTCCATTACCTGTCAAACTCTTGACTTGAGTTTAATCTTCTTTTTCTTTGGCTTGGCTTCGCAGACGAAGATTTATGGAGGGGGTAAATGTCCACGTCAGCTGCAGGCTCATTTGTGGCTGACAAGTCTGATGCTTACTGTACTTATATATACACACTTAAGAACTTTAACTTCAGATTTTATCAGAAGATAAAACTGAAAAGGCTACTCTTCGTGTGTATAATGGGACAGCCTCCCTACAGCCAATTCAGTGAACCCTCTTCCAGTGAGAATTCCTTTCGCTAATTCCCTCTGAAATTTCATGCCTCCATCACAACTGCAACCTCCCAACACTCATTTTTCTGCAGAACATTATTTGAGGATGGAAGATTCTCTTGACTTATATACAAAGAGCTTTGGATAGAAAGAAACATAAATGGAACTTTACCAAAAGAATACTATTGAATAATTCAAAGATAAAATGAGAACAAAGAGTCTTCCTTACCTTAGTGGATAAAGATCAACTATTTTAATCTGGAATGTGGCAATTTTTATTTTAATTCACCAGACCACACAAATACACATGACAAATACATGTAGTTTGAAGACATCGATGTGATAAATCTTCTTGCAGGTTTGACAGGTATTAGCTAAGTTGTCTCTTCTGACATTAATAGTTATATTTACATGGTAAATATTTTTTTCACAGTCATTTTCACAGACCTCTGCTTGGTTTTGTCACAATAATACTCAATGTAAAATATGCTTCTCATTGACAATGGATGACAATTCAATTTTTGAGTCAGATTCACAAACAACAAATCTCATCACAGCTGTTTTCTGAATATTCCAATACATATATTACATGAAACGGTCTTTAATTCCTTGCACACTTGCATCCCACTAAATTGGCTGTTCAGTGACCTGAGATAAGAATGGGGATTTGGCTTTTCACACTTGACCACTCCTAACCGGGACAGTGAACACTTTCACAAGGAGCCACCCCAGGGTTAGAACTGTTCGACCTTTTTCTGGTGATGTCATGATGCATTGAGCAATGGTAGCCCTAAATCCTGATCAATGTATTATGATCTTATATTTGAACAAAATTAATCGTGCATAATTATAACATAATTAAGTTCCTGTTGTTGTTGTGCCAACCTATATAAATCTTTATAAGCAACTGTGGGAAATTGCAAGCAATAAATAGCAATAGCGGACAATTTTTAAACAGGGTGGGAAAGTTTGTACCACTATAGCGCACAATTTATATAGCATGGGAAAGTTGGTAGCACCTCGTGTTCAATTTATATAGCATGGGAAAGTTGGTAGCGCTATAGCGTACAATTTATAAATATCATGGGGAAAAGTGATGGCCAACCTGACTTCCCAGAATTCCATGCAGCAGAAAAAGGGTTGTATGCCCGGCTGCATACATGGAGCATTCATAGAGGGGTTTCTTTGCCACACAACATTCTGGGAAGTCAGGTCCTCCATTGCTTTATCCCCACAGTCTTTATAAATTGTGCGTTATAGCGCTACCAATTTTCCAATGCTGTTTAAAAATTGTCCAATATTGCTGTTTATTGCTATTTATTTCCTCTCTCTCTCCTACTGCGAGTTTCCCATAGCAAAGTTTATACCTTCATTTTAATCTAAACTTTTGATCATCTTTGGAGTCTGTAGTTGGCATTTTTCAACCCGAGAACCAGAGTTGTGTCAATGAAAGTCAAGGAAGCCATTTTGAGGCTGAAAAACAAGAATAGAGACATAGCCCAATCCTTAGGATTACCAAAAATCAACTGTTCGGAACATCAATAAGAATAAAGAGCATATTGGTGAGCTCAGTAATTGCAAAGGGACCGGTATTCCAAGGAAGACCTCCACTGCTGATGAGAGAAGAATTCTCATCACAATGAAGAAAAATTCCCAAACGTATGTCCAACAGATCAGACACACTCTTCGGGAGGCAGTTGTGGATGTGTCAAAGATTAGTGTTCATTAATATTCAATAATGTTCAGAAGACTTCATGAACAGAAATACAGAGGCTACACTGCAAGATGCAAGCCACAAACGCAGGATGGCCAGATTACAGTTTGCCAAGAAGTATTTAAAAGAGCCTATAGAATTCTGCAAAAAGGACTTGTGGTCAGATGAGACCAAGATTAACCTGTATCAGAGTAATAGCAGGAGCAAAGTGTGGAAGCGTAAAGGAACCTCCCAAGATCTAAAGCATACCACCT
Organism: Narcine bancroftii; assembly: GCF_036971445.1. Taxonomy (NCBI): domain Eukaryota; kingdom Metazoa; phylum Chordata; class Chondrichthyes; order Torpediniformes; family Narcinidae; genus Narcine; species Narcine bancroftii. The sequence goes on along the minus strand of NC_091469.1, from coordinate 355,382,046 downwards.
TTGCCATGGCTTGCATCTTGCAGTGCAGCCTCTGTATTTCTGTTCATGAAGTCTTCTGTATTCAGTAGTTATTGACACATCCACACCTACCGCCTGAAGTGTTTCTGATCTATTGGATGTACGCTTGGGAATACCAGTCCCTTTGCGATTACTGAGCTCACCAGTACACTCTTCTTGATTATGTTTCAAACTGTTAATTTTGATAATCCTAACATTTGGGCAATGTCTCTTACTGTTTTATTCTTGTTTTTCAGCCTTATAATGGCTTCTTTGACTTTCATTGGCACAACTCTGGTCCTTGTGTTGAAAAATGGCAACTACAGACTCTAATATACTTGGACCAATGAAGCAATTAAACATAACTGAGTACTCACAAATACCTGTGAAGCCAAATGTCCCAAACATTATGATGCCCTGAAATGACAAGACTATGTATAAAAGGTACTGTAATTTCTACATGGTCAAACCAAAATGTATACAAATAACCTTGAATAAAATTAAGAATGTGCATTTTAATTACCTGTGAATTGTTTGATTACAAATAAATGAAAAAAAGTGTTTGGCCACTGAATCTGTTCATATCTCAGGAGATAGAACAGTTACTATTGCTTATTGGTTGTAGCTGGGCATGTCTTTCTACTCACCAGATATATTGACTATCCCTCTGCCTCCACTAAGATGATGCTGTCTGATCTGATGAGTTATTCCAGCAGTATGGTTTTCACTCTAGATTACAGCATCTGTAGTTCTTGTATCATCCTGCTTTGCATTTTGCAACTTTTACATTATTTTGTCCCTGTCTCACTCTCCAACAGCTTCCATTCTCTAAGGCTAGGCTTTTTCTTGATTTTCAAATATATTTACTCTATTTTTCGTACCTAACACTGATTTGTATGCAAGATATCACTGTCATTACCAAGAACATTAATGAGATAGCAATGTCCCATTAATGTCTTCCAAGCAGTAGCTAATGACCTTCATTTGAAATCTCCAAACATCAAATGATTGTAGGGAATGGTTCCCTTTTAAAGTTTTGTTTTGAATCCGAAAAGATTGGGATTTCCTCAGAGATAGGGACAAGTAGTAACAAATGTAATTAAATTGTCCAATTCTGCATGAGTACAGAAACCGTACCAATACAATCTTGATGCACCAGTGAAAGAGCTGAAGGTGGTCTCATGCAGGTCTGAAACAAAGACGGTCCATCGTCCTCTACCATCCCTGGTTCCGTAATCCCCTATTGGTCTAACCCTTCCCACCCTGTCCTCATTGTATTAACTATCTCCTCTCTGCACTCTCAGTCTTGAAAGGTTCATGCCCAAAATGTTGACAATTTTTTTTTTTAACCACTGATGCTGTTTGACCTGTTGACTTCCTCCAGCTGATTTTGCTCTGAGAGTGATGGGTAATCATTTTCTAAAATAGGATTGGCTCTCTAGAGCCAGCTTATTGCTATCTGGTATCCAAATATCAAGGATCTTGAGCAGCTGCCAACAACAGGATCAAACCTAAAAGCATCCATATCATCCATGCACTGTCATATTGATTGTTGGGTGTAAGCCCGCCCTCTGCTGGATATCATGATGTCACCCTTCCATATATATAACCTCGTGTGTCATTAGCCATGTTAGTCTAATAGAAGTAAAGGATGAGAAAGCATCATATATCTCCGAGTCTTAATTGTGTGAATGCATACAGAACAGTGACAATGAGCCACGAAACAAACCCTACACATACTCTATGTACCAACTGTGAGAAAGAAAACAACAGAAAGGTAGAAAATGACTATCCAACAACTCCAAATTTCTGCCAAAAGATCAAGGTGAAAGCGTGCCAAGATGGCTGAGGGAAAGTTCAGGGAATTCAATGAAGTAGAAGAAATTTGGGATAACTACATAGAATGGTTTAACTACTACTGCGAAGCCCACAATATTGTGGAAGGTCCAATAAACCACAAATGTGCACCCTTCCTCAGTATAATGGGCAGCAAAACATTTGACCTCTTTAAGACCTTGCTGTTCCAGGAGAATCCAGGGATGAAGACATTCAACAAATTATGCACAGCGCTAAGGAACAATTTCAGCCCCAAACCACCAGTTATGGCAGAAAGGCAACGATTCTATGAAAGGAGACAAGGACCACGAGAAACAGTAAGTGAATACCTGGCATCGTTGCACAAACTGGCGGAGCGCTGTCATTTTGAGCAGTTTCTAAATCCAGCACTGCAGGACAGATTAGTGATGGGACTGGCAAATCGCCAAGAAAGGCAAAAATGATAAGCGATGGATGAAGATGTTACATTACAGATTGTATTTTGTGTTGCCTGCAGCTCTGAAATGACACATAAAAACTTGGATGTGGGTCAACCAGACCTATTGGTCGGGAGATCTTCCCGCCAAAAATGCACTTCCGTTATGGGAAATATAACCACTGACCAGAAAACTGTTTCTTCAGAAATTCTAAATGCAAGCATTGCAAAACAGAAGGACACATCAAAGCTAAATGTCTGCTTCGAAAGTGCAGGTGGCCTGCAAATAATTAGGCAGCTAAAGTCAAAACAATTGTAGAGAGAGAGAGGCAACCTAGTGTGACAGAGTATATAGATATGTTTTTCCGAGATAAATTGGGAAAGGTTTGTTAGAGTAGGTCACATACAAACACTTTAAAACAGATCTTATTTAAAATACTGGAGCTCTGCCCCATGCTAGATATATCAGAGCCTCACAGCTTTTGCAGTAGCTTTGAAGAGTGCTCAAAAGACTTCACTAATGGATTGCTGTTACAAAAGGCAACAGATGAAAGATCTTGCTGGAGCCACAGATTGTCTGGAAGGGAATGTTGTTCTAGGAGGATCATGTGGTTTTGCAAGCATAGAGAGTCAAACAGGCTTTCTCTCAGAGAGAGAGATCTTGCACTGTTTTACAGCCAGCAAAAGCAGCTCGGATTGGAACAGGACAAGCTGGCAATCTTATGGAAAGCTCCATATTTGAAAGATAGCCTGGTCAAAGCCCTTGTGGTTCATGCAAGAGGAGAGGACTGGCTGTCTAATGTTTCACTTGGAATAAGAGAAACAAAAAGAAACTCTCTGCTGATCTGAAAGAAATAAGTTATCATCTGGAGAACCCTGAAGGAGCAAATTTCGACAGCACGACACAGAAGTGACTGATAGAAGTACATCAGTTGTGGATGTCCTGAATCAACAAATCTCTCTCTGAAAACCGACAAGAACCTTCCTGAACGGTAACCATTTACCTTTCAAGCAGCAAAACTTGGTGAACTTTATCAATGTTAAATTCTGTGCACAGTATAAGAATTGCCTGCAACCAGTGAACTTGGAGAAATGAGAAGTGAGATTGGACTATGAATCAAATAACCTTTCTGAACTTATACACAGATTACATACACATCTGCTTAGAATTAAAATGGGGTTAAGTTAGGGAAGTAAGTCAATGGTGATAAGTTAAAGTTTGATTCTATTTTCATGTTTAAAGATAATTAAAAGCAACTTTTGTTTAAGTAACCATTTGTCTTGGTGAATATCTATTGCTGCTGGAGTCCTTTGGGTTTGTAACACTAGCAACAATGATGATAACAGCCCGACCGCTGACCTTCATACTCCTGAAATTTCAGTTCCTGAGATATTACACATCCAAAGAATAGATGGAGGAAATGCAGCAATCTTTATACAGCTAAAAATAAATGGACACCCCCTGAAGATGGAGTTAGACACAGGGGCAGAGATGTCCTTTATGCCGTAACATGTAAAGGAATGCTTTTACCTCCTGGTAAAAAACAACTGAAATAACTCTAAGATCTGTTACAGGAGACGGAATCAAAGTGTTTGGAAAATGGATGGTTCAAGTACAATGCAAACAATGAAAAATCAAAGGTGTTCAAACAACACTGCAATTAAAAGGTAATGCAGAACCAAAATTCTTCAAAGCCAGAACAATCCCATTTGTTATGAAAGAAAAAATTGAGGCTGAATTAAACAGACTAAAACATATGAAGGCATATTAGAACCAATACAATACAGCGATTGGGCAGCACCCATCGTACCCGTACAAAAAGCAAATGGAGAAATTTGCATTTGCGGTGATTACAAAATCACCATCAATCCATCATTCAAAATACCCGAACATCCAATGCCCAAGGCAGAAAAATTGTTCCAAGCACTAAACGGAGGGCAAAAATTTTTGTCACAAGCATATCAACAGATAGAATTGGGAAAAAAAAAAATCAAGGGACTAGGTGACAATCAATCCCCATCTGGGACTATTCACCTACACACGGGCCTTATGGAATTTCAGCAGAACCTGCGATTTTTCAACGGACAAATTACTACGTGGACTCTCAGTTGGGTGTCACCTTGATGTTATCATCATCACGGGCCAAAATGACAGTGAACACTTACAAAACCTTGAAAAGGTTTTAACCAGACTATAACAAGCTAATATATGATTACAAAAGGACAAATGTGTCTTCATGCATCCCTCAGTAACATACCATGGGTTTACAATTAACAATGAGGGGGTGGGAATGAATCCAGCAGAAACAGAAGCCGTTTGCAAGGCCCCATTCCCAACCAACAATTTGGAATTACAGTCCTTCCTAGGACTTGTTAATCACTACCGAAAACATATCCCTAATAGGTCTACACTATGTAACCCACTAAACCAATTACCAATCAAACATGGTATTGGAACGCAGAAACTAAAAACACAGTCGATCAACTAAAGGAAATACTAACATCAACAAATAAGGTACTGATCCACTATGACCCTAGTAAAGAAGTTACACCACCCGTGGATGCTTCACCAGTGGATCTAGGAGTGGTACTATCCCAAATCACAGAAAAAGGTGAGCAACCAGTAGCGTATGCTTTGTGAATATTAACCACAAAAAAAGTGAATGCAATTATGCCCAACTAGAAAAAGAAGGATTGGCAGTAATTTTTGGTGTAAAAAAATTCCACCAATATCTTTATTGAAAAAAATTCACCTGGATTAGACAACAAGCCTCTTAGTTTAATCCTGTGGCTACCAAAAGTAAACCAGTATTAGCTGCATCCAGAATTCAAAGATGGGCCATGCTACTAGCGAAGTATAACTATGACATAAAACATAAACCAGGAACATTCAACAGCCATGCAGATGCCTTATCATGCATACCGCTACCCAAGATAGAACAATGAGAAGAAATTATTAAATGGACAGCAGAGGCAGCCGCTATCAACCAAGAACAACTGCAGCAACCGCCCATTACAGCCCAGATGATCCGAAAGGAAACCCAAGAGGCAGTAGCCATGTTAGTCTATTAGAAGGATGAGAAAGCATCACATCTCTGAGTCTTAATTGTGTGAGTGCATACACATCAATGACATAATAATTAGAACATTACAGCACAATACTAGCACTTCAACCCATGATGTTGTGCCGAAAATATAAACATACTCCACAAGAACTGTAGCTGACTTAAAAACCACAGACACCAGATTTCAGATTTATTGTCAGAGTACATAAATGACATCAAATACAACCCTGAGATTGTTTTTCCTGTGGTTGAGGCAGAATTACTACTTATTAGTAGTGCAAAAGAAAACTGTACACAATGTATATCTGTAAATAAAGAAAAAAATGTAAACACACAGACTGCAATACAGAGAAGAAAAAAAACAATAAAGACCAAAAGTAAGTGTCCTTAAATGAGTCCCTGATTGTGGTTGTTTTGAGGAGTCTGATGGTGGAGGGGTAGCAGCTGTTTCTGAACCTGGTGTTGCAAGTCTTGTGGCATCTATACCTCTTTCCTGATGGTAGCAGCAAGAATAGAGCATGGTGGTGTGGATCCTTGATTTTTGCTGCTGCTCTGACGACAATGTTCCCCATAGATGTTTTCGATGGTTGGGAGAGTTTTGCCTGTGATGTCCTGGACTGTGTCCACTACCTTTTGCAAGGCTTTATGCTCAGGGTATTGTAGTCCCCATGGAGCTGGTCAGCACACTTTCCACCATTCATCTATGGAAATTTTTTGGGTTTTTGATGTCATACAAAACTTCCACAAACTCCTGAGGAAGTAGAGGTGCTGATGTGCTTTTTAAGTGATGCCATTAGTGTGATGGGTCCAGGAAAGATCCTCCAAGATACTGACTCCCAAGACTTAAATTTTATTAGTGGAATACTATAAATGTATTCCACTAATAAAATGGCTCAAAAATTAAAATCAATCTCATTTAAACTGCAAAAAAAACTATTTCAAGTTGTCAAGTTTATTGCCATCTGATTGTACAAGTACACCCCGAACAAACAATGTTCTCCAGTTCTCGGTGCAAAACATGCAGACACACAACCAGACACAACACATATACAGACAAACAATACATACATAGGACAAGTATTTTTATCTATGCAAATAAATAAATAAATAAATGTTGCTTTGCACAAATGAGAGTCTCAGATGGTTAGTGGGCAGTTCCTTTGGTCGTTCAGCTTTCTCATTGCCCATGGGTAGAAGCTGTTCCTCACCCTGGTGGTGCTGGCTCTGATACTCCTGTATCTCTTTATTGATGGAAGCAGCTGAAAGATGCTGTGTGCAGGGAGGAAAGGGTCTTTAATGATTTTGTATGCTTTTTTCAGACAACGATCCCAGTAGATCACATCCATGCAGGGGTGGGGGAAAAGAGAATGGAGACTCCAGTAATCCTCCTTGCCATTCTTATAGTCCTGTGGATTGTCCTCTGACCTCTGATTCATTATTGGACAATTATTAGATTGTTATCCAATTTATAGAGCATCTGATAAAATTTGCTCTTTATACATTTAAGTCAAGATTCTTGCATTACATGGTAGCAGCATTACAATGACTCTAGTAACTGATTATTCAAGTAAGACTTAATGTCAGATAATATATGTGTAACTCCAAAGTTAATGTTCTCAATGGTGCGAAAACATCAGAATAGATGTAGATGATGCAGATGTTGATGAGCTGCCCAATCAATCACAGAGTTGTTTTGGGATTCTTACCTCCCCAAATACTTTTGGCCAATGATTGTGCTTCTCTCATCTTTTTGAGGTTGAAACAATTTAATTTCACAGAACTTTATCGATTTTCTGTTAATCAGCAATTTTCTAGTGCTTCATTCACATTTGCTGTGTCAAACAAATTACCTTTGTACAAATTGGATTCTCATGACCCAGTGACTGCAAGTTAATGTTTTAAAGAAATATGCAATTCAAAGAGAGACCATTAAAGTAAGATTTAGAAATGTAAAGCATTCTTGAATTATTAGTCTTAATATTTCTGAGAAATTCAGACAAGTCTTTGTCAAAAAGTATCTTTAAAGGAAGGAATCAAAAGGCAAAGTGCAGATACAAGAAATCTGAAGTGAAAACAGCAAGTACAAATATATTGGTTGGGTGACAATTAAATGATCAGATTAGTAAACCAGAGGTTTAGACCAACAATCCAAAAACCCACCAAGGCAGCTGTGGAATTCAAATTCAGTTAATAATCAGGAATTTAGGAAAAGGACTATATTTTTAATATTAGGAATGATACTTATGAAAACCATTGATCAATATAAATACCTCTGGCTCATCAATGTTCTTCAGGAGAAAAATATGCCAGTGTTACTTCCAAATCCATCCAATGTGGTTGACTTGTAAATTCTCCATACATTGCACAGCAAGACCAACATGACTATGTTCAGAGAAGGAATACAATTGTTTAGATCACCTGGTTTTAAACTAGGTTCTGAACTCCAACATGGCAAAGCTGTTCCTTGCTCAGTCAACCTTCCAAGTATCTCATTACACTCTGCTGAGGGCTTGTGTCTAAACTAGAAGAGCTATTCCGGAAAACAGCCAGTCGTATTCACATACACAGAGAATCATGGCTCATTGAGCTCATAACAGACTGATCCTTGGGGACAACTTGACTCAATGGCAGGAGAAACCCACCAGTGGTACATCAACATTGACTACAGATCCTGTGATGTATCATGGCATAATATCAAATGTGAACAAAGTAACCTCTTCCAGACTGCTTCTTCATACTGAAAATTTTTATAAGACAGCTGAAAAATAACGATGGCATGTTGCATTCTGACTTGGAGACTTCATGCCCATCACAAACAGGTTTGATGCACCACCACAGAACAAGCTGGCCAAATGCTGAATGATAAAACTGGAAGATGTGAGTGAACTAAGATAAGGGAGAAACCTTCTGAACTTTTCCAATTTGCCTGTGGCAGATGCACCTGTCCTTTGGTAGTCATGACCAGTACACAGACACCCTGCATTCTATCACATGGCACTATAAATGTGCCTAAGGGAATAGACTCAGAACAGAAAGTAATTTGGCTGAATAATAAAAACTTGGAGGGACTCAGTATCCAGTGAACATTTCAGGTGCAGACCTTTTTCAAGAGTAGGTGGGAAGGGGAGATCACAAGCATAAAAGGGAGGGGTGGGAGGGAGGAAGGGCGAGGGAGGAACCAAAATGTGGTGGTCAATCATTCTAGCCCAGGACATTGCAATAGGAGTTCTCTAGGGTTGTTTTCCAGACCCAAACATCACCAGCTGCTTTATCAATGATTTTCCTTCCATTATCAGATGAGAAGCAGATTGTTCACTGATGACTGCACAATGTTCACACCATTCGCAACTCCTCAGCAAATGAATCAATCCATGTCTGTATGGACTGACAAGTGGCAAGAAATAGATAAAATCTAATGCTGCATTTATTCTTGGCATCTAATCACAATACCACTGCAAAAAGCTCTCCTTAACATCTTTTGGGGCCCAGCTGACCAGAAACTCAACTGCATCAGACCCGTGACCACAAGAGCAGCTCCAAGGTGTCCTTTGGCAAATGATGCCCCCAAAAGCTTTCCACCATCTGAAAGAATAATATTCCCTGGAGCAGAGTAACACTCAAGAGGCTCATCACCATCCACAACAAAACAGTTCACTTTATTGGTCTATCTGAACACTGCTTCCTCTCTCACTAGCCCACGGTGCCTGGAGAGTCTTATCATTACTCACATGTTGACTCTAACAACACATTATATCTCCGGTCACTAAATCAATTACACTTTAAGTAAACAATATCATAATTTGAAAATATATTACCCATGGTCACTGACACTAAATCCTGGAACACCCTACTCAACTTGACTGCCATCAGAAGGGAAGTCACCAGCATCGATTGCTGGCCTTGCCAACCACACCCTGAACCTGAAAATTAAATATATAAATAAGCAAAGGACAAAACTGCTCTTTCTCCGCTTTCAACAACCTGTCAAGGTGAGCCCCAGGTCACGTCATTTCCTGCCCCTCGACTTGTTCGGCCAGGAAGATGTGCGCAAACTGGGGGTCATGGTCACACGTTGAACGAGGTGCTGCTCAGAGAAAAGGAGACGGGGCGGGCGGGTCCTGACGCATGCCCGGTGTGGGTGTTGTGGAGGTGCGCGCATGCCCGCTGTGGGTGCTTGGGTGGAGGTGCGCGCATGCTCGGTGGTGCACCGTGGGTGCTTGGCTCTCACCTGGGCGTGCTCGCGGCTTGAGCTGTTGGTCGGTCGGTCAATGCTCGGACCGCGGCCACTCTCGCTCCACCGCGTCGAACAGCCCTGTAGCCGCCAGTGTCAGCCGATCGGCCAGCGGCGGGGGAGTTGGAGGGAGGGGGGGGGGGATTGTTGAGGTACACTCAATCGGACGAAGATGATGAGGTTTCTGCGGAGGACGTTCGGACGCCGTTCGGTTCGCCGCTACATGGATGAACGGGATGGCGGAAGAGGAGGCGGGAACGGCGGAGGCCGGGACGCCGGCGCTGGAGGTCTTGTGGCCACACCTATGCCTACTGGGACCATGGTCCACATTCCCGCGGCTGGCAATAATAAGTCGATTCTGACCTGCAGAGTGCAGCTTCTGGACGGGACGGACGTCAGCGTGGAACTGCCGGTGAGTGTTTGTCCAGGTTGACGGGAAGCCGAGCGCACCTGGACAAGGGTTGGGTTGCAACTCTCCACCCACTCGTGCAGGTTCACCATAGTTTGAGGATCTGCTGTCCAGTGCTCACTTTTATTTCCGTCTGCGATGTGTTTATTTCTCAATTTGAATTACGCCTCTATCTATGTGAAGCGTGTCTGCACTTCAGAGAAAAGGATTCGAGAGAATCACTTAGTTCTCAGTGAAAGGGAACAACCGTGGCCTCAGCCTTCCTCAAACAAGATTTTGGGGTCGAACATTGCTTGAGGGCTATACAGTTGTTCATTCTTTTTGGATTTTACACATCACTTGGGGAATCTGTGATTGCATTCACAGTAGAGGCAAATAAGAATAAACCCGAAGAGGGAGTACACCTGGATTTGTCAACGTCCCGTGGAAAACACAGGCTTTTGTAACGGGGGCAATAAGAAGTAAACGGTAGTTGTTTAAAGTTTTTTTTTAAAAAACAAGGTTTGTGAGCCAGTCGGGGAGAGGATACCAGGATGAAATCTGGTCAGTTATGTAATTCTATTTGATGTTTACGTGGTTTGCATTGACGTTTCTGCTACAGTTCGAGCAAAAGAAAATTAAACCCTTCACTGGCAATGCAGAAAGGAACCAGGCAGACTGAAAGTTAAATGCAGTGAGGGATGAGGCTCCAGATAGGTGTATTGAGGGATGTTTCCGAATTTACGCCAGTGAATCTACAGTTGCTGAGCCACACACGGAAGTTGGATGTGTTGGACATGAAAAGGGTTTGGCGGATCTTGTAATGCGATTGAAACTGGTTTTTTTTGTGGGTTTCTTCGTGTATCTCGGAATCAATTCATTCAATTTCATATTTAATCGGTTGCAGAATCGGAAAACGATTTCCACAGACATGTTGTTCTGCAGTGACGTTTATTACTTCTGTTGTCTGCCATTTCCTTGTGTTTTTGTAAATATTTGCTTTGTTAAGGATGATAGATTTTGAAATCGATTAAAATGAGAAGTTGTGACAATGATAAATGATCGCTAATGATTTCTGGAACCCAGGAAATTGATTTCTGGTCAGTGAAAGATGTAAAATTTAAGTTCAAAGTTTAACCCTGAAATGAAAAGTCCTGATCGGTTTGACGATCTGCTATTCTTCTTCTTTACAGTGCTCAATTTAATATCGAAATCAAATCGGTTTCACTAGAAACTTCAAATTTCCCTCTTCGACAGATAAAAATGTTGACCTGTGTCAACCTCTTGGAGGTTGTTTAAGGGAGTTATGTTCCCTTTGTTGGGTTGAAGTTTGCTCAGTTGGCAATTGACCAGCCAAGACCAAGATAAATTAGATGAAACATGAAAGTCCACAGACGCTGCAATTGTAGTAAGAACACAAAAGTACTGGAGGAACTCCACAGATCTCGCAGCGTCCATAAGAATTGAAGATATATTACCAATATTTCAGGCCTGAGCCCTTCGACAAGGAATGAGTAAAAAAATGATTTAAAAAGCTGAAGAGGACGGAAGAAAGGGCAGGAGGAAGAACACCAGGCAACAGATGAAAGATGATAATTAGATATCTATAAGAGGATGGGAGAGGAAAGGTGGGAATTGATTGGGTGAAGGGGATAGGAATTGAAATGGGTGGCCACTGTGCTATTGAGTGAACAGAACTAAGGTACTCAACAAAGTGATCTCTTAGTCTGCATTCAGTATCTCCGATGTAGAAGAGACCACAATAGGAGCTCCAATTGTAGTAGATGATGTCTGCAGATTCACAAGTGAAGTGTGCTCATCTTGGAAGGACTGTTGGGGGACCTGAATGATGGTGAGGGAGGAGTTGTGGATGCAAGTGGGTCATTTTTTTGTGGTCACAGGGTTAGGTGCCAAGGGGACCATTGGTGGGAAGAGATGAGTGGACAAGGGAGTCACAGAGAGAGCAGTCCCTACAGAAGGGGGAGATGTGTCTGGTGGTGGAATCATGAAAATGGTGGAGGATGATATGCTGAATGTGGAGACAGGTGGGGTGGTAGGTGAGGACAAGGGGAATCACGTCCTTGTTGTTCGTGGGGGTGGAGGGGACCAGGACCGATGTGCAAGTGATGGACGATATGTGGGTGAGCGCTGAGATGGTAGTAGAGGTGAAGCCATGTTTTTTGAAGAAGGATGATATCTCTGATAATCTCTCATGGAAAACCTTGTCCTGGCAGCAGATGTGATGGAGGAATTGCAAGAAAGGAATGCAGTTCTTACAGAGCCAGAGGGTGAAGAGGTGAGTTTCCATAAATAAACCTAGTTTGGAGGGAATGGACAAGTGGAGGAGAAAATCTACAATGTCTCATTGGCAATGGTGGGGGCGGGGGAATAAAAATCACAGCATGCTCCCTTTCTGCAAATCAATTTGGAAAACTGAATGGAATTTATTGAAAAATAACCAATGGAAATTAGAAAAACTTATATTAGGTTAGGTAGTTTTATTCACAATTATTGGATAATTTAGTAAGAAGCAACATTACTTAATAAGCAGTTTTAGTTAATATAACATCTTGTATTTATAATCCCTTGAGTAATGTATCAAAACATTTCAAGGTGTTTCACAGAGGTAAGATCAGATGCAAGCTAGGAAATACTTGGGGAGACAACTGAAGGATTGGTCAACATCTTGAATTTTAAGAACATGCAAATTAGAAGTAGGCAACAAGGACTCGCTCTTTTCCCAACATTCAGTTGATCTGATTGTAACCTTATCTTTTTAATTTTCTAATCCAATGGCAACTCTGACTCACAAGACCAGCTATTCAATCTAGTTATTAATCCCATAAATCTCAGAACATCTTTCAAAGCAAAAAGCATCATCGTGGAAATAGTTTGTTTTTCCAAGGCCGCTCTTTAATCACAATCTTCTGATTTTTTTGTATTCCCCTATCAATAAACAGTCTTGTTAGTTTTTAAAAAAAATTATTTGTTGTACTGCATATTAAACTTAGGATATTTTGGTATATAATGTACTGATTGCTCAGCAGTGTCTGACCATTTGGATAACATTCTTATTTTTCCTCCCAAATGAATAATTTCACATTTTTTTAAACTGGTGTGGCAAAGAATTTATTGCCAACCAAATAAAATTCAATTTCTATGACTTTCTCTTCCCTGCACCACTGGTTCAGCATCTTATCAAATGATTTCATGCATAACATATTAGTTCTTCAAATTCCCATATATGGGTCAAACTGATCCCGTTTCAGTTTTTAGTTTTCAGGAATGAAACCAATATCACTGAGGTTCTTTGTGTATTTTGTGACTTGGCTTCCAGTGGTTCCTATTGTGGAGAATTCCACAAGCTCAACATCCTCTGCATGAAGAAAACCCTCATGGTCTTGTTTCTAACAGTATACTCTATCATGATGTAGTCATTGGGAACAGTTTTCCTGTATCTGGTTTGTCTAGGCCTATTGTAATCTTGTAGGTTTCTGAAATCTCCTGGCCTCCTTCAATATTGCAATGAATATACCGTTAGAATAACTAGCACAATTTCTCCTCCTTTATCAATCTTGCTGTCTTTGGAATTGGTCCAGTAACCTTTATTTTGTTTCATTACCTCAATGGCAAGAACATCTTCCCTCAGATGTGGAGATCAAAAGTGCACAGAGAACTGCAGATCAGGGTCTCACCAAGTCCTTGTCCAGTTGCAGCAAGATATTCTTTGTCCTGTATTTAAATCCTCTTGCAATGAAGGTAGACACACTATATGCCTTCCTAACTGGTTTCTGTACTTGAACACCTGCTTTCAGTATCTGGTTTAATGGGACACCAAGTTTTTGTTGCACTTCCTCTTTTCTCAAATTTTCTCCATTAATATAATCCTTTCTGTTTTTAAAACCTTAGTGGATCTAAATGATGAACTGCATCTATCGCATATTTACCTATCTTCTTTGGCTTGGCTTCGCGGACGAAGATTTATGGAGGGGTATGTCCACGTCTGCTGCAGGCTCGTTGGTGACTGACAAGTCTGATGCAGGACAGGCAGGCTCAGTTGCAAGGGAAAATTGGTTGGTTGGGGTTGGGTGTTGGGTTTTTCCTCCTGTCTTTTGTCAGTGAGGTGGGCTCTGCGGTCTTCTTCAAAGGAGGTTGCTGCCCGCCGAACTGTGAGGCGCCAAGATTCATGGTTGGAGGCGATATCAGCCCACTGGCGGTGGTCAATGTGGCAGGCACCAAGAAATTTCTTTAAGCAGTCCTTGTACCTCTTCTTTGGTGCACCTCTGTCTCGGTGCCCAGTGGAGAGCTCACCATATTGTTATTTACCTATATGGCCAACTTATTTATGTCAAATTGGAGATTCCTTGCATCCTTCTCAGTGCTGTGGCTCCACCATCTGCTGTCTAATCCTCCAACTTTGTATCATCTGCAAATTTGGAGATATTATGTTTAATTCCCTCATCTAAATGATTGATCTAAATTGTGAACAGCTGGAATCCAAGCATTAAACCCTGCAATAATACATTAGTCATTGCCTGCCATGTAGAAAAAGACTCATAATTCTTTTTTGCCTGTCAAATCTGGGTATTGCTTTGATACTATTTTCACAGTTCAGGAAGTGATGTGACATTTGTGGGGAATTATTTGAAATAAAAATTGGAATTCAGGTGAAGTTGGTGTAAACAACACAGCTATTAGAATGAAATGTGAGAGGTAAAATTGATTAAATTCCCCAAGACCAGATTGTTGTATATTTTATTATGTATATATTATTAGAGTTAAACATTTGGCTGTAAAAAATATACAAAATGTTGTATATGCATTAATATATGTAAAAGCCATATATTGTAGTGATAGGAATATAAAGTTAAATAGGATTGAGTGGGTGAAAGGGTAGCATGTGTATTTTAATGTGAAGAAGTGTGAGGACATCTATTTTGACCAATGTAAAATGGATCTGGGATGAGGGAAGTGATGGGAACTATGGACGTCTGCAGAGTTTCATGGGTCCTTGTAGGCATAATGATCATGTACAAAATAATTAGAAAGATTCATGGAATGTTTAGTCTTTTTTTAAACTCTTTAAAAAAAAATACCAGAGGTTTTGTTTTAACTATACCACAGATTGATAAGACTATATTTGGGGTATTTTTCTCCAATTTTGGACATTGCATGATAATTAGCCTCAAGAGGAGTGTGTAAAAGTAGATGACACAATTTTCTTGTTTATTTTCATTGTGTGATGACATTGTTTACTAGGTTTAATGTATCATATATGTTGAACGTTGAGTGGGTGGGGAGGGGGGTGGGAAGGAGGGAGGGGGGAAAAAGCGGAGAAAATGACACTGTGTATATTCAAGAGGGAAAGGTTTATGTGTATTTTGGTCAATATGGTTCATAGTGTGAAAAATTTAAAAAAAGAAGATTGTGTCGGATAATCAGAATGTTTTTGTGGCTGCAAGAGGAAAGTTGAGATAAGAGTACATAAACCAAGGTTAAGAGATGACCAAACTCTAATATCTTGAAAGAAAATGATATAGTAAATAATTAAGTTTCTCTGCTGATATGCTTTCAAGGACTAGGAGACCTTGTTGGATTCAGGCTTGTAGAGAAAAGTGAGGAAGTGTTCCTTAACTTGTAGAGTTAAAAATGTGGAACTCTCCACCAAAACTAGTAATGTTGGCTCAAATAATTTTAAATTCCAGTTTCTCTAGCTAAGGTATAAAAAAAAGTTAAAGACCTTAAGCAGATTAAGATACTCAATCATATTGATGATGGAGAAATTTCAATGTACAGTGGGTTATTGGATTTCTTTGATGTTAATGTGCGCATTGCTGATTTTTGATTTGTGCTCTTGTGATGAACACCACAGGATGGCAAACTGAGTTTATTTTCCTGCTGCTGATCAATTAGCCTTAGTGAACTTTTGACAGTTCTGGACAAAAATAGGAATTTTCTTTTGAGAGACAGACCAATGTCAAATCATTTTTTAACCATGGTTGATAAATTTTAATCAACAGTTAATGCAAGATACATGTGAAGGGGGAGAACTGAATATCAGATTTATTGTCAGTGAATATATGACATCATATACAACCCTGTGATTTCTTTTTCCTATAGGTGTGGCAGAATTACCATTAAGTAGTAATGCAAAAAATAAACTGTGCCCAGCGTAAACATGAAAACAAATAAAAGAACTGTAAACAGGTAACATATATAAACAAACTGTGCAATACGGAGAGAATAAAGAAGATCAATAAAGTGCACAAGTAAAATGAGTCTCTGATTGACTGTCATTGAGGATTTTGATGGTGAGGGGTAGCAGCTGTTCCTCAATCTGGTGGCACGAGTTTTGTGGCACCTAGACCTCTTTCCTGATGGATCTCTGATGATTGCTGCTGCCCTCTGACGGCAGTGTTCCCTGTAGATATACTCAGTGGTGGGGAGGGTTTTGTCTGTGATGCCCTGGGCTGTGTCCACTACCTTTTGGAGGGCTTTATGCTCAGGGATATTGGTGTTCCCATACCAGACTGTGATGCAGCCAGTCAGCACACTTTCCACCACTCCTCTGTAGAAATTTTCCATGATTCTGGTGTCATACCAAACCTCCGCAAACTCCTGAGGAAGTAAAGGTACTGACGTGCTTTCTTCACGATGCCATTGGTGTGTTGGGTCTCCCAAGAATCTAAATTTGCTCCATGCCTCCACCTCCGTTTTCCCCCAATGATCACTGGATTGTATACTTCTGGCTTTCCTTTCCTGAAGTCAACAATCAGTTCCTTAGTTTTGGTGACATTGAGTGCAAGGTTGTTGTTCATGCACCATTCAGCCAAGTTTTCGATCTCCATCCTGCATGCATCCTCCATCCTGCATGATTGTGGAGGAGATGTTCTTACCAATCTTCACTGATTGTGGTCTGGAGGTAAGGAAATCCATGATCCAATTTCACAGAGGATATTGAGACCCAGGTCTTGGAGTTTGCAGATCAGTTTTGAGGGGATCATGGTGTTAAACGCTGAATACATGTTCCTTTCAGTGCAATTTATGGTGAAAAGGGAAAGTGGTTAATAAAATATGGGACAATGAAGTGGTTTAGCCATCTTTTATATATTTTTGCACAAAACTTGCTGAAATATTCTGGGATAGCAATATTGTAGATTTCTGTTTATGGTTCCTGATATAGACAAATCCAGTCTTTGAAACCAACTGGCAGAATAAGCAAACCAGTATCAACATCCTTTCTTATGCAACACTGCCTGCATTGAATCTCAAATTACATTTGGCTCCTCCATTGAGCAGGCCACATGGTTCACATGGCAGAAATCTGAAGCCTAAAACAGGGTGCCCTCCTTCTAAACTCTTTCATGGCTAGAGATTACAAGGGGGACATTGGAAACAATTCAAGATTGTTCTCAAAGCCTCCATGGGAAACACTATAATTCCCCACCATTTCAAACAAAATCACATCTCAGAAGGCACAAAGAATACGGAGTCCCTTCAGGAACATATGGAAAATTAGCGTACATGGTCAGAAGAGTGGATCACATCCATATTGCCAACTTGACTGGCACTACCTTCCTACATCTGGTAGATGCTTTAGTCGTATTGCCCTCATTATCCTTCTTGGAACCAACAGAACAGGAGTGAAAGCAAGTTATCCTTGATTTTGAGGGATGGCCAAAGAAGAAAATGACATTGTAGAAATTATTACACAAAGACTATATCGTTGCTGCTTGTGCTAGCTGTCTCATCATCAAAGCTTACTTGCAGTTCTCTGCCATTCACAAACATTTACAGCCTTTGCTCCAAAGGTTTTTATTTAATTATCTTTGCCACTAAACAAAGGTTTTGTTCACTGAAACGAAGTTGAGAATATATTTTGAACCCTGCAACACACAGTTTCTTGATAATGCCTAATTTGCACAATATGGTCTCAGAGCTGTACAAGATTTCAATATTCCATGTATATCTGCTTCTAAGGCTAAGTTTTTCTAAGAATAAGAGAGATCCAGATGCCCCAATAAAGAAAAGGATCTATTTCAATAAAGAATAGGAAAACCATAATATGGGAGCTAGATATTATGAAAAAGAAGGGAAAAAGGAAGACAACATCTATTATGGTCCAGGCATTTGGCATGGTGGAATTGATAATCACTTATGATGCAATGTATTTGATGCATCTTCAATTGTTGAGAGTGAGAGAACCACAAAGAAGCAAAATAAACTTATTTCTTTATAAATATTTATTTATTTTAGGAGTTGTTTTAAGGTATTAATTGTGAGATGGAGATGGTGTTGCTCTTTTCTCTTTTTAATGCTTATTTTCATAAAGAAAGTATTAAAGTTAAAAGAAACCAAACTTTCTCTATTAGATAGACTTGGGTGCTCATTACACATTAGCCAATTTTTCAGCCATTCATATTCTTAAATGCTTCGTGTATGTGTTATCCATGATACATCAAATAGAAGAATACAGATGTTCATTTGTAAGATACTGGGTATTTAATAATGATTGTGTATTGACATACACATATTGCAATGTACATATACACCAACATTCTTACTTGCTGTAACCAAGTAGGTACTTTTATAAATAAAAACACTGCAATGAGTATACATTAAATTACCCTTGTATGGAAAGATATAGCAAATAAAAAGTGAGATCATAAATATTCACAGTTATACTTGGTGCAAGAAAAAAAAAGTGGCCTTTCAATAGTACATTCAGGTCTTTTAGTTGTGCCAGAGTAGTTTTAGAGTAGTAAAGGAAGATTGAAGAGCTTGATAGTTGTTGGGAAAAAAAATCTGCATATTTCCAAAGAATGTTAGGGCATCACTGCATAACTCAGCCATCTGTTCACAAGTTCAGGAAATGTTTATTTTTTTTATGATTCTTTTATGAAAGCTTTCATTTGTATTAAAATTGATGGTTTATCTGAGAGAACTTGACATTTTTTCTGTTCTCATGACCCAAAATTGGAATCTTGATATTGTGCAGGTCACCTTGGGAGAAGGTCATCCCCATTTCCAAATTCTCAAACGATGACTGGAAATTAGAAACTTAAAATACCCAAAATGAAATAATTCAAATTGAAAAAACAATCAAAAATTGAAGTCCAGTCACTTTATTGGTTCAGATATTGATCATACAGTTAATTTCACAACAGCCCTCAACAATACCACTAGTGCCATATTTTGTCCATATTTTAATCATTGAGTAACCTCTCCACTTTGAGAATTTAAAGACCCAGCTGCTGTGAACTTTGTTAGTCATATGTCCTGAATAAGGGTATTAAAGATTACAGAGAGAAGGCGGGGACGGGGTACTGAACTTTAAGATCAGCCATGATCTCGTTGAATGGCGGAGCAGGCTCGAAGGGTCGAATGACCTACTCCTGCTCCTATCTTCTATGTTTCTATGAATTCATTTCTACTATTTATTGAAAGGAGACATGTTAATTGTGTGCACAGTTACTGATAGTGATAGTTCAATTCTTTGACTTCTTTGCTCTGAATCTGTAGATCTGTCAACTCTCTTTATAAAGAAATTACATTTGGCACCATATAAAATTTACTTCCAGATTTAAGTCCTTTGAGATTAGAGTTTGGCTATAAAATGTCTGTGCACAAAATTAATTCATTTATCAGTTTGATAAAAATTGCTGCTCATTTCCAATTTATATGGAAAATCTGGCTTGATATTTTTTAGCTAGATGGCGTATCATCTGTAATAAATAGAATTAGCATATGGACAAAGTTAGTATAATTTACCATTGGCGATGGACATTGTAAATACTAGCATGATACCCGGTGTTGCCCAGGAAATTAAACACTCAGTTTTTGATTGAATGGTTGAAACAAAATATCCAAAAAACTTCATTGTAATCTAATAATATATTTGGGCATGTCTGGAAGCTTGAACACTGAGGGAGGCCTGGTGTTGCTGTTCTATTTCCTGCTGCCTGCTCCTTGCATGTTTGGAAGCATCAACAGTGAAGCGAGACTGATGTTCCTCTGCTATCTCTTGCTTTCTCCTTTGACTTGTGAAGAGCTTCTGCCAATGATGTTTTGCTTTTTTAGGCCCATACTGAACTGGGTTTGGCCACTTGTTTTTATTCTGAATGTACATGGATGCACTGTAACTAATCGAGGTGTCCCTGGTGCAAGTTCAAATTTTATTTTTGAACTTATGAACTTCATATGATCTTAAATGTGGTGATGACATTCAGCATCAAATGTTACTAGAAAATTATAGTAAGCATTAATGCAATTCAAAGCTAGTAAATACTTGTATAATAAACTAGTGCAAGCTGGTCAAAAAACACTTTTGAACTTTAATGACCTTAAAGTTTAAATTCAATGTGGTCATGACATTTAGCATCAAATGTTACCCCTACTAAACCTCCTTGGACATTTCTGGAATGCTCCATATTGATTGGCATGGAGAACAACCAGAAGCCCTGGATGAATCAGAATCCGCTGAGGGCGAGAACAAGGGCATTTAAGGCTGGGGATCAAGATCTTTACAAGAAGTACAGGTATGATCTGCGGAAGGCCATCTCTGAAGCAAAGTGGCAATTCTGGAGGAAGCAAGAGACAAGCCCCTTTCACACTTGCGTCCCACTAAATTGGCCATTCATTGTCCCAGGATAGGAATAGGGGTTTGGCTTTTTACACGACCACTCCTAACTGGGACACTGCACACCTTGACACTTGCAAGGAGTAATCCCTAGGGTTAGGACTGTTCTACCATCATGACACATCAAGCGATGATGGACGTGCCCTAAATCCTGATCAATGTATTATGATCTTATATTTGAACAAAATTTATCATGCCTAATTATAACATAATTAAGCTTTAAGTACACCTTCAGTCCCTGTTGTTGTGGGGACCTATCTTTATAAGGGACCGTGGGAAAGTACTAGCAATAAATAGCAATAGCAGGCAATTTTTAAACAGGGTGGGAAAGTTAGTAGCACTATAGAGCTCAATTTGTACAGCGTGGGAAAGTTTGTAGCGCTATAGCGTACAATTTATAAATACTGTGGGGGGGGGGGAAGGAAGTGATGGTGGACCAGCCCTCCCAGAATTCCATGTGGCAGAGAAAGGGCTGAATGCCCGGCTGCATGCACAGAGCATTCATCGAGGGGTTTCTCTGCTGCATGGCATTCGGGGAAGTCCGGTCCATCATTGCTTTTTCCCACTGTGTTTATAAATTGTGCGCTATAGTGCTACCAATTTTTCCAAGCTGTTTAAAAATTGTCTGCTATTGCTATTTATTCCCTCTCTCTCCCCTCCTTGTTGCAACTTTCCCACAGCAAAGTTTATACCTTTATTTTTATTTTTTCTTCTTTCACATTCCTGTACTCACGCAAAAACTTGGGCCATTTCAATCCCAAAATGCATACTTGCCTGATTGCAGCGCTGCCATCTGCAAAGGCTGGGGATTGTACTAGCGATCGAGGCCATCAATCCCCAGCGTGAGATAACGTCATTTGATGCTGGCGTTGAGCTGATTTTGCTTTCACACTAGACACTTTAAAGACCAATTGGCAGTTAATTCCTGGGATCACTTGCAAATGTGAAAGGAGCTATTGATATACGCCAACTATGGCAGGGTGTGCAGCTTCCAAAGCAAAGGCAAACACTGTAGATGGCTGTGATGCTTCACTACCCTATGAGCTGAACACCATTATGCCCATTGCTGTAGGAACCAAGTGTAACAAAGCAAGGTTCATGCAGTAGATGAAAGGGAGCAAACTAAAGAAACTGCTCACAGAGGAACCAGTTCTGAAGTTTTATGACCCAGCGAGACCCATCAAGATATCTCGGTGCAGTTCTTTTGCAAAAATATGATGACTGGCAACCCATTATGTATGGATCATGCTCAATGACTGACGTGGAGACACGATAGGCTCAAATTGAAAAGGAGCTGCTCATCATCACATACACCTTTGAAAGATTTCATCAATTTGTGTCAGGACAAGCAATCAGTGTAGAGACTGACCATAAGCCATTAAATGAATGTCCACTTAGAATACAAATAATGATTATTAGGCTGCAACTCTATACACGGAATGTGGTGTAAACGAGGCAAGTTGTCTAGATCTGTTGACACGAGAGAGCCCGCAAACACCAAAATGGATCATGCCTTCATGGACATGATCACAAGTGCACTGTCCATATCAGATGCAAAAATGCAGCTCATAACATCAGAGACAAACAAAGATGAAACACTGAGATAACTGAGAAAAAAAACATCTTGGATGGATGGCCCAACATGAAACAGGACTGCTCATCTGATATTTCAGAGTACTGGAACTGCAGGGCGGAACTATCAGTGGTTGAAGACATCATCTACAAAGGAAGTAAAATCCTTAACCCAAAGAATCTGAGAAATGAGAAGCTTAAAACGGATTCATGGAGGACATCTCGGAATCAAAAAGTATAAGAAAAGAGGATGAGAGGTGATGTACTGGCCAAGTATCAACAATGATATAACAAATGAAGTGTCAAACTGTACAATATGTCGGAAATATCAAGCAAGCAATCCTGCAGAACCACTAAAGCCACACCCAGTACCATACAGACCTTACCAGAAGGTAGGCATTGACCTATTCAAATGTCAAGGGAAGGACTATCTTGTAGTCACAGACTATTACTCCCTGTATCTAGAGGTGTGTAAACTGAACACCACCACTGCAGATGCTGTAATAACAGGTATGAAAGCCATATTCTTCAGACATGGCATGGCAAGCGAAGACTTCACAGAAAATGGACCCCAGGTTTGCAATTTAAAGTTCCAACAGTTTGCCAAAGAGTAGGACTTTGTACACACCATGTCAAGTCCTCATTTTCCACAGTCCAATGGTCTAGTGAAAAAATCAGTTCAGACAGTGAAAAGACTTAGGAACAAGGCAAAAGGCAGTGGAACAGACTTCTACCAGAACATGCTAGTATATCGCACAATGCCGCTCGAGTGTGGTATGTCACCAGCACAACTCTTTATGGGATGTAGGCTAAGATCAAACCTACCCATTCAGGAGAACCTCCTAAAAACGAAAGAGGTGGAGAAAGTGAGGAAATTCAAAGAACAACAGAAAGAAAAGCAAAATTATTACTTTGATGAGGAACAAAAAACCTACCGGAACTCTACACTGGTGACCAAGTAAGGCTAAAAGACAAAACAAACATGAACTCAGAAGGGAACTGTCCTTCATGAAGTCCAGCCAAGATCATACACCATTCAGACAGATGAAGATGGTGTTCTGCGAAGAAATCGTCAAGATCTTCAAATGGGACCAGCCATGGTAGATGGAAGGATGGATACTGTGAACAACCTGAATGTACATCTGAGAAGACATCATCTGAGGCAACATCTCAGATTCAAGGACAATCAATCAGGAGATCATCAAGACATATGAATTCGCCTAAGTGACTCATTGAGCAAATTTAAAGACTCCTGTCATAGAATGAAGTAGTGCTATCTTGTTCGTTCTTCAAGTTTTAGTGTATGTAAATGTGAACACTCAAAGAAATTTTTAAAATGTTGATAATAATGAAAATGTAAGTTCTTGGTGTTAAAGTTAAAATTGCAGAGTTATACAAAGAAAACATGTTAGTTAAAAGTAAGCAACTTTTGTTTCAAGAAAGGGAGATGTACTGATGGTGATCATGTTTGCATGGCCACTAGCAAGGCCTGGATTATAGTTACTGTTTGATTATACTTGGCTGCCAGCAGGGGGCTGACAGAGAGCAGGAGGCTGCAGCATGTTAGATCTGTAGTGGAGGTTTGCAGCTTCATGGCCTCATGGTGATGTTTACAACAATGTTAAAGTAAAAAAAAATCATTTTCCCTCGTCTATGTGTTGTCTAAGAAATCACACATACAAATACAAGATAAAACAATCGTCACAAGTGCTCCACAGCAGATGCTCCACTCAGCTCTGGATCATCTCAAAAACAGCAAGTCAAACATACAGCTGCTCTTCATAGACTACTGCTCGGCCTTCAATACCATTATTCCCTCAGTGCTGGTCAAGAATCTACAAACTTTAGGCCTCTGAACTCCCTCAGCAATTGGATCCTTAACTTACTCATCGGAAGACCACAGTCAGTACGAAATGGAAACACTATTCATCAACACAAGCGCAACTCAAGGATGCATGCTTAGCCCAATGCTCTACTCGTTATACACGCATGACTGTGTGTCAGGAAAATTCCAATGCCATCTACAAGTTTGCAGATGACACAACAGTTGTCAGCAGAATTACAAACAGCAATGAAGAAGCGTATAAGAGGGAGATGAATCAGCTCGTTGAATGGTGTAACGACAACAACCTTGCACTCAACGTCAGTAAAACAAAGATGATTGTGGACCAGGAGGAAGCCAGGGGAACATGACCCAGACCTCATCGAGGGCTCAGTAGTGGAGGTGGTCAAGAACTTCAAATTCCTGCGTGTCCAGATCTCTGAGGATTTGTCCTGGAGCCTCCACGTTAATGCAATCACAAGGAAAGCTTGCCAGCGGCTATACTTTGTGATGTGTCTGAGGAGGTTCGGTATGTCACTGAAGACTCTCGTAAACCTCTACAGATGTACTGTGGAGAGCATTCTAGCTGGTTGCATCACTGCCTGATATGGAGGCGTCAACTCTTAGGACAAGAATAAACTCCAGAGGGTTGTAACTTGGCCCGCGACCTCACATGCATCACACGCAACATCACTCCATCAAGGACATCAACATGAGGCGGTGTCTTAAAAAAAAGCAGCCTCTATCCTCAAATAACCCCACCACCCAGGACATGCCCTCTTCACTCTGCGACCATCAGGGAAAAGGTATAGGAGCTTAAAGTTGAGCACTCAGCAGCATAAGGACAGCTTCTTCCCCGCTGCCATTAGATTCCTGAATAATCAATGAACCAAAGAAACTGCCTTACTTTTCGTCCACTGCTATTGTTATTTTTATTTTTTTATAGTAATGTCGTAAGATGGTTATAAGATGTATGTTTGCTCTATGAGGTTGCTGCAAAACACCGTATTTCATGACTTGTTCATGACAATAAATTCTGATTCTGAACAGACAAACAGACATACATGCACAAATAAATATTAGATTAATGGAGGATAATTTAATTCATGGCCAGTTACCAAAGCCCTGATTTTCCTCATTTTGGAAAATTTTGTTTGTTTGAAGAGCTCACTATATCACTATGACAATAAACTTGAATTTGGGAAATTAAATTTGCACATCAAATCGAATAAATAGAAACAAAATGTCTTTGGAAAAAAATCTGGTGAGAACTTTTTTGATTGGTTTAAGCCACTTTGGCAATAGAAGTAAATAAGTTATTAAAATTTCTTATTTGGTAGGAAGTGACCACTCAAAATTTAAATTTAGCTTGAGCAGAAATGTTATTTTGTACAAGTACTATCATAAATGCATTGATTTGAAAACCAAGTACAATAAAGTTAGAAATACAGGATGATGGTTTGTTTTGTTCAGCATGTGAAAATTAGTAAAAAAACAAATGTTAAAAAATTAACTTTCAGAGTTGTTTGAAGGATTAACTCCATCTTTGGTCCTAAATTATACTGCTTTATTAATATACATGAAATGGCAATGTGTTGGGTTAAACTACTTGTTCTCTGGACCTTTTTTGTTTTTCTTCACATGAATTTGGGCATGAAATTGAGGATTGTTAAACTGTGGGAGTCGATCAGTCGTGCTTGATCTCATCCTTGCATATGTGTACTTCAAAAAAAGATATTACAAGCATTTACAGCTGGAAACCTTAGACTTTGTTAGCACTGCTTGTTAAGCCTAATAATTCTGCTGTTAATTTAGCAGTCATCAGTTAATTTAACATGATTAAATGGGGGCAATTCTAATGGTCATATATAAAAACGATTTCATTTATGTTATCTTCGAAGGAAAACCTGTTGTAACTTCTTGTTAGCAACAGTTAGATTTTGGTAATGACCAAACAGGTGGAGATTATGATTAATTGCTTTTGGAGATTAGCAGATGTAAAACTAGATGATTGTATCCAGAAAAAACATTGAAAAAAAAACTAGTGAAGGCCTGGTTTATCTTTTGGGATATGTTGCAAATGAACATGCTGAAGAAAGAAGGCAGAATAAGTAAACATTGTAAAGGAAATAAAGTTTCAAACAGATTATTTTCATCGTACAAGTTATCTGGGCAGAAATGATGACAATGCAGAATGGTCACCTCCGCATTTAAAGGAAGATTGAAATGATGTTTCAGAGTTAACTGACTCCATCTCAACTCAACTGATAAATTGCCTTTTACCTGATACTGGGGCTTGTGATTGTTTTTCTGAATATCATGATTTGAATATTGACAAGAGGAGGGCTCCCAAAGTCAGTGAGGACTCCAACCTCCCTACACACAAAATCTTTCAACTGCTGCTTTTGGGAAAGAGATACAGGAAGATCAGAGCCAGAAGCACCAGACAGAGAAACAGTGGTCAATGATATGGCTGAATGATAACTACTCATGCAAAATCATTTGTGACTCAACCCTTTATTTAACAATAACATTTATTTAATTATTTGTATGTAAGAATTGTGCATTTGTCTGTGTTTGCTGTGTGTTGCACTGAGGACTGGAGAACTATGTTTTGTCAGGTTGTAATTGGATGATAAATGAACTTGAATTTGATTATCCTAAACAACACTTGATTTAAAAACTCATTTAAGGACTCTTACTTGCTGAATGTTTGCTTTTTTGTTTACATTTATTTTGTATGTATATCTTGAGTATGTTTTTTTTGTACTGATAAGTAGAATTCTGCCTGGCACGCAAGAAAAAAGAATCTCCGGGTTTTATGTGATGTCATATGTACTGATCTTTGAAATGAAGGAATCACAAATGAAGATAGATAAATGAAGGTTGGTGCTTCAGTGAATTAATTATAGAGCCATACAACATGCAACAGGCTCTTCATCCCAACTCATCCATGCTGATCAAGTTGGCATTCTGGCCCCATCCCATTTGCCTACATTAGTCTTCTTAACCCTTCTTGTGCATAAATCACTCCAAATGTCTTCTGAATGTCACAATTGTACCCCCCTCTATAAACTTCCTCTGGCAGCTTATTCCAGGTATGGGCTTCCCTCTTGAATAGAAACAGTTGCCCTTGGGTCCTTCTTCAACCTCTCATCTTAAGCCTATACACTCCAACTCTAGAATTATCTACCCTGAGAAAAAGACTGTGAGCATTCACTTAATCTGTGCCCCTCATGATTTGAGAAACCTCACAGGCTTCTGCACTCTGAGGACTAAAGACCTGGCTGATTTGGCCTCTTCCTATAACATGCCAAGAACCCCCAGTGACATCCTGGTGAATTGCTCTGCATTCTTGTACATACTGTACTTTGTGGTCTCACTGATGCCTTGTACAGCTGTATCATTATCTCATCTCATTACCCTGCCCAGTGATGGCAAATGTGCCAAATCCTTTCTTCACCACTCTGAGTTGCTCTTAGATCTTTTCGAATTTTCTTTTCAAAAAATATACATCATAACATTTTAAATATACAAGACTTTTTTCTCACAAACAAATACAAAACAGTTCCTCCCGCCCTTCGCCCCCCCCCCCCCCACTTTCCATTCATAGAGATCCGTTCACTGTCAGAGCTGACATATTTAAAATACATAGAGTACATTTGAGGAAACTATTTTTGTATACTTTTTTTGTTCCTTTTTATTACTGTATCTAGGCCTCTATGTGGTCCAGCTATGGCTGCCAGACCTTTACAAAAGTGTCATTTATTTTTTCCATAGGTATACAACTGTTCATTTCTGCAGTCCATCGTGCTTTAAGTAGAGGGTAATTGACTTCTATGTGATCACAACTTTTTTTGCTATCACCAGTGAAATTTTTATAAAGGAGGTTTGATATTTGGTCAATTTGTCGCTTATTTCCATGAAATTACCTAATAGATTTAGCTCCAGGTTGCCTGTGAAGGCCTGTTATCCTGGTTAATTTTTCTGTGACTTCTTGCCAAAATGCCCTCACTTTCACGCACTACCACATAGCATGTAGATAAGTTCCTGTCTCAGTCCCACATCTGAAACACATCTCTGAAATTTCAGCTTTTGATCTGTGCAACTTTTGTGGGGCAAGATATAATTGGTATAAACAAAAATTATACCAATTATAAACAAAAATTCTACTGAACCAGTCCATATCTTGCATTTATAATTGATGTCATGCTGTCCTTACATGAATCTGACTAGCTTCTTTCTGAAATCATCATATCTAAGTTCAACTCCCATATTTCCTTTGACCTCTGCAATCCTGGTTTTGCATTTTCACTCTGGAGTGCATAGTACATTTTTGTACAAATTTGGGTGTATTCCCCATCCAGATTGTTCATTCAGTTTCACTAATTTCCAGTGGGGTCAACATTGATCCCCATCTTTCTCTTAAGAATTATCTAAGCTGGAGAAAACAGAAGGTGGCCACTCCATATTTGTGTTTTAATTGTTCAAAAGACATGAGTTCCTTCTGTGTAACAGTCCTTAATATATATTATACCTTTGTCATACCACAAATTTAATATTTTATTGCCCATGTTCATAGGCAGTAACACAATGGTGCTTTTATTTATATCCCTTCTATTTTTACCCCTCTATACATTCATTAATTTCTTGCCACGTTCTAGTCCTATGTAATAGAATGGGATTATCTGACTTTTTCTTTAGTGATTTTACACTTCCCCCTCCTCCATTGAGTAGATTCCCATTTGAACCCAAGACGGGGATTATCTTCAGTGAAGAAGGCTGCGAGAAATCTAGCCTGTCCAGCTAGATAATTTTTGAAAAGTGCAAGTCGAAGTCCTCCCAGCCCGTAGTCCCATATAACCATATAACCGTTTACAGCATGGAAACAGGCCATGTCGGCCCTTCAAGTCCGTACCGGTTCACTTGAACAACTCCATCCATTGGAGATTGTAGATCCATTGGAGATTGTAGATCCATTGGAGATTGTAGATCCATTGGAGATTGTAGATCCATTGGAGATTGTAGATCCATTGGAGATTGTAGATCCATTGGAGATTGTAGATCCATTGGAGATTGTAGATCCATTGGAGATTGTAGATCCATTGGAGATTGTAGATCCATTGGAGATTGTAGATCCATTGGAGATTGTAGATCCATTGGAGATTGTAGATCCATTGGAGATTGTAGATCCATTGGAGATTGTAGATCCATTGGCGATGATCTTCCAGAAATTGATAGACTCTGGAGAGATTCCTGAGGATTGGAAGGTTGCCAATGTGGTTCCGCTGTTTAAGAAAGGTGGGAGACAGAAAAAAGGAAACTATAGGCCGATTTGTCTGACGTCGGTGGTTGGGAAGATATTAGAGTCGATCCTCAAGGATGAGGTGATGAAATACCTAGAGATGCATGACAGGATAAGTCCAAGTCAGCATGGTTTTTTAAAGGGTAGATCCTGCCTGACCAACCTATTAGAGTTTTTTGAAGAAATCTCAAGTAGGATAGACAAAGGGGTGGATGTTATCTATTTAGATTTTCAAAAGGCTTTCGATAAGATGCCACATATTAGGCTGCTAAATAATATGAGGATCCATGGAATTACAGGGAAGTTATTAAACTGGGACAGAAAAGTGGCTGATAGGCAGGAAGCAAAGGGTTGAAATTAAGGGTTTCCATTCTGGATGGTGTTCCACAGGGGTCGGTATTGGGGTCGCTGCTGTTTACAATTTATATTAATGATTTGGATTGTGGTATAAATGTTTTTGTGGCCAAATTTGCAAATGACACCAAGATAGGTGGCGGAGTAGGAGGTGTAGTAGAAACCGTAAAGTTGCA
The DNA here is from genome assembly GCF_036971445.1 of Narcine bancroftii. Taxonomy (NCBI): domain Eukaryota; kingdom Metazoa; phylum Chordata; class Chondrichthyes; order Torpediniformes; family Narcinidae; genus Narcine; species Narcine bancroftii. Next base: position 355,352,246 of record NC_091469.1, on the reverse strand, counting down.
GAAGGATATAGACAGATTAGGAGACTGGGCAAAATTATGGCAGATGAGATTTAATGTAGAGAAATGTAATTTTACATTTTGGCAGTGGAAACAAACAGGCAGAATACTATTTGGATGGGGTGAAAATTCAGACCTCGGATGTGCAAAGGGACCTGGGTGTCCTCGTGCATGGAAACCTAAAAGTTAATGAGCAGGTGAAATTGGTAGTGAAGAAAGCGAATGCTATGTTGGCCTTCATTTCAAGAGGAATAGTGTACAAGAGTAAAGAGGTGTTGATAAGGCTCTATGGGGCACTGGTGAGACCTCATTGGGAGAACTGTGTGCAGTTTTGGGCCCCCTATCTTAGAAGGATGTGTTGTTGGGGAGGGTGCAGAGGAGATTTACTAGGATGATTCCCAGAATGCAAGGGATAACGTACAAGGAGCATTTGGCAGCTCTTGGGTTGTATTCATTGGAGTATAGGAGAATGGCTCTGAATGGGCAACTAAAGCGGCATCGTCTGCAAAGAGTAGTTCACGGACAAGTTTCTCTTGTGTCTTGGTGTGAGCTTGCAGGCGCCTCAGATTGAAGAGACTGCCATCCGTGCGGTACCGGATGTAAACAGCGTCTTCATTGTTGGGGTCTTTCATGGCTTGGTTCAGCATCATGCTGAAGAAGATTGAAAAGAGGGTTGGTGCGAGAACACAGCCTTGCTTCACGCCATTGTTAATGGAGAAGGGTTCAGAGAGCTCATTGCTGTATCTGACCCGACCTTGTTGGTTTTCGTGCAGTTGGATAATCATGTTGAGGAACTTTGGGGGACATCCGATGCGCTCTAGTATTTGCCAAAGCCCTTTCCTGCTCACGGTGTCGAAGGCTTTGGTGAGGTCAACAAAGGTGATGTAGTTTGGCCTGGAAGTCAGCCTGAAGAAAACTGAGGTCCTCCATCAGCCAGCTCCCCACCATGACTACCAGCCCCCCCACATCTCCATCGGGCACACAAAACTCAAAACGGTCAACCAGTTTACCTATCTCGGCTGCACCATTTCATCAGATGCAAGGATCGACAATGAGATAGACAACAGACTCGCCAAGGCAAATAGCGCCTTTGGAAGACTACACAAAAGAGTCTGGAAAAACAACCAACTGAAAAACCTCACAAAGATAAGCGTATACAGAGCCGTTGTCATACCCACACTCCTGTTCGGCTCCGAATCATGGGTCCTCTACCGGCACCACCTACGGCTCCTAGAACACTTCCACCAGCGTTGTCTCCGCTCCATCCTCAACATCCATTGGAGCGCTTACACCCCTAACGTCGAAGTACTCGAGATGGCAGAGGTCGACAGCATCGAGTCCACGCTGCTGAAGATCCAGCTGCACTGGATGGGTCACATCTCCAGAATGGAGGACCATCGCCTTCCCAAGATCGTGTTATATGGCGAGCTCTCCACTGGCCACCGTGACAGAGGTGCACCAAAGAAAAGGTACAAGGACTGCCTAAAGAAATCTCTTGGTGCCTGCCACATTGACCACCGCCAGTGGGCTGATAACGCCTCAAACCATGCATCTTGGTGCCTCACAGTTTGGCGGGCAGCAACCTCCTTTGAAGAAGACCGCAGAGCCCATCTCACTGACAAAAGGCAAAGGAGGAAAAACCCAACACCCAACCCCAACCAACCAATTTTCCCTTGCAACCGCTGCAATCGTGTCTGCCTGTCCCGCATCGGACTTGTCAGCCACAAACGAGCCTGCAGCTGACGTGGACTTTTTACCCCCTCCATAAATCTTCGTCCGCGAAGCCAAGCCAAAGATAGGAGAATGATAGATCTCAGAGGCATTTTGTATTTTGAAAGGTTTAGATAGGGTGGTTGCAGGTAAGATGTTTCCCTTGGTGGGTGATTCGAGGACAAGGGGTCATAGTATGAAAATTAGAGGTTATCCATATAAAACAGATATTAGGAAGAAATTCTTTAGCCAGAGAGTCATGGATCTGTGGAACTCGCTGCCACATACACCAGTGGAAGCCAGATCATTGGGAGTATTTAAACAAGAAATAGTCCCATGTCAGTTTTGTTGCTCTTAGATCTTTAACTTGCTCATTACTTTCTTAGGCTTTGAAAGTCCATTCCTGGTTTGACTTATAGAAGTTCAACACCTCACACTTGGCAGAATTAAGTTCCATTTGTCATTCCTTGGCTCACCTTCCCAACTGATCTGCATCCTGTTGTAAATTTGCATATCCTTCCTCATTGTCATTACCAATTTTAATGTCATCTAATTTTGTTGATTATGTTAAATACATTGTCATCAAAATTGTTACTATAGATAGCAAACACCAGGAAACCCAGCATTGATCCCACGATACTCCACTGGTCACAGTCCTCAAATCAGAAAATCTCTCTTCTACTATCCTCTAACTCCTTTCATAAAGCTAATTTTGAATTCAGTTTGCCAACTCATCTTGGATCCCTTGCAATCAAACCATCCAGATGAACCTGCCATGTGGGCCTTGTCAAAAGTTTTCCAAAGCCCATGTAACCCAGATTTATGCATTAAGCAATGCTGACTAGCCCTAATCAATTTTTGCTCAATAAAATGGTGAAAATTCTTGTATCTCAGAATCCCCAGCAGGATCTTGTCCACTACAGACATCATGCTCACTGACCATTCGTTCCTGGGCCTGTACTTGCTCCCCTTAAATAACAATTGTATGACATTAAGAACCCTTCAGTCTTCTGGGCAACGATTCTTTCTTTCTACCCTCCCCTGCGATAAGATAGAGCGCGTTAGTACCTTCAAATGTCCAGGAACTCATATTTCACACACCAATGCCTAAAATGCTGAGGCTTTGAGGTGTTGAATAGACCACATTAGGAGTATTGTGGACAGTGGTGGGCCCCACATTAAAGGAAAGATGTGCTAACATTTGGAAATTCAAAAGGATGCTTATGAGAATAATCCAGGGGGTGAGCAGGTATTGGGATCATTTGATGACACTGGGCATGTTATTCCAACATACTTGTTGGAATTTAGGATTCAGAAACCAACTTAGAAAGGGATAGTTGAAGTGGATGTGCAAAAGATGTTTCCAGTAGAGAGCCTAGGACCAGTGTAGACAGCCTTAGAATAAAAGGATATCCTTTTAGAACAGAGATGTGGAGAAATTTGTTTAGCCAGGGATGCTGAATCTGTAAAAACACAATGCTGGAGAAGCTCAGGAGGTCAAATACTGACCTTGTTATCTTCTTCTTTGGCTTGGCTTCGCGGACGAAGATTTATGGAGGGGTAATGTTCACGTCAGCTGCAGGCTCGTTTGTGGCTGACAAGTCCGATGCGGGACAGGCAGACACGGTTGCAGCAGTTGCAAGGGAAAATTGGTTGGTTGGGGTTGGGTATTGGATATTGGATTTTTCCTCCTTTGTCTTTTGTCAGTGAGGTGGGTAGTAAATATAAAAATACATAACTAACGTTTCGGGCTTGAGCCTTTCATCAAGGTGCCACAGATGGTTGTGGTAAAACTGTATTTAAAGTGGAGATTGATGAATTCTTGACATAAGGCTGTGAGGAGAAGCCAGGAGAATAGGGTTTAGGAAAAATAGATTAGCCATCATTTCAATGGTGGAGCAGACTTGATGGTCCAAATGGCCTAATTCTGCTCCAATGTCTTGTGGTCTATACTTTATTTCAGAGAATATTTTGTATGTTGTCGAATACTCTTCTACAGGTGCACTTCCCAAAGAAGGCAGCCAACAACATAAAGAAATACCATCAGGCAGGCTCGATGGACTGAATAGCCTATTTTTGCTCTTGTGTCTTCTGGTCACCATGGTCACATCCTCTTCCCTCTGCCTCCTTCAGGTAGAAGGGAAGAAGCTATTGTTTCAAGAACAGTTTCAAATAACTAATAGGATCTTGAATTGGACCTTGTTTAACTAATCATGGGCTGCTTTGACATCATAAAATGATTGCATCTTTGTAACATTTTTTTCTCTTGCATACTGGGAACTGTATGTCAACTACCCATCTTTTGTATTTATTATCTATTTATTATGAATTTTTTTTCATGAAGTTGTAGTCATTTGTGGGTTGTACAAACACTGTTTAATTGTTTTACAATTTGGTCTAAACATTATGTTTAATAATTCAACTTTTCAGATGTGGTTATCTGTGGTCGAAAACATGAGTCAACCTGCTGACTCAGAGAGAGAAAAAGCAACTGCTCAGCCTCGTGCTGCCAGTCCAGTGCTTTTACTCCATCACGTTCCAGGCTCCCACTCTCGTGGAGCCCAAACTCTAAATGATTGTTTGAGAACTAGTGGTGCGTTCTGCCACAAAGTAACTGTTTGGCAGTAACAAGTAAAAATTACACTGCACAACGTATGAGGCAATAAACAGATTTCAGATTTATTGTCTGAGTACATACATGACATGACAACACTCTGAAATTCTTTTTTCATCAGATGAGGCAGAATTAGCACTTATTGATAGGGCAAAAAAAAATGTACACTGTATATATGTAAACAAATAAAGAACTAAGCAGATAGTGAATGTAAACAAACTGCAATACAGAGAGAATTTTTAAAAATCAATAAAGTGCACAAGTAAGAGACCTTTAAGTCCCTGTTTGAGTCTGTTGTTAAGGAGTCTGATGGTTGAGGGGTAGCACCTATTCCTGAACCTAGTGGTGTGAGACTTGTGGCACTAATACCTCTTTCCTGAAGGTAGCAGAACAGAGCATGTGCTGAGTGCTGTGGATCTTTGATTGCTGTGCTCTCTGACACCAGTTTTCATTAGAGATGTTCTCAATTGTGGGAAGGATTTGCCTGTGATGTCTTGGGCTGTGTCCACTGCTTTTTGGAGGTCCTTGTGCTTGGGGGTATTGGTGTCCCCAATACTGATGAAACCAGTCATCAAACTTTCCACCACACCTCTGTATAAATTTGTCAGGGTTTCCGATGTCATACCAAACTTCTGCAAACTATTGAGTAAATAGAGACATTAATATGCTTTCTTCATGATGCCATTAGTGTGTTGGGTCTAGGGAAGATCCTCTGAGATAGTGACTCCCAAAAACTTAAATTTGCTCACCCTCTCCGCCTCTTATTCCCCAATGATCACTGGATTATATACAGTAAACTACAGATTACGCGCACTTTCAGTGGTTCATCAGCTCGAAAGAAAATGCCGACTCCAATTTTAAGTTGGATCATGTTGCTGTTAACAATGAGTGTGTAACTTGGTATTTGGCTTACATTTTTCTATTATTTACCTTGCAACCTTGCCTCCAAAGCATAAATCTGCTAAATAAGAACCGTATGTACCTGTTCTGACTTGCTTACAAATTCAACTTTAAAGATGGAATTTAGAACAGATCTAGTTTGTAACCTAGGGAACACCTGTACTTCTGGCTTTCCTTTTCTGAAATCAACAATCAGCTCCTTAGTTTTGGTGACATTGAATGGGCATTGGTGGGCACCACACCCTGCTAGAGTGAACTATTCTTCAATAAACATCATCATTACTAATAAAAAGGAAATGAGAGCAAGGAAGGTGTGTGACAATATAATTTTGGAGTAATATCAAAGGGAACATCTTTATGAACTTGCAAATGATAAAAAGATATAAAAGGAAGGATGGGTTAGTTTGGGACTGTTAGGTCAAAGTCTTCTGGAAAGAATTCCTGATGTACTGCCAAAACATGAGATGGGGAAAGAGAAAACACTTGCATTCTAAAAACAGAAATTTTACTTGCAGTATATTGATTACTGAGGAAATAAGAAATGGAAACTCCACTCAGATTTTTCCAAGCTTCATTGGATGCAGGCATGCTTTCAGATGACAGGAGGATGACGCTGGTGTGGACTCGGGAGTGGGGAGGGAAAACACAGCACTATGGAAGGATCCTACTGCCCAGTCGTGATGCTGACAGCTCTGTAGAGGAGCTGTTTTAACATCCTGTAATCATGGAGGTATATGCCCAAGATGCTGGCGCAAGGCAGTGGACCACGAGGGGTTGCAGTCTTTGGGGGAATAGCAGACTGGCTCAGGGCACCAGAAATGGGAGAACAATCCCTTTGGGAAGGAGAATCCTGGGAAATGATTAAGGCCCCACGGGCTGCTGGTGACGTGATCAAAAGACTCACACCAGTCTACGGACTGCTGGAGATTGGCTCATGGGACCAAGTATCAGAACTGGTATTTGAGAGGGTGCTGTGAGCAAGAAGAGCTGCTGATGTGCTTTGGGCACTGAAAGTTTCCTGATCATATCAGAGATTTGGATCTGGAGATCGGGTTGCCAATGGAGTCTGTGAAGCAGCAGAGGCTGGTGGAGCACTGGAGGTGCATCCATGGAACCTCCGTGGGATGCTCTTTTGCTTCTCTTTCTCTTATTTTTAGGAATGCTGGGCAGTACTCAGGGTGATTTCCTTATGGCAGGCAAAAATGGATTTTGTGTATATTGCAATTTTTGTATTTTTACATGACAATGAAAAGAATCTTTAAATCCAGATTTGCTTTTCTCAAAATGTGGTAGATAAACTTGGTAACAACCTTACATGTCAGCTAATTGTTTAAAGTAGAAACTTAAATGGCAGTTTTACTTTAAAATTCCTGGGATAAATAAATGAACATTCAAACAAACTTGTTAATAAATATGTTGTGCCAGACAAGGAATTTTTTTTGGTTAAATTTAGAGTGGGTTAATATAGGCAAGTTGAAATATCTACAAATTCAAAAGATGTTAGCGAAATTGAACCCTGTGGAATTATGCAAAATTGAACCCTGTGGAATTATGGATCACTAATTGGCGAAGAAATAGAAAGTGAGTGGATTTGAAAATTTTTTTCACACAAAATAATATAGCGGTGTTTCTCATGATCAGTATTGGCCTCATTGAATTTATCTTTACTTGTATATATTTAAAAGCATGACACAAAACTTTAGATAGACTTTATTCATACAAGAGCAAGGAATGGTCATTGTTAAAGCGGGTGCAGGAGTAGGAAGAGTTATAAACAGTGAAAACCTGAAACTAAATTCTTATTGCAAGCTACATTATGTGGTGCATCTTATTCAACTCCAAGCTATTATTTTGGAAGAGTATCAATATTGCACAAGAAATACAGAGTGAATATGGATGTTGGGTTGAAAGACTTTTATGGAGTGATTAGGGAAACTGGAACTTTAGAAAACCAAGGGAAGTTTGAGAGAAATATTTTGATAAATCTTGATGGGAAGAAGTTCTTTTTATTCACTTGGGGATTGATAGCTTGAACTTAATTTAATTTGTCAAAGAACCATAGATGAATATATATTAAAAAAATGTTTTGGGGAAATGCTTTTATTACCTGCAATCCACTTTCTGAAAATAAGCTTGTTTCATTGTCTGTTTTTTAAGTGGATATATCCTGGAGGGCTATGGCTGAAAGAGCTTCCAAGCACTGACAAAGGCACTGCTAAATGAAAAGATCTCCCCTAAGGTGTCTTGATTTGCAGATTATTTCTTTTTCTCTTAAACTGAATGGAGAAAAAGTAATTTTTGAGAACTGGACAGTCATAAAATGTTAGAGAATTGTGCCCTATCATTATCGGAGACAAGTTTTCAGCTGTATATGAAAATTATGATAAAATTATATCAGGACTGATCATGGCTGTAAATGTAGTCACACTTTGAGCACAGCAGGCTAACACGTCGAACATGTCTGATTGACCTGATGATTTGTTATAAAGGAAAGTTGTTGACAATGAACTTTGAATAGTTTCCCTGAATAGTCAGATGATCCCATCAGTTCATCTGATAAAAAAGATTACACTTTCAATGATACATCTTTGCATCAGTACTGCAATTAAATGTTGTGATCAAATTGTATTCATTTTGTAGCATATATTATTTTAAAAAATGCTGTGAGAGGGAAGATTACAAGCATTTTTGAATTAACAATTTTTGAATGATCTAATAAAAGTAAACCCTGAATTTGATTTTCAATAAAAAGGTGCATAAGTGCACAATTATTTGCAAAGGACATTTTTGACTCACTTGTCCCAAAATGATTGAATGGAATTGATATTGCTGTATTAGCAGAGACTTCGAAAAGTTGCTGTGCTGTGGCAGTCAGTGTTTATCTGGAAAGTTGAGTGCCCATTTTTGTCTGTATTTATCTTAATATATGCAGAATTATTTGAATGTGTTCAATGGTTTGTAAGTTAAAAGTCAATGAGAGCTGGAGTTGATGGCGTGACAATTTCAATTTGCAGTTTTACAACCTAATTTCTAATGCTCATTGGTGTCAACTTTTTGTGAATACACAAAATAAGGCTTTAAAAAAAAATGTATTTTTCAGGTGTAAGTCATTTGTTTGTGGGAACTGAAAGATGAAGTAAATTAATTCTTTGCCAGTTTTGAACAAAAAAAATGGAGATGTAGAAATAGTTCTTTATGATCATAAAACAGTTAGTATGCATATTTTAACCTAAAATACTGTGACTGTTGAAAAGCTCCATGAAAGAAATGAAAAGTTATTGCAGGCATTACCCTTCAATGAAATTCTATTGCTGTGCTTAACTTGCTAATTCTTGTCTGGAAGTAAATGAAAAGAAGTCTTGTAAAATTAGCCTGCAACCCTTCCTCTAAAAAATCTATCAAATTAAACTAAAACTGCTGTGAATCATGTCAATGTTTGTTTGTCTCCTTCCTTCAAATAATCCAATTATAAATTTATCCATCAAATTATATCTACATTCAAGTTTCTGGAGTCCTTTACAACTGCAGCCAACTGAGCCATTGACACTACATGTTATTTATGAAGTTATTTTATTAAGTCTCCAGTTTACTCAAGTGTTCGGTTCCCAAGAACAGCCCACAAGCTGAATGTTCTATCAGTACTGTCCATTTTCTATAGCCTCCCATATCATGGTTCTGCCTATTCTTCGTTAAATTCTTTAATTTCATCCCAACACAACCTATAATTGAACATGGCATATATACTACTTACAATTGTTAATTTTTTAAAAACTTTACTTAAACGATGAGTAAAAAGAATAACATACACTCTAAATATTCAAACAAAATAATTTTACAAAAATTTATATAAAAAAACACAAGAAACATTAAAAAAAAACAAAAAAGGAACAATTTAATAAGAAACCCTCCCCCCCCACCCCTTCAGCTAGCCCTCTTAAGGGGAGCCAAAAATATAAATCTATATAGATATATATCTATATCTATATCTATCTATCTATCTATCTATAGATAGATAGATAGATATATATAGATAGAGATATATATAGAGAGAGAGAGAGAGATATATATAGAGAGAGAGAGAGAGAGAGAAAGTAATTTTTTCCATAATGATGCAAGCTTTCAATTCATTATGCCAGTGTATTATATTAATTTCTACATCATCTTTCCAAGTAATAACAACATATTTACACACTACTGATCATACCAAACGTACAAAAGCAATTTGAACTTTAACCAAACCCTTTCCCTTTAATGAATACAAATCTCCTAACAAAGAAATGGTTAGATCCAAAAGTAATTTAAAATTATACAATTTTTCCAAAACTATTTTAATTTCTTGCCAAAATGGTTGGAATTTCACACAGGTCCAAACAGCATGTTTAAAAAAAAAAGTACCAATACATAAACCACATCTAAAACAAGAATCTGAATTACTAAACCCAAATTTAAAAAAAAATTTTTCCTGGGTCAAATACAATTGATGTAAAAAAATTATAATTGACCATACCATATCTTACATTAGTCAATTTAATTACATTGTCCTGACACATGTTCACCCAATCATCTTCAGGAAAAGTAAACACTAAATCAGTCTCCCATTTAAGTTTAGATTTTTCCCAATCTGACATCCATATTGTCTTGTAATAAATTATACGTAACTGAAACATAACCCTTCTTTGATATAGTAGAAGTCAAAGATTCAAATTTCAACAAAATAGGTAAATACACCTCTCTACCATAATTATCTTTTACCAAAGCCCTCAGCTGATAATTTTAAGGTATTTCAAATTGTTCTCTCAAATGAATAAAAGAAAGAAATTGTCCCTCTATAAAACAGTCCTGTATTGTCTTTATACCTTTTAGAATTCCAAATCTTTAAATAACTATTAAACATTGAAAAAGGAATAAGCTGATTATTGTATAATGGAGTTAAAATTGGTAATTTATCTTTTGACCCTAAAATTTTATTTTTTTAAATCCAAATCTTTAATAAATGTTTCAGTATTGGCATATCACATTTCTGTAATATAATCAAATTCCAACAGAATATAAATTCATGTATCTGCATTCTAGGTAGACATGATATCTCCACCTTAGCCCAACTAGGAGTTGATCCAAATCCATGAATCTACTAATAAACTTCAACTGAGCAGCCTCATAATAATTTTGAAAATGTGGCAATTGTCAGCCACCTAATGCATATTTCCAAGTAAGTTTGTACAACAGTACTCGAGCTAATTTACCTTTCCGCAAAAACTCTCGTACTGCTTTATTCAAATCCTGGAAAAAAAAATCTTTGAAAGCAAACAAGGTATTGACTGAAATAAATATTGAATCTGATGAAAGATATTCATCTTAATACAATTAACATATCCAATTAAAGTTAATGGAAGATCTTTCCATTTAATTTAATCTGCCTCAATGTAGGTACATAATTTAATTGATATAATGATTGATAATCATTGTCCACAAACACACCTAAGTATTTGATTTTATTCGTCCATTTTAATTTTGTAATATTTTTAAATTCAGAATAATCTTCTACTCCATTGGTAAAAAATTCACTTTTATTCCAATTAACTTTATATCCTGACAATTCTCCAAATTTCGATAAACACTCCTGTAACTGTTTCAACAATCTCTCAGGCTCTGTCATATATATCATCTGCAAATAGATGAATTTTATATTCTTCATCCTTAATCCTCATCCCTCTAATATCCTCATTTTGTCTAATAGCCTGTGCTAACGGTTCTATAGCCAATGCAAATAGGGCTGGCGACAATGGGCAGCCCTGAAGAGTTGATCGAATCAATTTAAAGGGTAAAAATGTCTGTCCGTTTGCCACCACCCTAGCAATCTGATTCATATATAAAGCCTTAACCCAACCAATAAAGAAAGGGCCAAATTTAAACTTCTCTAATACCTTAAATAAAAAATCCCATTCAACCCTATCAAAAACTTTTTCAGCATCTAATACAAGTACCATAGGATGATTAGGTTGTCGCCGATAAACATTGATAAAAGTAAGCAATCGAAGTATGTTATCGGAGGCATTTCTATTCTTAATAAAACCTGTTTGATCAATATGTACTAATTTAGGTAAATATTTAGCAAGTCTGTTAGCTAATACTCATAATTTTATAGTCTACATTCAATAAAGAAATAAATCTATATGAAGATAACTGTAAAGGATCTCTGTCTTTCTTTGGGATAACAGTTATTAAAGCACTCAAACACATTTCTGGTAACTTCTGATCTTCAGTAACTTGATTTAACACTTACCCAAATATATTAGAAAATTCATCATAAAAAAGTTTATAAAATTCCACAGGAAACTCATTGTCGCCCGGGGACTTACCATTAGGCATTACCTGAATAGCTTCCTTGATTTCAAAATCCGTAAATGGAGATTCCAACTCCTGAATTTCTTTCTCATCTAATACCGGTAACATTAATTTAGATAAATAAGAATCAATAGAACCATTATCCTGTTTCCCCTCAGAAGTATATAATTTTTGATAAAATGAATAAAACTGGTAATTAATTTCCTGAAGCTTATAAGTTATTATTGAATTCTTCTTGACAGAATTTATAGTCCGAGACGCCTGTTCAGCTTTCAAATGCCAGGCAAATACCTTGTGAGCCCTTTCCCCCAACTCATAATAACGTTGTTTAGATCTATTAATTAAGCACTCAATCTGGTAAGTTTGTAAAGTATTATAACATGATTTTAGCTTCATTAATAGGGCTTTTTTAAATTTTCTGTTATATCCTTCTCTAGTTCAGCAATCTGATCTGTAAACTTTCTGCCATATATTGTTTCTTAACTTTCGTAGAATACCTAATGATCTGTCCCCTCAAATAAGCTTTTAAAGCATCCCATACTATAAAATGACCCTTTACAGAATTAACATTTTCAGTCAAAAATAAAGAAATATGCCCTTTTATAAAAGTAACAAACTCTTTTTTTCAAAAACATTGCATTAAACCTCCATCTATGTCGAACGTACTATCTCCAAACTTTCACAAGAGAAGATTAATAATGAATGATCTGATATAACTCTACTTTTATATTCAGTTTGCAGTACCCTACCCCGAAGATGTGCTGATACCAAAAATAAATCAATTCTGGAAAACAAATCATGCCTAGAAGAATAAAAAGAAAAATCTTTCTCTGTAGGATTAATTTTTCTCCAAATATCTACCAAATTTAAATCTTTCATTAACGCATTAAGTTGTATTGCCATCTTTGACTTGTACTCTTCGGATTTCTATCTAATAAAGGATCCAAAACACAATTAAAATCACCACCCACTAAAATATTCTCATTAGCCTGATTTAACAAGAAAAAAGCTTCTAAAATAAACCGCTCATCATCTGTATTGGGTGCATATAAATTAAACAATGTCCAAAATTCTGCAAAAATTTTACAATTAACTCTTAAAACTCTACCAGCATTCCCTTCAGTAGATTCCCATTCAAATGGTAAGTTCTTATGAATTAAAATCACTACTCCTTTTGCTGTAGAATTAAAAGAAGAATAAAAAACTTGACTAACCCAATCTCTTTTCAATTTCAAATCTTCTTTCTCAGTCAAATGTGTTTCTTGTAAAAAAGCAATATCAATTTTCATCTTTTTTACATAGGCCAATACTCTTTCTCTTTATTGGGTTATTTAACCCCTGAACATTAAAAGTTGCAAAATTCAATCTATACATAATTTTAACTATTAGTAAATACACACACTAAAAAATTAAACTCTATAAAATAATGCTCCTCTTTTTTTAAATCTTTGAAGGATTATAAAAGGGGAGCATTATTTTATAGAGTTTAATTTAAAAACCCCTCTTAAAAATAATCAAAACAAAATTAAAAAAAAACATGCAGAAAAAAACCACCCAAAGGTAGTACTACCCTAAAAAAAACTGGGTGTGGGAAACCCACTGGTGTCAGATGACTAACAAAGTTTTCAGTGTCATCCACCCCCCCACCCCACCTACCCGGATACATATTTATTATATAGATAAACACATTCAAATATAGTCCATATCTTCAACCCAGTAACTCCATACCCAACGATTGCTCCGGATCTTCGACATCAAGAGGATTCTGTATTTCTTCTTTCTTTCCATTTTTTCCATTCTTTCCATTTCCATTTAATCTCCTTTTAGGAGACAAAGGCGGAGAACGACAATTCCAGCAGATAGTTCGCAAAAACTAAGGCATCATGATCATTTTCAAAAAATTGAGATTTGAAATCCTTCAAAATTGCAGGGTAACGAAAAGCAAATTTATAACCTTTTCGCCATAGAACATCTTTAGCCGTATTAAATTCTCGCCGTTTACGAATAACTTCCTGACTCAAATCAGTATAAAAGAATACTGTTATTTTGAACCATGAATGGAGATTGATTTTGTCGTGCTTTTTGAACTGCCATACGCAAAATCATTTCTCTATCCTGGTATTTTAAACAACAAATCAAAACTGCTCTCGGCGGTTGTCCTGGATGCGGTTTTCTTCTCAGAGCTCTATGAGCCCTATCTAATTCCAAACCTTCAGGAAAGAACTCTTTACCCAAAACTTCTGGGATCCTGCATTTAAAGAATTTTATAGGATCAGAGCCTTCAACATCTTCTGGAAGACCAACTATCTTCACATTATTTCTCTGACACAGATTTTCCAAAGAATCAATCTTCTTTAATAAGTCTCTTTTTTGAATTTCCCAATCTACGAAAGATCCTTCCACTTTTTTTTTTCTCTATTATGCTCCACTTGACTTTGACACTCAGAAAAAGCTGTATCAATTTTCTTAAAATTTTCTTGTACAGTATCAACAGATCTTGTACATCTATTAGTCACTTTTGACTACATTCATATCTTGCTTCATATTTGACATTTCTTCACATAAAGTATGCATCTTCATTTTCACCTCCATAAATCCTTGATTCATTTGATCTGATATTTGTTTTGACATATTACCCATCTGATAGGCAATCCCTTCCAGAACTGTAAATATTGGATCCATTCCAGATACCGGTTCCAATTTTTGAGATTTACCTTCATATGTTGCTGGCTCCCCCTGCTGGACGTATTCTGCGAAGGTAAGTAATTCCTCTTCTGTCAGTGTAGATGCCTTGACAGTGTGTCTGCAGGTCTGGACACACTCTTCATTGCGCCAGCGCTCAAGCTCCCCTGCAGCCCACACCTTGTCAAGGAGCTCCCGGACTCGCGACACTCCATGCAGGCGGGGCAAAACCAGGGGGAACGCGTTGGAGCATCTTCCAACACTACTTCGCGCATCCACAGGCCGCCCGGCGACATCATGGGGCTGCGGGTCTTCTTCTGTCGGTGTAGATGCTTTGACAGTGCGTCTGTGGGTCTGGACACACTCTTCAGGGCGCCAGCGCTCAAGCTCCCCTGCAGCCCACACCTTGTCTAGGAGCTCCTGGACTTGCGACACTCCACGCAGGCTGGGCAAAACCACGGGGCGCATTGGAGCATCTTCCGACACTACTCCCCGCATCCACAGGCCGCCCGGCGACATCATGGAGCTGCGGGTTGCCCTGTTGACCCGTGTTGTCCGCGCGCACGGTTTCATGTGCGTGCGGATCGACAGCGGCCAAACTCACCAGGGTACCGGCGCCATCTTGCGGAAACAAGGTCGGCGCCAGTGTCAAGATCGGCCGAGGGACTGGGAACCTCTGGGCCTTGGGAATTGCCGAAATCGACTCCGAGGATTCCATTGTACAGGTAGGCCTCAATTCTTCCATACTTTTAAATAGCAATTTCTTTTGGAGTTGAGCCTTAGATTTTTTATATTGGTGGCCATAGTAATTAACTATTGTTTAAAAAAATAAAAATGTTATTTTTAACTAATTTTAAACAACTTAAAGTCGGGTGTTTAATGTTCCAGCTGGGAGAAGGTGGAATACACATCTTGCCTTTACACCATCTTGCCATGCCCCCCATACAATTGTTAATTTGATAGCATGAATCATTTTAATTATTATTGTGACCTTTTTTAAAAAAAAATAAACATTTTTGGGAGAATTTGAGTAAATCTAGATTTCAATGAGGATAGTTATCATCCTGGGAGCTCCTGCATTGCTTTTGTAAGTGATCAAAATGTATTCAGAATAACTGAGCAGTTTCTCTTTACTGGTTCTGATGAGGGGACTTTGGCCTGAACTGTTACTTTTTAAAAAAAAATATCTTCACATTGCCTGATATGTTGAGGGTTTAAAATATTTCCAATTGTCACGAGCCCAGAAGACCCCAAAACCTAGCAGCAATAGAAATTCACCAAGACAAATGGTTACTTAAACACAAGTTGCTTTTAATTTTCTTTGAACATAAAAACTGGATCAAACTTTAACTTATTACTATTAACTTAACCCCCTTCTAATTCTAAACGCATGTGAATATAGTATATATTTTCAAGAAAGTTCTTTAATAGTCCAGTCATTCACTTCTCCTTTCTCCAAATTCACTGGTATCAGACAATTCTTACACTGTGTACAGAATTTAACATTTATGAATTTTCACCAGGCTCTGATGCTTAAAGTTAAATGGTTACTGCTCAGGAAGATTCTCGTTGGGGGCGTGGTGTGATGGCGTAGGGAGAAGACGTGGAGAAACACCTCCCCCTGGCAGAACTATTAAAGACTCGATTTTAAAATTTTTAAATTTTTTCAGAAAATATTGAAGATATTGCTGATATATCCTGGAAGCAATTATGAGGAAAACAAAAGCACAAGCAGTTTAAAAAAAGAAATTACTTCTAAAATGCTATCAAGTACAGAAGAACTTGGGCCTACCTTCGAAGTGGAGCATCCGGAGTTGATTCCGCAATGGCAGTTCCTGGGTAAGATCCATTCAGCTCCGGCGCCGACTTCACGCAGCGTGTTATATCGAGTGCGGCCCGGAGGGGGGCGACCCAACTTCTCTCAGCTCAGCGATGCTGGGCTGATGGGATGGGGAATCTGAACCTGCAATCAGGCTGAAATTCCTTCAGCAATGACAGAGAAGAAAGAAGGTAATATTGGAGGGAGACTGAAAGAAGGAATTTACCCAGGTATAGAGGAAGAAGAGTCTGTTATATTCAAGGGTAGGCCCATATCTAAACAGGTTTTAACAAAGTTTAAATCTGACCCTCGTTATTCAGATCCACCATCACAAGTTGATATATCTAAACAGATGAAAAACCTTGACCCATCCGAATTACCAAATTTTCTATCTATGAAGGAGCAACTTGCTGATATGAAAGGGGAAATATCTTTTAAGTTGGATGTGGCAAAGTGTGTGAAAATGGTGGACAAAGTGCAAGACAAATTTAAGAAGATTGAAGAGGATTTTCATGACTGCAAGGATGATATGGAACAATGTAAAGAAAAGATGGGTCAGATGGAGGATTCATTCACTGGTTGGGAAATTCAGATAAATGATTGATTGAAGAAAATTGATGCGTTGGAGAATCAAAGTCAAAGGAATAATGTTAAAATTGTTGGTCTTCCGGAATATTTTGAAGGTCCGGATCTGGTTCAATTTTTTCAGAAGTGGATTCTTGAAGTTTTGGGGAAAGAATATTTTCCGAATGGTTTGGAATTGGATAGAGCTCAGAGCGATAAGAAGGAAATCTCTTCCAGGTCAAGCTCCACGTTCTACCCTGATTAGATATTTACGCTATCAAGATTGAGAATTGATATTAAGAGTTGCAGTTCAAAATGCGAGAAGTAATCAAGGTCCCTTGGTAGTTAAGAATAATAGTTTTCTTTTATGCTGATTTGAGTAAAGCTGCTATAAAACAACATAAAGAATTTAATTCTGCTAAAGCTGTTTTGTGGAAGAAAGGATTTAAATTTGCATTTCGATATCCTGCTGTACTTAAAAGTTTTTTTTATGGAGACTTTCAATCTCAGTTCTTTAGTGATGATGCCGAAGCTCTTACATTTGACAATTCTCTACCAGATAATAAACAGATGAAAAGTCAAGAAAGTTTTCTCCAACAGTCTGTTCCAGTTCAGAAGGCGAAGAATGGAAGGCAAGAGAAGGAATCTCAGCAGTTGATTGATATTGACATTGACGATGATCAAGTTAATAGAGACCTGGAGGAAGCATATCATACCTGAAATGATTTGTTGAATATTAATTTTTTTTGTTCTGTTCGGAGAGGGGGGGGTGGGTTGGCCACGAATCCTTCCGAAGTCATTGGCCACTTTCTAGCATTGCTCACTCCCGTATAATTAGGGGGAGGTGGGGGTTAATACTGTAGTACAATTTTTTTTAATATATGGAGTTTCTTTTCTTTTTTTCTTTGAGGAGATCATTTAATCCTTTTTGTGTGGTTACCATGGGGAGGTGTTTGAAGGTAGTTTTTGAAGTGAATTATAATGATGGGTAATTTAAATTTTGCTATTTTTAATGTTAATGGTTTTAATAATCCAATTAAGAGAAAAAGAGTATTGGCGTAAATTAAAAAATTGAAGGTTGATGTTGCTTTTTTTGCAAGAGACATTTGACTGAGAAAGAACATCAGAAATTTAAAAGAGATTGGGTAGGACAAGTTATAAAGCAAAAAGAGTAGCTATTTTGATTAATAAAAAGTTATCTTTTAAATTGGAATCAGTTATTGAATCAGTTGGCAGATTTTGATTGTTAATTGTAAAATTTTTCTGAGTCTTGGACTTTAATGAATATTTATGTTCCTAATATAGATGATGAGAAATTTATGTTGGATTCTTTTCTTAATTTAAATCAAGCATACAAAAAAATTATGGTAGGAGGCAATTTTAATTGTTGTTTGGATCCATTATTAGATAAATCTCCAAAATCAGTAGTTAGGATTAGAATGGTTAAACAATTGATGGTGTTAATGAAATATATGAATTTAGTAGATACATGGAGAAGGTTAATTCCTAAAGTGAAAGATTTTTCATTTTATTAATTTCAACATGATTCTTATTCTAGAATAATTTATTTTTGGTATCAGCATAATTACAAGGCTGAGTATTGAAGGCTGAATATAAGAGTAGGATTTTGTCTGATCATTCTTTGTTATTAATGACATGAACTGGTTTGGAGAGAATTGCTAATATTTATCGATGGAGATTTAATTCTTTGTTGTTGAAAAATGTTGAATTTTGTAATTTTATAAGAGATCAAATATAGCTTATTTTGAAAATAAATATGGACTCATTTGATAGTAAATTTGTTTTATGGGATGTTTTAAAAGCATATTTAAGGGGACAAATTATTAGTTTTACTGCTAAAATTAAGAAACAACATGTAGCTATTGTAAGTAATTTGGAGAAGGAGATAGAGATTTTAGAAAAGGATTTACAGCAAAATCTCTGAAAATTAAGAAAATACATTTATAACCATATAACAATTACAGTATGGAAACAGGGCATCTCGGCCACACCGATTTAAGTGATCTCCTCTAGTCCCACCTACCTGCTCCCTGTCCATAACCCTCCAATCTCCTCACATCCATGCACTTATCCAACCTTCTCTTAAATTACAAAATTGACCCTGCTGCAACCACCTCTTCTGAAAGGTCATTCCACTCCACCACCTCTCTCTGAGTAAAGAAGCTTCCTCTCATGTAACTTCTAAACTTTTTCCCCCTAACCCTTAACTTGTGACCCCTCGTTCCGATCTCACCTACCCTCAAGGGGAAGAGCCTATTCACATCTACTCTATCTATCCCCCTCATAATTTTAAATATCTCTATCAAATCCCCCCGCTCAACCTTCTATGCTGCAATAAATAAAGACGTAGTCTACCTAATCTTTCTTTGTATTCTATATACTGCAATTCAGGCAACATTTTAGTAAATCTTCTCTGCACCCTCTTCCTTATTGATATTGTTACGAACCCAGAAGACCCCAAAACCCAGCAGCAATATCCTTCCTATAATTTGGGAACCAGAACTGCACACAGTATTCCGAATTTGGCCTCACCAATGCCTTGAACAGTCTCAACATCACCTCCCAGCTCTTATATTCTATGCTTTGATTTATAAAGTCCAGCATGCTAAAAGCCTTTTGACCACATGAGAATCCACTTTCAAAGAACGATGAACCATTATCGTTGAACCTCCCCTTCACTGTATATGCCCTGTTTTGATTATTCCTCCCAAAATGAAGCACTTCACATTTATCTGTATTAAACTCCATCTGCCATCTTTCAGCCCACTCTTTTAAGCAGTCCAAATCCTTCTGCAGTCCCTGAAAACCATCTTCACTATCCACAACTCCCCCTATTTTTGTATCATCCGCATATTTACTAACCCATTCCATTATCGAAATCATTAATGTAATTGACAAACAACAAGGGACCCAACACCAAGCCCTGAGACACACCGCTCGTCACTGACAGATAGCTAATAAAAAGTTGTGTTATAATTCGTTACAGACTTAAATTTGAGATGTTATTACAGAGAGCTAGACAAAGTTATTATGAATTAGGGGAAAGAGCTCAATGTATTAGCTTGGCAGTTAAAAACAGAACAATCTTCTAGAACAATAAATGCTATTAGACATGAATCAACGATTACATATAAACCTCAGGAAATTAATGATGTGTTTTGAAAATTTTATGAAAAATTGTATACTTCCAAAGTAGTGGGGATAAGGTTAAAATTGATAATTTTTAAAATTTGATTTGGATTTGCCCTTTTTGAATGGAAAGGATATTAAAGATTTGGATGCTTCTTTTACTGCTAAAGTAGTAATAGATGCACTTCGATCTATGTCAAATGGGGAGTCTCCAGGGCATGATGGTTTTCTGAATTTTATAAAGAATTTTAGGAATTATTAATTCCTTTATTGATGGATGTATTGAAACAGGCGACAGAGGTTCATTCTTTTCCAGATTCTTTTTCTCAAGTAATTATTACAGTTATTCTTTAGAAAGATAGAGATCCATTGAAAGCAGGGTCTTATAGACCAATTTCATTATTAAATGTTGATTATAAAATTGTGGTGAAGGTTCTAGCTAATAGGTTGGCTAAATATTTGCCAGATTTAGATCAGGCAGCTTTTATTAAAAATAGTTATTCAGCAGATAATATTGTGAAGTTGATTTCTTCAATTAATGTTTCTTGGGAGGGATCCAACCTACCAATGATTATTTCGTTGGATGTAGAAAAGTCTAGAGTGGAGTTTTTTTTAATTTAAAATTTTGGAGAAATTTAAATTTGGCCCCTTTTTTTATTGGTTGGATTAAAACTTTATATAGAAGTCCTACTGCTAGAGTTGTGACAAATGGACAGTTAACTTCACTTTTTATGTTGACTAGATCAACTAGTTAAGGCTGCCCTTTGTCACCAGCTCTATTTGCATTAGTTATTGAATCTTTGGCTCGGGTGATTAGGCAAGATAGTAATATTAAAGATATTAAGGTGAAATATGATAATTTTAAAATTAATTTGTTTGCAGATGATGTTTTGATCTATTTAACAGAACCTCAGAATTCTTTGAGGAGTTTACATGATAGATTGGAACAGTATGCTGAGATATCAGTTTATAAATTAATTGGGAAAAGAGTGAGATTATGCCTTGAAACCTGAAATGGATTATTCTTCATGTAGGCATATTGTGAAATTTAAATGGTCAGATCAGATTAAGTTTTTAGGTATTAAGGTAGATTGTAATTATAGTCATTTATATGAATTAAATTATTTGCCCTTATTGTTTAAAATTAAATATGATTTCAATCGATGGAAATATTTACCAATTACGTTAATAGAATGAGTTAATTGTATTAAAATTAATTTTTCCTCGAATTCAGTATTTTTTTCAGACTATTCCTCAATTTTTTTAAAGGATTTAAATGCCTTAGTGAATAAATTTTTATGAAAGGATAAAATGGTAAGGGTATCATTACAGAAATTGACTTGGAAATATGAATTAGGTTCACAACTTCCTAATTTTCAAAATTATTATGATGCAGCACAATTGAAATTTATTAATAGGATGTTTGAAATATATAAACCTTTGGTATGGGCTAATATTGAACTATCTTTAATTGGTGAGAAGAAGATGGATCAGTTTATTTATAGATGGAATCCTAAATTATTGAGTAATTGTAATTTACCTGTTTTGAAACATTTAATGGATTTATGGTACATATATATATAAAAAAAATGAAACCATAGGAACTCGAGGTAAGATTTCAGGTAAAACTCCATTGTACCAAAATAAGATTTTCCCCTTTACATTTAATAATCAACTTTTGAAATTAAGGGATCAAAAAGGTATTAAATTGGTGTACAGAATATTTTATTTCTTTTCAAAGAATGAAAGAGAAATATGATACGTCTTCAAATACTCTTCTTTCTCATTATCAAATTAAAACTTTATTGTTGAACAATTTTTGACATAGTTTACGGTTACCTAGACAATCTAAGTTTGAAATTTTACTTGCTGAGGATGGTAAGAAGGGATTTATATCTGAGATGTATGCTTTACAACAGAATAAAATGCTTAAGCCGGATATACATAAATCTAGATTGAAATGGGAGAAAGATTTAGGTATACTTATTTCTCAGGATTATTAGATGAATTTATGTGGGGATAGTATGACTAAAATTGTAAATGTAAGGTATCAATTAGTTCATTACAGTTTTATTCATCAATTATATTTAACTCTGGAAAAATTAAGGAAATATAATTTTATTTCTTCAGATTTATGTTTTAGGTGTCATAAGGACACCTAATACATTTTACTTAGTCATGTGAAACAGTGAAACCTTTTTGGAATAAACTAAAGGAATTGTTAGAAGTTATTTTGAAAGTGAAATTTTCATTACATCCTTTTGTATTTTTGTTGGGTAATATTAAGAGGATTAGTTTAGAATTAAAATTAAATAGATTTCAAATTGCTTTTTTGAGATTGGCAGTAGCTGTGGCTAGAAAATGTGTGGCAATTACTTGGAAAAATTAGTGATTTGAGTATTCAGAGATGGCACATGGAGTTGAGGTATTCCATTGGAAAAGATAACATAATTTAAGTGATAATGATCCTTTTTTCAAAAAAAAAGTTCTTGTTGCCTTCAGAGAGATATTTGTTGCTCGTTGGAGACTCACACAAACTGATTTCCTCCAATCAGCCATTTCAGCATCTTGCCAAAGGAACTTGCTCCATCATGGGTTTTCCAAATGATAACTTCCAGATCACCACCAAGTTCCCCTTGTTTCCCCTCCTTCAGGAGAAACATCCTGCCAGTCATTTCCTCCTTTAAGGGCTGCAAGGGCTTTCAACAGGGTGAACTCACAACCAGTCTTCAAAATGGGGTTTTCAACAAGACTGCCAGCTTCTTCATTGCAGCCTCCAAAAGCCACTGTGGAACTGAAATCATCTGTTTTTTTTTCCTATCCCTGCTTGTAAAAACCAGAACTTCTTGCAGGGCTCCAAACCCAATCTTTGAAAGATCTTATCAGCCTCTGAGCATGGACATTATCCATTTGCGCCTGCTTTTGAAGTTCCTTCCAAAGCAGTTCTATTGTCTTTTGCAAAGCCACTGGTGCCTGACTGTCTAGATTCAGCAAAACTCTTGCATTTTAAATGATATGTGAAGTGTAAGTATCTGTGAAGTGACCTACACTAAATCCCCACAATCTCTTTTAAAAACTATACCCCATAAGTTTTTTTGAAAAACATTGGTTTTCATATTTTGCAATATTCTGCATAAAATGTATTATTTTGATGCATGTACATACTTGTTAAAATGAGAGACTCTCTCAATATAGTTTTATGAGTGGCATGAAAATGGTGGAATTTACTCTTGATAATTAAATTGTTATTTTAAAGAATTGAAGTGTTACCAGCATGCCTTTTAAAGAGAATTATGTACAGTGGTTACTCCATTCGAAGAGTTTGGTTTGGGTATTAAAAGAAATTAAATGTTCTATCTTGGGTCAGATCATGTTGCTGTGTGTGGACTATGTTTTAATTTTATACTTAAAATCTCTAACGCAAATGCAAGTCTTTGTTTATGTCACGACATTGAAAAAATGTTGTTTGTGGGAAAGGTATTGTTTCAAAAGAGACTTACATTCTAAAAATACATCTCAACATGTCACTGGCTCATTTGCTGCAATTGTATACACAGCATGTAGTCCTGAAAATATAAATCAGTTTAAAGGAAAAACATTCTTGTCAAACTACATCACAAATTGCACAGGCAGGATTTAGCTTATTGTGGTAAACGGACTTCTTAGCATTCAAATGGAGGTGAAGCTTTCTTAGAAGTAGTGTTTTTTTTTTAAAAAATGCAACAGTTGCATTCATTTACAAGCTGAAGACCAATTATCTTTTTTTCCCAGTCAGCAAATGAAAGGTGTGACCTTGGAGTTCAAAAGCTTTGTATATTATAACTCAAATAGAATGAAATGTGTGGACTTGCAAATAATCATTTGAGATTTTTTATGTTTATATGTTTAAGATTTTTCTTGTTTAATTCTGATGATAAAATCAAAACTTAAAAACTGGTGCGTAATATTCTGTTGATTGCATCTTCTTTACTAGATAACAGCTCTGATAGCCTGGACAATAATTATTTTATTTCGGTGTAATCAGTAATCAAAGATTTTTTTTAAAGTCCTGAAAAAAGGTCTTGACCTGAATTGTTGACTGACTGTTTCCCTCCATGGATGTTTCCTGATTCTGCAGAATCCATATAGCTTCTTAGTGTTGCTCAAGATTCTAGCATCTGCAGCTAGAACATAGAAAAGAACAATATAGTACACTAACAGACCCTTTGGCCCATCATGTCTATGCCATAGATGATGCAAAATTAAACTGAATCAGTGTTACTTGCTCATGATATATATTTTTCCATTCAATTGTCTAGCTAGAAACCTCTTGAATACAGCTATCATACTTACAGCACTACACCCAACAGCGCATTATAGGTGCTCACAACTCCTTGTAACAGACAAAACTGGCCTTGTACACATCCCTAAACTCTGCTTCCCTCATCTTTAAGGCATGTCTTTTGGAATTTAATATTTTTAAACAGTGAGAAAGATTCTAACTGTCTACACTGTCCATGCCTCTCATAATTTTATAAACTTTTATCAGGTCACCCCTCAGTGTCCTACAGTACAGAGAAAACAATCCATGGTTATCCCACCTCTTCCCATAGTTCCTACCTGCTAATCCATGCCAGCATCTCTTCTGTACTCTTTTCAAAATCTCTACATCTTCCTGTAATGGGTGACCAGAATTTCACACTGTACTTCATGTGGTTAAATTTTTATATAGCTGCTTATTTTTATATTCAAATGAGGAAGACAAGCATGCCAAATACTACCTTTTACAAATTTACTTGCATGGCCACTTTTAGACAGCTATGAACTTGGACACCCAGATCCCATTACACATCAATGCTGTTAAGCTTCTCCCTTTAACTGTGTGCTTAACTTTTACATTTGATCTCCCCATATGCAATGCCTCAATTTGTCCAGATTAAACTCCCATTTACCATTTCTCTGCCTATATCTGTTTCTGATCTACAGTGCCCTCCATAATGTTTGGGACAAAGACACTTTTTCCTTTATTTGCCTCTGTGCTCCACAGTTTTACATTTATAATCAACCAATTTTACATGTAATTAAAGTGCACATTTCAGATTTTATTTAAGGTTATTTCTGTACATTTTGGTTTGACCATGTAGAAATTGCAGCAGTTTTTATACCTAGTCCCCTTATTTCAGGGCACTATAATGTTTGGGACATTTGGATTCACAGTTATGTTTAATTGCTTCATTTGTGCAGGTATAAGAGAGCAAACCATGGCGAAGGGGTATGCTTTGGATCTTGGGCAATTCCTTTACGCCATCATACTTTGCTCTTGTCATCACTCTGATACAGGTTAATCTTGGCCTTATCTGTCCACAAGACTTTTTTCTAGAATTCTGCAGGCTCTTTTAAATACTTCTTGGTAAACTGTAATCTGGCCATTCTGTGGTTTGCATCTTGCAGTGTAGCCTCTATTTCTGTTCATGGCGCATTTTTCAGATATTCATTGACACATCCACACCTGCCTCCTGAAGAGTGTTTTTGATATGTCAGACACATGTTTGGGGATTTTTCTTCATTATGTCGAGAATTCATTTGTCATTGGTAGCTGATGTCTTTTTAGGAATATCAGTTTCTTTGCAATTAATGAGCTTACCAGTATGCCCTTTCTTTTTAATGATGTTTCAAACTGTTGATTTTGGTCATCCTGAAGTCTGGTGATGTCTCTTGCCATTTATTCTTGTATTTCTAGCCTCATTTTGGTTTCTTTGGCACACCTCTGGTCCTCATGTAGAAAAATGGAAACTACAGACTCCAAAGGTGATCAAAAGCTTAGAAGCAAGCCTAGCTCTCTTATACCAGCACCCATGAAGCAATTAAGCATACCTGAATAATCAAAAACACTTGTGAAGCAAAAAATTCCCCAAACATTATGGTGCCCTAAAATGGATACCCTTTTGTATTTTGCGATACCTCTTTACACTCTCCACAAAGTCACCAATCTTTGTGTCATCTGCAAGCTTACCATGTTTTTTGAAGGAGGACATCTCCAATGTTCTGTGATAGAAGGACTCTTCCTGGGAACAGAAGCGGAGGAGACAAAGGAATTGAGAAAAAAGGAATGGGGGTGGGGGGGGGGAGGATGTGTATTCATAGTAACTGTGGGAGTTGGTTGGTAGGTTTATAAACTCATTAGCTTACTATCTACCCCTGTAATCACAAGAAGTATTGCACTTACACCCCCTCCCTCACCATATTTGAGGCCCCAAATAGTCCTTCCAGGTGAAGCAACACTTGTGAATCTACAGGGGTCATCTACTACATCAGGTGCTCTCAATCAAATCTCCTCTATATCAGAGACTGGGCCCAGACTGATTGTATCAATGAGCACCTTCACTGTCTTTTGTAAAAGAAGGGACCTCCCAGTAGTGAACCATTTTAATGCCACGCTGACATCTCATGTACTGCCAAATTGAGTAGAGCAGGAGGCTAAGAACACAGCCTTGTGGTGCTCGGTACTGATGGATATTTTCTTGCCAATCATCACTGATGGTGGTATGCTAGGTGAGGAAATAAAGGATCCAATTACTCGGTGGGGTGTTGAGTCCCAGGATATGGAGTTTGCAGATCAGTTTTGAGGGGATGATGTTAAATGCCAAACTGTAGTCAATAAAGAGCATCCTAATGTATGCATCTTAGCTGTCCAGATGTTCTAGGCAGATTACCACACTCTTCTTAGGCACTAGTACAAATGACACCTTTTTGAAACAGGTGGATACCACACCCTGCTGGAGTGAGATGTTGAAGTTATCTGTGAATACATTGGTAAGCTGCTCATTAATACTCTGCTGGGTTATATGAACAGATAGGATTTTTCATCTGATTCACTCTCCTGAAGTCATCCTCAGATATGAATGAGAAAGGATAGTCACAGGACATGGGGTGCGCAATGGTGGTTCTTTCCTGTTCTCATGGTCGAATTCAGTGTAGATGGCATTGTGTTTGTTGGGGAGGGAGGCTTTGCCATCTCCTACTGCACCAGATTTTGTTTTGTAGCATGTTATGTCATTTAGGCTCTGGCTCAGCTGTCAGGTATCCCTTGTGGTTTCCATTTTCATCCTGAAACTCCATTTCATTCATACCTGCTCTTCCTGGACTTAAATGCCTGTGATCTAATTCTTAGCAGGTTCTGGATTTCATTGTTCTTCCGGGGCTTCTGGATTACTGTACAAGGTAGAGTTGGACTATCTACATGCTGTATAAAATACCAAAGTCTGCAAATGTTGTGATTATAGTAAAAACACACCAATGCTGGAGGAACTCAGATGGTTGTTTTGCATCCATAAAAAGCAAAGATGTATTGCTGATGTTTTGGGCCAAAGCCCTTCTTTCAAGGAATAAGCAGAAAGAGCCAGAGGCGGGAAATGACAGTTTAAGAATCCCGACGAGAAAGTTTCAATTTGTAAAGATGTGGGGCCCATTCATAGAATACTATCGTGATTGGAAGAATTAAGAATTTTGAACATTCTGGAGATTCTCTCTCCAATGTCTAGAGGTCATTTTATGATCCACAATTTCCCTTTTCTTTTATAAAGGTAACCTTGGTTAGAGGGAGGGGTAGATTAGATTTAGTTTTTAAGATTTTTTTGTTTGTTTTTTTTTTAAAATCAATTTTTATTTGTACTTGTATGTATACAAGATGACTTGTTATGTGTGTTTCCTTAACAGTTTGTACGCATTTATATGTTAAACTCAATAAAAATATTTTTAAAAAGAATGAATTTAGACAATGCTGGCTGGGGAAGATATCCAGACCAACAAACGGTGTTAATTGGATATGATATGGGATAAGGTAAGAATTTATCATGTTTGCAAAAGGGGAAGGGAGAGAGACAGCTGGGGGAAGTCAAAGAGGGAAGAAGTGGATCTCCCAATGGGCACCCATTTCAATTCCCCCATAGACTTCTCTGGCTTTCATTTAAACCCCCCCCCCCTCACTTCTTCCTCCATTGCCTTCTCTTCCCTGTGTCCTTTTGCACAAACATAATAAATTCTTGTCTCTTATCATATCCAATTAACACCTCTCGTTGGTCTGGATTCCTCCCCCAGCTAGCATTGTCTGAATTCTTAGACTTTGATATTTCCTGCTTATGGCCCATTTTGATTATTCCTTGAAACACCAGCAATATATCTTTGCTTTTTATGCATGCTGAAAAGACTGGCTGGACTCCTCCAATATTTCAGTGTGTTTTTACTATCTACATGCTGTTTCAAGAAGCCCTCTTGGATACATTGAACAAAATCTGCCTTTTGCACTTGGGTTGTCTGATTCAGTATTGATCAACATTGAAATATTGCAGAATAACAATCCAAATTAGGATCTCCATCCATATTACCTCAATGGATTAGGCATCCAATTGTATTTTCTGATTCAGCTGTGACACCTTTTCTGTTTAGTAAAGCAACTTCTCTATCTCTGAACTGCAAATTCTGTCTCTCTTGCAACCATGTCTCTAATGGCCACACCACAATTCTGTGCACTGATCCAGGCTTGAAATTCATCTGTCTTGCTTCCAATGCTCCTTGCAATAAAGTAAACACATTTCACATGGCCTGCTGAGTTTCTCCAGCACTGTTGCGTATTGCATTCCAACCCATTGGTCTCATTGTACTTATTAATGTCCCTTTCTTTCACACTTACTGTATTTCCCATACATCTGCCGTCCCCTCAACTCTTCTACTTGCTGCTCTAATTCCCACCCTCCTGCCACTCTGAAACCTCCCAAGTAGAACTAGCCTGTGAGGATATTGGTTTCCCCTCTAGTTCAGGTACAACTGGGCCCTCTTTTGCCAATCTCATATTGAACTGAACTGTCCTTTTTTTTTGTCTCACTAATGCAGAGTTATAATCCTTAGATTACAATTCTGGAAGTCCTGTTTTTTAAGCTTCACATCTATGTCCCAAAAATTATTTTGCAGGACCCCATCTCCCATCCTGCTAATGAAATTGGTACCAATGTCAACTTCCATTGTTAAAATGTCCAGTACCTGCATGGAGATATCTTTGTATTTCTCTGTGTTGTTTATGTTTGGCCTCAGCCCAGGAATGGATTAGGCTGAAGCCATCTCATCTCATCACTTCAGGTGATCTCTTTTATCACCTCCAAACTGAGAGTTCCACAACCTTAAACCACCCATTTGTATCTCCCATTCACAAGCAAAACTGGCAGGCCCCACCAAACTCATTTTAAAACAGACGTAGAAAAATTTATTTCGTCAAAGCGTCATTATCCGTTGAACTTGTTGTCACAGGCAGCTGTGGAAGTGGTCATTGGGTGTATTTAAGGGAGGTATTTGATTATTCAGGGAATCAAGGGTTGCAGGGAGTGGGGCTGAATGGGAAGATGGATCAGCTCATAATTAGGATGGCGTAGCAGACTCGATGGACCAATGGGCCCCACCAAACATACTTTAGCCAATATTGTCCACTCCTTGTCCAGACCTTTCCAACCTACATCAAGACATCTTGCATATTCTCCAACTTTTTGGAAACTTAAAATTCCTTTGCTCTCACTGCCTCATCTTTGTTTTGGGTATGCAATCCCAATATATATCCATTTCCCGACAAAATGGTCTCTGGGATCTTTGATTTCTTAAACACATACTTCTATTCCCCATTTACAACACTCTCCTTTGGTGAAATTCATTCTCACCCTTAGTTTCTCTTTTGATTCATAGAACATTACAGCACAGAAACAGGCCCTTTCAGCCCTTCTAGTCTGTGCTGAATCTTTTGTACCTAGTCCCACTGACCTGCACCCAGTCCATAGCCCTCCTTACCTCTCCCATTCATGTCCCTGTCCAATTTGTTCTTAAATGTTAAAATTGAGCCCATATTCACCACTTCAGCTGGTAGCTCATTCCACTCACGTCACTGTGTGAAGTTTCCCTTTCACCCTTAACCTATGTCCTCTCACTTGTATCTCACTTACCTTCAGTGCAAAAAGCTGACCCTACATTTATTCCATCTACCCCTTCTCCTAAAAATGTATCTCTCAAATCTCCCTTTATTCTTTTACACTCCAGGCAATCAAGTCTTAATCTTCCTCCTATTTTTTACAAATAGAGTGTAGCCAAAGATGTATAGTAGCCTCCCTCCGTAATTTATAAATACCATGGGAAAAAGCAATGGCAGACCTGCCATCCCAGAATGCCATGTGGCAGAAAAAGGATGTATGCCCGGCTGTATACATGGAGCATTCATAGAAGGGGTTCTCTGCCTCATGGCATTCTAGGAAGTCAGATCCGCTATTGCTTTTTCCCCACAGTTTTTATAAATTGTGTGCTATAGCGCTACCAATTTTTCCATGCTGTTTAAAAATTGTCTGTTATTGCTGTTTATTTCCTCTCTCTCTCCCTCCCACTACAACTTCCCCATGGCAAAGTTTATACCTTCATTTTAATCTTTTCTTCTTGCACTCATGCAAAAACTTGGGTCATTTCAATCCCAAAATGCAATTACCCCTTTCACACTTGCCTGATTGCAATGCCGGCATCTGCAGACACCGGGGATTGTATTAGGGTTCGAGGCTGTCAATCCCCAGCGTGAGATGACGTCATCTGATGCTGGTGTTGAACTGATTTGTTTTTGCACTTATTACTTTAAAGGCTGATTGGTGTTTGATTCCTGGGATCACTTGCAAGTGTGAAAGGAGCTTTTGTTTTAGTCCTGCATGGGACCACTCCTTCAGCTCTATCACTGGTGCATCTAGATAGTATTGGTACTGTTTCCTGTACTCATGCAGAACTTGACAATTTAATTACATTTGTTACTAATTTCCACTCTGCTTTCACCTTCACATGCTCCATCTCTGACAGTGCCCTCCATAATGGTTGGGTCAAAGACACTTTTTTCCTTTATTTGCTCCTGTGCCCAAAAGTTTTAAATTTGTCATCAAACAATTCACATGTAATTAAAGAGCACATTCCTGATTTTAGTACTTGCCATTTTTCTGCACGAGGACCAGAATTTTACCAGTGAATGTCAAAGAAACCATTACGAGGTGAACCATGAGAATAAAACAATAAGAGACATCACTCAAAACTTAAGATGACCAAAATCCAGTTTAGAATATTAAGAAGAAAGAGCTACTGAGTTCAGTGATAGCAAAGGGACCGGTATTCCAAGGAAGACCTCCACTACTGACGACAGAAGATTTCTCATCATAATGAAGAAAAATCCCCAATATATATCTGAAAAATCAGAAACATTTTTCAGGAGGCAGGTGTGGATCTGCACAAGACCTCATGAGAAGAAGTACAGAAGCTGCACTGCAAGATACAAACAACTTGCCACAGATGGATGGCCAGATTACAGTTTCCCAAAAAGTATTTTAAAAAGTTTGCAGAATTCTTGTGGACAGATGAGACCAAGATTAACCTGTATCAGAGTAATGGCAAGAGCAAAGTGTGGTGACGTAAAGGAACTTCCCAAGCTCGAAAGCCTACCATCTTTGCCATGGTTTGCATCTTGCAGTTTAGCCTCTGTATTTCTGTTCATGAAGTCTTCTGCGGACAGCGGTCATTGACACATCCACACCTGACTCCTGAAGAGTGTTTCTGATCTGTCAGACATATTTGGGGATTTTTCTTCATTATGATGAGAATTCTTAGAATTCCTCTGTCATCAGCATTGGAGGTCTTCCTTGGAATACCAATCCCTTTGCAATGACTGAGCTCTTTCTTCTTAATTATATTTCAAACTTCATTTTGGTAATCGTAAGGTTTTGGTGACATCTCACTGTTTTATTCTTGTTTTTCAGCCTCATAATGGCTTCTTTGACTTTCATAGGCACAACTCAGGTCCTCATGTTGATAAAATGGTAACTACAGACTCCAAAGGTAAGAAAGGAAAGGAAATGAAGTTTTTGTCCCAAATATTATGGAGAACAGTGTATATAGGCCCCAGCTACGCCTGTCATTTTGTTGACATTGTGAACTGCTTCCATATTATTTTGGGTGCAGTCAGTAGGACTAGGCAAAAAAAATTGGTTCGGCACAGATTAGAAGGGCTGAAGGGGGCTGTTTCTGTGCTGTAATGTTCTGTGATACTACTCCTTAACTCTTCATTATTGCTCTCTCTTATACCTGTGCATCCACTGCCAACTTCCATCCATCAACTTGAACCATTTCCCACACCTCTCTGCCTCCATATCAGGAGACAAATTATCTCACATCTACCTGAACTACCTCTCTTCCACCTTATCTTTTGTAAGGAGACTCCCTTTTTCCCAGTACCTCTACTTCCATTGTATCTATTCTGATGATGAGGCCTTCAACTTCAGGACATCAAAATGTCTTCTTTCTTCAAGATATGTGGCTCCTTACTGTCATTAATTAAAGCCTTTACTTGCATCTTGGTCATTTCCACCCTCACCCTACCTTCAGATAGAATTCGAGTCCCCTTGGTCCTCACTTTTCACTGTATCAGCATGAAATTTTGCACATCTTTCTTTGGACTTCTTCCAACTACAATCTTTCAGTGATTCCCTGGTTTGCTCTTCCCTCTCCCTCTTTCTCCACCCCCCCCCCCCATACAACTGAAGCACTTCCTGCTACAACCACAGTAGGTACAATATGGCCATCTCTACATTAGAGAGACCAAATACACATTGAACCTCTGTGCTCTTTTCTTGAGCCCAAGTGAAACTCCCAGTTGCCAACCATTTTAATTCTTCTCTTGATTCCCGTATAAATTTGTGTGTCCTCAGCGTCATCAATTTCCAGGGTGAGGCCAAGCGTAAACTTGAGGAACCATTTGCTCTGTTTTCACCTGGGCAGCCTAAAGCCCAATTGCATTTTCAATTTCTGGTAGTTCCCATCCTGATCTGTTTCCATCTGTCCTTTATTTGCTCCTGTTCTCACTTTTCTCTTAACCCTTCCTTCCTCCAGTCATTTTTCTCCTCTCTGAATGCCTGTCCACCTCTTCCACATTCCACGAACTTACTACCTTGGCACCTCCTTCTACCCACTTCTGTCCTTGCACTTACACTTTCCAGTTTGGTTCTAAAAAGCTCTCAATCCAAAATGTTGACTATCCATTCCTTTTTGTGGATATTTCCTGACCTGCTTAGTTTTTACGGCTTCTCATCGATTACTCATTATCTCAGATGTTGGAACATTCATTCTTAATTCTAGCCAGTGGGCCTCCGACTATCAATATGGTGTCCCCCCCCCCCCCCCCCCATGCTGATTTTTGGAGTTCAGGAGTGAAGACAATTTAATTGATCAGCTGGCAACTGAAATGGCAGGTAATAGGGCTCACTCTAACTCCATGATAACTAAACTAAATTATTCAGTGCTGGGAATATGGTTTCTTCACCATGGATTGGATGGAGTACATTGTTAAGGTGAAGCAGAATCTGTCTGAGTGACATTCCACAGACGCAAAATGTCATACCTTCTTCTGCACTTACCAGTCATCCTAGCCATTCACTTTATCCCAGAATTTCAATACAGATTGTTTACAAAAAGCAAAATTTAAAACTCCAAACAAAGCTGGAGGGAGAGGTAATGTATACTCTGTCATCCTTATCCCAATGGTTATGTCTGCTTGGCTGCATGAAGCTGTGCACGTAGCCTTGATATGCAAACACCAAAGCTCATTATGTACTGATGTTCAATTTATCATGGATGTTGGAAAAGTGGTTTAGGCCACATCAGATTAGAATGTGCCATGCAACTATACCACCTATTCTTCATGCGAAACCTCTTTGACCCTGATCAATCAGGCAGCATTCTGCATGAACTATCCTTGAGCCTAGTGTAAAGAAATGGTGGATCTTGTTGGATGGTTTCTTCAGCTAAACTATGTGGCAGAATAATTTGAGGTCATCCACACATCAAAGGAAAACTGCCAAGTTGAGGTCACCTGCAAATTGGAGGAACAACTTGTATTCCGTTTTGGCAATCTCCAACCAGATGACATCTGTATCTCAGATTTCCCCTCCCTGATCTTTTTCCTCCCTCCATCCCTCTCTTCTCACCCCCCTCTATAAGAGAGCTATCTTTCTTATCCCTCTGCCCTCTCCCCATCACCAGCCTTTCACTTATTATGAACCATGCATAACAAGCAGCAATAAACCAGACAGCGTTTAATTTTAAAACACTAATTTTATTTCTAACTCAAACTATAATCTTAACTTTTAAACTATCCTTAACACTGAGTGTGTTCCATATACCATTCCAACTTTTCCTTAAATATTAACATCGATCTCACTTCTACCACCTCTGCCGGAAGTTCATTCCGCACCTCCACCACCCTGCACGTGAAGAAACTTTACTCCTTTTATTCTCAATCCATGCCCTCTTGTTTGATTCTCCCCCACACTCAATGGAAAAAGCCTATCCACACTTACTTTATCTGTCCCCCTTATAATTTTGAATACCTCAATCATCTACACTTATGCCTGCTCAACCTTTCCCTGTAACTTAAACCCAGAAACCTTGGCAACATTCTCATAAACCTCCTCTGCACTCTCTCTATTCTGTTTATCTCCTTCCTGTAATTCAGCGACCAAAAGGGCACACAGTATTCCAAATTTGGCATCATCAATGCCTTATACAACTTCAACAAAATATTCCAAATCCTGTATTTAATACTGATTTATGAAAGCCAACATACCAAATGCCTTCTTCACCACCCTATCGACATGTGATTCAACTTTCAGGGAATTATGTACCATGACTTCCAAATTCCTTTGTTCCTCTGCACTCCTCAATTGTCTGCCACTTAAAATGTCCTATTTTAATTTGTCCTACCAAAATGTAGCACCTCACATTTATCAGTATTAAACTCCATTTGCCATCTTTCAGTCCACTCTTTTAACTGTCCTAAATCACTCTGTAAGCTTTGATAATCTTCCTCACTGTCCACAACACTGCCAACCTTTGTATCATCTGCAAATTTTCTAATCCAATTTGCCACCCTATCATCTAGAGCGTTAATATACATACAAACAGCAGTGGACCCAGTACCAATCCCTGAGGCACTCCACTCGTCACTGGCCTCCAATTCGACAAATAGTTTTCCACCATTACTCTTTGGCATCTCCCATCCAACCATTGTTGAATCCATTTCACTTCTTCATTAATACCTAATGCTTCCACCTTCCTTATTAACCTCCAATGGGGAACCTTGTCAAAAGCCTTACTAAAGTCCAAATAGACAACATCCACGATCTTCCCCTCAACCTGTTTAGTAACCTCCTTGAAAAACTAAGATTTGTTAAACATGATCTGCCCTGTACAAAACCATGCTGACTTCTCCGAATCAATCCCTGTCCTTCCAAAGAGTTGTATATACCATCATTAAGAACACTTTCCGTTAATTTACCCACCACAACGTCAGACTTACAGGCCTGTAACTAACAGATTTACTTTTGGATCCTTTTTTGAATAGTGGAACACGAGCCACCCTCCACTCCTCCAGCACCTTCCCCTGTGGCCATTGACATTTTAAATATTTTGTCAACGTTCCCACTATTTGTACACTAATCTCCCTCAGGATCCGAGGGAATATTTTGTCAAGACCTGTAGATTTATCCACCTTGTTTTTTTTTAATATATCCAACACTACCTCATCATTAATCCTTGTATTATCCATGACCTCTCTACTACATTTCTTCTGGCTCAATATTCTTTTCCTTAGTGAATATTGAAGAAAAAAAATCATTTAAAATTTCTTCCATCTCTCTGACTTCTCATGGAACCTACCCCCCCCCCCCCCCGATCTTCAAGGGGCCCAATTTTATCCCTCACCATTCTTTTACTTTTAATATACCTATAGAAACTTTTTGCATTTATTTTTACTTTGCCTCCCAAAGTAGCTTCATATCTTCTTTTAGCCTGCCTAATTTCAAGCAATTCACCTATTCCCTGCTGTTTATACCTATTGTAGACATCCCTCTTCCTCTGAACTAAGTTCCCAAAATCATTTGAAAACCAAGGCTCCCTATAGCTTCTAGGCTTTCCTTTAATTCTCACGGGGACATACTGACTTTGTGCTCTCAAAATTTCTCCTTTGAATAGCCTCCATTTATCTGCTACATCCTTCCCTGAAAATCTTATCCCAATCCACACCCTCCAAATCTTTTCTCATCCCCTCAATTTGCTTTCTTCCAATCAAGAATCTCAACCTTTGGCACATCTCTATTCTTTTCCAATACTAGCCTAAAACTAATAGTATTGTGATCACTTGACCCAAAGTGTTCCCCAACACAAACCTGTCATCTGACCTATCTCGTTCCCCAATAAGAGATCTAATACTGCCCCCTCAAATCAGTTCTTCTATGTACTGAAGAAGAAAACTTTCCTGAACACACTTAAACTCTAACTCATCCAGCCCTCTTACAATATGGTCGTCCCAGTCAATGTGTGGAAAGTTGAAATCTCCCTTATCTACCAGCTTTTGTTTAATACACATATACTCAATCTCCTTACACATTTGTACCTTTTATTCCCTCAGCCCATTTGGTGGCCTATAATACACTCCCATTAATGTTTTCATGCCTCTAGCATTCCTCAAATCTTCCCAAATAGCCTCGCTGGACGATTCCCTCCAAACCATCCTGCCACAGTGCTGCTGTAATGGTCTCTCTAATAAGCAATGCAACCCTTTTATCCACCCCCCCCCCCCTGTTCTATCATGCCTAAAACAACAGAATCCTGGAATATTTAACCAAGTTTCACTGATGGTCACAATATCGTGTTTCCATGTGTCTATCCATGCCTTAAGCTCATCCTCCTCATTTACAATGCTCTTTGCTTTAAAATATATGCACTTAAGAGAATGTTCTCCACAAATACTCTTTTGGTTACCATCTACTTTTACCTCTTTTCCCTCCTTTATTAATTTTTATGTTCTGTTTCCTCCCTTCCAATCTATGTCCTTCCTCCCTAATCTTCATACTCTCATTCTGATTCCCACCCCCCTGCCAAACTAGTTTAAACCCTCCCCAACCGCTTTAGCAAACCTTCTCCTCCAGTTCAAGTGAAACCCTTCCCTTTTGAAAATATCAGACTTTCCCCAGAAGTCATCCCAATGATCCAAAAATCAAAACCCCCTGGCCAGCTCCTGAGCCACACATTCATCCTCCACAACTTCCTATTTCTACCCTCACTAGCACGTAGCACAGGCAGCTATCTAGAGATTGCAACCCTTGAGGTCCTGTTTTTCAACTTTTTTCCTAACTCTATATAATCCTTCTTCAGGGCCTCATCCCCACTTCTAACTATGTCATTGGTTCCCACGTGGACCACAACTTCTGGCTGCTTGTCAATCAGACCCATCCCTGGCCCTGGCACCAGGGAGGCAACATACGAACCGGGAGCCCATCTAGTCCAGTAAATCTCCTATCTGCTACTCTAACCAGTGAGTCTCCTACTACAAAGCCCTTCTCTTCCCTTCCCCCCTTCTGAGCCAAGGGACCAGTCCCTGTGCCGGAGACCTGATCACTGTGACTTGTCCCTCGCAGATCATCTCCCCCCAACAGTATCCAAAGCAGTATACTTGTTGAGGGGAACAGCTGCAGGGGTACTCTACCTGTCTTTTCCCTTTCCTCACAGTCACCCAATTCCCTGACTCCTGTCTGCGCTAGGGGTGACTGTAAAGGTTAAAACCTTGTGTTTGTATTTCTTTTTTTTAATTTTTTTTATTTTTCACACTATAAATCATATTGACCAAGATACATACAGACATTTTTCTTCTTAAATATATACAGTGTCGTTTTCTCCCCCTTTTTCCCCCTCCCTTCCCTCCCTCCCTCACCCCCTTCTCCATTATTTGAAGTTCAATCTATAAGATACATTAAACCCGTTAAACAATGTCGTCACTTAATAAAAATAAACAAGAAATTTTACTGATTCAGTTCTTTTCATTATCTTCTCCTTCTGTCATTTTAGGTGGTGGAAGTCCATGGTAGGATTTCTCTATTGTGTTTCATGTAGGGCTCCCATATTTGTTTGAATATTGTAATGTTATTTCTTAAATTATATGTTATTTTTTCTAATGGAATACATTTATTCATTTCTATATACCATTGTTGTATTCTCAAGTTGTCTTCTAATTTCCAGGTTGACATAATACATTTTTTTGCTACAGCTAGGGCTATCATAACAAATCTTTTTTATGCTCCATCCAAATCGAGTCCAAATTCTTTGTTTCTTATATTACTTAGGAGGAAGATCTCTGGGTTTTTTTGGTATATTGCTTTTTGTGATTTTATTTAATATCTGGTTTAGATCTTCCCAAAATTTTTCCACTTTCTCACATGTCCAAATTGCATGAATTGTTGTTCCCATTTCCTTTTTACAGCAATTTATTTAACTTTTGAGGTGTGATGTATAGCCTGTGTATCCAGTTATATTGTATCATGTGTAACCTCGTGTTTATTGCATTTCTCATAGTTCCGGAGCATAGCTTCTCCCATGTTTCATTCTTTATCTTTATGTTTAGATCTTGTTCCCATTTTTGTTTAGGTTTACTGTTTGTTTCCTCGTTCTCCTTTTCTTGCAGTTTGATGTACATGTTTGTTACAAATTTTTAAATTATCATTGTGTCTGTAATCACATATTCAAAATTGCTTCCTTCTGGTAACCTCAGACTGTTTCCCAATTTGTCCTTCAAGTAGGTTTTCAGTTGGTAGTATGCAAACATTGTATCGTGAGTTATATTATATTTATCCTTCATTTGTTCAAAGGATAATAATTTATTTCCCGAAAAACAATTCTCTGTTCTTTTGATCCCTTTTGTCTCCCATTCTCTAAAGGAAAGGTTATCTATTGTGAAAGGGATTAGCTGATTTTGCGTCAATATTAGTTTTGGTAGTTGGAAATTTGTTTTATTCCTTTCTACATGAATCTTCTTCCAAATGTTGAGCAGATGATGCAATACCGGTGAATTCCTACGTTGCACCAATTTTTCATCCCATTTATATAGTATATGTTCAGGTATCTTCTCCCCTGTTTTATCTAGTTCTAATCTGGTCCAATCTGGTTTTTCCCTTGTTTGATAAAAATCTGATAGGTATCTTAATTGTGCTATAATAATTCTTAAAGTTTGGTAGTTGTAAGCCTCCTTGTTTGTACCATTCTGTTAATTTATCTCGTGCTATCCTCGGTTTCCCCCCTTTCCATAAGAATTTCCTTATTATTTTCTTTAACTCCTTGAAGAATTTCTCTGTTAGGTGTATTGGTAATGACTGAAATAGGTATTGTATCCTTGGGAAAATATTCATTTTAATACAGTTTATCCTTCCTATCAGTGTTAGTGGTAAGTCTTTCCAATGCTCTAAGTCGTCTTGTAATTTTTTTCATTAATGGATGGTAATTGAGTTTATATAGATGGCCGAGATTTTTATTTAGTTGAATATGTAGGTATTGCATTGCTTGTGTTTGCCATTTAAATGGCGATTCTTTCTTAAACTTTGTGAAATTCGCATTATTCATTGGCATTGCTTTACTTTTATTTGCGTTGATCTTGTACCTCGATACTTCTCCATATTCCTTCAATTTTCTATGTAATTCTTTTATTGATATTTCTGGTTCTGTTAACTATATTATAACTTCATCTGGAAATAAACTGATTTTATATTCCATCTATTTTATTTTTATTCCTCTTATTTTATTTTCTGTTCTTATCAGTTCTGCTAGTGGTTCTATAGCTAATGCGAACAGTGAGGGAGATAGTGGACATCCCTGCCTTGTTGATCTGCTTAAGTTAAATTGTTTTGATATATATCCATTTACTGTCACTTTCGCCAATGGCCCCTTATATAATACTTTAATCCAATTAATATATTTCTCTGGTAGGCTGAATTTTTGTAGTACTTTGAATAAATAATTCCATTCTACTCTGTCAAAGGCCTTCTCTGGTTCTAAAACAACTGCTACTGTTGGAATTTTATTTCCTTCTACTGCGTGAATTAAGTTAATAAATTTACAGATATTGTCTGTTGTTCGTCTTTTTTTAATAAATCCAGTTTGGTCTAGATTTACTATTTTTGGTACATATTCGGCCAATCTGTTTGCTAATAGTTTAGCTATTATCTTATAATCTGTGTTAAGTAGAGATATTGGTCTATATGACGCTGGTGCAAGTGGATCTTTCCCTGTCTTTGGTATTACTGTAATTATTGCTGTTTTGCATGAATCTGGTATGCTTTGTGTTTTATCAATCTGGTTGATTTCTTTCAGGAGAGGAGGAATTAATAAGTCTTTAAATGTTTCATAGAATTCTATTGGGAATCCATCCTCTCCTAGTGTTTTATTGTTCGGTAGTTTTTTTAATATCTCCTGTAATTCTTCTATTTCAAATGGTTTTATTAATTTATTTTGCTCCTCTGTTTGTAATTTCAGTGGTTCAGTTTTAGTTAGAAATTCATCTATTTTGTCTTCTTTCCCTTCGTTTTAAGTTTGATATAGTTGCTCGTAGAATTCCCTGAAGTTTTCATTGATCTCCATTGGATTATATGTAATTTGTTTGTCCTTTTTCCTTAATGCCAATACCATTCGTTTAGTTTGTTCTGTCTTAAGCTCCCTCGCTAGAATTTTGTGCATTTTTTCTCCTAGCTCATAATATTTCTGTTTTGTCTTCATTATGTTCTTCTCCACCTTATATGTTTGTAGTGTTTCATTTTTTTTTTATCTGCCAATTCTCTTCTTTTAGTTGTATCTTCCTTTATTGCTAATTTTTTTTTATATTTGTTATTTCCCTTTCCAACTGTTCTGTTTCCTGATTGTAGTCCTTCTTCATCTTAGTTACATAACTTATTATTTGCCCTCTGATGAACGCTTTCATTGCGTCCCTTAGTATAAACTTATCTTTCACTGATTCTGTATTTATTTCAAAGTACATTTTAATTTGTCATTTAATGAATTCTCTAAAATCCTGTCTTTTAAGTAGCATGGAATTTAATCTCCATCTATACATTCTTGGTGGGATGTCCTCTAGCTCTATTGCCAATAACAGGGGTGAGTGGTCCGATAATAGTCTAGCTTTATATTCCGTTTTCCTAACTCTCCCGTGAATGTGGGCTGATAACAGGAATAGGTCTATCCTTGAGTATGTTTTATGTCTACCCGAATAATATGAATATTCCTTTTCCTTTTGGTGTTGTTTCCTCCATATATCCAAAAGTTGCATTTCTTGCATCGATTTAATTATAAATTTGGTTACTTTGTTCTTTCTGTTAGTTTTTTTTCCAGTTTTATCCATGTTTGAGTCCAAATTAAGGTTAAAATCCCCTCCTATTAGTATGTTCCCTTGCGTATCTGCTATCTTCAAAAAGATATCTTGCATAAATTTTTGATCTTCTTCATTTACTTCATTGAGTAAATTCCAAAATTCTTAATATATCTGACATTTTATCATTGCATATCTCCCTGCTAGATCTATTATTTCTTCTTCTATTTTGATTGGTACATTTTTATTGATTAATATAGCTACTCCTCTGGCTTTTGAATTATATGATGCTGCTGTTACATGTCCTATCCAATCTCTCTTTAATTTCTTGTGTTCCACTTCAGTTAGATGTGTTTCTTGTACGAATGCTATATCAATTTTTTCTTTTTTCAGTAAATTTAACAGTTTCTTCCTTTTGATTTGGTTATGTATTCCATTAATATTTAAAGTCATATAGTTCAACATAGTCATTTCATACCTTGTTTATCTTTCCTTTCTGTTTCCTCATCACCACCTTCCCTTCTTATCCATTTCTGATTTCTTTTTTTGAACACATTATGACAACATTTCTAAAACATAAAATATTTCCACTATTCTTTAACCCCAATAGTCCCTTCCCTTCCTGAGTTGCCCTTTGTCCCTTGTCGGGCAACCACATCTCCCCTCTCCATTTGGATTTGAGAATCTGCTTGCAAGCGTCAACTGATTTCGCAGTGACTGTTATTCTTCCCCACCCAGCACCCCCCAGAAAAGATATTAATCTTCATATATAACAAAGGTCACTCTCTTAATTCCCTCCTTACTTCCTTCCCTTTCTTTCCCTTCTTAGTTCTTACCTATACTCTATTTTATATATTTTTTTATATATATATATATATATACACACACATACACATACACACACATATATACATACATACATACACACATACATATATTTTGTTGTCATTTTTGTTCTTGTTACATCTGTTCATCTCTCTGTCTGTTTTGTAGTTGTTCTGCAAATTTTCGTGCTTCTTCCGGATCCGAGAATAGTTTGCTTTGCTGCCCCGGAATAACTATTTTAAGTACCGCTGGGTATTTTAACATAAATTTATAACCTTTTTTCCATAGGGTCCTTTTTGCTGCATTGAAATCCTTACTCTTCTTCAGGAGTTCAAAACTTGTATCTGGATAGAAAAAAATTTTTTGACCTTTGTATTCCAGTGGCTTTTTGTCTTATTTTTTTCATTGCCTTCTCCAATATATTTTCTCTTGTTATATATCTTCAGAATTTTACTAGAATGGATCTTAGTTTTTGTTATGGTTGTGGTTTAGGGGCTAATGTTCTGTGTGCCCTTTCTATTTTCATTTCTTCCTGTAATTCTGGTCTTCCGAGGACCCTGGGGATCCATTCTTTTATAAATTCTTTCATATTTTTGCCTTCATCTTCCTTAAGGCCCACTATCTTTATATTGTTTCTTCTATTATAATTTTCCATTATATCTATCCTCTGAGCTAACAGCTCCTGTGTCCCTTTAACTTTTTTTATCAGATTCTTCTAATTTCTTTTTTAAGTCATCTACTTCCATTTCTATGGCTGTTTCTCGTTCTTCCACCTTGTCTACTCTTTTTCCTATATCTGTCATGATCATCTCTAATCTATTCACTTTTTCTTCTGTACTTTTTATTCTTTTTATTTCACTGAATTCTTGTGACTGCCATTCTTTTACTGTTTCCATATATTCTTTAAAAAAATATATATCAATGTACTTGCCCTTACCTTCATCTTCCATTTCTCTGTGTTCTTCCTCCTCTTCTTCTGAGTCCACTCCAGGATCTGTGTCCTTTACCTCTGTCTCTTCTAGTTTTCTTGTTGGGTTGGTTATTTTATTTTGTTGGGTAGTTTTGGTCTTCTTATTTTTATTAAAAGTGTCTTGGTGTTGGTCTTCTTCCTCTGGGTTGGTCATCTGTTGTTTCTTTGATTTCTTATTTTTATTCTCTTCCTTCTTGTTCTCGTTATTTTCTATGTTTTCCTGTTGAGAGTCTTGCTGTTTTGTAGTTGTCTGTTTCAGCTGTGGAGATTTACTCCTCAGCTGGTCTTCCCTCCCATCAGTGTTGCGGTTGCGCACTTTTGTTTGGCTCCGTGAGCCATTTTTGTAGTCCCGAGTTCGGGGCTTCCACTGACCTCAGGGAGCGGGCTTCTCTCTCAATGGCGGGCCTCCTCGTACCGGTAAGGTCACTCTCTTAATTCCATCATTACTTCCTTTCTTCCCTTTCTTTCCCTTCTTAGTTCTTACCTATACTCTATTTTTTATATATACATTTATATATATGTATATATAAAAAATAGAGTATATGCCATTTTCTCCACACTTTCACTTTCATTTTGTTATGGTTTTTATGTTTGTGCCTTTGTTTTTTCCTCTATTTTTTTTAACTTTTCTGGAGAGGGCTGGAGTTCCTCTACTGGCCACTACTCCATCACGTGACTCCTTGTTTTTATTTCTTAATTAATTTTGTGCCTGTACCTTTAAGAAATTGTTGTTTGTCGTGTCATACGGTACCG
The DNA here is from genome assembly GCF_036971445.1 of Narcine bancroftii. Taxonomy (NCBI): domain Eukaryota; kingdom Metazoa; phylum Chordata; class Chondrichthyes; order Torpediniformes; family Narcinidae; genus Narcine; species Narcine bancroftii. The sequence continues at coordinate 355,308,709 of NC_091469.1, read as the reverse complement.
CACGGATGGCAGTCTCTTCAATCTGAGGCGCCTGCAAGCTCACACCAAGACACAAGAGAAACTTGTCCGTGAACTACTCTTTGCAGACGATGCTGCTTTAGTTGCCCCTTCAGAGCCAGCTCTTCAGCGCTTGATGTCCTGTTTTGCGGAAACTGCCAAAATGTTTGGCCTGGAAGTCAGCCTGAAGAAAACTGAGGTCCTCCATCAGCCAGCTCCCCAGCATGACTACCAGCCCCCCCACATCTCCATCGGGCACACAAAACTCAAAACGGTCAACCAGTTTACCTATCTCGGCTGCACCATTTCATCAGATGCAAGGATCGACAATGAGATAGACAACAGACTCGCCAAGGCAAATAGCGCCTTTGGAAGACTACACAAAAGAGTCTGGAAAAACAACCAACTGAAAAACCTCACAAAGATAAGCATATACAGAGCCGTTGTCATACCCACACTCCTGTTCGGCTCCAAATCATGGGTCCTCTACCGGCATCACCTACGGCTCCTAGAACGCTTCCACCAGCGTTGTCTCCGCTCCATCCTCAACATCCATTGGAGCGCTTTCATCCCTAACGTCGAAGTACTCGAGATGGCAGAGGTCGACAGCATCGAGTCCACGCTGCTGAAGATCCAGCTGCGCTGGGTGGGTCACGTCTCCAGAATGGAGGACAATCGCCTTCCCAAGATCGTGTTATATGGCGAGCTCTCCACTGGCCACCGTGACAGAGGTGCACCAAAGAAAAGGTACAAGGACTGCCTAAAGAAATCTCTTGGTGCCTGCCACATTGACCACCGCCAGTGGGCTGATATCGCCTCAAACCGTGCATCTTGGCACCTCACAGTTTGGCGGGCAGCAACCTCCTTTGAAGAAGACCACAGAGCCCACCTCACTGACAAAAGGCAAAGGAGGAAAAACCCAACACCCAACCCCAACCAACCAATTTTCCCCTGCAGCCACTGCAACCGTGTCTGCCTGTCCCGCATCAGACTTGTCAGCCACAAACAAGCTTGCAGCTGACGTGGACTTTTACCCCCTCCATAAATCTTCGTCCGCGAAGCCAAGCCAAAGAATATCTAGCATATAAAGAGCTTGCATCTCATTCTTCAAAGAATTATGGAGGAGACAAGCTCAAGATGCTTTTTTTAAAATTCATCCTAATTTGTTTTAATTCATCTTATTTTGTCTATTTCTTCTGTGTTTAAAGGTGAAAATTATGAAAATCTCAATGCGAAGTTTTGCAAGATGTTTATCTGCTTTTAAATCAACAAATTAAAGCTACTTACAGCTGCAACTACAAAGTTTGATTTATTGGATTAATAAGATAGTAATTCATAATATCATCACTCACATTTCCTAGATGACACCTTTCAAAATTGGGAAATATTAGAACTTGAAAGTGTCATCTGTAGTGACTGCCTCCCTGAAACTACTATCACTGCCTCTCTTATGATCCACTGTTCATCCAGCTGCAACTCCAGTTCCCAGTCTCCCAGGAGTTGTAATTGGATGCACCTTTTGCAGTTGTAGTCATCCGGAACATCTGTGCTGTCCCTGACCTTCCACAATCAGAGCACAGGACTGCCCCATCTGCCTCCATCACCTGCCTCTTTATTTAAATTAGAGTAATTAAAGATAAACTCAAAACAGATTTACCAAACCTTGCCTCACAGGGAGCTCCGCCTCTGCTCACCAAAGCCTCAATGCCGCCAACTATTTTCTCTCACTCACCTTTTATTGGCCCTCTACCAATGAACTTAATTACCCAATTACTTTCTCCTACAAATCAACTCCCAGATATCCTTCTTTTAAAGTATTCACCAACTGCTCACTCCGTCTCGGTCTTGATAAACCCAAACTATTACAGTCCAGATTGAAATCTAGAAAGTTACTATATAGTTCAGTCTTTTAAATTTAGCATTGTCCTTTGAAATTTGATGCCCAGAATTAATGATGAACTGATGGGAAGACTGGAGTTGTGACTGCTACAGACTTATGAATTCTTCTGCATTGCCTTTGGAAAAAATGTCCATCTACACAACCTGTGGTCATGAGTTCTTTTGTAGGCAAGACTAGCTCATAACATACTTCTGCCTCCCACCTTGTGTTACCTCTTCACTGTTAGCCTATGATCCTTTCCCTTAACCCCCTCCCCCCACCTTTTAATTCAGGTTTCTGCCTGAAGAGGAGCCAGGGTTGAAACGTCGACAACCTTTTTACTTCCTATGCATGCTGTGTGATATGCTGAATTTCTCCAGTACTTCTTCAGATATTCTTGTTTATTTGGCAGAATGGTAACCAAAATCTCCAAATTTAGCATTAAGAATTGCTTGACTGACAATGAGAAGGGTTTGGATACTGTCATATTCTTTGTGAATAACTTGAGTTTCGGCTTTATTACGCACAAACGATGAAATAATTGCTATGGCAATGAGACCATCATTTAGCTATCTTTGGAAACATGGGTGTGCCAGGAGGTTTCGTAAGAAATGCATTTGTCTTTGTTGAGGTTTATCCCATCAACTCTACAGGATGTGTCTATACTAGATAAATATCAACTTGTGGAAAGTTATTAATGAGTGAGAGACAAATCACGTCCCACCCCACCACCCTCTGGTCTGTCTCAAATCAGCTGGTTTTTAAATTGTAAGGAGCTGTACATTGTCCAAATTTTGCAGACTGACACATTTCAAGGTCCAGAGCTGCATGCTAAAAGAGAGGCGAAGGCTTGATAAAGCTGACTTAAGAGGTTCTAAGGGGTGGGGTAGAGAAGAAAAAAATCTTTAGTTTATGGTTATATGGTTATGGTTATGTCTTTTGCGAATATAAACATAACTACTCTGTGATTGTTATCTGGGGTCAGTTTCATCCATTGGTTTCTCCAGTATCTGGCTCGCCAAGCAATCCCAAATATCTTATTCCTTTACTTTTCCACTTTTGGTTACCAGATGTTCTTTTCATGCATTTCTACTTACTTGCTTTCTCGTCTTGTGATCATGCACCAGCTTTCTCGCAATGACAAGTTATTTTTCTTGGGCATTCAGAAGCATTGATGCTCTCTAAATGTGCAATTGAAATTTTATGCTCTGAAATTTTAAAATAAATTTTATAAATGAAATGGGTGAAGAAGTGGAGGAGTGTATCAATGAGTTTGCAGTTGGACTTGTTATTCGTTACAACAGGATACAGCCAGGATGTGGAGTTAGTGGAGGTGGCAGATGGAATTCAATTCCAATAAGTATGAAGTGATGCACTTTGGAAGATGGAACCTCAAGGAAAATACATGGTTAATGGCAAGATTCTTAACAAACCAATCTAAGTGACCAGGACCATAGATCCCTCAAGATGACTACACAAATTAATAGGATGATTAAGGCATATGGTGTGTTGGCCCTCATTAGGCAGGCAATTGAGATCAAGAGCTGTGAGGTAATGTTGCAGCTCTATAAATTTCTAATTAGATCACATTTGGAGTATTGTGTTCGGTTCCGGTTGCCTCACTACATGAAGCATGTAGAAGATTTGGAGACCGTGCACATGATATTGACCGGGATATTGCCTGAATTGGAGAACATGTCTTGTGGGTTGACAGGCAGCACCTTTTTCCAAGGCAACAATAGTAAATACCGGAGGATATCTATTTAAGTTGAGTGGAGGGAAGTTCAGTGGGATGTCAGAGGAAAGATTTTAAACAGAACATGGTGGGTGTTTGGCATTGCTGAGAATGTACAGTGGGGACATTTAAAAGATTCTTAGGCACGTGAATGTATGAGAAATAGAGAGTAATGCATGTGAGATAGTAAAGAATTAGATTGTGGTGGAGTAGGTTTACACAGAGTGGCACAACATCATGATCTGAAGGGCCTGTAACATTCTATGAAATATTTTAATCTGCCTGATAATGTTCTTTGACCAGCTGTCAAATTGTGGTCATCCTGCTTTGGAGTGCAAAGATCACTGAGTATCAAGAAAGTGCACCAGGTCTGCTATTCAGTCATATGCTATTGTAGTTCTTTGTTACTTTTGCCACTTTTCTAAGTATGATCATTTTTCCCATTTGTATCTTTAACTGAGAGACCGATCATGACAATATTATAGATTTTTAAGTTCCTCCCTTTAAACAAACATGGATACCATAATATAATTTACAAAAGTGTGTTGTTCACCTGCCAATTTAGAGTGACCAATGGCCAATTTACTGTGATCCATTAACCTGCACATCTTCGGCATGTGAAAGGAAACTGATGCACCTGAAGGAAACCCACAAAGTCACAGGGAGAATGAAGAAACTCCACGCAGACAGTACTGGAGGTCATCATTGAATCCAGGTTGCAGGTGCTGTGACCTCTGCTGGCTGTCACACTGTGCTAATTTATTAAAGTATGTACAAAATTTATGCAAAACTTTGTCCTTATTTCCACCTTTTTAAATATTATCAATCTCTTCCACTTCCTCAGCTGCTTGAACTCTGATCTGTACTTTTGTTATATCTGGACCATCAGTCCAATGCTTGCACTTTGCATTTAATCTGTTAGTCTCCAAGCCCATTTCCTATCTTACACCCTGCACAGTTCATCAGAAATTTCATTTTAAAATTTCATCTTTTGTACTCTGATCATCATCTCTTTAAAATTGGTAGTAAAGTGAACAATCAGAAAGGTTAACTAAGATTACAACGGGATCTTGATCAACAAAGTTCAAGTGCGAAGTGTTGCATTTTGGAAAGTCAAACCTGTGTAGGACATGCACAGTAAATGCAAAGTCCCTAGGAGTGCACTGACGCAGAGTTCCACGAAAATGGCAACACAGGAAGATGATGTTGAGGAGGACTTGGGATTCTTTCCTTCAGAGCATTAAGGCCACATTTGGAATACTGTATGCAGTTCTGTAATCTTGGAAGGATGTTAATGAACTGGAAAGGGTGCAAAAAATGTTTCACAAGGATGCTATCCAGAAAAAAAAGTACTGGATAAATTCAGCAGGCCATGACCTGCTTAGTTTCTCCAGCACTTTTGTATATTGCACACAATCACAATACCTGCAGGCTTTCCTGTTTAATTTCAAAAGGATGTTGCTGGGACTGGAGGACTTGAGTTATAGGGAGAAAAGATAGGTTAGGACTTTTCCACTGGAGCATAGGAGGCTGGCGAGTTATATTAGAAAGGTATAGAAAATCATGAAGGGCATAGATAAGGTAAATAGTCATTATCCTTGACCCAAGGTGTGAGGTCAAGAGTTGAAGGTGAGTATGGTCAGGGGAACTTAAAGGGTGATCTGTATGTGTTATAGGTGAATTTACCGACAATTTTGAAAATTTGTAATTTCAGCAGTTTTTTGTTGATCTCAATTTATGCAATTCGTTCTACTTTGTAAATAGCAAAGATTTAATTGTTATTGGGACCCTGGCTTTTGAGTTGTTCGTTACTATTTTGAAGTTGATATTCGCTGTACTTCAGCTTGTCTAATTGGTTTTCTGCAAACTTCAAATTTGAGATTTGTGATGATTAGAGAAAACAGAAAGGTATCCTCTGCAGGAATGTGGGACCTGTGTGGGAAGGGTAAGCAAAGGCTTATGTCATCTGTCATCCATGAATCAGATCAGAAAAAATCTGTTCTTGAAAGGTCATTTTCCATGTTTAAGTTGATGTAAAGTCATGTCCACCAATCGCAATAAAACGTATGAAAAGAGGTGAGAGACAGAAGAAAAACGTTAAGGGATGTTTGTATAAAAAGAAATCTGTGAATTAGTTTTAATCATAATTCACAAATTATAATTACAAATATATTATTAAAAATTCACTTTCAGTGAATTGAACAACAGCAATTTCATTGAATGTGCTCAGCACAGATGTAAACTGGGTTGTTGAAGGCATGTGATTGCTGAATTTTTTTAAGATGTTGGAGTGAAACTTGTGGAGAATTGAGGCAATTTCAACAATTTCTTTTTTTTTTCTCCACTTGTTTAATTGCACACTTGCTGATGCGCAAAGTTGCTATTCACAGTTTATTCCCAATACCACTGGGCACACATTGTTATTCTTCCTGCAAAATCCAGTTCATTAACTTTATTTGCAGTTAGTCAGAACATGAGATTTGATTACCTTTCATTTCTGGTACTGCTTGGCCTACTGCAGTGCAATTTACTTCACAAAATAGCATTAGCACATGAGGATTAATCCTGTGCTCTCTGTGGGAAAGGGGGTTATGAAAACATGGTTTTGAAAATTAGATCTGCATGGTTGCACCTATCTGACTTGCACTCTCTCCAAAATGGCTTTACTGTTGAAATTGTCCATTACATTTTGCTTAACAAATTGATATTTCTCTGGACTCAACTCTTGTCCTTTAATCAATGTTCCACTGTTCATATGACCACAACAGGCCATGTTAATGAAGCCACAACAAACATGCAACTAATATGATCTGTTCAGAAATTTCTTATAAAACCTAATCTAATTTGTATTTCTTATAAATTTTGTCATTAATTGTTAAGTATTTGTACATAGCAAGACTATTTAAAACTATTTGATTTGGGGGACTAATAATTGATAAAATCCTGTTTTTCAGACTTAAAATAGTTTGATTCCAAATAGTTTGAAAATCCCCTTGTGGAATATTATAAATGAAGTGCACATTGGTGAATCTTGGGAGTTCCAGGCCAGGCTTACTTGAATTGGCATTCTACCATTATTGAGAGTTGGAAAATGTGTTGATCTGAGGCATTTGTACAAGAAGAGAATGTGAAATAGTTATTTATTTGGGAGTACTTTGAAAGCCAGGGAGTGTTTCACGATGAGACCTGACATTTTCTACCCATTGCTATAGAAACACAGGAACTGCAGTTGCTGGAATCTTCAGATGAATACAGTGGCATATTTTACTGGCAAGGAAGTTTTTTTGGGTGATCAGGGTAACAAAAGGTAATATATTGTGAGTAATTTCTTGGTGAAAAATAGGCAGTAAAGATATAATGGTTACACCCAAAAGTTGATCTTGTGGAGATTCAATATTTTGCTTCTGCAGCAGCCTGCTTTGTAGCACCAACAGTCTTATTTTTGTGTCAGCATGTGGTAATTTAGACCCAATGTTTTCTAGCACCCCAATAAATAACTCCTGTGATGAGATGAAAAAGTCATATTACACTTGGCAGACAAAGAATTGCTGGGGGAACTCAGCAGGTGAGATAGTATTCTTGGGTAGAAAAGCATCCTGTCCAGATGCATCACACACAGTAACGCAGTAATTGCTTTTCCCAAAGCTGCAAAAGTCACAGCTCAGATCATCATGCAAACCAATCTCCCCTTGATGAACTCCATCTATACCTAATGCTGATTTGTGAAATTTCCCAAAATATTAAAAGTTACATCCCACATGACATACTCCATTGGACAGGAGGTACATGTGCTTGAAAACATAAACCTCCAGAATAAAGGGTGATTTCTTTGTTATTAAATTGATCTCTCACTGGCTAAACATGTTCTCATTCCACCGTTTTTAACTCAAAACCTTGCACTATTTGACTTATTGTAATACTGTTCCCTACATTTGTTTATTTATTTATTATTGCCCCTCCTGCTTTATGAATTGACTTGTTTGGAAAGCTGTATCTCAGTGCACTGGACAATAAATAATACAGTTCATTTGTCGCTAGACCATGAAATGCCTTTAGCTGCCAAGAAGTACTTTCCTGTCTGTCTCTACTTGAAGGAAATTATTTAAAAAAACTCTCTCTTTGATGTATTCTGTTGTGGTGTATAATAACATCATATGTAAAGGTCAATGACATGCAGTATTTGTTCTCTCTCTGTGTTAGAGAGCATGGTAACTGTTAAAGTGTAAGCAGGGAAGTTATAGCTATAACTAAAATGCAGCTATGATGTGGCAGCTCTTGAAGTATTGTTAGCAAGTCTGGTCACTCCATTACAGCAAGATGTGGAGGCTTTGAAAAGGGTACAGAAGAGATTTAATAGGATACTGTCTGGATTGAAAGGTATGGGATCTAAGGTTGGACAGACTTAAATTGTCCTCTTTGGAGCATTGGAGGCCAAAGGTCAATTGAAGTTTATAACAGGATGAAAGGTGCAGTCAGAATCTTTTTTCTCAGGTAAGAGAGTCCCATATTAGAGGACTTGTGTTTAAGGAAATGTGCAGGTCAAGCTTTTTTTTTACACAGTTGTAGTTTTTGGGGTAGTGGAAGCAGATATGATACTATATTTTGATAGGCATAGAATTCTGAGTACAATTTTTAAGTTTTCCCAATAAAATAATCCTGGGAATGAACAACAGAAAAAAAGACAGCTTGCAATATTAGTGTATCAAAGTGCAGGTTTGCTCAGTATGGAGGTGTAATTTTTTTGAAATATTCATAATTTAATTTCAATAAAGATGGGGATAAAAGATGGAATGCAGCAGAAATTTTGTTGCAGGAATGTGCCCAAGTGTCTGGATGAAATGTGGTGCAAGGAGGGTTGCCTTGGTGACAAAACTGATATTTAATTATAAGACTGCTTGCAAAGGAAGCTCAAGGTTTTTGTCTTCATAAAATCGAAACTAAGATGGCTGATGTTTGACTAAATACCTTCAATTTAGAGAAGCTGTTTTAATTAGACTTGAATATGTATGAAGAGATTTGGAAAGCTAGCTTTCTAATCTATTTTATTGACCATAAATGTAAGAAATGAAGCTTTAAGACTAATGTATTGTTTTCATTAACTACAATGTTAGGGATATCGTTATGTGCACATTTTCATCATTTGGTTCTCCAGTTTTGGTTCATTGCTTGTAGTGTGAATAAAAGCTCTCACAACTGGAAGGAGACCATACGCTTTTATTTGCTTATAACTGAGGGTAGTGTCTTACAGTGGTCTTCAGAAGGACTCAGGGTTTAGGCGGGAAACCAGGGTTATATATGGGTAGATGGGGGCACAGCCAATCATCAATATAACACACCACCAGTGAATCTCAGTTCACTGCATTCACCCCTTCCTGCAGAATTTACTGCTGTAGATGAAGACAGAGAACATTGCTTCAGAAAAAAAATTGAAAAATATACTTATTTACAAATGTAAGCAATCTGGGGGTCTGGAGATCCTGGTGGAGTGCCTAAGCATGGGAGGGCCTTGGGCTCCTTGGATCACCTTGTGAGGGAGGAGTGGTGGGCGGGGTCTTCGGCTCCATGGTGGAGGGGGGTGCACTTTCCTCCTGTACCGGATTCTCTGAGGACCTGACTGGGAATGGCAAGAATAAGCTCTGCGGCTTGGAGGGCACATGAGGCAATGGACCCTCTGTTCGGGCGAGTGTCAGGTCCCTGATGGAGATGGTGTCCTCCCTGCCATCTGGGTACTCTACATAGGCGTACATGGGATTGGCGTGGAGAAGTTTCACCCTTCCACTGACCATTGGTCTTGCTTCTCCTCATGTGCTTTCTGAGAAGGACTGGACCAGGAGTTGTGAGCCAGGTTAGGAGTGTAGTTCCCGATGCCAACCTTCTCTAGAAATTGAATAGGAGCTCGTGAGGAGTAGTGTTGGTCACTGTACATAGTGGTGACCGAATGGAATGGAGCGCCATAAGAAGAATTTCCTGCTAGCACGAGTCTGGAAGGCCTCTTGAATTATGGGCCAGTTTGACAGCCTTCACGACCCCGAGGGATGTAGCTCATAGTTCTGCTGGATGTAATGCCCCTTGCTAGCAGGTACTGACGTAGCTCTTCGCTCATAAAAGATGAGCCTCGGTTGCTATGTATATAGCCAGGATACGCGAACAGGGTGAAAATAGAATCTAGGGCCTTTATGACTGATGGATGTGGATGTGTCTGGACATAGGATGGCAAATGGGAAGCAGGAGTATTCATCAATGATAGAGAGGAAGAAAGTGTTCCCGTTCATGGAGGGGGAGAGGTCCCTTAAAATTAACACTGAGTCATTCAAAGTGCCTGGATGACTTAATCAGGTGCGCTTATGCTGGGCGGTAGAAGTGTGGCTTGATCTCCGCACAGACCTAGTCATTTCTCAGGCATTTTCAATGGAGTGGGGCAGATTGCGCGCCTTGACAAAATGAGCCATGCGGGTAACCCTTGGATGGCAGAGCTCATTATGTAGAGACTGCAGTTGACCAGTGTGTGCAGAGGCACAGCTTCCTCTGGATAAGGCATCTGGATGGTCATTAAGGGCTCCTGGCTGATAGGTGATGTCATAATTGTAGGTGGAAAGCTCAATCCTCCACCTGGTAATTTTGTCATTTTTGATTTTGTCCCTCTTGACATTATTAAATATAAATGTGACAGAGCGCTGGTCAGTGAAGAGCATAAATTTCCCACCAGCCAGGTAGTGCCTCCAGTGTCTCATGGCTTCTACAATGGCTTGACCCTCCTTTTCCACAGAGGGGTTTCGGAGCTCGTGGCCTTGCAATGTCCATGGGTAAAAATTGCAACTGGCCTTCCTGCCTCATTGAGGGTAGCGGCCATGACCACGTCCATAGTGTTGCTTTCCACCTGGAAAGGTACATTCTCGTCCACCGTGTACATGGTGGTTTTGGAGGTAGTTAAAAGCTGTTTGGGCTTTGGCCGAGAGGCGAAAAGAAGTGGCTTTAAAGAAAAGTCAAACCTTAGCATATTGAGGTATCCACTGGGCATAATATGAAAGACCCCAGGCACCTCCTCAAAGCTTTCATGCTCCTGTAAATGGAGAGCTCAAACAGGGGCCTTATCCTATCGGGGTTGGGGCCAATTATGCCATTCTCCACCACGTAGCCAAGGATTGACAGACGTTTAGTCCTGAACATGCACTTGCTAGAGTTATGAGTGAGGTTTAGGTCTTTCGCTATGTGGAGAAAACTCTGAAAGTTGGCGCCATGGTCCTCCAGGTTATGGCCACAGATGGTGACGTTATTGAGGTAGGGGAAGGTAGCCTTTAACCCATACTCATTGACCATTGTGTCTATCTGCCTCAGGCAGATAGACACCCCATTAGTGATACCAAAAGGAACCCTCAGGAATTGATGGAGATGACCATTAGCCTCAAATGCTGTATATGGACAGTCCTCGGAATGGATTGGCAGCTGGTGATAAGCAGCTTTCAGGTTGATGGTTGAATAAACCCAATACTGTGCAATGTCATTCACCATGTCCGCAATTCAAGGTGGGGGGGGGGGGTAAGCATCCAGGAATGTGTACTGATTAATGGTTGGCTATAGTCATTTACTAGCCTGGACTTGTTTTCTCCTTTTTACCACCACTACTTGCACTCTCCACGGGCTAGTGCTAGTGTGACAGAATATATAGATATGTTTTGGGGAGATAAATTGGGAAAGATTTGTTAGAGTAGGTTACGTTCAAACACTTTAAAACAGATCTTATTTAAAATACCAGAACTCTGCCCCATGGTAGATGTATCGGCTCCAAAGCCTTTGCAAGAGCTTTGAAGAGTGCTCAAGAGACTTCACTAATGGATTATTGTTTACAAAAGGCAACAGATGAAAGTGCATGTTGGAGCTGCTATGTCTGGAAGAGAACTTACTGTTCTGAGAGGGTCATGCGGTTTTGCAAGCAGAGAGAGTCAAACATGCTTTCTCTCAGAGAGTCAGAGGAAGAGAGAGAGACACAGAGATCACTTGTACAGTGCTACAGCCAGAAGACAGCAGCTGGGATTGGAACAGGACAAGTTGGCAAGCTTATAGAAAGCCCACTATTTTGGAAGACCGTGTGGTCAAAGCCCTGTGGTTCATGCAAGAGGAGAGGACTGGCTGTCTAATGTTTCTCTTGGAATAATAGAAACAAAAAGGAACTCTGTGGTGACCTGAAAGAAAGAGGTTATCATCTGGAGAACCCTGAAGGGGCAAGTTTCATCAGCAAGACACTGGAGTGGCTGATGGAAGTACATCAGTTGTGGATGTCCTGGAACAACAAATCTCTCTCTGAAAACTGACAAGAACCTTCCTGAGTGGTAATCATATACCTTTCACGCAGCAAAGCCTGGTGAACTTTATACATGTTAAATTCTGTGCACAGTATAAGAATTGTCTGCAACCAGTGAACTTGGAGAAATGAGAAGTGAAATTGAACTGTGAACCAAAGATCTTTTCTGAACTTGCACACAAATTACATACACATGTGCTGAGAATTAGAAGGGGGTTAAGTAAGTCAATAGAGATAAGTTAAAGTTTGATTCTATTTTCATGTTTAAAGATAATTAAAAGCAACTTTTGTTTAAGTAACCATTTGTCTTGGTGAATATCTATTGCTGCTGGGTTTTGGGGTCTTCTGGGCTCGTAACACTAGGTTCGATGATACCTTCATTGAGTAGACGTTGTGTCTCAGACTTTATGAAGTCTCGATCTGCTGTGCTGTACCTCCTGCTTTTGATAGCAATAGTCTTGTAGTCTGGGGACAGATTCGGGAAGAGTGGTGGGGCATCGATATTCAGTGTGAAGAGGCAGCATGTGGGTTCTGATTTTTAGAGACCTTCCGTTCTGAATCGTTATGGGGGGAGGGGACCAGAATACTTCAAGGTCACACTTTTAAGGTGACACAGGAAGTCCAGACCCAACAGTACCGGAGCACACAATTCATCAAGTACATACAAGCGTATTTTACAAAATTTCCTCCCCCCCCCCCCACTAAATGACAGATGTACTTGTTCAATGTTGTTGAATACGCATAGAATGCGAATGAGATGCAAAGAATATATGATAATTGGAAGGATAAATCTTTAGATTGTTCTCTTGTACAGTCCATGAGTCTATGAAGCTTTCAGTAGAGCCTGTGTCAATTAGGCATTTAGTGGAATGTTCATTTACCTTCACAGTCACTGTGGAGTTGCTAAGCTAGTGAGGTCTGTCCTGATCTAGAACCATTGAGGCTAGGACTCCAGAGACTCCGTACTCCTTACTTGCGTGGCCCCCACTGTCTTGCGTTTCCCTGCATGAGTAAGATGGCACTGACCTCATGGCGCAGCTAGATGGCCGCCCTCCTCTGACGATGATGGTGTCGAGTTTGAATTTGAGTCGCAGGCAAGATGGCTGCCAAGCCTTTTCATGCTGTTTTCTTACAGCCATCCTCCTTCAGCATGTAGTGCAGCAAGTGGGTTCAGGTGAATTCAGGGCCGATGGCTTGGGGCTGGAATTGGATCCGGGAGCAGTGCAGGCTGTGGACTTCCCCAGGCTTCCCCTCGCCCAGCAAACCTTCGCCCAATGTCCTTTCTTGCCACAGCTGGAGCAAACTAAGTCTTTAGCCATGCAAAGAAATTGGGGGTGCTGGCTCTTGCCACAATTAAAGCACTCCCTAGCACGGGAAGCGGCGGCTGTTAGGGCTTTGGTAGCGGGAGCAACCAGTCCTTGGAAGAGGTCACCTGGGTGAGCGAGCTCGCTGGCTTCAAGGTCGTCATTCTCAAGCGTGGCCTGTTTCAGCAATTTGGCCAGCTCAACGTTGCTAGCCAGATCCTTCTTAACCAACTCGAGCAGTCGCTGCCTCATGTACCGTGTGCAGATTCCCATGACTAGAATGTCCCGGATCTGTTCTTCCTCATGAACACGGGCCATAATCGCTTCATACCTGCACTTCTTGGCAGGGGTCCACAGATCCAACAGGTAATCATTGATGGTCTTTCCTCGCTGTTGGCGATATAAAGTGAGTCATTACCTCTCTAGTACCTAGTTTTTCAACTTCAGGTACCAAGCCTTCAAAGCCTCGACGGCAGCGTCATATGTAGTGCAGTCCCTGAAATGAATGCGGACCTCCTGAGTTCATTGGTGTGGAAGACTTCTCTGGTCACGTTCAGATAGGCCTGGAAGCAGTCTAGCCAGTATGTGAACTCCTCAGCCGCGTTGGGGAACAGAGGGTCTATCAGCAGAATACCTGGCTTGAGCAACACTTCCACCTTCTAGGGAATAAGCTAATAAAATTGTAGTGTGAATAAAAGTCTCATGACTGGAAGGAGAACATATGCTTTTATTAGCTTGTAACTGAGGGTAGAGTCTTACAGTGGTCTTCAGAAGGGCTCCGGGTTTAGGTGGGAAACCAGGGTTATATATGGGTAGATGGAGGTGGAGCTGGGAGGCGGAGCTAGGCATCAGTATAACACACCACCAGTGAATCTCAGTTCACTGCTTTGCTTTAATCTTGTAAGTTTTCTCTTGTTAACATCCACTTTCATTTCCTGAAAGTTTACATATTTAATAATCTTTCAGTTGTTTTAAGTATGATGCTCATTTTCATGCTGTCACTTATAGAACTTTGTGAATAATGAGAAACATCTTTCTTGTTTCTGGATGACAGAAGGCATAAAGGTGTGCTGTGCATGTGTTAGCACCACAAGTGGTGTGGAGATTTTTTGCAATGAGTCATTTAGATAAGTGTGTTGCTTTGAAGCAGTTGCCATGCAGTGAGTTGGATAAATGAAACCATCAAAGCATACTAAAGAAGACAATGTTTGGGAGGAATTCACAGAACAAAAACACAATTGGAGGCTCAAAAACCCCTTGATGTTCACATAGTTATTCATTTTTGTTTACATTCTGCTGCTTCACCAGTTCTAAAGGATTATTGTGACAATAGAGTTAAAATTGGGTTAAAAATAAAGAATGTGGAGAGTAACCAAGAATTTTAAAGACTGCATTGAACTGAGGTTTTGATCGATGAAATTAAAAATGGAGACAATACCAACTGATCAGGCAGAAATCGTATACGAGGAAACTGAGTTAATATTTTAAAAAAACATGGAAGCGAAGAAAGTATATGGGACTTTGGACTTCATTGTGAGCTGTTTTGAGTGTGGAAGCTGAGAGATTGGTGAAACTACACCTTAATTATTGTTTGCTGTTTTGGTCCACTAATCTGAGGAGGGACATTCCTGTTATTGAGAGGATGCAGAGAAGGTTCGCCAGAATGACTGGATAAATAGGGCTATATTCATTGGAAAATTAGAATGAAAGGGGATTTATTTGAGACATATAAAATGTTGATAGAACTAGGTTAGATGCAGGAAGAATGTTCCTGATATTGGGGAAGTTTGGATCTGGGGGTAAGCCATTTAGGACTGAGGTGAGGAGAAACTTTTTTACTTTGAGTTGTGGAACTCCCTATCACAGAAAGCTGTTGAGGTCAGTTTGTTAAATATATTTAAAAGAGAGTTGGATGTGGTCATATTGGCTAAAGAGATCAATTGGTATGAAGAGAGAAGAGGAATAGGGTACTGAAATTGTATGATAGGTTATGATATCGTTTATTGTCATCTGATTGTACAATAACAACCCAAAGAAACAGCGTTCTCTGGTCCTTGAAGCAAAACATGCAGACACATAACCAGACATAATACACATATAGACAAATAATACATGTGCAGAACATGTATTTTTTCTAAAAAAAATAAATATTATTTTGAATAAATGAGAGTCTTGGATGGTTAGTGTGAGCAGTTCCTTTGGTCATTCAGCATTCCCACTGCCGTGGGAAGAAACTGTTCCTCAGCCTGGTGGTGCTGTCTCTGATATTCCTTTATCTCTTCCCCGAGGGAGTAGCTGAAAGATGCTGTGTGCAGGTTGGAAGAGGTCCTCAATGATTTGGATGCCCTCTTTAGACAATGATCCAGGTAGATCACATCGATATGGGGGAGGGAGACTCCAGTGATCCTCTCGCCCTCTCTTCTGGTCCTGTAGATTGACTTCCTGGCCATTTCTCTGCAGCAACCATAAAGCAAATTTGAAGGGCTGAAATGAATAGTACAGCAGAGTGCAGGTGCTTTGCCCCACCCACAATGTTGTGCTGCCCCATATAAATCTACTCTACAATCAACCCTTCCCTCTCTTAGTCTGTAACTCACTATTTTTCTTACATCCATGTGCCTATCCAAGAGCCTTCTAAATGTCCCTATTGCGTCATCCTCAAACACTACTCCTAGCAATGCAATCCACCACACCTTTTTTTAAAAATAAAAAGCTACCTCTTGCATCTCTTCTAAAATTTCCTTCACTCATCTTAAATCTATGTCCACTGGTATTGCTGCCTTGGGAATAGATTGTGGTTATGCCTCTAATCTGCTGTTGCTCTAAAGAGAAAAGCCTCATTCAACTTACCTCACAAGACGAGCAGCATCCTGGAAATCCACAAACTTCCTGTAATGAGGTGACCAGAATGGTCTTCTCTTGCTTTTATTTTCTATAAAACAGTATTAAACGCCACCTTATTCGTTCTGCTTTCTCCGTTATGTTGTTTGGCTAACTGAACATTTTCTGTTTCTAAATTGTTGTTTTTTGCTTTTCTACAATTGGGAAGGGGTTGGGATGCATGGGTTTGATACTGAAATGGGTGAAATTTTATGCTCTGAAGGTGGATTGGTGATGCCAAAGTTTGAAGTAGAGCAATGGATTATGGATAGGAGTTAAAGGTAACATAAATGTTTATGAGTAATTCCACAGAGAACTTAAAGGCTGAAGCTTTAACAGTGTTAAAGTGAGAACATGGCCATATTGGAAATTAAGGATCTCAAATGAAAATTCCAATTATTGATATGTTAAACAGAAATTTTACTTAATTAAATTTTGATTTTGGGTAATAAATTGGGAAATGTTTAAAAGTTAACAAATTTCTGGCCATCAGCTGTAAATGGTAAAATAAAAAATTTGTAATTACTGTTAGCAGGGACTAAATTAGGAGTTGGGAAAAGTAAATGTCAAATTCCGAAATGCTGTTTTATGCCTCAAGTTTTATGCTAATTAATGGAAACCATGAACCATCCACAACTTAATGAGCTTTGTAATTTTTTTTGTCTTTTAAAAAAAAATCTTCTTGCCTCAAACTGGAAAGTGGGTGGAACAAACATCAGCTAATTTTCAGGTTAACCATATAACAGTTTATAGTGCAGAAATAGGCTATATCAGCCCTTCGAGTCTGCGTCAGTTCACTTGTACAGCTCCACTAGCTCCCCCCCTCCCACTCTCCGCCCATAACACTCCAACCCCCTCATATCCATGTACACATCCAACCTTCTCTTAAATGACAGAAAGGACCTTGCCGCAACTATCTCCTCTGGAAGAACATTCCATTCTGCCACCATTCTCTGAGTGAAGAAGCATCCTCTAATATTTCTCCTAAAGTTTTTCTCCCTTACCCTTAACTTATGCCCTCTTTTTCAAACCTCCCCTGCCCTTAGGGGAAAGAGTCTACTCATGACTAGTTGATCTATTTCTTTCATAATTTTAAATACCTTTGTCAAATCTCAATCATCTAGGTTCCAATGAATAAAGTCCCAGTCTCCTAATCTTTCTCTGTATTCTAGATGTTGTTAAGCCAAGCAACATTTTTGTGAATCTTCTCTGCACCCTCTCCACATTATCTATATCCTTCTTATAATTTGGAGACCAGAATTGAACACAATACTCCAAACCCTGGCCTCACTAATGCCTTAAACAGTCGCAGCATCACATCCCAGCTCCTATACTATGCTATGATTTATTAAGGCCAGCATACCATATTCCTTCTTCTTCTTCTTCTTTCTTTGGCTTGGCTTCGCGGACGAAGATTTATGGAGGGGGTAAAAGTCCACGTCAGCTGCAGGCTCGTTTGCGGCTGACAAGTCCGATGCGGGACAGGCAGACACGGTTGCAGCGGCTGCAGGGGAAAATTGGTTGGTTGGGGTTGGGTGTTGGGTTTTTCCTTCTTTGCCTTTTGTCCTTCTTAACCACCCTGTATATATGGGAATCCACCTTCAAGGAACTCTATACCATAACTCCAAGATCCCTCTGTTCCTCTGCATTCCTCAATGCCCTCCCCTTAACTGCATATGTCCTATTTTGGTTATTTTTTTCCGAAATGCAGCACCTCGCACTTGTCTACATTAAATTCCATCTGCCATCTTTCAGTCCACTTTTCCAAACAAACCAAATCCTTCTGTAATCCAAGAAAACCTTCCTCACTATTCACCTCTCCCCCTATTGTCGTATCGTCTGCATATTTGCATACCCAGTTAACCATCCCCTCATCCAAAACATGAATATAAATGATAAACAACAGGGGACCCAACACCGATCCCTGAGGCACACTGCTCGTCACAGGCTTCCATCCTGACAGACAGTTGTCCACTGAGCTGAGAAAATGGCGGAGACATGAGGTATACAAGGTGATTTAATACGTTTATAGGATTATGAGAGGCATAGATAAGGTGGGCAGCCATTTCCTTTTTCCCAGGGCAACTATTTTAAATCTGTTCAAGGTGAGTGGAGGGAACTTTAGGGGAGCCATCAGAAGCGTGTTTTTCCACAAAGAGTGATGGGTTCTGGAATGCTTGATTGAGGATGGTGGTGGAGGCTGGTACATTAATGAGATTCAAAAAACTCTTAGACACATGGATGTAAGAAAATGAAAGGTTATGGGCTGTGAGATTAGGAAGTATTAGATAGATGTGGCACAAGTATTAGGTAGATGTGGCCTTTATTTGTTGGCAAAACATTGTGGGCCAAAGAACTGTACTTTGTATTTTGGCTTGAAATAATTATCAAGTGACTTGAAATTTCATTTAACTTAAATAAAAAAAGTGAAATTGAGACGTGTTGTAGCATAGCATTTAATTCCCAGAGAATATACCTCATTTACCAGGTGGGAAATCTCAGATGTTTCCTGCATTTGAAGAACTAAATCTACAATAAGGTCAACAGCTAGATGAATAAGAGTTCCATGTTTCTGAGCTTGTGATGAAGCTGGCACCTCTTGGAGTGCATGATACAGAAAACCTTGGATGGTGCATTTTAGGAATTGTTGATCATCCTGCAGTGAAACATTTACATATAGATGGGAAAGGGTATGACTGGATGAAATTGAAGTGAGCGTGGCAGTATGGATAAGAGCAGACATTATTCATGCTGGATGAAGGTTGGCAGTGGACTCATTGTTTCAACCATAGCCTTTGCTGGTAGATGTTAGATAATGGAGGTTTTCACAATGTGTAGATTTGTCCACACATGGGAAAAAATAGTGAAAAGTGGGATAGATAGTGACCGCTCTGTTTGAGAGGACATGGACAGCTTGGTGTTTTGTGATGTTTTAGTCAGAAAATTGAGAAGTTAAGGGTCAAAACAAATTCTTTTAAAGATTTGGTTTGTGACAGAAGGCAAATAACTTTTTTGAGTAAAGTAAATGTTTTATTCTCTAAGGGATATCAGTTATGGTTTTGGGTACATCAGCAACTTGTAATTCACTTCATAACTTGGGAAGTGATTCACACAAGATATTAAATTATCTATATTGAAACATGAAGTAGTGAGAGGAAATTCAAGACATTTAAAAAATTGTCCAAAGTCTCAATTGGGTTAATTGGTATGGCTAATTTCATAAGTTTGAGAATTATTGCGAGGACCCAAGAATTCAAAGAGTGATGAAAGAAGTGAAAAGAGCATGAAATACTTTGTCATGGATAGTATTTGAGGTTGAGATCAATGTTCATCTTCCTATTTAAGGAATAATGTAAGATACTGGGCAATACAAAGAGTTCAGGGAAGGTGATTTGTTTTGGAATACAGAGAAAGAATACAGAGAAAGATTAGGAGACTGGGACTTTATTCATTGGAATCTAGATGATTGAGATTTGACAAAGGTATTTAAAATTATGAAAGGAATAGATCAACTAGTCATGAGTAGACTCTTTCCCCTAAGGGCAGGGGAGGTTTGAAAAAGAGGACATAAGTTAAGGGTAAGGGAGAAAAACTTTAGGAGAAATATTAGAGAATGCTTCTTCGCTCAGAGAATGGTGGCAGAACGGAATGTTCTTCCAGAGGAGATAGTTGCGGCAAGGTCCTTTCTGTCATTTAAGAGAAGGTTGGATGTGTACATGGATATGAGGGGGTTGGAGTGTTATGGGCGGAGAGTGGGGGGGGGGGGAAGCTAGTGGAGCTGTACAAGTGAACTGACGCAGACTCGAAGGGCTGATATGGCCTATTTCTGCACTATAAACTGTTATATGGTTAACCTGAAAATTAGCTGATGTTTGTTCCACCCACTTTCCACCTCACTGACAAAAGGCAAAGGAGGAAAAACCCAACACCCAACCCCAACCAACCAATTTTCCCCTGCAACCGCTGCAACCGTGTCTGCCTGTCCCGCATCGGACTAGACAGCCACAAACGAGCCTGCAGCTGACGTGGACATTTACCCCTTCCATAAATCTTCGTTCGCGAAGCCAAGCCAAAGAAAGAAGAGAGATCGCAAACTGACAGCACAGATATACAATGGAGCAAATGGCATTATGCTTCTGTGAAATGAATTTTGCAAGAGGCATTTGTACATTGTTTGGGTTCCTGGCAGGTTTACTTTATGGTGAGTGAAACACTAAAGTCTGCAGATGTTGCGGTTGCAAATGTTGGAGGAAATCTCACAGCATCCGTAGGAGGTAAAAATTTATTGCCAATGTTTTCGGCTCTTTCTTTTCCCTCTGTCTTCTTTCCCCCAGCTCTGCTTTCAGACCCAAAAACAACACCCACTCCTCCAATCAATTCTCGCCTTTCTTCTGTCCTCCTATACAGATCCAATTAACACCTTTTGTCTGTTGGTCTGTTCTCCTCCCCTGCCCAGTATTTCCTTCTCCCCAGTATTTTAATTCGAGTGCCCACCTGCCTGATTTTTACTTGTTTCTTGAAGGAGTGCCTGAAACGTTGGTTATACAGTATATCTCTACCTCCTATGGATGCTGAAAGACCCAAGTTCCTCCAGCATTTCTGTGTATTTACTTTATAGTGAGCATATGTTGTTTATGTTGCAGTCAGCCACGAGATAACTGATAATCAAATTTTCTAATGAAAATAGAAAATGCTGAGAAGGCTGACTGTTTTTGTGTGTGTGTGTGTGTGTGTGTGTGTGTGTGTGTGTGTGTGTGTGTGTGTGTGTGAGTGTGTGAGTGTGTGAGTGTGTGAGTGAGCGAGCGAGTGAGTGAGTGAGTGAGTGTGTGTGTGTGTGTGTGGGGGGGGGAGAGAGGAGCTAATTATACAGTTCAAGTTCAAACTTAACATGATTACATTTCTCTGGACCATGGTACATAGATATATATATATATATATCGACACAATACACAGCACATAATAATCACACTTGTGCACAAAAATGTGATTTAAAATAAATATAAAATGTAGCATGCACGCTACTACGAAGTGTGGAAGGAATGACACACCCCCATGAAGTTGAAGACTGACTTATTGCACTGGCAGCTCTGCTTTATATTCTCTCCCTGCTGCTGACAACAGGAGTGATTCACATCAGTGCCGCCCTTAGATTGGTTGGTGTTCCCGCTGTGCTCATTGTTTCCCGCCGTGCAAGTGGGATGAAGATTGTTGGCCCCTACAAGGTCTGCGTGGTCACCGCATTTGTCGCCCATCTTGTGTACCAGGTCATGTCTCAGTTAGCGGGCCACTACAATATACATATTTTGCAATGATTTACTCAACTACAGGATACTGTTTATCAAAAAGCTATTTTCCAGCCTGGCAGTCCTGATTTTGATGCTCCTACCTCCTTGATGGTGGTAGGTCAAAGATACTGTGTGCTGGATGGAAAGCATCCTCATTAATTCTTTGAGCCCTATTTAAGCAATACTCCCAGTGAATGTCGTCGATAGGGGAAAGGGAGACCCCAGGAATTTTCTCAGCTGTTTTGATGATCCTTTGTATTGATCTCTGATCCAATGCTGTGGCTACCATACCATAGAATGATGCAGCTTATAGCAGAATTAGCCACTTCTATTACAAAACTTGCCCATTTAAACTTTCAATCAGATAGCCCTATGAACTGTGCAATCACCTCTGCAATTCTGACCCAGCCCTATCAGAAATGTTTGTCCTATCCACTCCTCCCCAATGTCTCAGTCATTTGAAACCAACTTGTTTTCTCACTTTCTCAATTCTCATGAGGAGCTTCTGAAAAAGTAAGTCTCTCTTTCAATTAAATGTTACCTCTCTTGTTGAGATTGAACATTTTTTTGTCTTTATTGGAAATGACTGAGATTGTTGCACTTGAAAGTTATTTTCTAAGTGAATTAAGTTTATTTCCTCTTCCCCATCTCCAATTGTCAATAAATATTTTATTCTAAAATTTTGGATGAATATATGCTATTGATGTGTAAAATGATTTAACTTGAGGATTATGGAGTCCCTTATTAAAATCAAGAAAATCAAATTATTTGCCTGAAAGAAGTGATGCAAATACGGCCAATGCAATTTTTGTTGCAAAATTTGCTTTATATATTGTGAAAATATATTGAGCTTTTTTATAGTTTTTTTTCCCCATTCTTTTTTTGCAAGAGTGAGAAAAAAGTGAAGGAGCTGTGGGATTAGGTAGTCTTTGTAATATAACAAGTGTATAGTGTGTAAGAAATAGACTGGGTAATTTAGCAGTGTGATTCCACCTCGATGGAAGAGTCATTTCCTTCCAAGTTAGTAAAACAAGTAGAATGAATAATAATTTGACCTTTGGGTGAAGGAAAAAAAAGATGAGCTAAATTCAATGACAGAATATACTGTCTGTATATTAATCACAAGTTGCAGGGGAGAAGAATGTTGTTCTGAATTTTCTAGAAGGTTTGCTAATGAACATGGAAGCAGATTAGGAAATAAAATAGAAACAAGTGTATGCCATTTTGCACTGAGCTATAATTTTTCATGCATCTTATTCCTCTATCCTTTTTCCTTGTTTGTAAAAACATGATTCTCAGATATGAAAATAATAGATCCAAAATTAATTGCTGTTTATAAGAGAGTTCCATATTTGCATCAAACAATACAGCACATGATGTCTACACTGATCATGATGCCAAACTGCCAAACAAAGCTAAAACTCTGTGGCTTGCATATGATATACGGATATGCAGGAAACAGAGGGATACGTATTTACCTCAAAGTGTCTTAACGGCTACTATCATATCTGCTTCCATTGCTATCCCTGGCATCTACCACCCTCTTGGGTTTTCAAAAAAAAACTGCCTGCCCATTTCCTTTGAACTCCACCAAAACCACCTCCACCTTAAATGTATATGTGATGGCTTTACTCTGGGGGAGGGGGGAAGGTGAAAGATTCTTGTGTACCTTAACTACCTAAACTTGTATCACTGTTTAGGGAGGCACAGTGGCACAAGGAGTAAAGTTGGTACCCTCACAGGGCCAGAAACCTGGGTTCAATCCTGACCTTGCACCCTCAAGGTGTGGGGTTAAATCATTCTCTCTGGTTTCCTCCAGCTGCTCTGATTTCCTCCCATCTCCCAAAGTCTTGCAGAGGTTAATTGACCATGGTGAATTGTCCCCTAGTGAGTAAATGAGTTCCAGAATGTGGGAGATGTTGATAAGAATTTGGGGATAATAAAAATGTGGGATTAATGTAGGATTCATGTAAATGGGTAGTTGATGATTGGCCAATACAGCACCGAACAGGCCCTTCGGCCCTCAGTGTTGTCCTGACCTATATAGTCCTTACTTTAAAAATAAACCCTCTCTTTTTCTTTCATCCATGTGTCTGTCTAAGAGTATTTTAAATGCCCCCAATGTTTCAGCCTCCACCATTACCCCTGGAAAGGCACTCCAGATGCCCACAACTCTGTGTAAAATACTTATCCTTGATGTCTCTCCTGAACTTTCCTCCCTTCACTTAGTACATATGTCCTCTAATGTTTGCTATTCTTGTCCTGGGAAACAGGTGCTGGCTGTCCATCCTATCTATGTCTCTCATTATCAAGTCACTTCTCATCCTTCTATGGTCCAAAGAGAAAAGTCCCAACTCTGCTAACCTTGCCTCATAAAACTTGTTTCCCAATCCAAGCAACATCCTGGTAAATTTCCTCAGCCCCCTCTCCCTAGCTTCCATATCCTTTGACAATGAGGTGACAAGACCTGAACACAATACTCTAAGTGTGATCTCACCAGAGATTTGTAGAGTTGCAGCATGACTTCTCTACTCCTGAACTTAATTCCCCCATTAAGGAAACCCAATGTCCCATAGGCCTTCTTAACTACCCTATCAACCTGTGCGGCAACCTTGAGGGATGTGTGGATTTGAACCCCAAGGTCCTTCTGTTCATCCACAACCTTAAGTAATCGACCATTAACCGTGTACTCAGCCTTCTGGTGTGTCTTTCCAAAATGCATTACTTCACACTTATCCAGATTGAAATCCTCTGAACTTTTTTGCCCAGCTCTGCATCCAGCCTATATCATATTGTAACCTTTGACATCCTTCAGCTCCATCCACAACTCCTCCAACACCCGCAACCGTACTAACCCACCTTTCCACCTCTTCATCCAGGTCATTTATAAAAATCACAAAGCGCAGGGATCCCAGAACTGATCCTTGTAGCAACTGCACTAGTCACCTGCCTTCACGTAGAATTCTTTTGTTCCACTACAACTCTCTGCTTTCTTCCTATAAGCCAATTTTTTAATCCCCACAGGCAAGGTTCCACTGATCCTGTGCCTCATGACTTTCTGGATGAGTCTCTCTTGGGGGACCTTGTCAAACGCTATGCTAAAACCCACGTAGACCACATCTACCACCCTACCTCATCAATTTATTTTGTTACATCCTCAAAAACCTCAATTAGACTCATGAGGCATGATCTTCCCTTCACAAGCCATGCTGACTATCCTTGAGTAGACTGGACTTCTCCAAATGCTCACAGATCCTATCCTTAAGAATCCTCTCCATTAGTTTGCACACCGCTGACATAAGATTCACCAGTCTATAATTCCCAGGATTCTCCCTATTTCCTTTTTTAAACAAAGGACTACATTTGCCATTCTCCAATCCTCCAACACCTCCCCTGGGGCCAAAGAGGATTCAAAGATCATAGATACTGTCCCAGCTATCTCTTCTCTCACTTTCCACAGCAGCCTGGGGTATATCATGTCTGGCCGCGGGAACTTACCAATCTTCATGTTTCTAAGAAAATCTAACATTTCTGCTTCCTTAATCTGCACACTGTCCAGCACACATACCTGTTCAATTTTGACCTCACCATGATGAAGATCCTTTTCTCTTGTGAATACTGAGGCAAAGTATTCATTTAGGACCTTCCTAACCTCCTTTCCCTCCATGCTGTGTCCTTTATTCTTCATTCTTACCATCCTTCTGTTCTTCACATACACATAGAATGCGTTGGGGTTCTACATGCCAAAGCCTTATGGCCCCTTCAAGCTCTTCTCTAAGTCCTTTCTTAAGCTTCTTCCTGCTACCATATACTTCTCAGGGGCCGCTCCTGCTTCTTGCTTCCAATATCTAATAAATGCTTCCTTCTTCCTCTTGATGTTGCCTGACCTGTTTCATCAGCCATGGTTCCCTTTTCCTAGTCCCAGTGGAACAAATCAATCTTAAACCCTGCACGTGGTCCCTAACTTCCTCCTCATTACTTCTGTGCTTTCACACTTAAACATAGAAGCATAGGATAGGAGCAGGAGTAGGTCATTTGGCCCTTCGAGCCTGCTCCGCCATTCGATGAGATCATGGCTGATCTTAAAGTTCAGTACCCCGTCCCTGCCTTCTCTCTGTAACCCCTAATTCCCTCATACTGAAGAAATATATCTAATTCCCTTTTAAATATATTCAATGAACCTGCATCTACTGCCCTCTGTGGCAATGAATTCCACAGATTCACCACCCTCTGGGTAAAGAAATTCCTCCTCATCTTGGTCCTAAATGGTTTGCCTATTATCCGCGAACCATGGCCCCGGGTTCTGGACTCCCCCACCATTGGAAACATCCCTTCCGCATCCATTCTGTCCAGTCCTGCCAGAATTTTATATAGCTCTATGAGATCCCCTCTCAATCTTCTAAACTCCAGCGAGTACAATGCCAAATTGCGCAATCTTTCCTCATAAGTCATTCCTGCCATTCCAGGTATCAGCCTGGTGAATCGCCTCTGCACTCCCTCCATTACAAGAACATCCTTCCTCAGATAAGGTGACCAAAACTGCACACAATACTCCAGGTGTGGTCTCACCAAGGCTCTGTACAACTGCAGTAAGGTATCCTTGTTCCTATACTCAAACCCTCTTGATATGAAGGCCAACATACCATTTGCCTTTTTAACCGCCTGCTGTACCTGCATGTTCACCTTCAGTGACTGGTGCACAAGAACCCTTAGGTCTCTCTGCACTTCCCCATCTCCCAATCTATTGCCATTCAAATAGTAATCTGCCCTCTGGTTTGTATTACCAAAGTGGATAACCTCACATTTATCCACATTGTAGTGCATTTACCATGTATCTGCCCAGTCCCCCAATTTATCCAAATTACACTGGAGCTTCCTGACCCCCCTCTTCAGTGCACACAACCCCTCCTAGCTTAGTGTCATCTGCAAATTTGGAGATATTACATCCAATCTCCTCATCTTGATCATTAATGTAAATTGTGAACAGCTGGGGTCCCAGTACAGATCCCTGTGGCACCCCACTGGTCACCACCTGCCACTCAGAAAATGAGCCGTTTATCCCAACTCTCTGTCTTCTATCTGCCAGCCAGTTCTCAATCCACATCAATACCTTGCCCCCAATCCCATGAGCCTTGATTTTGCATGCCAATCGTTTATGTGGGATCTTATCGAAGGCCTTTTGGAAATCCAGGTACACCACATCCACTGGCTCTCCCCCATCTATTTTACCTGTCACCATCTCAAAGAATTCCAATAGATTTGTCAAGCACGATTTACCTTTTGTAAATCCATGTTGATTCTGTCCGATCCCTTCTCTG